>NC_065582.1:37302525-37912298 GCF_024542745.1 Macaca thibetana thibetana
TCCCATCTTGGTGACAGAGTGAGACTCTGTCTCAAAAAAAAAAACAAAAAACAAAAAAGCCTCAGGAAGGCCCTTCAGGAGGTATTCCAGAAGGCAGCATTGTTATAGGAGATGACAGTTCCACGTGTGTGATTGCCTCTGAAGACCTTCCAGTGGGACAGTATGTGGAGATGGAAGACAGCAATATTGATGATCCTAATCCTGTGTAGGCTTTGGTTATTGTGTATGTTTGTGTCTTAAAACAATGTTGGAAGTTAAAAAAAAATTTTTTTTAAAACAGGAAAAAAAGACTTTTATAAAATAAGGATACTAAGAAAAGAAAATAATTTTATACAGCTGTACCATGTGTTTTAAGCTAAGTGTTATTACAGAACAGCCAAAAAATTAAAACTATGGAAGAAAGAAAAAATCTTACAGTACAGCCTAAGTGTACACTGTTTATAAAGTATATGGTAGTATCCAATAATGTCCTAGGCTTTCATATGCATTCACCACTAACTGACTCATCCAGAGCACCTTCCAGTCCTGCTAGCTTCACTTATGGTAGAGATGCACCGCTTTAAATTTTATATACCTTATTTTTAATATACCTTTTATATATTTAGATATGTTAATATCATTGTGCTGTAGTTGCATATAGTATTCAGTACAGTAACATGCTGTACAGGTTTGTAACCTGGGAGCAATAGGTTATACCATGTAGAGTTGTGTAAAAGCACTGTATAATATTCACACAAAGAAGAAATTGCCTGACACGTTTCTCTGAATGTATCTTTGTCATGAGGCGATGTGTGACTGTATAATTTGAGCCACCATATCCATGTTGTTTTAAAAATTGCAGTACCCTTATTAATGTAAAAAGCAGTTAAATTAATTTTAAGATATTTAACCTGATGGAGCCAACATATTACCATTTCAACATATACTTTATTAAAAAAAATGTTATTTTAGATTCTCTCTTTGTACTAGGTTTTTGAAATCTGGTAGATATTTTATATATCAATTTCAACACTAACTTTTTACCAGAAGTAATTGATCTTCCTTTAGATTTCCTAAAATTTATGGTTGGAAAAGTAGATTCACATACCTAAATTGTTTCAAAGACACTTAAGTATTTGAAACTTAAGTATTTCGGTACCTGAATTAAGTACCAAAAAATAATTTTTCTATAATATTTGCATCTAAATTGGTAAAACTTGTTCATGTTTTTTGGTAGAATGTATTAGATTTTGAAGCAAAACTATATCCATTTCAAAATTGAGCCACTCAAGCAAATTCACGAACTCTTGTGTCAACTCTGTATTACTAACATTACATTCAAAAGGATATTGGATGTTAGGCAAATCTATATTAAATAAAGTGTTTTTCAATGATTTTTTGTAATTTTTGCAACCACTTTGCAAAACACTGTCAATTAAAATTTATGCATGTTGATTTATGTTAGAGCAAAGTGTAAAATCTTTTTTATTGATTGCGTTATGAAAACTTTAAATTTCAATGTAAATTTATAAGAACGTTCTTACAAAATTTCTGGCATACCTTTTTTCCCGTTTCTTTTTATTTTACTTTTACTTGTGTAGCCTGGTCATAAATAAACTCTACCTTTCTTTGGTGCAAGTTAAGCTTGTTCATAGGCATTGAGATATAAGTGAGAAAACAAAAGAATACTGCCATTTTTGTGTTTTATTACTCAATAGTGAAAAGCATCTCTTTCTAAAATCAGAGTTAACATTAGAGTAGATCTTTGTAAAGTTATTCTGCTATACCCGGTGAGCAAAGAACACAGGTGTTTTAAATGTATTGTTTTCTGTTTTTTCAACATTTCCATGAACTGGCTAGGATTCTTATTTTTGGCATGTACATACTGAACAATTTAACTCTTTACATAGGGCTTTTCATAGTCTGCTTCAGAAAGCTGGACACAGATATTTTTAATGTGTATTATACAGTGGAATAAAGGAATAGGAGAAACATCAATTTTTGCTTGTAAAATTCCTAACATAGCTGGAGCTGTCTGTTGTGGTAGAAACTAATTGTTTAATACCTAGCTGAAATTCTTTGACAGAGGTAAAGGATTTAAAAACATCTATGCCACTCTTGGTTTTTTTTTTTTTTTTTTTTAAGCTATGTAGTGACAACTTCTCTTAAATTTAGAAGGTCTTTCAAATAAAACTTACTTAAAAGATTTAACTGGGGCCGGGCATGGTGGCTCACACCTGCAATTCCAGCACTTTGGGAGGCCGAGGCAGGTGGATCACTTGAGGCCAGGAGTTCGAGACCAGCCTGGCCGACATGACAAAACCCCATCTCTACTAAAAAATGCAAAAAATTAGCCAGGCATGGTGGTGTGCATCTGTAATCCTAGCTACTTGGAGGCTGAGGCAGGAGAATCGCTTGAACCTGGGAGGCGGAGGTTGCAGTGAGCCGAGGTTGCACCACTGCACTCCAACCAGGGCAACAGAGCGAGACTGTCTCAAAAAAAAGAAAAAAAAAGACTTATTAAGGTAGCATCTCTTATATCACATGGCTCATCTAAAGCTGAAGGGAAATAGTAATTTTTCAAATTTTTAATCTGTTGATTTTTGATATTATTAGAAAGGTCTTCCATATAATGGATGGTGTCTTAATTGAATATCTTCCATGTGTTGTATCTATTTTAGTATTCCTCATAATTTTCTAACAAAATTTCTATAATTGAAATAATTTATTTACCATCTCTTTATGTAAATGTGATTTTCTTTCCTTTGGCGCAAGAATTTAAGCCAGTTTATAGCTGACCACAGTTACAAGCCCAGATTTGGTAAAAATCTTTTACACACGTTTGTTGGACATGTAATTCTGACATCATTTGGCTAATTTTTTTGCTTTTCTTTGGACTGTAGAGCAGAAAGTTCTTATAAAATTCACTATGTATTTGTTGAAAATGTCTGCTAATATTGTCTACTTGTAAAACTTTAAAACACAAGAAATAGCTTTTAATTTTGCTCTGTCATAGCTAACTGTAATTGTCATTCATTAGAAAATTTCTGGCATACCTTCTTCCAGTTTCTTTTTACTTTACTGTTCTGGTGGTAGCATTAGCTTTTGTATCTCTACTTGATTGTGTATTGCTGTAATGCCTTCTTTTTAGTTTTAAAAATGTGTCCTCCTGTTATCCATTCATTTTTAAAGTAAGAAAATTAATTATATTCAAAATATATTAAAATTAAAAAGTAAAAATAAAAAGTATTTCAGTTGAATTGCCAGTTGTGATTTACATAGGCATTGCTGCAACTTGTGTTATTTGTGAGAAGCATATTTAAGTAAACGCATTACAGAGTTAGATTGGTGAGTAGAAAAATACTCATTCTAACTGAATTAGCTAATTTTTACTGACCAGATCAGTATTTTTTTGTGTAATACTAGAAATGACTCACTGTATCCTGAGCTGTGGAGTATAATATGCAGTGCAATGGTCACAATGAAATGTAGTACTACCAAAACAATAAAACTTTCTTTAGTAGAAAGACATTTTATACAGCTTCAACTTTTAAATTTAAATTAAGTACAACTAAATAAAGCTAAAAACTCAATTCCCTGGTAACACTAGCCACATGTAGTCATATGTGGCTAATAGCTAATGTATTAGAAATTAAGCTTTTGAGAGTTGGTTATGTATGTGATTACAGTATTTTGGTTACCTGGGACTACAGATTACAGTCATTTTTGCTAAGGCTTATGTCATAGGAACAGTACCAAGGGGACTTCTGAATCAAGCACCCTGGAAAGAGCTACTTAGAGCTACTTGCATTTTCTTTGTGGTATCTCTTATAGTCATGAATAATTAGTAGAAAAAATTTCTAACATTTTTCATGGATAAAAGGATTTAATCAGAAAAGCATTTGGATGTACATATTTGAAATCATAGCTTGCCTCTATGTTCCTAGAGTAGTTGGAGAGTGGAAAAATATCTATATTCTAAAGACTTTCATCATTTGGGTGAAAAACCAAAAATAAAAGAGAGTAATGTTTTGCTTAATAACTCTTTCACAAATTAAAAAAAAGAATGTTCATCTGTAGAAACGTATCGAGGTCTCATCAGGTTTACAACAAACCTTTAGATTAGCAAGCTCAATTTCAGTTGACATGGATTGTGGAAAGATTTTCACTGGAGCTCAAATATTTAATATCCTGAGTTTGGATGGATATACAGTTTTTTAAATTAAGTACTTCAACTCCTCTGTGGTTTTAAAGCCAGTAGTGGCTATATCTTGACTAGTTATTAAAGCACCAAACTTTTTTTCTTTGTTACTTTGCTTTTATCCTTTGAGCAAGTTAGGCAGTAAGTTCTCCGTGTTTTTAATTTCCACAGAAGTAAATGAATGTTATTGCTGGTGTTTATTTCATTCTGTCATTATGTCATGATATGAGGATATAAGGAGATGTCTAAAAACTTGTTTTAAAAATATGAAGCGTAAGTTCATGAATAAAGAAGGAAGTGGAACTTGTCTTGAGAGAATTTGCCCATTTAGATGGTTTCCAAAGTACATTCTGCTAGTCACTAGAGATGGTCCTTGAAAGAGTTCTCTAATTAAGTTTGAAGAAACACTATGTACCATAATAATGGCCTATTGAATATTTTACCGTGCACATTAATATATCAAAGACTTTGAGATATCTTACAAGAAAGAAACTTGCTAAAGCTTGTCTTCCTGCATTTCTTAACACTTCTTCCAGTGACTTTAAGTTGGACTTGTCTATCCTGTGAGAAATGCTGCCCTCTAGAGGCAAAAATTCAGTTGCTCTTACATTTGAGTACCAGAATGCTGCTGCCTGATCTTAGTGTGAAGTTGTAATAATTAATAGTAATCAAATGCATGGTAACAAAACCAAATAGAAGAAATCTTATGTTGCCTAATTTTAAGAAAATATGAGGATACAGAATTGCAATTTATAAATACCCACTTTTTAAATTGTACATGTGATATTTTTGGCTGCTAATAATCTTTCGAATACATTTCTGTATATGGGGAATAGAGGATACATACTACTTCAAGTCTCCAAACTCTGAGTCTCTCCTGCTAGCAGAAGCCATCCTTCCCTGTGTTAACAACCTTGCTTAAGACAGTTACCATCCACAGGGAAGCTAGTTTCCTTATACCCCTTCCCATGATACTCATGTTTCCATACCTGTAACTGGAGTCAGATTATATCATGCTGCACCTTTGCAGTCACAGTGGGAAGAAAAGGATTCTATGTAATTTTAAAAAATATATATATATATTTTGCTGACATAGCAGCAAAACCTTCAGGAATATGTGTAGAAATGGGTGATGAGGATGTGAGAGAGAAAGAAACATGCTTTTGCATTTGGCTGAATGTATTGGTATGGTGCAGTTATCAGAGATTCTGAATTCATTCTTCTCGTTCAAGTAGCCAGGAGTGGTTCTAGTTGTTTGCTCCTTTGGTCTCAGCATTGACTTATACTAAATGAAGTTGAATGCCTAGAAATGCATAGCATAATATAGAGGAAGAAGTCAAAAGATTAAAGGAAATAGAACTGGTGGAGTGGATTTATCACTGTGACTATTCACTTAGCTCCCCTATTCCCTCTCCAGTATTCTCTACTAAGAGGTCTGGAAGACACTTCATTCGCCAACCTAATGAGAAAACTTTGAGGGGAGTGCCAGCATACATGAAAAGTAATTCAATTGCTTTTGTCTGTAGGTTAGAGGAGATACTTTCATTGAAATTGTCTTTTTTACTTCAGGGGGTGTGGCCAGATGCTAGGTAAGGCCCAGGTATCATATTGATAGGGTAGCTTGACAGGCATGATGATCAGAGGTGTACTGACTTGAATTCTTTTTGGCTCTGGCTAAAGGATCATGGATCCCTAGGTCTAAAATAGAGAGACAGCCTGTTAAGATCCTACTTTATCTGTATGAACAAAAAATTTTAGGTCTCATAAGAGAAGGCCTGACTTGAACTACCATAAGAGTGAGTTGGCCAGCCTGGCAACATGGTGAAACCCTGTCTCTACAAAAAACACAAAAGTGAGCTGGCCCCTTTTTGCAGTTTAATTCCTGGGTTATGTAAGAAAACAGAAAGGAGGGGGATATCACCGAGAGATTCTGATATTGGAGCTCTGTGCAATAACTGGTAAGTCTCTGGTTCTTACTTCCATATGAGGAACAGAGAGTTTTGTTTGTACAAGGCTTGAGGATCTACAAACCTTGATCTGTATTTATGGTTGCTCATTTCAGATAGCCTCTCAATGTTGGATAAGTTTGCATGTTCATGTTTTATAGAGTCAGAACTCAATTTCCTAGCATTCCTTGCAGCTAGGGCACAAGCATATGACCTAGGCTTTATTGATCAGATGCATCTGTGTAAGACATGAATTCAGGGTCAGAGAAATGCAGGGTAACAGCTCTTGCCTGGAATTGCTTCCTAATGTGGATGTTGAGTGGCGAGACATTGAACTGTTTAGAGGTAGCAGTAACAGAGGTACTGGTGAGCCTTATTGTCCTAGGCTCAGCTTTCATGGTACTGGGGCTGAAGGGTGGGAACAATTTAGTGGGGAGACTTAGGTATTTTTCCTGGCTTCATACCTCCAAGTGGATTCTTCAATTCTCTGATAATTACTGGAATCACCTAATATATTAATAAATTTATTTTCTCTTGAAACCACCTCAAATAGGTTCTGTTGACAGCTTAGAGCCCTGATTGATTGTCTAACTTTAAAGATTTTATTTATTGTCAAACTATTTTATTTTTCTAATTGAGATCTGAAAATTGTCAAGCACTTTTACTCCGTTTTTTCACTTCCTAGAGCTCTGCATCTTTTGCCATCATTTTTTCTTACCAGGAATGCCAATTTTTGTACCTTTTGAATTGTTTCTTGTTCTTTGCTACTTGGCTTGAGCTCCACTATTGTTGTGAAACCTTTCTTGTACCATCCAAGCAGCCTGATGGATTCTTTGCTTCCTCTGAATTCCAGTAGCACTTGTTTAGACATTAAGTGCAAGGTGTTTTTTGTTTTGTTTTGTTTTTCTGTATGCATCTTAAGCTTCCACACTAAATGATAAGCTCCCTGAAAACTAGTACTATGCCTCTTTATATCCCTTGCATTATCCAACAGAATGGTTTGCACCTATTAGATTCAAGGTTCAGCACAGTCACGTCACCCTCATAATATATAGTGATGAGTGTTGCTGAGAATCACAGTGATGCCAGGCTGAATGAGCTGAGATAGTAAACTAGTTAGATGCATAGTCTGGCCGTGAGGCCCAATTTCCATCTTCCTCAAGGAGTCTGAGACTTGCCTCTTAGTAATTTTCATTAGTTGGTGACCATATCTTCTGAATTACTATCTTCTTAATGTTTCATGAGTTTGTTTTTTTTTTTGCCTTGACAAAAGCCTTCTATTTCTCTCGTACTTCCTAGTTCCTTCCATTGTGCCCTCTGCAATTTCTTTTCACCAAGCTTACTATTTGCAGTCTCTTAAAATTTTGTGTAAATTATGAAATAATTCAAATATACAAAAAAAGTACAGAAAGTAATATAGCAAACACCTGTGTACCTAACCTCAGGGTCAAGCAGATATCAACCTTTTGCCTCATTTGATTTTCTTTTAAAGTTCTCCACTCCCCATACTTTTCTCCCTTCTTTGGAGGTACTCATTATCCTAAAGTCCTTGAGATTATTTCCCTGCTGTTTTTGTGCACATAAAACATTTACGCAAAAGATGACCTGAAACATTTTCATGCAATGTTTTTTTCTAGATATGTTCATATTGACATGTGTAGATTTAATTCATTCCTTTTAACTATTGTTTAGTTTTCCAGGTTGAATAATGCTAAGTTTTACAGGTGCCTGCCACCATGCCTGGCTAATTTTTGTATTTTTAGTAGATACAGGGTTTCACCATGTTGGGCCATGACCTCAGGTGGTCCACCCACCTCAGCCTCCCAAAGTGCTAGGATTACAGGCGTGAGCTACCGCGCCTGGCCCAGTTCCATTTTTTTCTTGATGCAAGTCTTCTTTAGATTTTTTTTTTAGGTCTTTATGATTTTTGTTACCATCATGAATGGCAAATTTTTATAAAAATACTTTTTGTTACTGGTAGTTACAAACCAATTAGTATAACAGAAAAATTGCTAAGAAACAAGTTGCTATTTGTATCTTGATTTTGTATCTCTCAATCTTGCTGAACTCTTAGTTGTTTTTGTTTGTTTGTTTGAGGTGGGGGGTTTTACTCTGTCACCTAGGCTGGAGTGCAGTGGCATGGTCACTGCTCACCACAGCCTTGACTGCCTGGGTTCAAGCAATTCTCCCATCTCAGCTTCCCAAGTAGCTGGGACCACAGGTGCATGTCACCACACTCAGCCAATTTTAAAATTATTTGTAGAGATGAGGTCTTGCTCTGTTGCCCAGGCTGCTCTCGAACTCCTGGGATTAAGCGATCCTCTTGCTTTGGCTTCCCAAAGTGCTGGGATTATAGGCATGAGCCATTGCACCTGGCCTAAACTCTTACTTCTAATGATAGATTCTCTTGGGTATCTCATGCAGATAATCATATAATTAGTGAATAAAGATGTTTTTTGTTGCTTTCTAAGCCTATGTCTTTATATTTTTCTTCTGTTATTGACCTATGTAGGACCCCTTTACTAAAATTGCAGGTGTTCCTGGGTCTTGGCTTTATGTGTGTATTAATGTATGGAGTAGAAAGGGGTATCTGAGAACTGAAGTCTCACACTAAGGGCCAAAGGTCTCTTTTCTAGTCCCTGCATATGAGTCAAAGGGTAAATATAGGTTAAGACTAACAACTCATTGAAGGGAAGAAACATTTCCAACTTGCAGCCTAATATATATGTTTTTAATATGTTACTGTTTTTTCCATGTTACTGGCACACACTTAAAGATTTCTGTTTCATGGTGGCTAAAGGATTAATTTAAAATATATATATATATTTTTCTTTTTCGAGACGTAGTTTCATTCTGTTGCCCAGGCTGGAGTGAAGTGGGGTGATCTCGGCTCACTGCGACCTCTGTCTCCCAGTTTCAGGTGATTCTTCTGCCTCAGCCTCCTGAGTAGTTGGGACTAGAGGTGCGCGCCACCACAGCCAGCTAATTTGTTTTTTTAAAAATTTTTAGTAGAGACGGGGTTTCACCATGTTGGACAGGGTGATCTCGAACTCCTGACCTCAGGTGATCTGCCTGCCTTGGCCTCCCAAAGTGCTAGGATTACAGGCGTGAGTCACGGCACCCAGCCTAAAAGAATTATTTTGATATACCCTTTCTGCATGAAGTTTCTGTGGGAAGGCTTTTCAGGTGATCTGATCTGATACAGTGTTAGGACTGGAAGTATAGCTTATACTATATAAATTTCCTTATTTGAAATTTCCTTTTATTTGGGAACTCTGTGCCCTGAAGCTGTCTCACTCTGGTATTTGATGTCCTACAATTAGTTTAAGACAGCAGCCTTGGATAAGTTTCTTAAAACTTCTTTATATTTGTTTCTTCATCAATATTAGTAGTATAGTATCTCCTGTCTTACAGATTATTATAAGAAATAATAATGTAAAGCATTTAGAACAGTATTAGTTATTGGTCTCAACCTCCTTTTAGCTGTTATCTACAGCCTTTCTGGTAGATTTTACTTATTCTGGGAAGATAGTGGCATATTCCTCATAATCTCCTTGTACATTCCAGGTCCTATAATAATTCTCAATCATTTTAGCATCCTTACATAGACTCTCCTATTTATATCCTGGTCTTATTTCCCTGATCTCCTCAAATCTACTGATTTTTCTCTTCCTCAGACAAGCGGTTTTTCACTTATTTGGTAAAATCCTAATCCTGGATTAACTCGGTTATCAGATTCTTTCATTCCTATACTACCTGAATGCTGCAGTAGAAAGTTACCTCAAAGGACATTTAAAAAACTTATAAATTCATGATTGTCGATCACAGACCCTAATACTGCGTGGAAATCCATTGCATTATCCTTGTCAGCTGGTTTCCTTATCTTTACCATGACTGTTTCAATCATCTGTTCTCCTCAGACCTCCAACATGCCCTTTTTCTTTCTACAGAAAACTTTTCCTATTACTTTCCAGTGAAAATCGGAGTATTCGATGCAACCCTTAGTTGCCCACTATCTTTTCTATATTTTTTTCCTTCTTAATGTTAAAATAGAGGTAGTCTTGCTTTCTATCTAAGGCTCTCTCCCTTTCTCTGCAGTACCTTATGCTGTTGATGATTTCCTTTTTTTTTTTTTTGGTATATTTAACTTTGCTTTACACTTGATTCTTCTCGTCAGTATTTAAACATGCTTAATTCCTACTATTAAAAAAATAAAAACAATAAGCATTCATGGGTACCAGATTACTGACCTTTCTGTTCTCTTTCCTATCCAAATGCTAGAAATTGTTGTTTCCATTTCTCACCTTTGACTCACCTGTTCAGTTTATTCATTCCACTGTAATAGTATTTGCTTATTGATACCAACGACCTCTCTGTTAGTAAATTAAGTGGATATTTTTAGACTTACTCTTATTTGATCTCTCACTTAGTGTGCTAGGGCTTCCATAAAATACCACAGACTGGGTGGCTTAAACAACAGAAATTAATTTTCTCACAATGTGGAGGCTGGACGTCAAAGATCAAGGTGTTGGCAAGTTTGGTTTCTTCTGAGGCCTCTCCCCTTGGCTTGCAGAGAGTGCCTTCTTGCTGTGTCCTCACTTGGTTTTTCCTCTGTATGCATGCGTTTCTGGTGTGTCCAGATTGGATTAGGGCCTGGAGGATGAATTTACTCACCTCTCTAAAGGCGCTATATCCAAATACAGTCGTGTTCTGAGGTACTGGGGATTAGGGCTTCAACATGTGAATTTCAGGAGAGACAGTCTGGCACATAATCTCCTAGCAGGTTTAAGCAGTTTTGAAAAACTATCCTTGGCTGGACACATTGGCTCACACCTGTAATCCCAACACTTTGGGAGGCCGAGGCGGGTGGGTCAACTGAGGTCAGGAGTTTGAGACCAGCCTGGCCAACATGGTGAAACGCTGTCTCTGCTAAAAAAAAATTAGCCAGGTTTGGTGGCACATGCCTGTAATCGCAGCTACTTGGGAGGCTGAGGCATGAGAATCGCTTGAACTCGGGAGGCAGAGGTTACAGTGAGCCAAGATCGTGACACTGCACTCCAGCCCGGGCAACAAAGTGAGAATCTGTCCCTGGAAAAACAAAAACAAAAAAACAAAAAAAAACACTATACTTAAACTTTTGATTTTCATTTTGCCTCTCTGATCTATTGCTCTTCAGTCTTTTTTTTTTTTTTTTACAGGCTTCTCTTCTGCTTGGTCATTAAAAGTAGAAATTTCTTGAGTCTTGGTCCTTTGGTATTTTCTGTTTTCTCTTCCTTCTGTTATTTCTCCCCAGGCAGTCTTACCACTTTGATTTCCACTTATGAAGGAACTGCATACCTGTTGTTCCAGCACTTATTTGCCTAAGTTTCAGACCTATTTGATAATGCCATTTAGCTTATCCCGGAGGTACCTTAAAAAAACGAGTTCAAATCTAAACTCATAATAATCCGCATCCATGTGATTTGACCCTAATCTGCCTCCTTAGCCTTAACTATTCTTTGTTACTCTTTGCCATAGCTACCCTATAGCAAAGCATGGCCTCTTGGTCCAGGCGTAATATACCTTTTCCTCCAGAATCTTTGCTTTTGTTTCCTATGTTAATATGGTCCTCATTTTTCATTTATAACATTACCCAGTTTTCAACACATAAAAAGATACAAACATTAGTCATTAGGGAAATGCAAACTTAAACCATAAAATAATCACTAAAACCATCTAGAAGGGGTAAAATTAAAAAGACTGTCAACGACAAGTATTCTGGGAAGCCATCCAGAGCACTCATAAATTTCTGGTGTGAGTATAAAATGGGAGAGCCACTTTGGAATACCGTTGGCAATTTCTTATAAATTTAAGCATATATCTTTGGATCCAGCAATTCTACTTCTAGGTGTTTTCAGAAAAGAAATGAAAATATGTCCACAAAAAAGTTTTAAAAATTATATTTATAGTCTGTTTATTCCTTATATCTAACAACTAGAAGCAGCCCAAATATCAATAGGATTAATGACTAAACGTTTTTTGGTATATTTGTACAATGTAATGCCACTCAGTAATAAAAGAACTACAAAATGGCAAATGTACACAATGTGGCATGGATGAATTTCACATACTTAGCAAAGGAAGCTGGACATGATACTATATTATTCCATTTATATTAAGTTCTAGAAGAGGCAAAGCTAATCTGTAGTGAAAAAATAAAAACAGAACAAAGGTTGCCTTTTGCTTGTGGAAAATGCTGATACTCAACTGGGAAGGTGCATAAGGGGCCTTCCTGAAGTGATGAAAATGTTCCATATCTCATAGAGGTATGTGTTACATGGGCTTATCTATTAAAGTTGTACAGGTAAGAAGTATGTATTTCAATGGCATACTTGTATCTTAGATAAAATATACAAGTTTTATCTAAAAATTATAGAAATAATTGAGTTGGGTGATAGGCAGTGGGAGGTGTAGATGAAAGAAGAATTGCAGAACGTTGGTGGTTGCTGAAGTTAAGTAACGGATGTGGGGAAGTTTAGTATACTATTTTGTTTTTTGTGTGTTCAAAATTTTCCACATAAAGAGATATTTTTAAATTAAAGTGATGAAGACACTTAAACAGCACCTGTGGTCTCACTACCAGCTTAATAAAGAATGCTTACTAATGGTAATTTTCCTCTCTTGTGAATCGTACCCTGATTCTGTACTCCTTTCTCCCCACCAGCCACTATCCTAAATTCCTCTTGACTTCTTAAGACATCTTCCAAATATCATTCTAAACATCACTTCCTTGGGGGAAAGCCTTTTCTGATTCAGAACACTCACTAGTTTTAAGTGCCCCTGTTAAGTCCTTTCATAGCTTTTATCATAATTATGATATATTTGTTTAACTATTATCAACCTCTACACTAGACTAAGCCTAAGTTTTTGGAGGGCAAGATATATCTATTCTTGCTGTTTTAGTGTCTAGAATAGTAATACATTTATTGAATGATTATGTTGGTGTAGTTTTTTAAAAAAATTAAAAGATACCCAAATTGAAGAACTGTTCTATCACTGCTTACATTGTAAGTTCAATGTGTTACAAAATTTGTGAATGTGAGAGAATGACTGAGAAATGATAATGGTTTCTTTCTGATTTTATTGGCATCTGATAAAAACAAGGGGCAGTAATACTGTATTGTTAGATCTGGAACTATGTCCAGAAAGTCCTGTCAGTTGGTTCTCAAATGCCCTTGAGCTTTATTATGCTTCTTACTTATTATGTAAGTATTAAGTCATGTGAGTGAAAGACCCCTTTCCTCTTTGCAAAGAATATTCAAAATCACCTCTTTTTTCTCTTTTCTCTAATGTGCTTCTTCCTTTGACTATTAGTTTTGGTATTTATCAGGGACAGTGATCTTTAAGAGCTTGTTGTTTTGTTATTTTTTGTACTGCTTGCTGTATGTTTTAAATTTTGATGTATCTTACTGCCAAATGAAGGTGTGAGCTCATAAGTAATAAAGATAGAAAAAATATGCTTTGCTTATAATTGTACCATTAAACATGTCCTTAATATAGATACACATTATTGGTATTGTAGGTGCAGGATTATGTTTTGATTTTTGCCAGTTCATATTTCCATGGAGTATTTAGACAACTTTAACAATATAGATTTCTGTAATGAATGTTTTTGTAACTTATGCTGCTGCTTGAGAAACAAAGTCAGACTGCCAGGGTTTGAGTCCTGTGCCCAGTATTTCCTAGCTCTGTGACATTGAGTTATCTGCTTTTTGCCTGTTTCTTCCTCATTAAAACAGAGATACGAAGTGTACCTTATGGTGGTGTTGGGAGGACTATATGAGGTAGTATATGTAATGCCTGGTACTTATTAAATGTTAGCTTTTTTTTACTTTTTTGGGTTCTAGGGAGTCCAATAAGTAACAAATTTTTCCTCTAAGGTTTTTTTTTCCTTTATTGGTGGCAAAATATACATAGTATAAAATGTACATTTCAACCATTTTAAAATATACAATTCAGTGACATCAAGTACATTCACAATATTTTGCAACAATCCATCTCTGTCCATTTCTAGAAGTTTTTCATCATCTCAAATAAAAACTTGATACCCATTAAACAATAACTCCCATCTTTCCTCCCTTAATTCCCTGGTAACGTCTGTTACACTCTCTGTCTTTATGACTATCACTATTCTAGGTACCTCATAAATAGAATCATACAATATTTGTCTTATTGTCACTCTCTTATTTCATTTGGCATAATATTTTCAAAGTTAATTCATGTTGTAGCTATTGGCTTCTAGTTCTGTTTCTTGTGGTTGAAGAAAGTACTTCCCTAATAGAAATGAAAATATGTTTGCAAAGCTTTTTAAAAGAATGCTTATGGATTTAGTCATAATAGGTAACAACTGAAAACACTGGTATGACTGGGTCAAGTTGGACTAACTCAGTGTAGCCCAGGGTCGTATAAGAACATGGAGTTTTCAAGGTAGGCATCGGGGGTGGTGTTGAGGGGAGGGTAGTAAGCATAAAATATGGTACTCAGAAGAAGATAAGGGTGCCAGGTTTCAGTTCCAGGGCTGTTTACAGTAAGGATTACAGTGGGCTAAAGTTTAAGATTAATTTTATAAATTCTAAACACATCCTGTTGACTTTAACTGCAACTCTTAAAATTTATCAATAACATGACTTTATGATTCCTGGAAACTGGTATTTTCCCCAATACTTTGAAGAGGTTTAAAATAGTTGACTAATATTAGAACCAATATTTCATGTATTGATTTTTCTCTTTAAGTGGCAATTAGTTTAGAAAATGCTAAACTTAAGTTACCAGTATAGAGTTGGTACATAGTTATACTGAGTATGAATGTCTTCGTAGGCTTGGAAGCCTACCATTTGTGTCCTCTTGAGGTACCTGAATTACCAAAAGCTATGTATTCTGAAGTTATTGAAAATAAGAGCTTTTGGGAATTCAGGTAGTTCAGGAGTGACTTTTCTAAAAAACAGACCTGAGCACCATATACTACTACTTATAGCCTTTTATTTACTGCCAATTGCCTGGAATAAAGTTCAAATTCCAGATCAACACAAACATGGCCGTTCATGAACTGAGAGACATTTCCTAATAATTCCTTACATACATGATACCCTTGAGCCTTACAAAATTAAGAATTTCTGAATTCACCTTGGTGTTTGATTCATCTGTGTTTCTATACGTGCTATTTACTTACCTAAAATAGACTACTCTCTATTTAGCCTCAAAAGTCTCATGGAAGGTTTTAAAAAAATCCTGTCTAAGCTCAGTTAATTATATTCTTTTTACTGTTCTGTTTAGTAGTTAATATTATAAACTACCTTATAGTAATTTGTACAGATACCTGGCTTACTCCCTAAATTGAGTTGCGTAAAGGCAGGAATTGTGTATTAATCTTTGCCGTATTTTCTTTGCCTTGCTTACTGTAGTTGGTTGATTAGTGCTAATTGAATAAATGAACATTTATGCTTTTCTTTTTGAGAATATTATATGGGTGCTTTCTTTAGTTGTTTAATGGAAGATAGCACAGACTTCTATACAATTGGTTTTTATGGGAAGGCACAAGAGAATAATTAAAATATAATTTCATCTAGAAATAATTTTCTGCAGTTGGAGCGAATATTTTTTAAGTTATTAACTTACCTAGAGTGGAAGGTTGAATTTTTGAATGATAGTGTTTTAGTTATTAAAGTGGCCTGTAAGAGAACTTTTAAGTTCATGTGGCAAAACAGGGAAAAATTGCAAAGTTAAGAGTCTGATGTTTCATAGACTAACAAAAGGTTGCTTTATTAGCAGCATTAATGAACGAATCGCTTTATTGGCCTAGGCATACTGGTAGCATTGTTGTTCCAAAGAGCTGAGAGTTCTTATTTCAATTCATGATTATGTTAGACAAGTGAAGTGAAAGCCGTTGACCTTCTCTTAAGGAGAAAATAGAAAGTTTTTACAAATAGATTATAGATTAAAGCCTTTTAAGGAACATGGTGAAGAACTAAATTACTGCTAAATCACTTGAAAAATTTACATTTTTTTTTGTGCACCAGTCTTATAACAGGAGATTTTTTATAGACCTGTTAATTGATATTTAAAATAATAACTTTAATAGGATGATTTTGTAGAGTTAGGTCAAAGTGATTGACAAAAAGCAAATTATTAAAATAGGCAAACTTTCAATTCTCCAAAGGATGTTCAATTTTAAAAGCAATATGAGATACAGGAAATATTAAACTGGAGAAGATGTAATGCCACTTGGATGGCATACTTTTCAAATTATTTTTTATTTATTTACATGAAATGCATTTTGCTTGTTAGAATCATTTTGGAAGTGCCAATTTGCTTCTGTTGATTTACATCAAAGATTAAAATAGGAGTCACTGGTGACTTTCTAAATCAAAGTTCTTCAAAATGGTTGTTTTAAATAGCAAGAATTACAGAACTAAATGTTGTATAGCTAGCTGTTAAAACTAAAAATTATGTAACAGCAGTCTATTTTAAATTTAACAATTTTAAATGATACTTAAAAATATAAAAAAATACAAGGAAGAATATAAGATGCTTATGTATCTGTACTGCCAAAATTTGCTATCATTGTTTCAGAACTTTTAAAAATAAATTAAAAATATAATTGGAGATTACTAATCTCATTCTTTTTTCTCTCTTGTTAGAGGTAATTACTTTTCTAAAGGTATCCTGTAAGTTTTCAATACTTTTTAGCACCTATTTGTGTAAAAAGATAAACAGTACTGATTTAGTTTTAAAATGTAAAAAATAATATATTGTTGGCATAACTTTTTAACTTGCTTTTTTCACTCAGTGTTTATTTATATCAAGATTTATTCATGTTGATATTTGTATGTACTTAAAGTTTGTTTATTTTTTCCTCTGTGTTATTAGTTTGTTCCATTATTTATGATGTTGAGTTTCATTACTTGGTTAAGGTGGTGTGACCTGATTTCTCTATTGTAAAAGTATCCTTTTCCCATTGATAATTAATCATTAATCTGTGGGGTAATGCCTTGAGACTGAGTAAACATTGTTTCTCAACAGCCTTTCTCCCAGTGTTTTTAATATCCATTATTGATTTATACCTGAATTGTTGGTTACATTGATGCTTGCAGAATGATTTTCTACACCTATTATTCTTTCCATATTTATTAGCTGGCATTCCTCTTTCTGTAAGGGAGTTTCTGTCCTTTCACTGTGGGCTCATGGTTTCCTCATTAATTCAGTGAACTAAAAATCCATTATTGTTATGTAGTCATGCACTGCATATACGACATTGATCCCATGAGATTATAATGGAGCTGAAAAATTTCTGTCGCATAGTGACGTTGTAGCTGTCATAACATCCTAGGACCAACGTCACAACCAACACATTACATGTTTGTAGTGATGTTAGTGTAAGTCAAATCTGTGCTGCCAGTTGGATAAAAGTATAGCAGATATAATTACGTACAGTACATACTTGATAGTAATAATAAACAGCTATGTTACCGGTTTATGTATTTACTATGCAATACTTTTTGTTGTTATTTTGAATGTACTTCTTTGTTGTTATTTTGAATGTATTAAAAAAAAAGTTAACTGCAAAACAGCCTCAGGCAGTTCCTTCAGGAGGTACTCCAGAGACATCGTTACTTTAGGAGATGACAGCTCCGTGCATGTTACTGTCCCTGAAGACCTTCCAGTGAGACAGTATGTGGAGGTGGAAGACAGTGATACTGATGATCCTGACCCTGTGTAGGGCTAGTCTAATGTGTGTGTTTGTGTCTTAGGTTTTAGCAAAACAGTTTTAACAGTAAAACAGGAATTTTTTTAAAATAGAAAAGACTTGTAAAATAAAGATAAAAGGAAAGAAAATATTTTTGTGCAGCTGTACAATGTGTTAGTTTTATGCTAAATGTTATTACAAAAGTCAGAAAAGTTTAAAAACCAAAAAGTTTATGTAAGCTAAGGTTTATTATTGAAGAAAGAAAACATTTAAAAATAGATGTAGTGTGTCTCGAGTGTATATTTACAAAGCCTACAGCCGTGTACAGTAACACCCTAGGCCTTCACATTCACTCATTACTCAATCATTAACTCACCCAGAGCAGCTTCCAGTCCTGTAAGCTCCATTCATAGTAAGTGCCCTATATAGGCATATGATTTTAAAAAATCTTTTATACTGTATTTTTACTGTACCCTTTCTGTGTCTAGATATTTTCAGACACACCATGTTATAGTTACCTGGCAGTACTCAGTACAGTAACATGATGTACAGGTTTGTAGCCTAGGAGCAATGGGCTATACCATGTAGGCTTGTGTAAATACACTCTGTGATGTTACCACAGTGAGGGAATAGCCTAAGGAACACATTTCTCAGAAGATATCTCTGTGGTTATGTGACGCATAACTGTGTATCCTTCGGTGACTCAAACTGTTACAATTTAGCCAGCAAGAACTCAGTCTGGTTTGTATGTTTCTTTGACATGCCCCCTCATTTTTACAGCACCAATTTGCTTTGTGGCACAACAAAACATTCTCTCCTTACCTTATGGTATTCTTACCCCAGACCTGGACTTGGCTGTTTTACCAAAAGTTCTTGTTTCTCTTAGTGGGGAATGGTATTTGGAAGCCAACATCATTGATGCGTTACTGGGTGTCATTGCTTCTATTGGTTCTTTTTATTAGACAGAGCAAGAAAATATACTTTTAAAAACTAGTGATATTTGAATTCCTAGTGAGACTAAGGTTCTTTCCTTTCCTTGTTTCATATTCCTCTTCTTCCATAATGAAGATCCAGTTTACCAATAACATCAATATATGTTTATTCATTTGTTCTGTCTTAAAATATACATAACATTGGAATTACTATAGCAATACCACTCCTAATAATAACCTCAATAACGTTTAAGATTTCTATGCAGTTTTTTATTTATAGCAGATAGCCCAGTGAAGGTTTATAGAGTGCTATGCTTATAGTTATTTTAATTATATTTTTCACATAGGCAATTTGAAACTTTTTCTACTAGGAAGGTTAAGCCTATTTACTTATCTTGGTGTAACTAGTATGTTTTATCTAATTGATATGTTGTATTTGCTGTTGTTTTACATTATATATGTTTTTGTTTTACTCTTTAAAAAGTATTTTTACTAGTACAAAAATCTTCCTTTCTCTAGATCTTCAGAATGTTGGTCTTAGCTCTTACAGTTTCCCAGTCTTTTTGGTATTTTTGTTGTCATTACTATGTTTAATTTTGTTAGCTAGAATTCATGTTTTCTTTTCTTCATCCATTTAGTTGGGCTGTATACTCTTCTTTCTTTTGGAGACGGAGTCTCGCTCTGTCATCCATGCTGGAGTGCAGTGGTGCAATCTCAGCTCAAAGAGAAAAAGCTTCTCTTTTTCCCCTCAAGTAGATACTGTGCATTTGAACTGCAAAAAGGGTCATATTCTTGCTTTATCTCTCTTTTAAAGGCAAAGACTGATGGTTACTTTTTCTTTAATAAGAATCTTGATTTTTTCATTTTGTGTATTTGATATTTATCATTTTAAGAAAAAAAATCCTCTATACATAGTTAAAAATTTATGTAGAATGGATGTTGGAACCCAATCATAAAGCTATAAAACCATAAAATAAGTAGGAATAAATTTTAAAAAATGAATAGGATTTGTATGAAGAAAATAACAACAGTTCATTCTAGGATCAAATAAATGAAGAGAGAACTATTTTTCAGAATGAAAAACCAAATAGTGTCCAATGTAGACTATTCAAAGTTCTAACCCATAAAATTAATAGCAATTCTAGTCAAAATAGCTGCTTTTTCTTTTGAGGAGTTCGAGAAGTTTGACAACCTGATTTTCAAATATATGTAGTATAGTATGTGAATGAGAATTATCCAGTGTAAAATTTAAAAATAAAAATAAGACCGGTATTGTTATACTATACCGTATTGCTTGCTATACTGTAGTGCTGTAGTAATTAAAACACCATGCTACTGATACAGGAGTAGGGTCCAGATAAATAAAAACTGAGAAGGAAATTGTATACAGATGCAAGTATCTGTTTGTTTGTTTGTTTGTTTTTGAGACAGGGTCTCACTTTGTTGCCTAGGCTGGAGTGCAGTGGCATGATCATGTCTCATTGCAGCCTTGACCTCCCAGGCTCAAGCAATCTTCCCACCTTAGCCTCACGAGTAGCTGGGACTATATCTGTGTGCCACTGTGTCCAACTAATTTTTGTACTTTTTGTAGAGACAGGGTTTTGTCATCTTCCCTAGGCTGGTCTTGAACTCCTGGGCTCAACTGATCCTCCCACCTCAGCCTCCTGAAGAGCTGGGATTACAGGTGGTAACCACTGTGCCCAGCCTCAAAAATCTTTTTTTTTTTCCCCTATAAAGAGCCATATATCTAAAGAGGGAAACAGATTTGACTCTATTACAATGGAATTCTGTGAGAGAAGACATTTTAACAAGATCAGACTAGTAGAAAATATTTGTAACATGTAACAAAGTTTTAACAGACATAATAAAGACCTTCTAAAAATTAATAAAATTGAAAAAATGGGTTATGAATAAGTACAAATAATTCAAAGAATGTACACAAATAGTTTTTATAGAAATATGCATAAAGGTGTATGTACAAGTATGTTAATTTTGGCATTATTTGTAATACCAAATAATGATATCTCAACTAAATAGTTGGAATAATCTGAATGTTCACCAGTAGGGAAATGGTACATCCATATTTTAGAATATTATCAAGCTGATTAAAAAGAATAAGATCTTTGTGACCACGTATGGCAAAATATCCCAGATTATTCATGAAACTATAGAATGATCTGTGTAGTACAATCTCATTTACTTAACTCAGTGGGTCTATTGTTTGTGGTAAACTTAAAATTATTTTATTTATCTTATAGGATAGGGTTAACTTAAAAGTCAACCTATTATAGTATTAGGAACTAAAATATATCACTGTAAGAGAATAAAGACACAAATATAGAATAAAAGGAACTAAGAAAAATATTTTACCTCAGATTAATTGGAAATATTGGTATGAATCCATGAGTAAATAAATATCTCTCCCCCCACCCTGTTCTGTCTACCAGAAAATCTAAGAAGCATGGACAGTCTCAGTAGCAATGGTTACATGCATGTTGGATGCCAAATATGGCTCCCCATTGAAAGGATTCAAGATGTCTCAGAAAAACAGATGATCCCAGTTCTTAGGAAAACACACAGCAAGCCAGAAAACAAGGAAGTGGTAAAAAACTGAGGAATTATGTAAAAAAGAACCAACTCAAAGGAGTTCTAGTGGCCACCTCCGAAATAATGATTGCAGTCACAGGCATATCTTGGAGATATTGTGGATTCGGTTCCAGACTATCACAATAAAACAAATATTACAGTAAACTGAGGAGTCACACACATTTTTGTTTTGCTAGTGCATATAAGTTACGTTTATACAATATTGTAGTCTGTTAAGTGTGTAATAACATGTTGAAAAAATGTACATGCCTTAGTTGAGAAATACTTCATTGCTAAAAAATGCTAATAATGATCAACTGAGCTTTTAGTGAGTTGTTTTAACCTTTTTCCTGCTGGAGGGTCTTGACTTGATGTTGATGACTGCTCGCCAGTCAGGGTGATAGTTGCTGAAGGTTAGGGTGGCTGTGGCAATTTTTAAAACTAAGACTGCAGTGAAATTTGTGACATCAATTGATTCTTTGATGAAAGATTTCTCTGTAGAATGTGATGCTGTTAAATAGTGTTTTACTTACAGTAGAAATTCTTCAAAATTGGAGGCAGTCTTCTCAAACCCTGCTGCTGCTTTGTCAACTAAGTATGTAATATTGTAAATCCTTTATTATTTCAATAATGTTCACAGCATCTTCACCAAAAGTGGATTCCATCTAAAGAAATCACTTTCTTTGCTCTTTTTTATAAGAAGCAACACCTAAGCCATTCAAATTTTATCTTGAGATTTCAGCAACTCAGTCATGTTGTCAGGCTCTGCTTCTAGTTTTCTTGCTATTTCTGTCATATCTGCAGTGATTTCCTCTGCTGAAGTCTTGAGCTCCTCAAAGTCATCCATGAGGGTTGGAATCAACTTCTTCCAGACTTCTGTTAATGCTGATGTTTTGATCTCCACTCATGAATAATGAATGTTCTTGAAGGCGTCCAGATTGATGAATCCTTCCCGGAAGGCTTTCAATTTACTTTGCCCACATCTATCAGAGGAATCCCTATCTATTGACAGGGATATGAAATATCTTAAATATTAAGACTTGAAAGTCAAAGGGACTCCTCAATCCATGGCCTGCTGAATGGATGTTGTGTTAGCAGGCATGAAAACAACATGAGTCTTCTGGTATATCTTCATCAGAGCTCTTGGGTGACCAGGTGCATCATCAGTGAGCAATGAGTAGTATTTTGAAAGGAATCGTTTATTCTGAGCAACAGTCTCAACAGTGGACTTAAAATATTCAGCAAACCATGGTGTAAAATAGATGCGCTTTCATCAAGGCTCTGTTCTGCACAAGCCAGAGTAGATTTAGCTTATTTCTTAAGGACCTTACAATTTTTGGAATGACAAGTGATCATTGTTCCCCTTGGAAGTCACCAGTAGCATTGACTCCTAACATGTTGAGTCAGCCTATCCTTTGAAGTTTGGAAGCCATACGTTGACTTATCCTTTCTAGCTAGGAAAGTACTACATGGCTTCTTCTTCCAATAGAGAGTTATTTCATCTACATTGAAAATCTGTTGTTTAGTGTAGCCACCTTCATCAGTGATCTTAGTTAGATCTTCTAGATAACTTGCTGTAACTTCTCCATCAGCACTTGCTGCTTCATATTGCACTTTTATGGAGACAGCTTCTCTCCTTAAACCTCATGAAATAACCTCTCCTAGCTTCAAACTTTTCTTCTGTAGCTTCCTCACCTCTCTCAGCCTTCATAGAATTGAAGAGAGGACTTTGCAGTGAATTAGGCTTTGGCTCAAGGGAATATTGTGGCTGGTTTGATCTTGTATCCAGAACACCAAACCTTTCTGCATATCAGCAGTAGGGTTCTTTCTTGTTCTTATTATTCATGTGTTCACTGGAGTAGCACATTTAATTTCTTTCAAGAACTTTTCTTTTCCTTTTTTAACTTGGTTAACTGGCGCAAGGATCATAGCTTTCGGCCTATCTTGGCCTTCATCATTCCTTCCTCACTAAGCTTAATTATTTCCAACTTTTGATTTAAAGTGAGTAATGTGTGACTCTTCACTCCAACACTTAGAGGCCACTGTAGGGTTATTAATTGGACAAATTTTAGTGTTGGTTTTTCTTAGGGAATAGGGAGGTCTGAGGAGAAGGAGAGAGAGAGAGGGATTGGCTGGTGGTTGGAGCAGTCAGAACACACGCAACATTTATCAATTAAGCTTGCCATCTTCTATCTTTGTGATTTGTGGTGGCCCAAAGCAGTTACAATAGTAACATCAAAAATCACAGATCACCATAACAGATACAGTAATAATGATAAAGTTTGAAATATTGTGAGATTTACTAAAATGTGATACTGAGACACAAAGTGAGCACATGCTATTTGAAAAATTGCACCATATAGACTTGCCCAATGCAGGGTTGTACAAACCATTATTTGTAATGTGAAATCTACAATATCTTTGAAGTCCAGTAAAATGAAATGCAGTACAATGAGGTATACCTATAATTATAAAACCTTCTATTGAAAAAAATAATCCATGAGTCCAGAGAGATAAGAAGAAAAGAAAGAGAAAAGGAAGGCCCTCCTTAGAGAATTGTTATAGCAGTGTTAGAACTGGTAAACTCTGAAGAAAACAATCTGTGCCAATAGCATCAATGGATGCCAAAACCTTTAGGTGTAAGAGTGCTGTGAACATGCATGATATGTATGCAATGGTGCCCAATTATTCTCTAAATCTTGTACAACTACCAAGGGAAAATGTACCTTTGCAACAGATCTGTAGATTGCCACTTGAACTAAGTGGTCACACTTATAATGGGACAGCCTGATACCATGTTCCTTTTGTTATGATGTAATACGGAATGATGTAACCTTGGGTGTATTCTTGCCTGATGTTTATCTAGAATCCAGTCAGGTTTCTAGACTTGATCTTGTTTCCCAGAAATACAGAAAGTTGTGGAGTAAGTCAGAATACATTCTGGGAAGCAGTCAGACAAATCTAGGACGTGGGACGTTCTATAAGAAAACTGGCTATGAGTCCTCACACATCATTGTCTTAAGAAAAAGATGTGTGTGTGTGAGAGAGAGACTATTCTAGGACAGGCGAGACCAAAGAGTTGTAACAAGCAAATGTTATACATACATTTTCATTTGCCCTTGGATTGCTCTCTCTACCCTGAAGGCTTAAAAATAGGTATCTTTGAGACACTTGAGAAAACATCAAGATACCTGCTTACCTTGTTTTTACTTTTTTTGACTAGATGTCTTAATGGTTTTATTACCTTTGTAAGACTTGTTTTAAAAGATATGTTTCACTACTCAGTATAGTCTATGATAAAATCAGTAAATATAAAATATTTGTCATTTGCATCTCTTAAGAGGTTCATCTCCATGGATGAAAGCTCAGCTTATGTGTAACTGTCTTCCAAAGTAGCTTGCTTGGAAGGACATTCACTGTCATCATATTCTGCTTTATTTAATAGCTGTGTAATCAGATCTACGACATCCTTGATTATTAGATTACTGCTTTTAAGCCTATTTTAGTTCTTTAATCTGAGAATAACAGTTAATTTCATTAAAGCAAGATTGCCTTTAATTTTTTTTGTAACCTTAGAAAAGTACTGTGCCCAACAACAAAACAAAAACCTAATTCAAAAATTGGTAAAGGAAGATATAAAATGGCCAATAAACACATATGAAGAGTCTCTGCACCATTAGTCATTAGAGAAATGCAAATCAAAACCACATTTAGATACAATTTGGCTATTAGCAAAGACACAGAAAATAGCAAGGATTGGGAAGGATGTGGAGAAAATTGGAACCATGCATGCATTGCTGGTGGGAATGTAAAATGGTACAGCTGCTATGAAAGACAGTTTATTAGTTCCTCAAAAAGTTTGATGTAGAATGATTGTATCATCCAGCAATTTCGCTCTTAGGCATATCTCCAAAAGAATTGAAAGAACGGACACAAACTGGATAACTTATACAGCAGTGTTGATAGCATCATTACTCATACTAAGAGGTAAAAAAAGGCCAAATGTCTATGAACAGATGAACGGACAAATGTGTTTACACATATAGTAGAATTATTATTCAGCCATAAAAACAAATGAAATTTTGGTACATGGTACAACATAGATGAACCTTGAAAACATTGTGCTAAGTGAAATAAGCTAGACACAAAATATTGTATGATTCTACTTAAATTAGGTACTGAAAGCTGGCAAATATATAAAGCTGGCAAGTACATAAGGCCTAGGGTGAGGGAGGAATGGGGAGTTTGCTTAATGAGTATAGAGTTTCTATTTGGAATGATGAAAAGTTCTGGAAATGAATAGTGGTGATAGTTGTACAACATTCTGAATGTACTCAATGCTACTGAATTGTCCATTTAAAAATGGTTAAAATGGTACATTTTATATATATTTTATAATACAAAAATATTTTTAAAGTAAAAGTTTGTATTTTGATGTTATTTATGGAAAATATTTTCACTAATAAAATTTTTGTTTCATTGCTCCCTCTTTGAAAATGTATTAAAAATTTTATGCATTTTGAAATATTATAGCTATGTAAATGAAAAAGAGTATCAGTAAAGAATTTTAACTCAGTACTTTCATATCATGTTATTTATTGTCCTTTCTGCTTCACATTAAGTTATACAGAGTCACCAATTTAAATTTGCAGATTAAAAAAAATTTTCTGCTTTTGGCCCTATAGAAATAAACCAAACTGGAAAAGGTGTCATATTTCCTAGATTGTGGGCACAGAAAAAGAAGAGATCAAAAGGACAAGTAACTCAGCACAGTAGATGCTTATTGACCTGATCATATTTAAGAATACCCTAAAATGCAAAATGTTAAGAAGCGAAACTGGGAAATATTGGGATGATATATGAAAAATTCAAATGTCAAATATGCAGTGGTTGAGTATTTATGGGTTTTTTTGGGTTTACTATTTTTTCCCCCCAAATTTAATGTCTCCTCTTTTAAATACTTCTACTGGATTCTTTTTAGATGATGCCGCAATTGGATTGAGACATTTTCATTGTTTGACTTTATAAGATTTCCAAATGCATATAGTTGTTACAATACGTGTTCAATGAGGGTGGAAGGAAACACAGAAAAATAGAAATATTTCACTCTGGTAAGAGATGATAGGTCTGATGACTGCTAATACTCTTCCAAATGGCATTTGGATCCTTCTTAGAACTTTTATATTATTCTAATATTGACCTACCCCTTTTATTTGGAACTGGAGTCCCATTGTCAAGAACTGTGAAGAAGCTGACATTTTACCCTACTTGCAAGCTAGCAATTACTCAGTTGTAGTTTTATGGGTGGTGGTTAAAGATATGAGACTCCTGAGTTGGAGTTGAAGGACAATTTATTAGTGCAGCAAGCAGTAGCAGTGACCAGAGTATTAGCTTGCTTCCCTACCCCTCCCCCCCAACCAGTTTTCCAACTCCTGGTTCCCATATAGCAGTGTGAAGAGGAAGGCCACATGATGCTTGTACACACTGTGGATTGCATAACAGATGCCGAATCTTCAACTTCTTACAGAACCTGAATAGTAGTGTATATTAGGAAGTAAGAATGCCTTTCTTTGCTTTGGAGCCAGATACTGTCTTTGTCTCCCAACACTGTTGCTGTAAAAGTATCCTCAAAAGGATAGTGCATACCAAAAGGGTAGTGAGTGTCTTGCTCCTAAGAGGTGCAGAAACATGAGAGTCTCTTAGAAAATTATCTCCCAGTAATATTTTCTGCTCATTTCTATACTATTTTGTCTTCAGGCAAATTTTTTTCATGAGTATACCACTCTGATTTACCTGACAGAAGATAGTGAAGTTATCTGTTCAGATGGTTCGCTGGCTTTGAAAATCAGGTTATTTGCTTGCTTATTGTTGAGTTTGAGAGTTCTTTCTTGATTCTGGGTACAGTCCTTTGTCCGATGTGATTTGCAAGTATTTTCTCTGAGTCTGTGATCTGTCTTTTCATATTCTTCAATCTCTTTTACAGAATAAAAGTTTCTAATTTTGATTACTGTCAAGTTTTTCTCTTATGAATTGTCTTAGGAGCTTTTTGCCTAGTTGAAAATCAGAATTTTTTTCTTTGTTTCGTCCAGATGTTTTATTATTTTGTGTCTTACATTTAGATCTGTGATCTGTCTGGCAATACCTTTTGTTTGTATAAGTTATGAGGTAGAGTTCAGGTTCATTGTTTTTACATATGGATATTTACTTGTTCTAGCACTGTTTGTTGAAGAGAGACTATCTTTTCCTTCAGTGAGTTGCCTTTTACCTTTGTTTTACCTTTGTCAAAAATCAGTTGTCCTTATTTGTAAGTATATTTTGCTGGATTTATGATTCTGTTGTGTTGATTTCTGTGTGTGTCCTCTTGCTAATACATCGTTGCCTTAAATAGTAACAGTTTTATAGTAGTTATTGAAATTAGTGTTCTCAAATTTTGTTCTTAGTTTCTGAATTGTTTTGGATATTATAGTACCTTTGCATTTTCTTATAAATTAAGAATCAGCTTGTTGATAACTACAAAGATACTTTGAGATTTTGATTGGTATTATGTTTAATGTACACGTCAATCTGAGGAGACTTGACATTTTACCAATATTGAGCCTTCCAATCCGTGAATGTAGTTATTTTTCCATTTGTTAGGTCTTTGCTTATTTTCATCAGTGCTTTATAGTTTTCAGCATACAGATCCTGCAAATATTTTGTAGAAGTATATCTTTTTTGGATGTTATTGTGAATGCTACTGCTTTAAAAATTTTTGATGTACTAATTTATTGCTGATATATAAAAATATCGATTTTTACATAATGATTTTATATTCCACAACTTGTTAAAATCATATTATAACCATAAAACCCTTTGGATTTTCTATGTAGACAACATGCTTTTGAATAAAGGCAGTTTTACAAAATTTCATTTTAAATTTGTATACCTTTTATTTCATTTCCTTTCTTAATTGCACTTGCTAGAGCTTTCCAGGACAAGGCTGAATAGAAGTGGTAAAAACACATCTTTGCTTTGTTCCTGGTCTTTTATTATTCTTTTATTATTACTGTTATCTTTAGAGATGGTGTCTCGCTCAGTTGCCCACGCTGGAGTGCACTGGTAAGATCATAGCTCACTGCAGCCTCAAACTGTTGGGCCCAAGTGGTCTTCCTGCCCCACCTTTCTGAGTAGCTGGGACTACAGCATGTGCCATCATGCCTGGCTGAGTTTTTTATTTTTTGTGGAGATGAAGTCTTGCTCTTGCTGTGTTCACAGGCTGGTCTTGAACTCCAGCCTCAAGTGATCCTCCCACCATGGCCTCCCCAAGTACTGGGATTACAGGCATTAGCCACCACACTTGGCCTCTATTTATTAATTATATATATATATATATAAAAATATATATATTTATTGAGACAGTCTTGCTCTGTCAACCAGGCTGGAGTGCAATGGCACAATCTCTGCTCACTGCAACCTCTGCTTCCCGGGTTCAAGTGATTCTCCCTCTTCAGCCTCCTGAGTAGCTGGGATTACTGGTGTTTACTACCATACCAGGCATGGTGGCTCACGCCTGTAATACCAGCACTTGGGAGGCCAAAACGGGCAGATCATGAGGTCAGGAGATCGAGACCATCCTGGCCAACATGGTGAAACCCCATCTCTACTAAAAATACAAAAATTAGCTGGACGTGGTGGCATGCACCTGTAGTTCCAGCTACTACTGGGAGGCTGAGGCAGAAGAATCACTTGAACCTGGGAGGTGGAGGTTGCAGTGAGCCAAAATTGCACCATTGCACTCCAGTCTGGCAACAGCAAGACTCTGTGTAAAAAAAAAAAAAATTGTTATGGGATGAAGTTTTAAAAAGACCTTTGAAAGATACAAGATAATAGGATTCAATTCTGTATAAGGTAGAGATAAACTGTTGATTTGTACTAGTTTGATTTGTGAAATATTACTATTAGGCTAAATCAAGTAGGTGATGGGTAATTGGAGAATTGATTTCTAATGCTTTGTCCTAGTTCATTCAAATCTGATGTTCACATAACTACTTAGAATTCTTGACTAGTTGTCTGTGCTTTTTAAAAACCTTTACCAGGCTGGCTCCAGCTTTTCTACCGCCAGAATTAAAATTGAAAACAAAAGAATTAGTCTCTTAGGAAAATAGTTTAAGAACACTATCTAAATATGCTAGATTTAAAAATACCAGTATTTACATGGTTAGAATTCATGAACAGTCTTCGTTAGACTTAGTGCTGAATGAACAGCATACAGTCGCTGAATTCATTGTGCATCTTTTGTTTAAAGGGAAGATTGTTTTGCTTATATCTTTGCAGTCTTCTCTGAGATCTTCAATATTACTGGAAGTTATAAAGTTTGGTTAATTTTCCTAATAAATCTTTATCTGATTCTGTGGGCTATTTAGATTTGGGATGGGATCTGTTGTCTTAATTTGGTCACTATTGGCTCTTGGCTTCAAAGTGGACCCTAACTATATTCCTAGTCTGTCTAGTATTTGTCTTTTTTTTGCTGAGATATGTGACCCCTGGGGAGGTATCCCTTATATTCAATAAGTTAATCTTTCTCTTTTAGGAAGATAAAACAAATTTATCGTAAGGGAGGGTTCTTTTCCTTTTTTGTTCTAGAGTGCCTCTCAAATTAACAATTTTGTTCATATCAAAAGTTGCCCATAATGATCACTGTAAGTCTCAAGTTGTTCTTGGTGAAAATATGCCATTTAGAAAGATAAATATCTGAATTGGAAGAAGCATGTTTCATGCTTGGGGAGGTTGTGGAGTCAGACTGATTTAAAAAGTCAGTTTTGTGCAGCCTGGGCAATGTAGCAAGACCCAATTACCAAGTCAGAATATTAGTTACCTTTCATGTAAAGGAATATGACAGATACAGGGAAGCTTCTGAGGAGCTGACATCTTGATCTGGGTTGTGGTTACAAAAGTGTGTTCACTTTGTAAAGTTCATCAATATGAAAAGCTCATATGTACTTTGTATACGTAAATTATACTGCAATTCTTTTCTATGGAAAAAAAAATAGGCAGGCATGGTGTTGCACACCTGTAGTCCTAGCTACTCCAGAGGCTGAGACAGGTTGAGCCCAGGAGTTGGAGGCTGTAGTGAGCTATGATCATGCCACTGCCCTCCAGCCTGGGCTAAAGAGTAAGACCTCATCTTTTAAAATATATATACCGGTTTTTCTTCAAAAGATTCAAAAGGTATCGCTTTAAAAGATGTAAGATTTTCTAAGCAATAGGACGAAGTAATTTGCTTTAAAGTTTTTATGAATGCGTGGCTTGGCTATCTGGTTGCTTTTGAAATCAACATCTTAGTAAGCTATTAATGCTTTTAAAATGTGTGCAAATTTACATATTTGTAAATTTAACTTGAGTCTGTCTAGGAAAGCATTAGCAAGACTTTTTTTTTTTTTTTTTTGAGATAGTCTTGCTCTGTCACCCAGCCTGGAGTGCAGTGCAGGTCACTGCTCACTGTAACCTTCACCTCCTGGGCTCAAGCTATCTTCCCACCTCAGCCTCCTGAGTAGCTGGGACTACAGGTGTACATCACCACACCCAGCTAATTAAAAAAATGTATTTTTCATAGAGATGGGGTCTCCCTATGTTGCCAGGCCGGGCATTAGTAAGATGTTATGGAAAATTTTTTATACTATTAGTAGAAAATCATAAGGAATCCCTTGCTGGTAAAATTTATATTAAAACTACTCTTAAACATATTTATATAAAATGACCAGAGATATTTAATTTACCTTTATATAATAAATAGAAATAAATTGAAATACATTGTTAGGAATTTCAGATTTTTTAATTAGTAAATTACATATTGTTAGTATGATGGCTTAAAGTTATTTTATTGAGGTAATTTTTCATCTTTGATTAGAAAAACTTAAAAACTGTAGTATAATTTACATACACAAAGTATATATGAGCTTTTTATATGGATGAACTTTACAAAGTGAACACACTTTTGTAACCACAACCCAGATCAAGATGTCAGCTCCTCAGAAGTTCCCTGTATCTGTCATATTCCTTTACATGAAAGGTAACTAATATTCTGACTTTTTAATTAGAGATTAGCTTGGCTTGTTTTTGAATTTTTATAAGTAAATCATATAGTATGTAAGACTGTATGATTTATAAGTTTTTTTAAACTGGCTTCTTTCCCACAGCAATGTGTTTTTGAGATGGATATTTGGCTTACAGCATTTTTCATTTTCACTGAGGTTTAGGGTTTCCTTGTGTGAATATACTTACAGTTTATTTCTCCCTTCTGCTGATGGACATTCAAATTATATCAATTTTGGGTTCTTACAAATAATGCTGCTGTGATAATTCTTGTACATTTTTTTTTGTGCATAAATGTATACATTTCCTTTTGAGTGTATGCTCAGGAGTAGTATCACTTAGTCTTTGGTTATATCTTCAGCTTTAGTAGATACTTCCAAACAGTTTTCCATACTGTTTATATTATATTATTGTACATTTTTACCTGCAGTATTTTAGAATGTCAGTTGCTACACATTTTTGCTTACATTTGGTATTGTCTATTTTTTAGATAAAAGTTAGTCATTTTGGAGGGTAATAGTATGTCTTTTTGAAGTTTTGTTCGGTCTTTGGCCTATCTTAAAAATCTGTTTGTCTTTTTAGATCAGTGGAAGTGTTTTTAAAGAATATTTTGGGTGCGAGTCTTTAGTTGAACATGTGCATTGCTAATATTTTCTCCTACACTGTAGCTTGTGTTTTCATTTTTAATTTATTTAATTTTATTAATTTTTTAATGATATTCAAACAAAGAAATGTTTAATTACTTGATACAGTATTTTTTCACTTAAAATGAGACAAATCCTTTGTGCCTTTTGAGGTTTCCTTTTAAGCTTCATGCCTGTATCATCTATTTAAAGGATAACTTTTTAAAAATAAAAATAAAAGAATAATTTAACAACTGTACACACAGGGACAAGCCATAAGCTGCACCAACTGGATCCTAGATCCTCTTTCCCCAAGGGCAGCCCATTCTTGGTTCTTTTTTTTTTTTTTTTTTTTTTTTTTTTTTTAAGAGACAGGGTCTCGCTCTGTCACCCAGGCTGGAGTGCAGTGGCCTTATCATAGCTTATTGCAGCCTCGAACTCTTGGGCTCAAGCAATCCTCCTGCTTCAGCCTTCTGAGTAGCTGGGACTGCACATATGTGCCACCACACCTGGGTAATTTTTAAATTTTTTTGTAGAGACAGAGTCTCACTATGTTGCCCACACTCGTCTTGGACTCCTGGCCTCAAGCAATCCCCCTGCCTGGGTCTCCCAAAATGTTGGGATTACAGGTGTGAGCCATTGTGCCAGCCATTTCTTTCTTTTCCTCCTTCCCTCTTTCCCTCCTTCCTTCCTTCCCTCCCTCCTTCCCTTCCCTTCCCTTCCCCTTCCCCTCCCTCCCCCTTCCCTGCCTCCTTTCCTCCTTCCTTCCTCCCTCCCTCCCTCCCTGTAACTGTAATGAAATTTAGTTTGTTTGTAATGAAATTCAGTTTTTTTTTTCTGTGCTGTGCATTAAATCTATGCCTAAATATCATGACAGTATTTATCTCGTCACTATATAAGCTTTATTATTTAAAATTTTATATATAGGTCTCTAATATACCTTATTTTTTCCCCACCTTTTCTGTGGCTTGTGGATAGATGTTACTCATTTTACTGATTTTGATTTTAACAGTAGTAGTCATAGAAAATCTATTGATACGGCTTACTCATGAGAAAACATTTTTATTTTTATATGTGATACTATAATTTCTAGTATGGCAACATTTCCTGCTAGTTATGATAGGTGATTTTCACTATGGAGATTCTTTAAGAGGAATTTAAAAACAGCTTTATTCCTGACTTTAGAGAGGGCAGTCAGTTTTACTTAATATGTCATTTTATGTCTTGTTACATTTTGTGTTTGGGGAGTCATACTGGTAGTTTAAAAATACTGAGTTTTATCATCAAATGCAGCTACTGTATTTAAGCTGATGACTTAATGTCTGTGAGGCATGAGGTGATTAAAAAATGTATGTATATGCTTTTTGAAATACAAAGTAAATTGCCTGGCAGACAAGAAGAGCTTCATAAATATTATTTAGTGCTTTTTATTCTAGATTTTTGAAATAAATTGGACTTAAGACTTGATGGAAAGGATTTGTACTATAAGCTTATTATAAAATTATTAACAGCTTTTGTAAATAGTAAAATTGATTTGCCCGTTATACATTTCTTTTTGTTATGCATAAAATATTTTTATTTTAAAGTACCAACATAGGATGGATTTTAAAATGCTTCCTCATGTTAATTTTTTGATAAACATAGAATGAATACTGTGTGAAATATATTCCCACTTCATTGGCTCTGTTTTAACTCAGTAGACTCTATAGTTAGATTGTCTAGGTGCCACTTAAAAGATGGTAACTAGATACCAGAATGTGTTACATTATATGTTGATTGTCAGGAAGAACTGAATGCATGAATGCTTCCCTAAGACATTGTTAGTATGCTGTTGTCTTGATCTATAATTTTTTGTCTAAGTTGTGATAGAGCTCATTCTTTACATGGTCTAGTAAATTCTGCCAGTGTCTTTATAATTCATTAGCATCTCTATATATTACCTATAACATTTAAATTGTAAGGCTATGAAAAAATTATTTCATATGTGTAATATGCCGAAGTTTTAGCATATGGTTGGGGTTTTAAACTGTTTTACTGAAGCAGATTACCCTCATTAAATGGAATCCTTGGGTAGACATTACAGAGTAGGTATAACTCTGAAGTTGAAAATGGTTTCATCTTCTTTTTTTAAAAAAAATTTTATTATATAGGGAATCTCAATCACCAGCAGGATTTTGAAAAGGCTATCTAAATATTTGGTAAGTAAATATTCTCCATGTTAAATATTTTGTATGTAACTTAAGTTTACACATATGCTACATGAATGACATTTATAATAGTGAGTGTAAATTACAGTTATAATTAATATTTTAAATTTTACTTGGTTACTAGAATTTTTGTCTCCTTAAACCTATTCCAATCATTTTCTCTCTTGCTCTTTATGTTGTGTCCAGAAATTCTTTCAAGTGTACAGCCTTAATATTAAGAGTTCAAGGAAAGAAATTGTTTTAGTGAGCAGGAATGCTAATACTTTATGAATAAAACAGGATTTCCCCTACTTGAGATTTTGTATTATTTCTTGTGTGTGAAAACACTAATACAGATTTCTTCTTTAGCCATCCATTACTTGACTCCTCCTTGTATTTAGGTCCTATTTGCTGCAGCATGCCAACATGAGCCAAATACTGTGGTCAGCATGTATGCATTTCCTATCTAGATTATTCTTTGCTCCAAGATTAAAATACGAAAAATTATGTAGGTGTCTATAGTTAAGAATTTCATAAACTTATGATTTCATAGATAAAGCTTTGACTTTTTCATTTTTGAGTAAAGGTAGGTGAGTCAATCTCAGAATGTATTTTACTTCAATTACGTAGTATTTTATACTTGTGTATTATGATTATATAGATACAAAATGCTTTTGTTAATCATAATAGATTTTAAAGTTATTAAATATGCTTCAAAATGAGAAAGAAGTGCTGAGACATTGCATAATGATGTGTCATAATATAGGCTTTTGGTTGTTGTTTTTAATATAGTCAGTAACAGATTAAGGAGAAAATATTTAGTGATAAGCATTGGCTTCTTTTATTATACTTTTTAATGTGTTTGAAACAGCAAATATTTGACCAAATTATTTTTCTTAAATTTTATAGTAACCACAGTAGATGCCAAAATGTTCAACAGTTACACTGTTCTGTTTACTGTACATTTGTAATAAATATAACTACTTTTAGGAACAAATGATGCCACAGAGATCTCTTAAACAGATTTTTACTACTTTAGAAGGTGGTAACTGATTTCTGGAGATGTATTAAGTAGAAAAGAGTAACTTATTGTCATTTTTTCCCCTATTGATGCATATATTTCAGTTAGAGGGAAGCAGTCGTCTTTGCATTATGTGCTTATTATGTATATTTCATCTTAGCAAATTTATTAATTTTAGTGACAGTTTTATTGAGATGAAATTTACATACCAGGAAATTTCATCTCTAAGTGTACAATTCAGTGATATTTTAATTTATTCACCAAGTTGTGCAACCACCAGTACTGTGTAATCTTAGGTTACTTTCATCATCCTTCTTCTCGATACCCTTTATCATCCAGCCCTAGGCAACCACTAATATGCTTTGTTTATATAGATTTGCCTATTCTGGGCATTTTATAAAAATAGAATCATACAATGTGTGTCCTTTGTGTCTGGCTTATTTCATTTAGCATGATATTTTAAAGCTTCACTCATGTTGTTGCATGTATCAGTGTTTCATTTTTGTGGCTGAGTATTTCTTTGTATATCATTTATGTATTCATCAGTTAATGAGTTATAGCCACTTCTTTTTTTGGCTATTAGGAATGCTTTTCTATGAACATTCTTATATAAGTTTTGTATAGATATGTTTTTGAGTATATTTGGATGGGGTGGCATTGCTCGAAAATATAGTAACTGTGTGTAACTCTTTGAGGAACTGTCAAAATGGCTGTACCATTTTACAGGGCCACCAACAATGTATGAGGATTGTAATTTCTTCACATCCTCATAAACACTTATTGTCAGTCTTTTGTATTTCAGCCATTCTAGTAGGTATGAAGTTGTATCTCATTGTGATTTTGATTTTGATTTTGATAATGACTAATGATAAGCATCATTTCACATGCTTATTGACCGTGTATCTTCTTTGGAGAAATATCTTTTCAACTCCTTTGCCCATTTAAAAATAATGGATTATCTTTTTAATGTTGAATATTGTAAACATTCTTTATATCTTCTGGAAACTAGTCCTTCATCACATATATGATTTGCAAATATTTTCTCCTATGGATTATCTCTTTACTTTTTATGATGGTGTCCTTTGAAGCAGAAAAGTTTTAATTCTGAAGTTCAACTGATCTGTTTTTCCTTTTGTTGCTTGTTCTTTTGGTGTTATATTGCAGATTTGTTTTTAAATAAATACTCATTGATAGCCTAGGTCTATGACAAAGTTTTAATTGTCATAGGACTACAAAAAAGCATTGGCATTTTCTGTGTTTGACAGTCAAAGCCCAAAGGAGGCAATTATCCTTGTATTTGTGCTTCAGTTCCTCAGCTAATTGTTTTAAGCAAAACCTATGTTTTGATCCCATGTGTTACTGTGAAAATATTAGCTGTGCGTGATATGTTTATTGATATTAGTCTTGTGAATTTATGTAGTTTTTCTTGGATTGAAGAAGGGAGGGGCCATCCTTAATAGGTGTTTTTAGTCTGTTCTCATGCTGCTAATAAAGACATATACCCAAGACTGGGTAATTTATAAAGGAAAGAGGTTTAATTGACTCACAGTTCCTCAGGGCTGGGGAGGCCTCAGGAATCTTATAATCATGGCAGAAGGGGAAGCAAACACATGGTGACAGCAAGGAGAAGTTGCAGAGTGAATGGGGGGAAAAGCCCCTTATAAAACCATCAGATCTTGTGTGAACTCAGTCACTATTACGAGAACAGCATGGAGGTCATCATCCCCGTGATTCAATTACCTTGCACTGGGTCCCGCCACAGCACGTGGGGATTGTGAGAACTGCAGTTCAAGGTGAGATTTGGGTTTGGACACAGCCAAACCTTATCAATACTTTAGTTTATTATGACAATTACTGCATATTTCATTTCATAGCTTAAGAAACCATTGCTTTTTAGACTAAGGATTATCAGGTGCTTATCTTTCTTGTGAAGAAGGAATAGATTTTGATAATCTCACTGATTTTAATCGTACAGTTTATTTTTAAGCAATGATATTTTGATTTCTTTGTAAACTTATGTATGGAATATGTAAGTTTTTCCTCTATTAAGTAAATGTCTTTAATTTTTTTTTTTTTTTGAAATGGAGTCTTGCTCTGTTGCGCAGGGTGGAATTCAGTGGCACAGTCTTGGCTCACTGCAACCTCTGCCCCCCAGGTTCAAGCGATTCTCGTGCCTTAGCCTCTTGAGTAGCTGCGATTATAGGCATGTGCCACCAAACCTGGCTAATTTTTGTATTTTTTAGAAGAGATGGGGTTTCACCATGTTTGTCAGGCTGATCTTGGAACTCCTGACCTCAGGTGATCCACCCGCCTCTGCCTCCCAAAGTGCTGAGATTACAGGCATGAGCCACTGTGCCCGGCCAGTGTCTTTAATTTTTAAGGTACCAGTTTAGTTCCTTATTTTTTTTTTATCGTTATGTGACGTTATGTGGTCAGTTGAAGGTATATTTCATGATATTTTGGCCTATAATGTCTAATTTAGTTTCTGGAGAAATGGTGTGTAACAATGGAATGTCACTCATCTTTAAAGCATTAGCTTTCTGTGTGAGGTTGTGGTTGTAATATAAATACGCTAGATGTGGTTTTATTAGGGGAATTGACTATTCTTACCTTTCGTGTTATCTGACAGTATTCTTTGTCAACTTAAAATAACGAAAGGCCTATTTGGATGAGATTTTATAGTGCTAAGATCACTGATATTCTTGTTAGTCGATTTAAAATCATGGTGTTCATTGGCTAACAGTCACTTGAGTGCCTATTAGATGGGTAATATTGTTTTGTTTTTTTTTTTGAGAAGGAGTCTCTGTCACCCAGGCTGGAGTGCAGTGGCATGATCTTGGCTCACTGCAACCTCTGCCTCTGGGGTTCAGGTAATTCTCCTGCCTCAGTCTCCTGAGTAGCTGGGATTAAAGGCGCACGCCACCATGTCCAGCTAATTTTTGTATTTTTAGTAGAGATGGGGTCTCACCACGTTGGACAGGCTGGTCTCTAACTCCTGGCCTCAGGTATCCACCTGCTTGGCCTCCCAAAGTGCTGGGATTACAGGCATGAGCCACCGTGCCTGGCCAGATGGGTAATATTGTTCTATATATTGATGTTCTTATAGTTTATGTTATAGTTTCCATGGAAATTTAGCAATGGAAAAGGAAATGAAAAGCTTACTCATGATGTTGTTAAATTTTCAGTACTCTTGAAAGTAAGGAAAAGACATAATTGAGAGCTACCTCCAATGGTTTATATCAAATGTGGTAATTAAGAGGATTTTGGTGACCTATCTATGGCTGAATTAATGCAAAATAGCTTTTATATCGTATTCTTTCCTCTTCCCTTCTCTTGTTCTGTGTGCTTACTATCATAATAATTGAGTATACATTAATTTTCTTTAAGTATTTATATTTTAAATAGGATTGTAATGTCAATAGAGATTTTTTTTTTTCTCTTCAAGGTAAGTACCCTTTAAGCTACTAATTTGTCACTAGAGACTATAGAGGCTTCCATATATAACAGGTAGCACAGCTTCTCAGGGCATGTCCAGCTTTGCTGCTCTGCTGATCCATAATACACCTTGGAGGTACTGGTTCTGGTTATATGAATAGAACAATTAAATTGTTCTTCATTAGATGGATTGTTGATTACTAATCTTACTCAGAAAGGCTCAACTGGACTTGGATTATTCTAATTGCCAATACTGTTTTTGCACAAATGTTTGCAAACCATTGAACAGTAATACCCCTTTTTCTTCCAATGTGAAGTTATTGCAGTAACCACATCATTGCAGAGAATATTTCTTAAAAGCTTTTTTTCAGTATTCACTTCTTTATTGAAAAACTTAATCCAGATTAAGCCACATACATAGACGTCTTGACTTTATTATTTTGAATACTTGAGATTTCCAAACTCTCTTTAACTGTCTTCACACAATTTCTAATCTGTTATTTTATGTAATTACAACTGTTCATTTCTTCTGCTTTTGTTTCCTCTTCATGGGCTGCCTAGCGTTGCTAGAGTTTCATCAGTTTCCTGTCTTGAGAGGTTTCTAGTACAAATTCACATTTTCCCTTCCTAGTTTATCCAAGTTCCTTCCTGGTAATTTTTATCTTTTTGATCTGTTTCATTTCGCACGTTATTTGGAACCGTTCTACTGTGCTCAAATGACCAGTCTGATTCCTAATTCTCTTACTCCTTTTTCATTGCATATTTTGTACCCTTTTTTCGTCAGTCCGTCTTAAAGAATAAAGTGTTTTCATTTCAAAAGCTTATTATCTCTGTTTTTAATCTTAGCCCTTCTTTCTTCTACCATTTTTCTTCCTCTTATGCTTCATGCTGGGTTCTCTGCCTTATCAGACTTAATCTTGAAAAGTACGTTACTTCCTTCCCATTATCTCCAAGGTTGTTTGATTTATAGTCCATTCTAGGTGTCTCCAATTTCTCAGCTCTTATTCAACTACTTTCTGAAGTTTGCTATTATTTCTGCTGGTGTTCTGCTTTCTTAAGTGTAAGTAAACACATTTCTTACTTAACCAGGTAGATAAACATTAGCTGGATGGATCTGGCTGTAAACATGCTATTATTTCGAAGATAAAACTGAGTTCCAAATGGCTAAATCTTTGTCTTTTCACTTTTCATCCTTTCCTGTCTTTTTTAGCGTTTGTTTTTTTGCTGCTTCTTAACATTCACTTCTCCTTTGTCTTCTGTAATAAACCTTAATGGTTTTTCTCCTCTCTCTGGCTAAATGTGTTTTCTTTGTTATTGCTTTCTTCTTTTATATACCACTTATGTATAAATTGGGTTGAAGCTTTGCTCTTAGCTCTTTTTCATTACACATCATTTTGAGGAATAGGTCTCCTGTTCATTATGTAGATTATCACGAAGTTGATGACTCAGAAATACCACATTTTTCTTGGTGACCTGTTTTACCACTATCTCAATCGCCATGTCCTTAGCACCCCAAAATTGTTACTTCCCAGTGGAAAAGCTTGTCTTGTACAATGCTTGATACATGGTTGGAACTAAGTAAATGCTTTTTGAATCATGAACGAACTCCTTATCTGAGCTATCCAATCCGTTCAATTTGTTTTTTTTTTTTTGTTAAGATAATGGTTTTAACTGTCCACCTATTCTCATGTCACAAGCGCTGTAATATCTCTGACCACTTCTTGTCTACACTTGTTAATATTAGTTGTCATATTTTGGTCCTAAGTTTGACTAATGAGGAAGATGACATTTTTGTCTACAGATGGTGGAAATCAAGATCATAGAGATTGTGATTTCCTTATGGTTTTATGGGTAGTGGTGGAGTTGAAACTTACAACTAAGTTTCTGATGACATGTTTCCTGATATTCACAGACTGTTTTTGTTTTGTTTTGTTTTGTTTGTTTTTTTTTGAGACAGAAAGTCTCACTGTGTCACCCAGGCTGCAGTGCAGTGGTGTGATGTCTTGGCTCACTGCAACCTCTGCCTCCTGGATTCAAGTGGTTCTCGTGCGTCAGCCTCCGAGTAGCTGGGATTATGGGCGCCCGCCACCACACCCAGCTAATTTTTGTATTTTCATTATAGACGGAGTTTCACCATGTTGACCAGGCTAGTCTTGAATTCCTGGCCTCAAGTGACCCACCTGCCTCAGCCTCCCAAAGTGCTGGGATTACAGGCATGAGCCACCACACTTGGCCAAAAACATTCTTTATAATGATACAAGTAATATGCCAGACAAAAGATTACTCAGTGTACTATGTGAGATTAAAAAAAAAAAAAAAAGACTAGAAATGGAAGTGGGAGTACTTTAAATTCTTGTCTGATGAGGTAAAGATTTTAAGTTGGTGGAAGGAATAGGAAGGAGTAAAAATCAAGGGTGTGAGAAATTTTTCATTAATTAGAATTTTGAGATTCTTCTTTGAAGGATGCAGTGATGCTAGTGAAGTGGTTGAGTGAACCATCTTTCTGGTAACAGTTATAAAATCTGGACAAAATATTGAAAGAAAAACTTTAACTGTTTTAAAAGCAATGGAAAGTAACCAAAGAAGGCAGAAACCAGATGAGAGCCTCCAACTGCAATGTGTAATTGTATGTTTGTGGCTTTCTTGCTTATATTTTCGCCTCCTATCGTTCAGTGGCATAGGAAAGAAGTTACGGGTAGCCTAACAGTTGGAAATTTACTCAGGGAAATCATGGAAGCAATAAGTAAGATCCAAAATCTGAATGTGAACTCTATCCAAATCATGGCTAATCACGAAACTATACATGCATAGGGGAGACTGCAGAGGACCCAGTGTCAAAACAGGTAGAAACAAGAGCGGAATCTGCTCCTGAAAGAATTGAACCATGTGGGGTTTGTGATTGCTTCTTTTTTTGACAGTGCATTTCTCAACTTGCAGGCAATTCGCGTGGCCAACAGCTGGCTTGAGGTATCAGAGCACAGAACATATTGTTGACAGAAGAGTTAAAATTTAGGGAACAAACACTGAAAGCAAGATAACATCAGAGGATGTAGGCTACACATCTGAGTATAATCTCTGCCCAGTTCCTTCACTGACCACCAGACTACCCAGTGCAGAGGGGATGCCCTGGGCATCAGATTAGAAGGAGGAAGCAGCTGGAAGGTGAAAGAACTAAGCAAAATCATTGTTGCTTACCACAAGGGAGACACCCAGTAAGTCCTCACTTAACGTTATTGATAGGTTCTTGGAATCTGACTTTAAAGGAAACAATGTATAACAGAACATTTTTTTCCTCATCAGTTTTATAACAAAACTAAGTTAAAGGAAATGACAGTATTCAAGGACCTTGCTGTTTGTTGTTTTGCTTCAAGTTGCTGTTTCCAAGACCTATCGACGATATTAAGTGAGGACTTACTGAAGTTTGCAGTTTGAGTCCGTATAAGCCCATTCAAATCATACAACATGAAAACCAAATGGTCCTTTGAAAGATTGCAACAAAATCTGGTTGCTGTAACTTGCTATTTATAATATGCATTTTCAACCAAAAAATTATTAGATATGCAAATAAAGTGGAAGTATGACTCATTTTCAGGTAAAGAAAGTCATTCAATAGAAATTAACCCTGAGTATAGCTAGATATTGAATTTAGCAGGCAGACTTTAAAGTAGCCCTAAATATAGTCAGAATAATTTAAGGAATCCTATGTTCAAAGGATTAAAGAAAAATACAGTCACCCCTCTGTTTCCATGTTTCTGCATTTGCAGATTCAACCAACCATGGTTCAAAAATAGTTGGGAAAAAACATAATAAAATTTACAGTACAGCAATAAAAAATAATGCAAATAAAAAGCAATGAAGTCTTGAATGAATAGATAGGAGATCAAAACAGAGAAACAGATACTATAAAGAAGGAGCAAAAGAGAATTTTAGGGTTGAGATCAGTAAATGGAATGAAATTTTTAAATTTAATTTAATTTTATTTTATTTTATTTTGCGACGGAGTCTTGCTCCGTCGCCCAGGCTGGAGTGCAGTGATACGATCTCGGCTCACTGCAACCTCCGCCTCCTGGGTTCAGGCGATTCTCCTGCCTCAGCCTCCCGGGTAGCTGGGATTACAGACGTGTGCCACCACGCCTGGCTAATTTTTGTATTTTTAGTAGAGTAGAGACGGGGGTCTCACCATGTTGGCCAGGCTGGTCTCGAACTCCCGACCTCAGGTGATCTGCCTATGTCAGCCTCCCAAAGTACTTTGATTACAGGCATGAGCCACTGTGCTTGGCCCATGAAATGAAATTAAATAAGCGAAACAGTTGTTTGGAGATGGCAAAAGAATCAGTTAAAGATAGATTAATAAAAGTCATCTATCTGAAGAGAAAGAATGGAGAAAAATAAGCAGAGTTTGAGAGACCTTTGGAGTAATACAGTGCTTGAACATGTATCTAAATGGAGTCTCAAATGGGGAATAAATAATGGCTGAAAACCCCCCTCAACTTTGGTGGAAAGTGTCAATTTACGTATCCAGGAAGCTCAGCAAACTTCGAGCAGGATAAACACACACAGAAAACAGATGTAAGCACATAAGTGGTCAAATTGCTCAATGCCAGAGAATTTCTTGAAAGTAGCCAGAAATAACTTACCAGAAACAATGGCGACCTCTAGCCATGAATATGGTATATTGACCTGAAAGGCAAAAAGCTATCAAGTAAGAATTCTGTGTTCAGCTAGAAGTGAAGGTAAAATAAATACATGTTCAGATAAACCAAAACTGGGAATTTTTCACCAGCCAACCACCATTGCAAGCAGTTCTAAAGGAATCAATTTCAAGGGAAATGGCAGCAGATGGCAAGTGCCATCTGCAGGAGGAAATCAACATCAAAACTAGTAAATACATAATTTACTCTAATTTTTATAAACTATATTTTTCCTTATTTTAAAAACAAGTACATATAACTTGAAGCAAAAATTATGATGCTGTATTGTTGGGTTTATAATGGAGTTTGAGAATGTACATATTGTACAATTTTTAATATGTGTTATGACATAAATTAACGTATTAATAGTCTTCTAACTTATGAACATGGCATATATCATTAAGGTTATTGTTTAATTTTAGTAATGTATAATAGGTTTATAAAAACTTAAAAATGGCCGGGCGCGGTGGCTCACGCCTGTAATTCCAGCACTTTGGGAGGCCAAGGCAGGCGGATCACGAGGTCAGGAGATCAAGACTATCCTGGCGAACACGGTGAAACCCCGTCTCTACTAAAAATACAAAAAAAATTAGCCGGGCGTGGTGGTGGGCGCCTGTAGTTCCAGCTGCTCGGGAGGCTGAGGCAGGAGAATGGCGTGAGCCCGGGAGGCGGAGGTTGCAGTGAACCAGCCAAGATCGCGCCACTGCACTCCAGCCTGGGCGACAGAGCGAGATTCTGTCTCAAAAAAAAAAAAAAAAATTAAAAATTAAAAATGTGGTAAAATGCATATAAAATAAAATTTGCCATTTTAGCTGTACAATTTGGTGGCACAGTTACATTCACAGTGTTGTTCATTTATTACTACTTTTTCCAGAACTTTTCTATCATTCCAAACAGAAACTCTGTACCTACAAAGCAGTAATTTCCCATTTCCCTTCCCCTAGTCCCTGGCAGTATCTAATCTACTTTCTGTCTTCATGAATTTGGCTATTCTGTATTTCATATATAGTAGTCCCCCTTATCCACAGTTTTGCTTTCCACAATTTCAGTTATCCATGGTCATCTACGGTCTGAAAATAGGTGGTTATAGTGCAATAAGATGTTTTGAGAGACCACATTCATATAACTTTATTACATTATATTTTAATTGTTCTTTTTATTGTTGTTAATCTTTTACTTTGCCCAATTTACAGATTAAACAAATAAGTATATATGTATAGGAAAAGACATAGTATATATAGAGTTTAGTTCTATCTGTGGTTTCAAGCATCCACTGGGGGGTCTTGAAACATATCCTCTGTGGATAAGTGGGGGACTAGTGTACTTCCTGCCCTGCCCCTTGGTTTGGAATCGCTGCTGTATGAATATAAGGGCAGTCTGCCTGTGATGTGACTCTCCATTGATCACCAGGGTGTATGAATTAATTGCTGTTTATAAAGAGTCTTGGAATGACTGTTGAGTTTGCTCTGTGTATGTATACGTACAACAGTATGGCTACTGTTGTAGCTGATTTGGCTGTGGTACTGTAGTACCTTATTTGCTCCAAAGAGATGGAGTAGTGATAAAATCTGTGTTTACTAGGTGGAAGCTTGTGTAAAAATGGGTACTCTGTTTTATTGAATTAGGTTGATTGGAAAAAGTGGAAGTGCTGATGGTTTTGAAAATATGATGATAATGATGTTATCTCTCTGGTTTAAATACTTTGTAGCACTTGTGGTAGATTGAATGCTGGTGTCAGTAGTAAAGTCGTGCTGTAGTTATAGTCTGAACTAGCTGTACTGTTTTGAGTAGTAACTTAGACAGTAGAGAATACCACTTTCCTAGGCAGGGCTCCTCACCTCTCCTAGGGGGCCATTTCACTGCACCTTGGAGTGAATATACAGAGAGGAAGTAGTTAGATCCTAATTTCTATAAGTTATGTCAGTTGGGGAACAATTGTGGTTGTCAACCTGTGTTAGGGCTGTATTGGTCTTGCTTTCAGTTGTGCTATAAAGTGGAAAAAATTGAATTGTTTATTTATCTCTTATTTATGATGAAACTTTCCTGTGGTCCATAGAAGTGGCATAGCAAGCTGAACATAGCTGGGTTGGTTCTTCATTACAAGATCCTACCCCCACCTCTCTTTCTTTCCTGCCTAGTTTCTTATATCCATACTGCAAGCTCTTTTTCCCAGTTAGAAGTAAGTTAGTTTAGTCTTAATAGAGCTGATTTACAAAGGAATTTTATGTGTGTCATACTGTTTGATTCTCTGAAAGGTAGATACGGGACTGTGGTAACATGCCAGCATGATGTTAACTGTGCTCTCATTTTTAAATGTGTAAATGGATGTGTGTGAAATGGTGGCTTGTCTGATACAATATTGGCTGCTAAGACATATCTGACCTAGAGCCTATATGTGTTGACTTCTTAATAGTCTCTTTACCATGTCGGATGATGTATATCTAGCTCATTCTTTTTAATTGACTAATATGATACATATCTTCTACCTCTTCAGAGTTAGGAATGTAAAAGCAAGTGAAAAAATATATTAGATGCTCTTAAAAGATGAAAATAGATGTGCTCCGTCACTAGTATAGTTTCTTTTTGACCACTGTGTCAACCTGTTTAGAAAGTATATTTTAGGCCAGGTGCGGTGGCTCACGCCTGTAATCCCAGCACTTTGGCAGGCCGAGGTAGGTGGATCATGAGGTCAGGAGTTCAAGACCAGCCTGGCCAACATGATGAAACCTCATCTCTACTAAAAATACAAAAATTAGCTGGGCGTGGTGGCACGTGCCTGTAATCCCAGCTACTTGGGATTGAGGCGGGAGAATCACTTGAACCCGGGAGGCAGAGGTTGCAGTGAGCTGAGACAGCACTACTGCACTCCAGCCTGGCAACAGAGCGAGACTCCATCTCAAAAAAAATAAATAAATAAATAAAAAGAAAGTATATCTTAAACATCAAATTAAAAGAATTTCCTGAAGTAGCTTTTTTTTTTTTTTTTTAGTATTGGCAGGGAAGATACGAGTAGAAGAGAAATGAATTGGAAACTGAGTACCACTACCCTTTTGCTTACGTTCTATCCAGAAATCTTTCTTAAATTCCACAGTGTCAGTGCAACATCTTTTATCTTTTGAGCTGTCTTTGAGGTTCTTTACTTTGTCTCTAGACTGTTTGTTAGGATTCTACTAGAGAAGTTGTTTTCAGATTTTAATTTCTCTGCTCCATTTTCATCTTCTAATTTTTTAATTAAAAAAATCCCATTTTATTGAATTCTAATTAGTGCATAATTTGTTGAGTTTTGACCTATATGTGTACTCATGAAACCATCACCACAATGTATATATACAATGAATATATACATCACCCTCAAAAGCCTCTTTGTAATCTCTTCCCTCCCCACTTCCCAGGCAACCACTGATTTGCTTTCTGTTACTGTAGGTCAGTTTGTATTTTCTTGAGTGTTATGTAAGTAGAATCATATAATGTGTCTTCTCTTTTGTCTGATTTCTTTCAGCCCTAGCTCAATGTATTTGAGATTTGCCTGTATTGTTGGATGAATAATCAATACTTTTTGTTTTTGTTTTTTTAACTGGGGAATATTCATTTTTAGTACATATTACAATTTGTTTTTTGCCTGTTTCCATTTAGCTATTATTGCTGAATTGGGTTATTAACAGTTATTTATAATTGACTATTATAAATAAAGGTCACAATTGTTTGTGTGTGGCGTTTTATGTGGACTTGTGCTCTTATTTCTCCTGTAAGTGGAATGGCTGAGTCATATAGTAGGTGTATGTTTACCTTTATAAGACACTGCCAAACTTTTCCAAACAGTTTGTATCAGTTTATATTACCACTTGCAGTGTATGAGCATTCCAGTTGCTTCATATTCTCAGAATTCTTGGCATGGTCAGTATTTTAATTTGATTTGTTTTATTAGCTGTATAATAATGTCTTATTGTGGTATTCATTAATCATTAGGAAAATGCAAATTATGTTGAGCATCTTTACCTATGCTTGTTTGCCATTCACATATTTTTTTGTTGAAGTATTTTTTCAAATCTTTTGCTTATTTATTTATTTATTTTGAATAAAACAGAGTCTTGCTCTGTCTCCTAGGCTGGAGTACGGTGGTATGATCATAGCTCATGGCAGCCTTGAACTACTGAGCTTGAGTGATCCCCCTGTCTCAGCCTCCTGAGTAGCTGGGACTACAGATGTGTACTATAACACTCGGCTACTTTTTTTTTTTTTTTTTTAATATTTTCTTTTAAGAGACAGGGCCTGACTGTTGCCCAGGCTGGTCTCAAACTTCTGGCCTCAAGCCATCCTTCCGCTTCAGCCTCCAAAAGTGCTGGGATTACAGGCTTGAGCCACAGTGCCTGACTACTTAATTTTTTTATTGTATTGTTTGTCTTATTATTGAATTATAAGAGTTCTTTCTATGTGCTAAATACTAGTCCTTTGGATAACTATTTGCAGATTTTTTCAGTTTGTGGCTTGCCTTTTTTTCTTTACCATTGTCTTCTCAAGTTCAAAAGTTTATTTTGATGAATACATGTTTATATTTTTTCTTTTATATTTCATGCTTTTTGTGTTGTATTTTGGTAGGCCAAATAATGACCCCTGAAAGATGTCCACATCCTAATTTCCAAAAGCTGTATATATGTTACCTGACATGGCTAAAGGAACTTTGCATATGTGGTTAAGTTAAGGATTTTGAAATGGGAAGATTATCCAGGTGAGCCCAGTATAATGAGAGAGTCCTTGTAAGAGGGAGGCAAAACCAATCAGGGCAGAAGAGATGAATGACTGCAGCAGAGGTTGGAATGATGTGCTTTGAAGATGAAGGGAAGGGGCCATGAGCTAAGGCCATGAGCTAATAAATTTGTGTTGCTTTACACCAAGTTTATAGTAATTTCTTACAATAGCCAATACAGATTTTACCTATAAGTGGAATGCTGCTGTAACACATATCTAAAAAGGTGAAAGTGGCTTTGAAGTTGGGGTTTTGGCAGAAGCTGGTAGAATTCTGAGGAACATAATAGAGAAAACCTAGATTGTCTTGAATGTACAGATGGTAGAAATACAGATGTTAAAGGCTCTGCTGGTGAGGCCCCAGAAGGAAGTGAGGAGCACAGTAGAGAAAATGTGTACCATCTTAGAGAATACCTAAATCATCATAAAGAGATTGTTGGTGGAAATGTGAATGTTAAAGGTGCTGCTGCTTGTGAGGGCTTTGAAGGAAATGAGGAAGATATTATTGGAAACTGAAGTGAAGGGGATCCTTGTTTAGATTGTGACAGAAAGCTTACCTGAATTCTGTCCTGCAGTTATGTGGCTAACTCTCCTGTCTTGCCTGGGTATAACAGCGGTCATTTATGCATACATTTGCAGTTCTATTCTGTACTTGTTATAAAGTAGTTTTAATTAAAGTGACAGATTTATATTTTTACAAATTAAATTTAGATTTAAAAAATCAGTATTTAGAACAAATATCTTAGTAGACTATATATACTTATTCTTGAGATATTATCATTATTAAATCTTTTTACAGCTTCCTTTTGAGTAAATGGATATGTAATTTAAACCTTTAATTTCTGGATTTCCTGATGATTTTTCTTAAAGAATAATTTTTAAAAACACATTTTAATTTATAACTAATGGTTATTTAAGGAAACACGTATATTAGTTTTATTTAGACATATGCTTTTTTTAATTATTGATTTGGACAATGGAAGTGCATTGTTTGGTAGAATAATATTAAATGGTAGCTCTTGTTAACGGTTAATATTTATTAGTGGATACAACTTAAAAATATCCATACATTTAGTCTTTATCCTTATCTTCCATTTCTCTTTCTTCTGCATTCTAGGTTTTTTTGTTTGTTTTTTGGAAGGAGGATATATAAAAAAGTAATTATTTCTACATTTTTAGCTACTGCCAAGTTGAAAGTCAGTGTTTAAATTTTTTTAAAAACGGCTGTTTAGTGTGGAATTCCTAAATATTATAGTTCCCTCTTCTGTCCTTTCAGAGCTATTGCACCCTGTTAAAATTTTTTTGCATTCAGTTCAACTAGTGTTTGAAAATTTCCAGTAGACTTAAAGTACTTCTCTGGAATTAGAAGAGCTCCTGTGTCTGATGCTATATTTTTAGTATTTCTCTTCAGGTTGGAATTTGGAATAGTCATTATCAAAAGTTATTTGTAGGCAAAATAAAAAAATAACAAAAAGAAAAAGAAAGTTATTTGTAGGATATATTGGAGATTGGGGTACAAGATAAGTGACACAGTGAAGAAACACGGACAATTTCAGAATATGAGACACCTAACATGGTTTCTGCAAGTTAGTGGCATGGGAGGAAAAAAAAAAAAAAAAAAAAAAAAAAAAGAAGAACCTAGGGAGTTACTCTCCAGTAAAAGAGATAAAAGAAGCAGTACTATAGTTATATACAAAGGGTCGTTCTTTGGATTCTGTTTAGATCAAATTAACTAGAAAATACATTTTTAAAATAAGATGAGGAATTTGAATATTGACTGGTATTTTACTTAATATCATGGAAGTATACTTAGTTTGAATGTATAGTGATTTTGTGAGCATTAAAGGCAGTGGCCAAATTATTTAATGATACATAATGATGTATGTGGATGAGTGAAGTAATGACGCGATGTCTGGAATTTACTTTAAAATACCTTGGAAAAAATGAATAAAAGATAGATAAAGCAATATTGCTAATATTTTAGTACCTGTTAAATATAGGTGATGGTAGATATATAGAGGTTCATTATAGTCTTTTCTCTACTTTTTGAAAACTTTCATTTAAAAATTCAAAAAAATTCTAAAAATATTTTTTCTTTTAGAAACCAACATGTGCTGAAAAAATTCAAAATTTTGTTCATTGACCACGTTTTTGCTGCCACCACTCTTTCAGCATTTAAAAAATGTCCTTAAATCTTTAAAAATTTGATTTACTTTTTCATTAAGAAAATGAAGCATTTCCTGGCCATTTCATCCTTCCTCTTGTATTTTTTCTCCTTACCTGTTGCCACCGTCTATTAGAAAAGTATTTCTTTTTGTTTTTTATGTACCTTCTCCTTGAAATATAAAAGTTCAATGAAGGCAGGAGAGATTTTAGCCTGTTTTTGTATGACTGCATCTTCTTTATCCATACCTGTGAAGCATGTGGTAGGTGCTGAGTAAACATCTGAATGACTGCATGGATGACTGAATAGACTGAATGGACCAGAGTTCTAGAAGACATGGGGTGATGTGGGGTTTGGTTAAGGACAGAACCAAGGAGAACCCCTTTGAAAATTAACTCTGTGGGATTTACAGGGGAAAATGTGGGCTAATGCATAAGAAGATTAAGAAATCATCTTTCCGGTTTGACTGTAAAGCCTTAATATTTCAAGCATTTAACATATTCTCAGCATAGATAATTAAGTATTTTTTAAAATTTTTTTCTGAGACAGAGTCTCACTCTGTTGCCCAGGCTGGACTGCAGTGGCGCGATCTTGGCTCACTGCAACCTCTGCCTCCCAGGTTCAAGTGATTCTCCGGCCTCAGTCTCCCCAGTAGCTGGGATTACAGGCATGTGCCACCACGCCTGTCTAATTTTTTGTTGTTTTAGTGGAGACTGGGGTTTCACCATGTTGGCCATGCTGTTCTCAAACTCCTAACTTCAGGTTATCCACCTGCCTTAGCCTCCCAAAGTAGTGGGATTATAGGTGTGAGCCACTGGCCTGGCCAGTAATTAAGTTTTTATACTGTAATTTCTCTAATTGTCTTTAATGTATTCTTGAAAGTGTTTTTCCTCCTAATTTATTTAATCCTGCAAGACAATCCGTTCTTGAAGTTCTATTTAAAGTTTATGTATTTCTTCTCAGGAAAAAAATTACTTAAAACTAGTGATTTGTACAGGCAAGATGAGTTTTAGGAACTGTTCTTATAATTTCTTTTTATATTAAAAATATATAATGTCACATTTCCGTTTTCCTAACAACTGATATTCTTCCTTTTTCAATGTATGTTTATAAGCTAGATTTTTAAATTTTGCTCCATGGACTACTGTAGTTGTTCTACTACTTAAAAAATAAAGATGTTAGTATTTAACACTGTTATGAGACACAGCTGATAACAATTGTGCTCAACAATGACGGCTAAAAATTGGGTTTTATAATGACAGTGAAAATTTAGAAACATTTTATGCTTGCTGTTCTAAAGTGAGTATTTTTCTAATCACTGCTTTAAAATTACTGAAGTCCTTTTAATAACCAACTCTGTATTTTAAGGAGAAAATGTGAGCAAAGATTTTTAGTGATTCTAAATTTGTTTTGTTCTCTTTTAAAAATTATTGAAGACCCCAAAAAACTTTGATTTATGTGGGTTATCTCTCTTAATATTTACCCTATTAGAAAATAAGGCTGAGAAGTTTAAATAGTTTTCATTTATTAAATTTATTTAAAAATAACAGCTAATTACGTGTTTACACAATTAAAGTCTGGCTTACAGGAATACAGTTGGATGCTCATATCTGCTTTTGCATTCAGTTTGTTAGGATATTACATGCTGTATACTCTGACAAAAACTTTACTTTGTGTATACTCAAGAGACAGAGTAAAAAACATAAGTAACATCTTAGTATTATTATAGAAATAATTTTGATCTTATAGACTCCATGTAAGTGTCTCAGGAACTCCCAGGGTTCATATTTTGAAAATTGCTGGAGTCATCTCTGAGACACTATGTGTGACAAATAGTGTTTTTAAATGAAACAATAATTTTTAAAATATAGTGTCAATTGGCTAAGTTTTTATTTGATACTTTTTTTTCCCCCCCAGACAGGGTCTTGCTCTGTCATCCAGGCTGGAGTGCAGTCATGGCTCACTGCAGCCTCCACCTCCTGGGCTCAAGTGATCTTCCCACTTTAGCTTCCCAAGTAGGAAGTAGATGGGACTACAGGCAAGTGCCACCATGCCCCACTAATTTTTGTATGTTTTGTGGGGACAGGGTTCACCATGTTGCCCAGACTGCTCTCATACTCCTGGGCTCAAGCAATCTACTCGCACCTGACTCAGCGTCCTGGGAGTTCTGGGAGCCGGATTCTTATTTGATACATTTTTACCTTTAGATGAACCATAAAAATTAGTTTATGCTTATGCAAATAAATTTGAGCATTGAGGAAGTATGTCTTGTTTAGGATTGTGTTTGTAGATTTCACATCTTTTAGACTACCATTTAAGAGAAGTGATCACCTTGTATCTTAAGGAAATTAAAATTATTTGATAGAAATGGATTGTTAAATATTTTTAAAACAAGTTTTGACGGTTACTTGTAATTAAAGGGGAAAGCAACTTTCAAATGTATTAATTAATTGAAGAAATACTCAAGATCCTTAATTGTCGTTAGTGAGCAAGTATTAATGTTGTTTCCTCTTTGAAAACATATCTGTACCTAGACAAAGTTAATTATAAACTTTTTCATAAACAATATTATGCTTTTTTTTCTAGTAATTTTTAAACCTTATCTTTGTTGGTTTGCCTTCCAGCTCCATCTATCTGCAACCTAAGAATCAATAATACTCTACATCAAATTAGCTGATGTGGAGGAAAGTGATAAATAATGAATATCTCATATTGCTTATACTCTGTTTAAGTTGTAATTAATATAAGATCCAAGGGATATTGGTGTGGGGGATGAGGAGGAGGGAACATTGCAAGTCAAGCTATTTCACAGGTATTCTATACCTTTGAATCTTTTATTTCATAATTTTCTTTAGAAACAATAGTAATGCAGACTGAATAGCTAGTAAGATAACTTTCATTAATAGCAGTATGGCAAGGATTTTTAATGCTTGTTGGTAATATTAGACACATGATTTATTTATAGGCTTTTGTTAATTAGAAAACTAATACAGATATCAAATTATTATGGACAGGTTATACATTTTTTGGCAACACAAATCCTACCAGGTTTTAATACCTGATACCTTGTTTTTATGTTAGCATGAGGCGTTTTTTCATTACTACTCTTAGCTTCCCTGGCTTACCCATTTGTTAGGAGTACATCAGCAGTACTAGGACATTTTTCCCTAACGTGTCTGACATGCATCTGAAAGTGTGACAGAGCAGGAGTATAGCTAGATTTTAGAAGTTCTTTTTTTCATTTAAGAAACTTAAATTTCAGATATGATAGTACTTCAGATTTTCTACATAATGTGCTCTTTCGATGAATAGCTGTGTAGCAGTAGCACAGGAAAAGCAGAGTTCTTGGCAATACCCAGCTCAATTGCATCTGCAGATGAGGATTTAAAATTCTATGCAGCAGACAGTACCTCCAGCAGGCGAGTAAAAGGTTACTGCATTATTGTTCTTGTTTGTTTCCATAGCCTTTATCTACCAAAGGATTTTTAAAAAATTGAATGTGAAATGCATGCCTGTTTTTAGATATTCTGGAAATTGATTTAAGTATAACATGAATATCAAAAGGGCAGTGCAAGGTGAAGGCAGAAGCAGTGCTGGATCTTTTTAGCTTTAAACCAGGGAAGAAATTGAGCATGTTGCATACACAAATAAGAAACCTTTCAGTGCCACAGACAATGGGAAGTTTTAAAATACGTACTTTAATTCAAGGTGTCTATTATTTAGTTTTTAGACTATCTTCCCCAAAAAGGGTGCTATTACATTAGCAATCATTGGTCTGTGAATGTTCATTTAAGTTATAGTAATTTGAAGTATGATTATTTGGGAAGACTATAAAGTATTTGTATTAATGTGACCCTCCCTTGTCCTGGAAATTGTAATGTGGATTAATTATGTGGTATAGACAGATATCTTTGTGCATTTTTGGCAAAGGTAAAATGCTTAAATATAAAAGATATTATAGTATAGCTAACATACTTAATATTGTTGCTTATGTTTTCAGGGTGGTTCATGGTTTTTAAAATAATCTTTTAAATGAAATGCAGATAAGTAAGTGGGAGAAAATTCAGTATCAAAACAATGAGGTTTTTGATGGCTTTTTACTTGTTGTCAATACCTACCTATATAGCCATATGTCCTTTTTTTCTCATTAAAACTCTTCTAACATTTATGATAGCAGGAGCCACCTTGGATTCTCCAGCTTGTTTATTACATCATTATCTGCACCAATATTTTTGCTATAGATTTTTATTGTTCCATTACTTCTCAAGTCTACATAAAGCATCCAGAGGGAATTTTTACTTGCATGTCTTATTCAGTTACCCTCCTACCCTCTCTCATCAGTCCTCAAAGATTTGTATTAGCTACGTCTACATTTTGTTTATTTAAAAAATACTTAGGCCTATATTTTTGTATTGTAGATTGAACGAGATTGAAAACAGTTCTGTAAATAAATCTACAGTATAAAAGTAAAATTGGTTGATTATTCTTACTGTGAGTATTTGGCAGGCTTCTTGAATTGTAGAGTCATAAAAGGTCAGCAGTTCTGATTGGTAAGTTAAAGAATCCGTCCAGTAATTTGCTCCCTGTTGTTTCTCAAAGCAATGCAGCAGCAGTTCTTTTCCAGATATTGAACGGTTCTTGAACAGTGTGTGTGGAGATGGGGAGGGGTGGAGCTCATTCCTGTTGGTTGTTGAAATAGTGTGCATTTACAGAGGGAACAGGTTGGATAGGCCGAGCTGAAGGAGTAGGCAAACAGATCTAAATTGATGGAAGGCAGAAAGTGGTTAGTATAATTTTGGGGTGTCTTATCTTGAGTTTGCTCCTTTGTTAAGTACTTGGGCTTTAATATAAAACAATTTAAAATATTAAAGCACCTTACCTTCTTTCTAAAGAGTAACTGGGAGACTTCTGTTTTTAATATTGAGTTTTTCTTGGTGATGAGTTTGTGGCTGGCATCTTCTGTAGCAAAGCTGTTGTTTTATTCTTTTTTAGCAGTGTTTCTTTCAGCCAAAGAGCTGCAGAATGAGGCAATTTGACAATTTTGAGTATATACGTGACATCACCAGTTCTGATTTTTTAAGTCAAGTTCTCATCCATTGAGCAAGTCAATGTGTGGCTGTGGCTGCAGCATTATTTCTTCTTTAATGAAGAGGTTGAGCCGTTCGACCTGCTGCTCCGATTTGTTCTCTTGTAGCCATACATCAGACCAGTTGCAGAGATTATCCATCGAATGTCCCAGGCAACCAAAGGTAACTACACAGATTTATTTCAGATAAAAATATGCAATGAAAATGGATGCATTATGACTAGGACCAAATGATTAAAAATAAAAGACCAATTAAAGATGTTCTTAGCAGTTTTCTTGACCTTGCAGTAGATATCCAATATCATTTTGTCATCATCAGATTGTGTAGCAATGGAAATGCACTGCAGTAATTGATTTTGTAATAGGATCAGGTGATTTACTAGCTGCACTGACAACCACTTGCTTGCTTGCTCTGAGCTGTGGAGCACTCTAATGGATGTTGTGATTTCAGCCTGGAGTTTATGTGAGACTGCCGGCCACTTAAAGCAGCAGCACTTATTTTAAAGATTAGATTAGTTTTTCTTTCTCATTTTCTTTCTTTCAAGTTTTGTGTGTAGCCTCAGTAATTTGATGGTTGTGTGCCCTCATGAAATTTTAGAGATTATATATTATTTTCACTCATCAATTCATAGTTTTTCTGCTCCATATTCCTAGCTCAGCATCAACATATTCTGGTATTGACCATGAGAGTATATCTCTCAAATATGAGAGTTATTGGTGATTATGCTATGTTATCTAAATGAAGTGGAATATTCCTCACATTCGTAAATTTCATTAGCTTCAAACTCTAGCTGTAATTAGAATGATGGTAAGGTTCTTGACCTCTTTGAGTTGTACCACGGTTGTTTTGCATCCTTTTTTGGTCTTTTACTTTCTTAGTGGTTTCATGGGTACAGCACTATTCAGGAAATAGGAGTTGTATTACTTCTAAGGGATACTGATGAGGATATATAAAGCTATTTTAAAGTAGTGTTTAAGGATATAGCAAATTAAAAATCTAATATCCAGTATTATAAATTTCAAAGTGATTATTTTAAAATAATTTTTGTTTTCCTCTTCTATGCCTTTTAAACAAATAATTGGTTCAAATATAGAAGTGTAGGAATATTGCTAACTGTAAAATAGAAACTCAGATGCTGTCAAAGACTTGGTTACTTAAAAGTTTTGCTGATGGTGTTATATTAGAAAACAAACTCTCTTCCACTCACGTCCTCACCAATACCACTACCTCATGTAAAGTGTTTTATACAGATTCCGCCACATAAAAATACGGAATTCTTTATCATTCCCTATATATGTTCTTGCGATGATAGAGACACCGTTTCTCTCAACCACATCTAAAAACATTTACAAAAATTAAATAACATTAACAATTTACTATAGTAGAAACTGAGCATAAAATTGTCATCACATGTGGTATTCAAATCACCATGTTAAGAGAACTTTCCTTTTTGATATACTCAAATAGTCACCCATAGTATTTGAAGCCTTAGTGTTTATAGAAAGTTGAAAATATTATCTGTGCTAGTCTGCACATTTCCTTTAATTCAGATACTTTAAACATTAATTATGGAAGATTGAATATAATTTAAACACTGGTATTTGTAATCATTTATTATTCAACAGGTAAAAAGTTTATAGACTCTCCCGACTTTCAAGAAAAAACCCTTCTGTGAACACTGATGAACATAAGCACATTAATATCATTTAGGATTTGGTCAAGGGTGTGTCTGAATTTCATATATATTGAAAATGTTTAATGATGGGCCACCAGCAAATTAATCATGGATATATTTTACTGGAGTGCCATACATGAAAGCATCTTTTCGTGATGGGTTCAGCAAATAGGTGACGAGGAAGTAAACACCAGAGTGTTGACTACTTTTTATAAAAGTTAGAAAGATAACTGATACTGTGATTAGACAGTATTTTATGTAAAATAAATGGGCAGTGTGAAGTTCTAGCCTCAGTGGAGCTGCCTTTTCTAAAGAGCCCTGGATCGAGCATTAAAAGAGTTGGACTTAATTTGGCTTTGCCATTAATCTATTTGATAACCTTGATCAAATTACATAAGAACATTTTAAAGTCCCTTAAACATGCTCTTGAAATGTCCATTAAAAAGATTTCAATTTACCCTTACCAGTGGGAAGTATTAGAATACTTGACCTTGAAGTTACAGAAGTTAGGAAGAAGGATGAAATTTCTTAAAGAGTCAAGTTGTAGGTGATCTTAAAACATTTCCTTTAACTTTTAATGCCTTTTTTTGGGGGGGTGGGTGGGTAACATTTCTTTGCTAAGAATACTGTTTTATCTCTTTGATATCCAATATTTCCTAAGTAGGATAGTAATTCTGGAAATTATCCTAATGGTTAAAAGAATAGACCTGGGATTAAAATCTGGTGCTGCCATTTTTTTCTAGACTTTCTAACAAAGATGATGTCATTAGGGAGTTTATTCAGTACCTAGCATATTTTTTAGTAAACACCTTTTGAGAAGGGCGGCCATTACGTTATTGGTGCTTTCTTCCTATATGGTATATTAGATAAGCTGTGTGCAGTCATCTTTGTTGCCTTGGTAAAATGGTTTGTAGGTTGGTTGATTGAACCCTTACTTTGGACCAAGCGCTGTACTAAACACTTTAAAAAAAAAAAAAAAGCGTCTTGCTGTGTCACCCAGGTTGGGGTACAGTGGCACAATCTCGGCTCACTGCAACCTCTGCCTTCTGGGTTCAAGCAGTTATCCCGCCTCAGCCTCCCAAGTAGTTGGGATTACAGGCACCTGACACCACACCTAGCTAATTTTTTTGTACGTTTAGTAGAGACGAGGTTCTGTCATTTTGTCCAGGCTGATCTCTAACTCCTGTCCTCAAGTGATCTGCCCTTCTTGGCCTCCCAAGGTGTTGGGATTACAGGCGTGAGCCACTGTGCCTGGCCTATACTAAGCACATCTGTGATAATTATGTCATTTATGAGAAAGACTCTAATGATTATTTTTAAACATGAGAAAACTGAGGCTCAGAGAGATTCTACAACTTTCTAAAAATCACACAACTAGGAAATAGGAGAATCAATGTCAAAACTTTAGGCATCAGCCTGATGCTCAAAGGAAGTGCTCATTGAAGCACTTTGGATTTTGAAATTTCTGATAAGTATAATGCAGATTTTTTTTAAAATCCCAAATCTGAAACATTTCTGGTTCCAAGCATTTCAGATAAGAGATACTCTGTATTTGTACTTTCAGTTAAGCTGTGAGTGTACAGATGAAGCCAAATTTCATCTGAAGATGTTATATAAATGATTACCTAATTTTTTTAGTCTTGAATAAGAAGTGATTTGTTCACCTCTTACTCAGCAATAATTCGTAGGAAGTAATTATTCATATAAAGCGTATTTGTACTGTTTGGAGTAATGTTTTCCAAAGTGTGGTTCAGGACTGGGCATGGTGGCTCACATTGTAATCCCGGCACTTTGGGAGGTAGAGGCAGATGGATCGCTTGAGTCGAGAAGTTTGAGACCAGCCTGGGACACATGGCAAAACCTCATTCTACAAAAAATACAAGAAAATTGGCCAGATGTGGTGACGTGTGCCTGTAGTCACAGCCATGTGGGAGAATCATCTGAGCCTGGCAGGTCGAGACTGCAGTGAGCTGAGCTGTGGTTGTGCCACCGCAGTCCAGCCTGGGCAACAGAGTGAGACCCTGTCTCAAACAAACAAAGTATGGTTCAGGGGATCACTTGTATCTATCACTTTGGATGGTGGTTAGAAGTACCAGTTTACATCAGGGCCCACTGAAAGAATCACCAGAATGGGATCCAGAGATCTTCATTTTCAAATAAGCTTCTCACATGATTCTTGGTTATACCAAATTGTTACAACCAATGATATTGAGAATGTTTTCCTGTTTTAACTTGTTTCTTTGCCTTGCAGCTTTTCCTTTCTTTTACGAATTTGTTTACAAACCACAGATGATTTGTAAAATTATCCTTCTGACTTATGGTGAAATGTAAATTGGTTCTTTTGTGGTACTCATTTTAGGAACATGTTTAGGATTAAAAGTATTCATAAACTTTGACTCAGATAACCTACTTCTCGGAATTATGCTAAGGAGATAATCAGATTCACAGGAAGACTTAGGCACAAGGATGTCCACACCATTATCGTCTATAATGGTGAAAAACTGGAAACAACTCAATTTCAAACATCAGATAAATGGTTTGTTTTTTATATCCATTTGTTTGGACTACCATCCAGCCATAAAATGTCACATGGGGAAGATTTTGTAAGACATAGGAAAGTGCTCATGATTTAATGTACAGTGGAGCCTACAGAGACTGGCAGGCCTCCTTGAGCTGCTGTGAGCTCCACCCAGTTCGATCTTCCCAGGGCTTTGTTTACCTACTTAAGCCTCAGCATTGGCGGGCGCCCCTCCCCCAGCCTCGCTGCTGCCTTGCGGTTAGATCGCAGACTGCTGTGCTAGCAATGAGGAAGGCTCTGTGGGCGTGGGACCCTCCCGGCCAGGTGTGGGATATAATCTCCTGGTGTGCCCGTTTGCTTAAAGCGCAGTATTGGGGTGGGAGTTACCTGATTTTCCAGGTGTTGTGTGTCTCAGTTCCCCTGACTAGGAAAAGGGATTCCCTTCCCCCTTGTGCTTCCTCGGTGAGGCGATGCCTCGCCCTGCTTCAGCTCTCGCTGGTCCGGCTGCAACAGCTGACCAGCACCGATTGTCCGGCACTCCCCACTGAGATAAACCCAGTACCTCAGTTGATAATGCAGAAATCACCTGTCTTCTATGTGGCTCGTGCTGGGAGCTGGAGACTGGAGCTGTTCCTATTTGGCCATCTTGCTCCGCCCCCCTATTTATTTATTTAATTATTTGTTTTTTGAGACAGTCTTGCTCTTTTGCTCAGGGTGGAGTGCAGTGGTACGATATTGGCTCGCTGTAACCTCCACCTCTTGGGTTCAAGCAATTCTCTTGCCTCTGCCTTCCGAGTAGCTGGGATTACAGGTGCACGCCACCACACCTGGCTAATTTTTAGTAGAGACTGAGTTTCACCATGTTGGCCAGGCTGGTCTTGAACTCCTGTCCTCAAGTGATCTGCCCGCCTCTGCCTCCCAAAGTGCTGGGATTACAGGCGTGAGCCACTGCACCCAGCTGAAAAATACTTTATTGCTAAGAATTGCCAACAATCACTTGAGCCTTCAGGGAGTCATGATCTTTTTGCTGGTGTAGAGTCTTGCCTCATTGTTGATGGCTGCTGACTGATAGAGTGATGGTTGCTGAGGGTTGGAGTGGGTGTGTCAGTTTCTTAAAATAACAATGAAGTTTGCTGCATTGATTGACTCTTCCTGTCATGAACGATTTCTCTGTAGCATGTGATGCTGTTTGATAGCATTTTACCCACAGTAGAACTTCTTTCAAAACTGGAGGTAATCCTTTCAAATCCTGCCACTGGTTTATCAATTAAGCGTATGCAGTATTCTAAATTGTTTGACTTTGTCTTAGGAAACTACTTTCTTTGCTCATTCAGAAGAAACAACACCTTATCCATTCAAGTTTTATTGTGAGATTGCAACAGTTTAGTCATGTTGTCAAACTCCAGTTCTAATTCTAGTTCTCTTGCTATTTCTGCCATACCTGTAGCGACTTCCTCCACTGAAGGTTTTTTTTCCTTTTTTTTTTGAGACAGAGTCTCGCTCTGTCTCCCAGGCTGGAGTGCAGTGGTGGGATCTCAGCTCAGTACAACTTCCACCTCCCGGGTTCAAGTGATTGTCCTGCCTCAGCCTCCCAAATAGCCCTCTGCTGAAGTCTTGAACCCCTCAAAGTCATCCATGAGGGCTGGAATCAACTCCTTCCAAACTCCTGTTGATATTGATATTTTGACCTCCTTCTGTGAAACACAAATATTCTTAATGGTATCTGGAGTGCTGTATCCTTCTCAAAACGTTTTCAACTTACTTTACCCAGATCCATCAGAGGATTCGCTATGTGTATATAGCAGCTAATGTATTTCTAAAACAAGACTTGAAAGTAGAAATGACCCTTGATTAATGGGCTGCAATGTGCTAATTAACACAATTAATGGGTATTGTGTTAGCAGGCATGCAAACAACATGAATCTCCATGTACATCTCCATCGGAGCTCTTGGGTGACCAGGTGCATTGTCAGTGAGCAATGAGTAATATTTGAAAGGAATCTTATTCTGAGCAGTAGGTCTCAACAGTGGGCTTAAAGTGTCTAGTAAAGTCTTGAAATAAATGGATGTGCTGCTATCTAGGTGGTGTTACTCCATTTGTAGAGCACAGGGAGATTATATTTAGCCTAATTCTGAAGTGCTCTACAGTTTTTGGCATGGTAAATGAGCACTGTTCTACCTAAAGTCAACAACAGCGTTAGCCCCTAACGAGAGAGTCAGCCTGTCCTTTAGTTTGGAAGCCAGGTATTGACTTCCCCTGTCCAGCTAGAAGAGTCATGGATGGCATCTTCCAATAGGGGGCTGTTTCATCTACATTGAAAATCTGTTGTTTAGTGTAGCCACCTTCATCAGTGATCTTAGTTAGCTAGACCTTCTAGGTACTTGCTGCAGTTTCTCCGTCAGCATTTGCTGCGTTACCTTGTACTTACATGTTATCAAGACAGCTTCTTTTTTTTAAGCCTCTGAACCAACCTTTGCTAGCTTCCAGCTTTTCTTCTGAAGCTTCCTCACCTCTCTCAGCTTCCACAGAATTGAAGTGAGTTAGGGCCTTGCTCTAGATAAAGCTTTGGCCTAAGGAAATCTTATGGCTGATTTGATCTTTTATCCAGACCACTCAAACTTTTTCCATATTAACAATAAGGCTATTTCACTTTCTTATCATTTATGTGTTCACTGGAGTAGCACTTTTAATTTCCTTCAAGAACTTTTCTTTTGCATTTCTAGCTTTTGATTTAAAGTGAGAGGTATGTGACTCTTCCTTTTTGCCTGAATGCTTAGAGGCCATTTTAGGATTATTGGCCTAATTTTAATATTGTTTTATCATAGGGGATAGAGAGGCCTAAGGGGAGGGAGAAAGATGGGGGAATGGCTGGTTGGTGGAGTAGTCAGAATAGACAGCATTTATTGATTAGGTTTACCATCTTCCATGGGTGCGGTTTGTGGCACCCCAAAACAATTACAGTAGTAACATGAAAGATCACTGATCATTGATCATCGTAGTAGATACAATAATAATGAAAAAGTTTGAAATACTACAAGAATTACCGAAATGTGACAGAGACATGAAGTTGCCACATGGCTTTTGAAAAAATCATGCTGATAGACTTGCTCAACACAGGATTGCTACAAACTTGCAATTTTTAAAAAAATATACTATTTGTGAAGTGCAGTAAACTGCAGTGCAGTAAAATGAGGTATGCCTGTAAAACAAACCTGCAGAAAAGAAATCCTCTACTCAGAAGAGCACTGACCAGTATCAGTGAATTATTATATCTACACCTTACTAATCAAGCTAATGTAGTGTGAGTTGTAGATATAACCATTTTAATGCAGGCGTCCCTGAGATCTGAAAATTATTTTAAGTGTTTCTCCAGTGTAGAAAGATTGAGAAAGGTTGAAAGTGAAGATCAGTAATGGGACGAACTGGAAATATGCCTACCTGATAATACAAAGCAATGAGAGAAACGTAGTATTACTTCCGTCATATTCGTGCCTGTGATGCATAATGTGAATAAAAAATTAGACAAACCAAAATTAAGGGCCATTATACAAAATGAATGGCTTATAATCTTTCGAAGTTGTTAAAGAAATGAAAGTAAAGAAAGGATCAAGAAAGTATTTCAGATATGAAACTCAAATGGGTCTGAGGAATAGACAGTTTGATATGTCAATGCGATTTTCCTTAAACATTTATATTGTGATTATGAAGAAGAATGTCCTTTTTATAAGAAATGCATACTTATGTGTTTGGTAGGGGATGGTGCATCATGTTGGAAACCCCTCCCCTCCCCTCCTCTCCCCTCCCCAGACCTCGCCTTTCCCCACCTCTTTTCTTTCTGATGGAGTCTCACTCTGTCACCCAGGCTGGAGTGTGGTTTCCAGCTGTGGTGCGATCTTCGGCTCACTGCAACCTCCACCTCCTGGGCTCAAGTGATTCTCCTGCCTCAGCCTGCCGAGTAGCTGGGATCACGGGCACCTGCCACCATGCCTGGCTAATTTTTTGCGTTTTTAGTAGAGAGGGTTTCACCATGTTGGCCAGCTGGTCTCGAACTCCTGGCCTCAGGCGATCCACCTGCTTTGGCCTCCCAAAGTGCTGGGATTACAGGTGTGAGCCTCCGCACCTGGCCTGGAAACTTATTTTCAATGCCCTAGGGGAAGTATAAGTTCTTAATACTGTACTGTTTGTAGGACTTTTCTGAAAATTAAAAAAGCAGGGGAATGGGGGAGGGATTTGGACATCATTCTGGTTTACATCATTTGTTGCAAACAACCTTTGCCTTGTCTCCACAATTTTGTCACTATACATATCACTAAGTCCTGCTAAGTCTACCTCTTAAGGATGTCTACAATCAGTCCCACTTGTTTAGTACTATTTAAGCAGATGCCATCTGTCTCTTGCTTGAACTATTAGAATAGCACCCCTAGTCATCTGCCTATCTTTTGTCTCCCACCTCTTTCATCTGCTTTCTGTGCTGCTGCCAGAACATGAAATACCAACATCTCATTAGTAGTTTCCAAACCTTTTGCATGCTGAACCCATTGCTCAAATGAAGGCAGAATATTAAACACGTAAAGGAAGAGCTTGTGTGTGTGTGTGTGGGAAAGGAGTTTGGGGGGACAGAGAATTAGGAACCCTCAAGTGACTGCAGAACTTCTGAAAACCACTGTTCTGTAGGATAAAATCTAAACTCTGAAGCTCATTATACAAATCTCTATCTATACACACCAGTTTGTCTGAAATTGTGTATTTCTCAACAATTTTGATCATTTGTATTTCAATATGTCACATGCTCTCATATGTCTGCATCTTTGCAAATGATATTTTCTTCCCTGTAACTTTTTTTGTCTTACCCTGCTGGCAAGGTAAGTCACCTTCCCTCTCCCTTCTATATATCCTTGTCAAAGAACTACTGAAATTGAATGGCATAGGTCTTGATAAAAGAACCTCTCTTTTCTCTTTATAAAAAAGTCAGTAAATAGTGGTGGAACATTCTGGAGAAAGTTGGGGACATAGAGACTAAGAAGGCAATGCAGTATTATTAGGTTGACAGAAGTGTAAACTAAGGCATAGAGGACAGATTTGATGAACATATTATCTTTTTTATATACATTATAAGAAGTAGAAGGCTAGAAAAGTGAACATGCTTGCTATTGCAAATGTCCCACTTTCCAGTTTCATGAAGAAAGCAGCAACTACTTCTACTTTATTCCCTCTTTTTGATGTTAATTGGTACCACATCACAAGTTTACATTATAGTACTAAGCTTTAAAATGCAGGGATATACTCATGTATATACATAGACAATAAATAATAGATTCTTTTCTACATTCAGACAGTGAAACTCAGCTGTCTATACAACATTATTACCGACCATATATAGGCATCACTCAGTATCTGCAGGGGATTGGTTCCAGGACCCTCACATACACCAAAATCTAGGTATACTAGTCCTGCAGAACCAACATATATGCAAAGTTGGTCCTCTGTATACTCAGGTTTCTATATCCCATGAATGTGGAGAATACTTTTGATATGTGAATATGGAGAGCTGATTGTGTTTGTTGAAAAAAAATCCACGTATCAGTGGACCTGTGCTGTTTAAACTCATGTTGTTTGAGGGACAACTGTATTCTGTTACTTCCTATAATTTCTAAAAGCCTTAACCAGCAAATACATGTAAGATGCATGGAATAATTTTTCCATTTCCCAGAAAATAGTCAATATTTTTTTTTTCAGATTGTAAACTAGAAAGCATAGTGAATATAGATTTTTAAACGTGAAAATGTAAGTGTCCATTTTAAATTGTTATGGATATTTCTGTTTGCTGAAGTTCAAGACTGAAGACTACTGGAAAAAACCTTGTGACTGAGAGCACATAGATTCCTTCTTTTTAGGTAGAGCGCTGCAGTCACCATGACTTCAGTGTTTGCATATGAAAGCAAAAATCTGTCTGAGAAAGGGCAAACCATCACAGAAGTCATTGATTTACTTATTTGTTCATTTTTAATGCAAATTTTAATTGAGCGAAAAAATGGTGAAAAGACAGTTGACTAAGGAAGATATGAGAAGGTTAAATAAATACATGAAGAAGTCCTCAGTAATATTAGCCACCACGGAGATGCAGATTAAAACCACAATGCCATACTACTTTCCATCCACAAGACAAGAATAGCTAAAATTAAAAGAAGTCAGTCACCACCGAATGTTGGTGAAAATAGGAAGCAGCTGAAACTCTCATACATGGCTGGTAGAAGTGTAAAATGGGACCAACCCTGTAGAAAACATTTGACAGTTTCTTAGAAAAAACACTCACCCTATGAGCAAGCACTCCCAGTTATTTACCCAGGAGAAATGTCCACAAATAGGCTGGCACAAGAATGCTTGTAACAGCTATATTCAGAATAACCAAAAACTGAAAACAACTCCAACATTCATCAAGAGAAGTGATAAATAAATTGAGGTATATTCATAAAATAGAAAGTACACAGGGACAGAAAAGAATGGATTTCTGATACATGTGACAACATAAATGTCGAAAACAGTATGCTGAATTAAGGAAAAAGACACAAAAGTAATGCAGCATGAGTCATATAAACATCATATAGATAATGATGTTTAAAAATCCACAAAACTAATCTGCACTGATGGAACAGTGATTATCTAAGCGTCCTAAGGAGTGGTTGGAATGGGACATGAGAAAAGAGGGAACTTTCTGGAGTGATAAAAATATTCTGTATCTTTTTCTTTTTGAGACAGAGTCTCGCTCTGTTTCCCAGGCTGGAGTACAGCGTCGCAATCTCATCTCACTGCAACCTGTGCCTCCCGGGTTCAAGTGATTCTCCTGCCTCAGCCTCTTTAGTAGCTGGGACTACAGGCTTGTGCCGCCACGCCCGGCTATTTTATTTTTTTGTATTTTTAGTAGAGATGGGGTTTCACCATGTTGGTCAGGCTGGTCTTGAACTCCTGACCTTAAATGATCCACCTGCCTCAGGCCCCCAAAGTGCTGGGATTGCAAGAGTGAGCCACCGCACCTGGCTGAAATATTCGATATCTCGATTAAGGTGTTGTATACATAGATATATATGTTTTTTAAAACTCACTATGCATTCTAACTTATATAAAAAGTACCTCAATTAAATTACATATTAATTGAAGGCAAGGTAAAAACATCTATGTCTTTAACTCTCCTTCTATGAGTCTGTTGCATGTGGAAGAATGCTTTTGTCTTCTTTTCTTTGCTGTCTTTAGTTGGAACTTCCCTGTTCTACTACCAGATATGCTCACATTAGAAAGCTAGGATAGAGGCCTGGAATACTGATTTTTTTCCACTTCAACAGGCAAGGCGACAGTTTTCCTAGAGTTCACAACTCTTGGTATTGCAAGTCAGCACATAGTTCACGGTGAAACATTCTCTAGGAGGTAGAGAGAATTGTGACTGAAGAATATGATAGGACCAAATAAGTAGCTATACTAGAAGGAAGCACATTTGAAACCACTACCCTAAACAGCCAGTGACTACAGAACTAGAGAAAACCAGAATCTGCTAAATTTCAGAAATAACTCAGCATCTTTACAGGGAGCCTCTACACAATCACAGTGAGTCTCTGAGGAGTAGCAAGTACTCATTCAAATCCTTTTAGCTGTGGGCTCCACTCTGCCTCACAGTCATTTTAGAAGAGGGTTTTGAGCTTCAGAATAAGCCCATCACTGTATAAAACTAGTATAAAACTAGTGAGTCTGTTTTTTAAGATAGGATTCCCATCTTTGTAATAATAATTTTGGCATGGCAATTTTTAAATATGAACCACAAGGAGGAGAAAATGTCCTCTTGTTATTTACTTTTTAAATTAGGCATTTTATTTTCATTTACTACTGCTTGATACCCTCTTATCTGGGTTCCTGGGAGGTTTCGATTGGTAAGTATTGTTGAGTAAAAATTATGGGACACCATTGTTTTGGACTGTACTCTTGCGCTAGGCCCCAGCGGACTGGATCCAACTAAAATGTAGTCATTCATGTTAACTGCCACATAATCAAATAGAAACTTTCAGGAAGCAGATAGATCCCAAAGCAGATCATTTTTTTTTCCTGAAAACAGGAGATTCCAGCTGAATCCCCTGTGCTTTAAACTCTTAGAAAAAGTAAACTGAAATAATCTGATATTAATCAATCAGCTTTTTTTTTTTTCCTGTTCTGTTTCCTTGTTCCCACCTTAACAAAACCCACTCTTGTGCTCTTGCTCAGTAGGACCTCTAATTCTACCTTGCAGAATGGGGGCTGCCCTGATTCATGAAATGCAAATAAATGCCAGTTAGATCTGTAACTCAACTGTTGTAATTTTGTCTTTTGACAGAATGCAGCTAAAACTCGGGTATATCTGCACTGCTTTTATTTCATCTCCTTCCCATTTCAGAAACTCCTGTCTAGATTTCTTTTCTTGCTCTCTAAGGCAAACAATTACCACAGTTAGATGAACATGCCTGGCAATCGCTATTCACAGATAGACTCTCAGAAACAATCATTCCATCTTCCTCTTCAAATTCTTGGCAGGAAGGCTGAGTGGATATATTGAAGGAGATACTGTTTGATTGTACTGCACACAGTGTGGTTTCAAAAATGTGTATTTGAATTGGAAAAGAGAAATATATGTCAGGCACTGGGGATACAATACTGACCAAAGGTATATACCCTGCATCCAAAAATAAATATAATGTAGTTGCTATAAAGATATTAATTTTAAAGATTATGAGAAGAATAGCCACCCTAGTTAGACCTTTGCAAAATATATAGATGAGAAAATTTCTAAAAGTTACATAACTAAAATAGAAACCAGTAAAATGAACTTCATTCTACTCTGGTTTCATCCCTCTAATGTTCTTATCTGTCAATACTGTGACTGAAAAAGCCAAACCTACTACCACCACCACCACTGACAAAATCCAAAAAACTACAAATATCTGCAACATTAATTCTAACACCAAGAAACATTATAATCCACTTAAAACTGTTCTTTTTTCTTTCTTTTTTTAGTACAGAGAGAACTTTTTTTTAAACGGTAAGAAATATCATGCTTTTCTTATAAAGATCTTCTCTATGTACAAATAAAGCTACACTATCATAGTGGTTAAATCAGTAAACAGTATCTCTTATGTAATGATCTGTAATTTTCACACAAGAAATTTAAAAAGTTTTTCAGGTTATAGAGCAGTATTTCTGGACAAACCTAATAAGGCAATAGTTGACATTCTCAAACTTAAAAACACCCTCAGTTTCAATACAAATAATGCTGTGTTGTACATTCAACCTCAAACTAAGAGAAAGCATTGTGGATTGGCCACAACTTGAATTTCTTACTACAGTGAGGACTGCTTCAGGATTTTCCCACTAAACTCAGCCGTTCAAAGAACTAGGAAAATAGTAACCATGGTTACTGTTCTCCAAAAGCACCGATTTCAGATTTGTTGAAGGAGTATTTCTTAGATCTTCAAGTTTCTGAGTAGGTTTCCTTCATTCTGGTTTTCTGGATTTCCTTGTCATTCTGAAGTTATTTCTCTTGCACAGGCAAAGTTAGAGTACTCATTCAGTAACAACAACAACAAAGCCATAAAATACGTCTTCTTTTTTCTACAACACCAATTTAGCTACTCAAGATACAGAATTAAAATATTAGCCGAAAATCTTGTAGGTATGAAGCCAGTTATATATTCACATTAGTAAAGATGATTCCACTGCATTCATTTAATCAGCAAACACTTACAGAATGCCTACTACATACCAACAATTTATTAGTGACTGCATATTCATTTAATCCTGAACTCTGAAATCATTATTCCTGGTTTACGAAATAGGAAACAGGCTTGGATTAAGGTTGCTTGCCCAAAGATTTGTAGTTAGTAAGATTCACTACCAAGTTTGAAACTCAGATATGTCTGAGCCAAAATTTATGCTCCTTCCACTAAGCCGAGCTGTCTTCCAGCATACTTAGTATCTTGTTGTATCAAGAGAAAATAAGGTACAGGTGACAGTGACATGATGCCATTATGGCTATCTCTTTTTATATAAAAAGACCCTTGTTAGGATAACTACAACTCTTTTTTTCTCAGACCTCCTACACATTGCTTTTCCTTCAATCATCAGGGTCATGAGCCTTCTCCCCTCTCCTCCCTTCCCCCATCACCCCCCACCACCCAACTTCCCCCTAACAAAGTAAAAGAAATCAAATAAGATTTGATTAAAGTGTTTTGTCTAGACTGCTTCAGGACTAAAGGGTCTTGGTAATTTGTACCAGCATCTCACTTCTTCCCCACACCCAAAAACTCATGTACACAGTTTGATTGCTCTTGCTTTCTAAAGTGTTTTTTTTTTTTGAGATGGAGTTGCCCAGGCTGGAGTGCAATGGCCGGATCTTGGCTCACCACAACCTCTGCCTCCCAGGTTCAAGTGATTCTCCTGTCTCAGCCTCCCAAGTAACTGGGATTACAGGCATGTGCCACTATGCCCGGCTAAGTTTTGTATTTTTAGTAGAGACGGAGTTTCTCCGTGTTGGTCATGCTGGTCTCGAACTCCCGACCTCAGGTGATCCACCTGCCTTGGCCTCCCAAAGTGCTGGGATTACAGGCGTGAGCCCAGCCAAAGTGTCCTGAAAGCTATGTGTGAATCTGTTAAGTACAATCTATGCTTACATTTGATTATAAATACTTTAATAGTCTGAATTGATAAGATTTTAGGCAAAACAATGAAATCAAATTCTATGGACTGTGATCCAAAGAATATATTCAGCTTTTTTTGAATATATTTCTTCTTGCCTCCTTTCCAGTTCTCAACACAACTCCAGAATAACTGTTATTAACTCTTATTGAATCTTATTTTGTACTAAGCCTTGTTAAATGTTTTACCTATGAATTGTGATTTCATTGTTACAGCAAACCTATGATATAGATACTGTATTACAGATGAAGAAAAGAGGTTCAGAACCTGTGCTACACTGCCTCGCAGGCACAATCCATCTGATGAAAGTAGTTGTCCCTTGAATCGCTCTTTCTGAATTCCAGTCCCAGGACAGTGGAAATATACAATATTGTGGTCAAAGATAAACCATTCTTGGCTCCAGCTGAGCTAATGGTTTTAGATAAGAATAAAGAATATTTGTTAGAAATCAAACGTTTTGTAAGTATAAAATTAGACTAGGAAAAAGCTCCTGGTTGAGTTTTGTATTTATAAAATTCTTCCTTTACTGAAGTTGAAATCTTCTCCTTGAAATTTCTGCTTGGTATGGCCTCTCTGTTTGCCTCACAAGTGAAATTTAATCCTAATGTTATCTTAATTTCTAAGCATAACCACACCCGTAGGCTGCTTTGTCATGAGTTTAGTATGGTGTCAGTAGAAATGAGACCAGTCAGTCATTAGGGTTACCTAATTCAAATCTTGACCCATTTTGGGTACTTCCTACAAGATTAGAATAACTGTCTTCCAAACCAAAAACTTACCCAAGGTTCCACGGGAAAGGGTGTAACTTCAACTCTTTTTAGGTGGAAAGAAAATCATTCTTTAACCTCTCAAAGGTCAGGAATAGGGTCGGTGGTCCTTAAAGTTTGGTCTGGGGACCACTGGTTGCTGGACGTTTTGCAGGAGGTCTGAAAGGTCAGACCTGTTTTCACAATACATATTAAGAAATTACTGGCTTTTTTGTTGTCATTCTTTTCCAAGTGTATTTGACTCTACAACTTGTTACGATGTTCCTCTGATAGTTAATGCAAGTATACTTATGTTTTAAAAGTTTGTCAGTTTTGATTTCTAATACAGTAAGTCTCAACAGATGGAACTCACATAACAAAACACTTTTGGGAGTCCTTCATAATTTTTAAGAGTATGAAGGAGGTTCTAAGACCAAAAGGTCTGGAAACTGCTCTTCTAGGTTTCAGAATTACGAGGCATACAAAGACTAATAGACTCTTCATCTGGAAGGGTTTAGAGGCAATCCTATCTAATCCCCTTATTTTACAGGTTTAGAAACTGATTCTAGATATTTAAATTCCCAGTCTAATGTCACAGAAGCTAATGAATTGCAGAGGTTAATTGGAAGCCTGGTCTTAACACTCCCAGGTTATCTTAATGAGGTCATGAGGATGGCATATGGATAATGTACTTCAAAGGGTATTTTAAATATTAACTAAGTTAATACAGGTCAAATGCATATATTAGCACTCGATGCATGGCAGTTGATAAATAAATGCTAGTGATTCTGATCAGAGAATCTAACCTCTGCTTCCACTCCCTGAGTAACACGTTGCATTTCTTGATCAATTGTATTTTTACTGAATTCTTCCTTTACTGAAGTTGTAATCTTCTCCTTGAAATTTCTACTTGGTATGGCCTCTCTGTTTGCTACACAAATGAAATTTAATCCTAATTTTATCTAGCTTATTTTCCAAGCATAACCACACCAATTTCATTAAATGATTTCTCATGTGGCATGACTTTAAACTCTGTCACCATCCCATTTGTCCTTCTCAAAGAGCTCCGGTTGACTTCTCCTGTGAAGTTGTCCATCTATTAATGTAAATGTTTTTTTCTAATTTTACAGAGCTCCCTGTTGTATTGTGTACAGTGTTAAAATAGTTTTCTGAGATTTCTTGACTCTGTTTTCCCAAGCTTCTTGTGGCCCTTCTCTTTCCTTTGTCTCTATTCTCTGCGATTTTTATTTCACTCCCACAGTTTCTCATTACTGTGAGGCCCTGTTATGGAATGAGAGCCCTGGTTTTGAAAATTTCACAGAGACTAAACTTCTCTTGTCCCTGTAGTCCTGGCTGAGGGCCCACTACACTTGTCTGTTATCCGAGTGGGCAAACGACCTACCAGTTTTCATCTGCTGAGTGGCTGGTTATTTGGGAGGATCACCCTGTTGCAGGTCTGATCTCTGTTGCTTCCTTTTGCTTGTTCATGCTGTGATACTGATAGCATGCAGGTCTTGGGGATGTTGGTGGTTTGCCTTTATCCAGTTGTATTTTAGGGGTCCGAGGACACTCTGCTATTGAGTTTGGTTTTGGTAACTTCTTGCTCTGTTTATAGATTTGGGAAGATCCAAATACTGTGTTGCTGCTTTCTTCCTAGACTTCTGTTTTAAATTAAATTAACAAAGTTAAAGTTGTTTTTTTTTTTGAGACAGAGTCTTGCTGTGTTGCCTAGGCTGGAGTGCAGTGGCGTGATCTCGGCTCACTGCAAGCTCCGCCTCCCAGGTTCACTACATTCTCCTGCCTCAGCCTCCCAAGTAGCTGGGACTACAGCATCCACCACCATGCCCAGGTAATTTTTTGTATTTTTGGTAGAGACAGGGTTTCACCATGTTAGCCAGGATGGTCTGGATCTCCTGACCTTGTGATCCACTCGCCTCGGCCTCCCAAAGTGCTGGGATTACAGGCGTGAGCCACCGTGCCCGGCCAACAAAGTTAACGTTTTAAGCTAACTTTTCAAGCTATTCTTTAAAATAGGGAGTAATATCTAAAAGATTTAAATAATACAACAATTTGTACTGTTATACAGAGATAATTTTTGACAAATGAAATGACAGTTTGTAAAGTATACATTGATACTTTTAAATTTATTTGAATGTCAGATGTTGAAAAGTTAATAGTAGACTTGCATAATATAAAGAGAATTGCTTTACAAAGAGAAAATTCCTGTTATTTATGCAAGGTGGCGTCATTCTTTGGCATTAGTAACTTAGCATAATGGTTAAGATCTTTCTTTCATACCTCTGGTTTGGGAGGTAGCTGTTACTTAAGGGGTCCCTGACCCCTGGATTGTGGACCTGTACTGGTCTGTGGCCTGTTAATAACTGGGCTGCATAGCAGGAGGTGAGCAAGCTGGCAAGTGAGCATTACCGCCTGAGCTCCGTCTCCTGTCAGATCAACAGCAGTGTTAGATTCTCATAGGAGTGAGAACCCGACTGTGAACCGCGCATGCGAGGGATCTAAGTTGCCTGCTCCTTATGAGAATTAAACTAATGCTGGATGAAACTGATCTCAGGTGGAACAGTTTCATCCAGAAACCATTGCTCCTCCCACCTTCCCCTGGTCTGTGGTTGGTATTCCATGAAACTGGTCCCTGGTGCCAAAAAGGTTGGGGACCTCTGACCCAAGGGATCTGGCAGCTGTCTAGAATGTTATGGTAAAAGCAAATATCGATTGGGAACAATGTATAACTATTGCAACTCCCTCACCCCTAGTAGAGTTCTATTTTGTCCTTGAAAGATAGCTTCACTGGTTATAAAAATGTGGTTGGGCATTTTCTTTCAGTAAAGGAAGCTATCATTCCACTGTTCTGGCTTCCACTGTTGCTATTCAAAATTAAGTCAAATGCCTAATTGCAGTTCTTTCTAGGTAAACTATCTTTAGTTGTTTTTTTTTCTTTTTAATGTTTTCTCTATCTTGACTATTCTGTAGTTGTACTGTAATGTGTCTGGATGTTAATTTATGCATATTTATTCTGGTTGAGATTCATTGAGCTTTCTGGATTTGATAATTGATGTATTGCAACAGTTCTATTATAGAAAGTTCATAGCTGGCCAGGGGCGGTGGCTCACGCCTGTAATCCTAGCACTTTGGGAGGCCGAGGCGGGCGGATCACAAGGTCAGGAGTTTGAGACCAGCCTGGCCAATGTGGTGACACTCCCGTCTCTACTAAAAATACAAAAACTAACCGGGCGTGGTGGCATGCGCCTGTAGTCCCAGCTACTCTGGAGGCTGAGGCAGAATAATCACTTGAACTCGGGAGGCAGAGGCTGCAGTGAGCCGAGATTGTGCACTCCAGCCTGGGTGACAGAGCAAGACTCTGTCTCAAAAAAAGAAAAAAAAAAGTGCATATAGCCATTATATCTTGAAATATTTACTCTTCTTCATTCTTCTGCTTATATCTTTTTGGAACTCCAACTAGATATATATTAGAGCTGTGATTCTGTTTTTCACACCTCTTAACCTGTCTTGCTTATTTAGTCATACATCTCTCAAGCTGCATTCTTCCTTGGAGCTTTTTCTGTAGGAATTCTTTGAGCCTTGAGTTGAGTTTATATTGCTTCAGAGAAAACTAAGGTTTGCTTCAGCTAGTTGCCCAGGAACATTACCACCTGGTTACCACTTTTAATTAAGGTCACTGCTTGAGGATTTCAGAGCGACACAGAGCCCTGTGTGAGGGCCTGCTTATGGTCATAAATTTTTGGGGTGTAGGTGGGGCGGGGATCCTGCTTCTTTACCTGGAGCTAAAACTGAGACAGAAAAATCCCTGACTGTCCATTTTTGTGTGGTGGGTTTATTTTCTGTTCACCCTAAACAATTACAGGTATTCACCTTGTAGAGCTCCCAGCTTTATGTGGGGGTTTCCTATTAGAGAACTATCTTATGTGGCCTTTTGGCTTATTTTCTTGCCTTCAGCACCTGTGCCAGTACATAAGTTAGAAACCCAAGGTTTCCAATTTTGAAAAACTCTCAGGGCAAAAGTTGGTTTTTGGTCATGCTTAGGTCCCAGGGTCCTTTGTACTTGGCCATATGGATTTCTTCTTCTTTTTTTTTTTCTTCACTGTGGTTTTATTTATCTATCTGACCTACTATTTTAATTTTTGTTTTATCTGGTATTTTAATTGTTTCATTTGAGAAGGTTTTTCATAGTATTTGTTTGGTAGTTGGCCATTCTACTAGGAGTTTAAGAGTTATACTTAACTCCTTCCAGGGAGACCTTGGAAGATTTTTACTAAAAATACAATATTTAAAGTGGGTATTGAAGTACCATCAGGGGGAAACCTGGGGTGGAATAGGAAAACAAAACAAAATATTACAAACGGGAATAATTAAGAGTTAGGATATGTGAGATGTTTGGTTTTACTGGGCTTAAAGTAGAATTGTAGGGTATGGAATTGCTGCAAATGAGGCAGATGGACCCAGAGATGAGGCTCAAGAGAGGCCACATGCAACTTTTGAGAGTCTTTGTGTGTCACAGTAAGGAGGATGAACTTGTGAAATCACCAAAGGGTGGAATATATAAGGAGGAAGCTGACACTGTCATATCTATGCCTTAGGATATTTTGGCAGCAGTGAAAACAAAGCAGGTAGACAAGAGTGGAGCATTGCTCTTCAAAATTTGGTCATTGATTGGCAGTAATGGCATCATTTGGGAGCTTGTTAGAAATGCAGAATCTCAGGTCCCATTTCAGATTTACCAACTCAGAATCTGCATTTTAACAGGACTCCTAAGTGATTCATATACATAGTCAATTGATGTCTGAACCAGTGACCTGCAGAGCCAATGATCTGCAAAGCAAGTGAACATTAGCTTTATTTTAAATTTTAAGAAAGAAGTCTTAATTTGTCTAGAGTACATAGCATTCGTTTGATGTTTACAGTGTCACTTTATTTGCCTAATAACTAGCTGACTCTAGATCCTTAGCAGCATTAGATTTAGTATTTGACATTTTGACCCTACATACCTTTGATATGTAGTGATTTGTAACTTACGACATAAATTTGAATTCCTTAACATGTTGCTAATTACAAAACACTAGTGTCTGTAGCAGACTATCAAGAAATTGAGCAGGTTTTGTTCTCCACTCATTGTTAACATACATGGTAACTCACCAGGCGCTTAAAACAAGTGCACTGTGGTGCAGGGTACTTCTTGTTTAGTGACAGAAATGAAAAGATCTAAGAATATGATGGTTTTAAATAAATATGATAAGAAGTAGAGAGAGTTTTAAGTAATAGAACTATTCTATGTTTTGGATGTTTGGTTTAGTGTCTCTAACTATAGTTCTCTTTAATGTCAAGTGCATAATATATTTGAACCATTCTATTTATTACATTTAATAACCATTGATTGTCTTTTTAGTCAAAGTTTCAGAAAAATGCAAAAAGTCTTGTTCTCAAAGGAATGCTCCCTGGACCATGCACATCAAAGTCGTGGGTGGCTGCTTGTGGGGGTAGAAAATACTAAAAACGCAAAAACTGGGCCCTACCACTGAATCCCAATGTACATTTTAAAATAAGCAGCATCTGGTCAGGCACGGTGGCTTTCACCTGTAATCCCAGCATTTTGGGGGGCCGAGGCAGGAGGATCACTGGAACTCAGGAGTTCAAGCCTGGGCAACATAGTGGGACCCCCATCTCTGCAAAAAATTGAAAAAAAGAAAAAGCATCTCCCAAGGAATTCTGCCAGAGCAAAGTTGTGTTTTTCCCCCTCAAATCTGGAAACCATAATTGTTCACTTTTTGACCTTTTACTGGAATACAGCATACACTGAGAAAAGTAACAGCACTCAGATAAAAAAATAGAACATTACTGCTATTCCAGAACCTCCTCTGGTGACTCCTTTTAGAAACTAGTCTAGCACCCCACCCCTCTAAACACAAATATAACCACCATAGTGACTTTTAACACCATAGATTAGTTTTGCCTGTTTTTGAACTCTTTAAAGTGGCATAATACAATTTATACTCTTGTCTGTTTTGTGTTGTTTTTGCTTAGCATTATGTCTGTAAAATTTGTCTATATTGTTAGCTGCAGTTTGTCATTCTCATTCTCATTGCTGTGTGGTTCTCTGTTGTTTAAAAGTACCAGTGGTAAAATTATCATTTATGTGCTTTACGTCTGATGGACATTAGAGGTATGGTGGTACCACTGATAGGCACCAAAATCAAACTTGATAACCACTGTTGTATATTATTTGGGAAAATGTGTACTCTTGACATGTTTGGCAAATTTTTATTTCTCCAATCTAAAATTTAGAAAATTATAATTTTAAATTTTTATCAATAAAAATTTACAGGGTTTTTACTGTCAAATATTATCTAATAGCTCAGCTAGCACATGCTAGAGTAATATAGCACTACCAACTTTTCTAAGTAGACTATAGCACTGAGGAATTAAATAGCAAATAAGGGAAACGTTTCTTTATGAAATAATTTCTTTTAATAAATTAAAAAGAAATGAGAGTATTAGAATACCACCATTTGCAACCTTCTGTGTATTAATGGATGGAGGAGGCAGTGAATATCAACAGCTGCTAAAATCATAAGAGGGAAACCAGATGCTAGGTGACACGTAATGAAGTAACACATTATTAGACAAAGGAACAAACCAAGTTCAATAAAGCCTCTGGATCCAACTTCCAATTTGCCAGAAACAAAGAGACCAGATGAATATGCTGAATTGCATTATGTGTAAATAATCAGTCAAATCTACACTACTAAAAGTCAGATCAAACATAAATTTTAAGAAAAAGAAAAGAATGGAAAATAAACCTGTAGATTAAAAGAGACTGAATAGAAGTAGCAACTCTTCTTAAAAATGGTCAAGATTAAATAATAGTTATGTAGGGAGGCTTACTTAGCTGTTAAAGGGATAAATACAGGATGTAATTGAGAATAATTTAAAAGAAGTGAGTTACTTAAGAGGAAAGGAAAGGGCTATGACTGAATCAGAGCACTTGGAGGAGCTTCTGGGCTTGCTGGCAGATTGCTGTGTGGTGGTCACAAGAATGTATTCTCTGAATATACTGAGGTATGAAGTTTTTGTATAGATTTCTGTATCTGTATTTTATTTTACTCTAAAAAAGGAAATAGTTTTTAAAAAAATATTATAGATCTGCTAATAAAAACTTCCCTAGAGCTTCATCAGTAATAGTCCAGTGTCATCTGGATTATCTTCAGCAATCATTTTCATTCTAAATTGTCATAGTAAGTGTTGTCTCAAAGCAGAAAGAGATAGAGAGTTTGACAAAGTGTCTTAAAATGCCTGATGTCTATCTTAATGATTCCAATAGAAACTTTTCAGTATAATACTCAGACATACTGCCCTTAAAACTACATAATGGCTTATAAATTTGGGAAACTCAACAGATGTGGAAATACAGCACATATATAGCTGAGATCACTGATGAATGTGGCTACCTTAAATAACAGATTCTCAACAGAGATGAAACAGCCCTCTATTGGAAGATGCCATCGAAGACTTTTTTGACTGGACAGGGGAAGTCAGTACCTGCTTCAGAACATCAAAGGACATGCTGACTCTCTTGTTAGGGGCTAATGCTGCTGGTGACCCCAAGTGGAAGCCAGTGCTCATTGGTCATTCTGAAAATCACAGGGTCCTTAAGAATTATGCTAAATCTACTCTGCTTATGCTCTATAAATGGAACAGCAGAGCCTGGATGACAGCACAGTTTGCTAGATATGTTAAGCCCACTTTTGAGACCTACTGCTCTCAGTGAAAGATTCCTTTGAAAATATTACTGCTCATTGACAGTGCACCTGGTAACCCAAGAACTCTGATGGAGATGTACAAGGAGATTCCTATTTTTTTCATGCTTGATAAACATAATAACATCTATTATGTAGCCCGCAGGTCAAGGAGTTATTTCTACTTTCAAGTTTTGTTATTTAAAAAATATATTTCTTAAGGCTATAGCTGCCACAGTGATTCCTGTGATGAATTTGGGCAAAGTAAATCGAAGACCTTCTGGAAAGGATTCACCATTCTATGTACCATTAAGAACATTCGTGATTTATGGGAGGGGTTCAAAATATCAGTATTAATAGGAGTTGGGAAGAAATTGATTCTAACCGCATAGGCAACTTTGAAGGGCTCAAGACTAAAGTGGAGGAAGTCACTGCAGATGTGGTAGAAATAGCAAGAGAAGTAGAAGTAGAGCCTGATACAATATGACAATTGCTGAAATCTCAAGATAAAATTTGAATGGCTGAGGTGTTGCTTTTTATTGATGAGCAAAGAAAGCTGTTTCTTGAGATAGAACCTACTCCTAGTGAAGATGCTTTGAAAATTGTTGAAATATCAACAAAGGACTTATATTACATAAAATTAGTTGATAAATTGATAAAGCAGCAGTGGTTTGGGAGGATTGCCTCCAATCTTGAAAGAAGTTCTATAGTTAGGTAAAATGCTGTCAAATAGCATAGTGTCTTTCATAAAAGGAAGAGTCAATTGATGTGGCTAACTTTATTGTTGTCTTATTTTAAGAAATTGCCACAGCCATACTGATTAGTCAGCAGCCACTGAAGTCTCAGTTGATCATTAGCTTTTTTTTTTTTTTTTTTTTTTTTTTTTTTTTAGCAATATAGTCCTTTTAAATTAAGGTATGTACTTTTTTTTTTACACATAATGCTATTATACACTTAGTAGTGTAAATGTGACTTATATGCACCAGGAAACCAAAAAATTTTTGTGACCTGCTTTATTGCAATATTAACTTTATTGCAGTGGTCTGGAATTGAACCTGCATTTTTTCTGAGTTATAAGTATTGGTGAAATCATTAACCTCCTTCTCTTTTTGTATGGTTTCTTCAACTCACAAAGGATAGCAGCCCCAGTGAAAGTCATTACAGAAGGCAGAGGAAACTCCATTTTTTTCTTTTTTTTTTTTTTTTAAAGACTTTGCCGCTGTGTGTGTATGTGTGTGTGTGTGTGTGTGTGTGTGTGTGTGTGTGTTTACCTTATCCTAGTGGGCCTTACCACACATTTCTGTTATGTGAGATCCAAATGTGATGTGATATACACAAGAGTAATTTTCACCCCATTCTTAAAACTAAAAATGATGTTTAAGTTACTTTTTCCTGGGGGAAAATTCAACCCCGTGGTAATTAAGCTTCACTTTACTTGAAATTAATATCTTTTTATAAATTTTATGGACTCATAAGAAATGTAATACATTTTGCTTAAGTAACTAGCATAAGCCAAAATGGCATTTCATTTTTCTTAGGCTCAGCAGATTTAATTTAATAAAGATTATAAATTGATTTTAATTAATGATGCTTACAAAATGAAAATTAATTTACAGTGTTGAATAGGAAAGCTACTAAAACCATAAGCCAAAGCAATATGAATAAAAGTATAATTTAGACACAATTTTAAACCAGATTTTGAAAAACTTTTCTTTACTCAGTGATGTAGTCAGGCTCAATTGTATGCCTACTAGATTACTTCTTGTATAGGCTGATATATGCATAAAAGTATTATTTTTGAATTTTACATAAAATTATATTTATCTCTTTAATGCGAATTTATCTCTTTAATGTAAAAATTGTATTTGTCTTTTGTTCTTGTTTCTTGTTGCACATATCAATTACAGGTCAAGCATGAGATAAGAAAATCGTGTTAATTTCATTTTCAACTAAAATAAGACTATTTCTTAGCTTATTCTTGTTTGTTGAATAAAAAAAGATTGTTCATATGTGTGAGAAATTGCTGCAGCATAATGTTCAGTCTTTTTCTGTGAGTAGCATGATAATCTTTTCTTCATAGAAATCTACATCTTATCTGGGAAAGATTAGTAAAACTCATCTTTAATGTATGGTAAAACTGCAGATCTTTTTCCTCTTTTCTCAAGTCAAATTTTCGCAGTCAGAACATTCAGAAACAGGATCCCTTTTCCAGTTTTACACTTGTGTTTAAGTGAAGGAAAATGTGTTCAGTTTTGTTCTGCACTCCTCCAGGTGATTTCCAATAAGACTTGAGACTTGCTGATATCCTTCCTCACTCTCAAGCCCAAACAGCAATAGAAACATTTCAAGATTTTCTTTTGTAACATGTTTTTCAAAAGCTCATTTTCCTTTTAAATCTAAGAATGTTGTCCTTTGAAATAAAAAAAAAACCCAACCATTTTTTTCACACCTTGCAGAGACTGAAACATAAGTACTACATAGGCTAGTTTCTACAGCTATTAATGTTTCAGGTATTCAACAGAATCTAGCCTGCTGTTTTCTTTAAAGGGCCCGTTTCAGTTCAGATACCCTATTGAGAAGTTTTCCACTGCTAAGTGGATTGTGTGTGTGTGTGTGTGTGTGTGTGTGTGTGTGTAAGAGTTCTTTAAATGAGTGAAATGACCTTTGTTTAATGAAGTTAACTATTTTATAACATCTTTCAGATGTTAAAACATTTTGCCCCAAGAGCTTTTGATATCAGTACTTTTATACAGATGTTTTTTGTGTTAGTTTGGGTCCTCTGAGACACAGATGTCAAGACAAGATTTGATGTGCAGGGAATCTCCCACCCCATCCTACTACCCTCCCACATTTTCTGTTGGAGCAATCCCCATTCTAGTACTTCTACCCTGCTCAGTAGCTTGCTGGGAGAAGCCCAGAGGCAGCAAGGCCAGGGGTGGTTGCCATGGATTCCAAGGTGCGATAGCTGGAGGCTGTCAAGCAGTTCTGTTCCTCATAGCAGGTTAGGTTGAAGGGACATCTGAGTAGGGTACCACTGTGGCCACTACACCCTCCTCTTTCCTTCAGCCTTTGACATCCTTCCCTCATGTGAACACTCTTTACTGTGTTACCCACCCATGGGGATGTTGTCACTCTGTTCTGCCTTTGACCTACGGGGGCTTCTTAACTATATGGATTATTCCTCATGCTTCTTAGAGTCAAGCTTTGCCACCCCTTGCACCCTTGTTGGTCTGCCTCTGTTCCTCCCCACCGCCATCCCTCACTACAGAAAGGCTCTTTTCATTCTGCTTCAACTCCCGAATTTTGGACTACCTGCCTCCCACATATACACCTAGCTTGCTTGGCTCCATCTAATAGCTTTTTGACTAAATTGTTGAGGAAAAGAAGGAAGAAGAGCCATCAGGGTTTCTTACGTCTGCAACTGGCTAGAACATGGTTCCATTCACTGAAATAGAGAAAATAATAGGAGGATCTAAGAACAAATTTGGGCCTCACGTATGTGTGCATGTTGTGGGGAAATAGAAGTTTGGATGTTAAAATAATGAATTTGGTGTGACTTTGGGACACCTTCTTGAAATTAATAGGCTCAGTAGAGGAGTCTGACTGGAGATAATAGTATGGGGAATCATTAGCTTCTATGTGGTAGTTGAAACCCTGACTTTCAAAGAAACAACAAAGAAGGGAGGAGCTAGCGCTGGAGCACAGTAACAGTGCTGCCTGAGGGATGCACCGAGGAATGTACCAGGAAAATTAAGGGACAGGAGAGAGTTGAAAAGAGAGCTAGTGACCAACAGAGTATAAAGATATAAAAATGGCAAAAGAGTCATTGAGATTTAACAACCAGTTTAAAATTTAGTTATTATGGAGTAAGCCCATATCACACAGGTGGTGGCATGAACGGGAGTGAGGGATTAAATTTAGCCAAAAACAAAATATGTATTATAATTCAAATAACAAAAAGTATATATTGTCATGTGGACTGAGGAATAGTCTTTTTCATCCTTTGCAGTAAAGATATATATGATTGACTAGCCAAGTCGATTTAAATTATTTAGTGTACATCCATAAAACTTTATGAATTACTTGCTGCATATGTGATGACACTCGCCAGTATTGCCCATTTTGTGTTGATTTTGTTAACGTACATTACTAAGGAGCTTTTCATCAAATTTTGCAGTCCCTGAAACATTTTCATCTTTAAAGTTACAAATGTGATTTCTCAGCTGCTGTATAGAAAATATGGAACCAGAAATACTAAAAAATGATAATTGTTTTTAAAGTATTAATCTTTTTAGTCACACAGTTGTTTTTTACATGCTATGCTGAAAATAACAAGAAATTTGATGCAGAGGGAAAAATGATTTTTTATGACTTAGTAGATAATTCACAAATATGTGTTAAGATATTAGGATTTATGTCCTACCAGTTTCAAAAGTACTACAAGTGACTTGTTCAATACGGAGTACAACTTTAAAAAATGTATTTAAAGTAATTGATGTTGTGTTTGTGACCTGGCTTGAAGTTCTCTTTTGGTGAAGAGCATGCATAAAAAGGTTTGGTAATTATTTACTCAGTGAACAAATGTTTTGAGTGCCTTATGAGTCAGGCATTTTTGTGAGTGCTGGAGATAATAGTGATGAAAAACAAAAGTCCCTTTTCCTTATAGAACTTAAAGTGTGGGAAGGCAGATAGTACAGAAATAAATTGATGGATGGATAGATGGATAGGTAGGTATTTACTATATAGCAGGTACTGTTTCTGCTTTTGTTTAGTGCTGTGGAAATGAGTAGAGCCAGGACAAAGGAAAAGAAGAGGTGATGCTGGTGGGTATTATTTTAAGTTGGATGGTTAGAGAAGGTATTGAATAGGGGACATTTGAACAGAGTCCTCCATGAAGGAAGTAAAAATAATAAAAGAGGAATAGCCAGCACAAAGGCTCTGAGGTTGCAGCACACTTTACCCCTCAAGAAAGAACAGTGACAGAAAGTGAGAAAGAGAGAAGTAAAATATGAGTTCACAGTGGTGGGAATGTATGTGGGTGATAGAAGGACCCAACAGGCAACCATAAAAGACATTGGCTTTTACTCTGAGTGAAATGGGAAGCTCTTAGTGGGTGTTGAGCAGTGGATTAGTAAGATAAAACTTATTTCATTATGCGTTTCAGGTACTTACTCCTAATCATAGTAATTAATAAATTATTAATTTGGAATATAGGAAGTTCATATGTGAAGTGATGGGTGTTGGCTCTTTTAGAATTCAGTGAAAATCCTAAACTTCTTGCAGAAAGTGATTCCAAGCTTTGAGTTACTCTTCTGATGATCAGTACAATTGGTTTACTTTCTTGTTATCTTTGTCCTAAAGCTTCTTAAATCACTTTGTAGCTCAAGTCTAATGGATTATACCAGCCCATGTAAATTCTGAAAATGTTAATATTGCCCAGTGATTCAGAGGCTTTAGTAATTTGCTTAAAGTACTTCTTGTTTTATTGGTATAAACTGTATTCCTCAGTGTCTACTATGATTTCAAAGTTAGTACTTGGCTTGGAATTTTCCTTTGAAGCTCGCAGCTGTAGTTCAATATAAGATAGGCTGTCAGAGCTCCACTTATTTAACAACTGTATCTGTGCCCACTTTTATTCCTTTAAGCATCCTAGAGTAAGCATTTCAAATGGTTTTGAATTATCAAAGGTCATTTTGAAAAACAAGATTTTTGAGAAAATATTTTAAAAGTTCATGAGAAAGTTGTGTAAAATACACCCCCCCACCCAAGGTAGGCCTGAAATGCCACTAAATCAACAAAGGATAGTGAATAAAAGTTACCCTGTATTTTCTAGGATTTGGGGAAAGTGGAGTAGCTCTACTTTCTTTAAATAACCTATTTTAAATTTGTTTGAACAGCAGAATTATTATACCTCTTTTTCATTCAGAATGGAGTTGACTGTAGGCATCTTTTTAAAGTACCCATAGGTCAGGACCTCTCTGGACTTTCCACTACCTTGAAAGACACTGCCAGAAGAATGTTGTTCCCCACACTTACAAAAGGAACAGTAATGTTCTTTTCTCCAGCCATTATTTTATGCAAAGTCCAACTTTATTTTATCAGAGCTATCTGAACTTTCAATGTATTTGAAACATTCATTGACTAATATCTTTAATGGAGCTTTTAATGTCTCTGATCATTTATCTTTTGTTAGGTTAGCAGAACTGGAACAACACAGTTACTTTCACAGCTTCAAATGATACTTTCATAGTCATTTGTGGACATGTACTATGCAGTGTCACAAAGTTTGAGCCACCTGACAAACCTATTTCTAGTTGAGATCAACAGGGTGATGCTCTGCCTTCTTGTTGCAGCTGTCATACTGTAAACAAGTGTCATTTTCATGGTCCATGAGGAAAAGTATAGCATTTTCCTCATTTTGGTGCTTTTCATTAGTGATTGGGCAGTTTAAAATGGCCCCAAAACATAGCCCTGAAGTTCTGTTTAATGTTCCTGCGTGCAGGAAGGTTGTAATTTGCCTTAAAGATAAACTAATGTGTATTAAATAAACTTAATTCAGGCATTAGTTATAATGCTGTTGACCATGAGTTCAATGCTAATGAATCAATATATATTAAAGATATATTTAGACAGAAACACACATAAAAAAGGTTATGCGTTGATCAGTTGGCAACAATGTTGTGACCAGAGGCTTGTGAGAACTGTATTTCCCCTAGGAGCAATGGCTCAGTATTTGTTAATTCAGTGGTTGCAGCAATTTTATAGAACGCAATTACTGTGAATGCGAATCAACTGTATTTCATTAACAGTGGTGATTTATAGGGACTTTAGATACCAGAAGTGTTTTATAATTCCCTTTCTCGAAACCATTGTTTTAATATGTTTAAATGCATGCATGCAGAGTTGTGATGTTAAACATAATTTTACTGTGGGTTCTGGTCAAAAAGAGGAAATGTCATCAGGTAACTTGAAAGATACGTTATTCTAAACATTATCCTCCAGAAAATTGGCATGTACAAGAAGCATATTGAATGCTCAGCAAATAATTTGTTTTAGAGTAATAATCTTTGAGTATTGTAGTGATTCTAGTTTTGGAAAAGAAGGCAGTATCAGTGTTAGAGAATAATATTCTTTCAGGATTTTATGTGGTTACTTCAAGGTGTATGAAAGAAGACTCACTTGGGTGTTAAATTCTTGTCCCTGCTTTACTTAAAGCTAGTAATCTTGAGAAATTTACTAAATCATTTTAAGCCTGATTACCTTGCCTGCAAAGTGAGGAACATTTTCAGTTTAAAATTTTATTTCTTTTATTAGTATTCTTCCTGACCTTGAATCATTTCTATTCCCATCATATCCAGTTGCCAAGAAATCCATGAACCTTAATGTTGTTTATTGGCCATCAGATTTTATTTCACTGAACTCAAGTTCAGTCACATTAGTTACCGATAAAATCATGTTATGTATATTAATATATATAACATATATATTAATATATATTATATTAAATGTATAATATATTAATATATAAAAATATATTAATATATATAAATATATAACATGATTTTATCGGTAACTGTGACTGAACTTGAATATATCAAATATTTGATATATCTTGACATTTTGTATTATGGTAAGAAGAAATAAAAGACCTTCCTCAAATTTTAGGATATGGACTTCTGTTTGTTGATGTTGGTGTTTTATCATACACTGTTGTAAATCATACTAAAGGTTTTCTCTGAAAAAGACTAGAATTGACAATACTTCATTTGTTAACAGTTTCAAGTTTTAGATCATGGGTGCTTAATTTCTTGTGTGTGCACAATATGTTGGCATTATTTTATCTGACCTCAAAGATGTCCATATAGATACCAACAAAGGATAAAGTGTATGAATAAATATCATAAAAAGATGCTGTATCAGATAAAATTCTAGAGCCAGGTTTAAAAAACATAAAGGTAAACATGCTTGATATGTAAAAATTGAGAAATATGATAAAAAAAGAAATGTTTAAAGCATCTGTAATACCACTGCCTAAGATGCAGTTTATTTTGAAATGTTGTCTTCTAGTCTTCATACAGTTTAAAAATCATATTATAATCATTATTATTTCCAGTATTTTCCCCTTAGCGTAATATAATATAACATCCGTGTTTTAAAAAATGTTTTATGAACGTCATGTTTAGGGATTACACTGTATATATCCCATCTCATAGATTCCTTTATATTGAGCATTTGAATTTTTACTTTTATTTACATTTATTTTTATCTTTATATTTGCTTTTGTGGATAAACTGCAGTGAGCATCCTCTGTATAATTTTTTTTTTCTGTTTTAGGATTACTTCCTTAGGATAGATTGCCAGAAGTGGAGTTACTGGGTCAGAGGGTATGAACTTATGAACTTTTTTTTTTAAAAAAATTTTTTGTTTCTGTCCAGTCATTTGTAAAAGAATTAAAATAATAATGATTATAATTGTTACCTGCTTGAAAACTGTGTCTGAAGGCAAGATTCTGTGATCAGAGAAGTTTGGGAAATACCAGGATAAAAAGCCTTTTAATCTGATTTACCTCAGCATTTCCCAAATTTAACTGAACACTGAAATTTTTTTTTGATACACTTCTTAAAATTTTGTGGAAGTTTTATATAGGATATAGTCTATGAACTACTGATGTAAAGTTGAAATTGTTTTATATGCTTATGTTTTATTGGTCAAAGGAATTAAACTATAAATCTTTATGCTAAAAATTATTAAAAGCGATTAATGTTGTTTACTATGGTTTTTGTGCATGTCTTTATAAAGTCTTATAACTTTTAAAATTGAAATGTTCTATATTGTTTACTAAAAAGCATTTTAATGCCTTGGTGGCATCAATACTTTTTTGCAATCATTAATGATATTTAGAATGTAGACATATAACATGAAAGTAGAACATAATATAGATTGTACAAATCTTGTTTTTTCCACTATTTTCCCCTGCAGAATGTGAAAACCTTTGCATCTTCTGATAGTCTAGCCAAGGTCCAAGAAGTAGCAAGCTGGCTTTTGGAAATGAATCAGGAACTGCTCTCTGTGGGCAGCAAAAGACGACGAACTGGAGGCTCTCTGAGAGGTAACCCTTCCTCAAGCCAGGTAGATGAAGAACAGATGAATCGTGTGGTAGAGGAGGAACAGCAACAGCAACTTAGACAACAAGAGGAGGAGCACACTGCAAGGAATGGTGAAGTTGTTGGAGTAGAACCTAGACCTGGAGGCCAAAATGATTCCCAGCAAGGACAATTGGAAGAAAACAATAATAGATTTATTTCAGTAGATGAGGACTCCTCAGGAAACCAAGAAGAACAAGAGGAAGATGAAGAACATGCTGGTGAACAAGATGAGGAGGATGAGGAGGAGGAGGAGATGGACCAGGAGAGTGATGATTTTGATCAGTCTGATGATAGTAGCAGAGAAGATGAACATACACATAGTAACAGTGTCACAAACTCCAGTAGTATTGTGGACCTGCCCGTTCACCAGCTCTCCTCCCCATTCTATACAAAAACAACAAAAGTGAGTATATTCATTATATTGTTAACTTGAGAAACTTTACATACCTATTTTAAGTAATGAAACTTTCCTCTCAGTCTTTGTATTACTAAAAATTAATCTTAAGATATGTAATAATAAAATGAACTAGTTTTTTGTTTTACAGAAGGTATTGGAAAGTATTAACAAGTAGAAATACTGATAATGGGACAATCTGAGTACAAATGGAGGGAAAGTAATTGAGCCTATTACTATGAAAAGTTATTAACATCAAATTTTTGTCTAAACCTTGAGTTCCGGGCAGGGATTAGTAGCTTGTGTGGGGTGTAGAGGTTTTGGGTGAAATATGATTTGTGTAAATCAAGTAATGAAGAAGCTTTTTATTTACAAAATGCAGCTGCTGGAGTGGGCTGTCTATTTACAAGTGTCACTCTAAGGCATAAATTACTCAAAAGTTGCCTCAAATTAGTTCTAGTTATTTATCATTTGAGAATTAGAAATAGCGGATATTCATGTAGAATAGACTTACAAGTTAAACTATATTTTGGAAAGGAACATTTTAACTTGAATAATAGCTTACTTGTTTTATAGACATTAAAATAATGTCTGTGGTAGTTCATCCTCTTACTCCTACTTGCTTATTTCTTACATTTTACAGTGATTTTAGGCCATAAACAATATACAAACTGATTTAACTGATTTGACATCATATCATTTAACCTAACTTGACTTGGAATGAAGTGTCTTACACACTTGGATTAATAATAGTTGAATTGCTAAATCATGTTTTACATCTGCTTGTAAAACCTTGACTTTCTAAAATGTGTTTGGCCCTAATTTACCTAGCCTGTCTGCAAGTCAGATTATATTTAGCTAGCATGATCTAAGAAGGACGTGACATCAAGTAGTGATTTTTCATCCATTGTATCATCCCTGTCTCAAGATGTTGAAGCAGTAGCTTTGGATCTCAGCCAGATGGCTCTACCGCTAACAACTATACACTGCTTTGTTAAGGCTCAGACCTTATATAGTGTCATTCCTCCCTTCTGTCCCCCCAGTCTTAATCCCCTTCTTCAAGGTTACTATATCAAAAGGGAGTTTATACAGCTCTTTTTTTCCTGAGGGTTCAGTTAGAGGAATAGGGGTTTAATACTTAAGTTCCAATTGCATTATCTTATTTCAGAAAGAGGTTCAATCAAAACTAAGCCTTGCAGAACAATGCAGAGTTATTGCTGATTTCTGCTACACTTTAAATTAAAAGCAAAAAAAGCTAGTTAGACAAAACTTTATCTTTTTCCAAAAGGAAAAGTCATCCTTATATTCTGTAGGAAACCTTCCAGTTCACAAGTTTGACAGGTACTTCATCTTTTCTTTACCTTCAAGATAAAATCATTAACAGAAATTTTATGTGTGTGATGATTACCTCTTTAAAAACAAAGTATACTGAATTTGTTAGTTTTTTTTCCTAGTGATTCTGAATCAGGAATAACAGTTATTCTTGTACATGCAAGATAACAAGAATGGACTGGGCCCTAACCATAGCAGGGATAGATGTGTGTATGCATTTGTATATATACACATGTACAATATAGATGTGTATATGCATTTATTATATAAGTGTGTATGTATACTTTTTGATATATTGTTGATCATGAGATGATTTGCCTTCATAAGTATGGCATGAAGAATACAAAGCTATTTGATTGCCAGGACAGTGATGCCCTTCTATAAGTACGATTTCAGTCTGAAATTTTTCTAAATGTTTTCCTTTTTGTCCATTCCTAAAACCCTTCTGCCAGAGTATTCCCGGAGCACTTTCAACAGCATTTAGAAAAGTCGCTTAGTACTGCTTTACCTAAAAAGAAAATGTCAATATTCTCCGTCTGTAGATGTTTTAATACAATAAATAGAAGCTCTCACTAGTTCAAGTACTTTATTTTGGAAGAGCTTTAAATTCTTGATCATTATAAAGTTAAGACACTTCTACAGACGTTACCCTAGACCATAGTTTCATTCAAGTCTTAAACTTTGACTTTTGAGAGTAGAGGCATAAGAAATGAAATCCCATTTTTAAATGTTAATATAGGATTAGCTTTCTACAAATTTTACTCAGGATACCTTTCAAGTTTTATTTTTTGACGTTCTCATAAACAAACCCTGTGGACAGCTAGACTGAATTTTATCCATCATCCCTAAATATGCTGCATAAGCAAATAAGATATTAATGAGAAAAAAAGATGTTTAATTCTTCCTTGCATTGCTTTATTCTTTGAAAGCATTTTGAAAACTGTCAAAACTCTGAGGACAGTTTTTCCCCCCTTGTCACTAAAGGTTTGTTCTTTTGGGAGCCTTATGGCAAGCAATATATGTTAAAAATTCCATACTGTCTTAATGTTAAAAGTCAAGGGAAGTGATAGTCAAGAATTGCTATTTATTAAGCTCACACTGTTTGAAAGATCCTATGACAGATACATAAACAAAAGTTACAGAGAGGCCAAATGATCCACCCCAGATCACACTAAGTGATGAGAGATTTTAATCCTGATTTGCCTAATTGCAAAAAACCCCTTTCTCTTTCCATGTACTATGCTGCCCCCTATGGTAGAATATGACAAACATCACTAAACAAGATTTCCAATATAGTCATAGAGACTCTGGCGTGTGATAATTTTCTAATACTGTGTCCCATTTGAAGTGATCAGAGCTACCCTATAGAAAGGACAGAGAGCTCAGTTAACTACTTTTCTTTGTGGCACTTAACAAAACACTATTGAAGATTTTACAGCTCAAGGCTAAAGTAATCAGGAAGAAATGACGCTATTAAAAAATTTGATAGAGGTCATACTCTCTCGAATCCATAAAACATGCTTTTAAAGCAGAGGTTGTGTGCTGGCTGTTCCTCTAAATTTGACTAGCCTGTAAATTCTAGAGTCAACTTGGTTCTCCAGATATAAATGTCTGTCTCTTCAGTTTTTACTTCCTTTGTCAACATCCTTATCATATATATTTTTTTAAAATTGTTTTCTGAAGAGATGCCCAGCTCATATTGAAGAATCTTTGACATATTTTATACAGATGTCAACTAATTTTCTACTAACATGAAAAACAAATGAGACAATTATTAGGCCAGATCTGGTATCCTGATCTTTTGATGAAGAGAAGTGTGTTTGAGCACTAATTTCTGATGCTTCCATATCTGTCATAGTGGCTTCCACCTGTTCTCTTCTCATATAACATCCTTACCTCAAATGAGTCTATTTTTTTTCCCATCCTGATTGTTGGATTCTTCCACCTGTTCTCATCTCACATAACTTCCTTACCTGAAATTAGTCTATTTCTTTCCCATCCTGATTGTTAGATTCCTCTTAGTAATTAAACCGTGTTTATCCATTTGCCTCAAATAAGAAATAAATGTTTATCAAAAAATACATATGTATAAAGGATAGCCGGGTATGGTAGCTCACACTGTGATCCCAGCACTTTGGGAGGCTGAGGTGGGCAGATTGCTTGAGCCTAGGGGTTCAAGACCAGCGTGGGCAAACATGGCAAAACCCTGTCTCTACAAAAAACAAAAATTAGCTGAGTGTGATGGCATGCACCTGTGGTTCCAGCTACTTTGAGGGCTGAGATGGGAGGATCATTTGGGCCCAGGAGGTTGAGGCTGCAGTGATCTGGGCCATAGAGAGTCCTGTTTCAGAATAAATAAGTAGAGAGGGGGGGAGTTGTGGAGAAGCATCTAGTGTATTGGAGTTTAGAGGCATAAGACCCTTTCTTTCTTGTCTATAAGTTCTGAACAATAGAGGAATCAGGTAATAGGATCATTAACCAATCAGGGTATCTGGTCCACCATTCCCCAACCACCTCCTAGGACCAGAGCTGCTGAGAAACTTTGTAGGACAATGTGTCTAACATTGGAAATATAACAGGGCTCTAAGTTACACTCTATTGTAGAGTTCTAGAGAATGATAGCTTCTTCAGAAAGTCCCTGGCCTAGTCTACCTACAAGACAAATAACGTAAGTTCAAATTCTGTTTGGTGTAGACATGTCCAGAGAGCAAAAAATGCTATTTAAGGCAGTCATCTTGAGTAACATCCACTAGTAAACATGGCCCAGTGAATAGCCATGTCCCCTACCTTTGTGAGGGAGGAAAAATGAAACATTGACTCAGCATAGTTTAGCCCAATTTTAAACATGTGGGGAGGATGATGGAAATGGGAGAAATGGGGACAATGGGTGAGATGGGTTTTCCCTTAACATATTAGAGTGATAAGAACTTTTCAGATCTGAGCTTGAATTCTGATTATGCCACTTATATGTAACTGTAAGTATGTAATCTCAGTGAACCTATTACTTTATCTGTAAAATGAAGACTAGAATGCCTACCTCTTAAGGTTTTTGTAAGGATTAAGTGAAATAATTTATGTAAATCAGGTAGCATAGTGTCTGGGACACTCAAGATATTTTACAGATACAGGCCTTATGACATCATTTTATTTGTCTCCTGTGCCTTACCCCAAATCCCACAAAATATACTTCATTCCCCACAGCGGTTGTCAGTCTCTATATGTATGTTTTACGACCTTCAGCATTCAGTCATCATATCACCCTCTAGTGTAAAAAGAAGTAGAGAAATAAATTCTTTTAAAAAGGTACACAGGAGGATTAGAAGAATACTATAATAAGCTAGGCCCATCTTCAATAAAAATAGACATAAATTTTGAAGCCGATGCTACCCACAGATCTCCCTAGCTGATAAAATATGTACCCTTTCCTTTCATTAGAATTTAAGTCAATTTCTGTAGACTTCCTTCTAATCTTTAGCTAAAGCTTCTGTATATTTAAATGCTTTAATGAATCTTCCATATGGATGCCACAATGAATTTTAGCTCATGGTTAATTTCTAATTAATGCTTGTTAATATAGTTTTAAATATATTTGTTAATATTGTGTTAAACCATAATAACTCTAAATGTTGGTGATAAACTGTATCTCATTCACTGCAGGTCATGACAGTTACTATTATTAATTATTTAAGAGATACGGCCTTGCTGTGTTGCCCAGGCTGACCTTGAACCCCTGGGTACAAGAGATCCTCCTGTGTAGTTGGGACGGCAGGCGTGGACCACCGTGCCCAGCTCAAAAAGTATTTTAATTATGGGGTTTCATTGTAGACTAAAGAATAATCTTCACACCAAATGGGCCATTTTAAAATTGTTTTATAGCGCTCCAATGATTTGTTCTTTATACAGATGATAAACCTCACTGAAATATACACAAATACCACAAATAGTTATCTTCAAAATACTTCCAAAGAAAATTGTTTCCCATGTGTATTATTATAATGATCTGATCCATTTTTAATGTTGTTTTTTGTTGGTGGTAGGGAAGACAGTATGAAGAAAAAGGATATAGGAATATATCATGATGAATTTTGTTTTCACTTTGGTAGATAACTCCAAAATGATTTCTCAAGCTCCATTCATTCACCCTAGCCATAGTTTTGCATTTCTAGCTGTCTGTTGGGCATCATCATCTGAGTGGTCCACTGAAAACTGAAACTACTAGTAGTTTCTTTCCCCAAACCAAGTTTTTATTTTCCTGCCCAGATTTTCTTTTCTGTCTCAATCATCCCGTCTTCTGGTCAGTGGATGGAAAAGTGACTTGACTTCTTATGATGGGAGTCTGGGCCTGCTGAAGAATTTAACAGACTTGATCACTTAGTCTCTCTTTTTCTTACCCGCCAGGCACTTGTAAGATAAAAATTGGAGGGTTAGTGTTTAAAAATGTAAAGAGCATTTTTGCTTGTGCTTCTGTTTGCATCAGGCTATGATGCCATGCCCTTGACGGTGAGTTGGCAGTATGAATAATTGGATGAGTTTTTTAAATGAATTTTTAGCTCTGTATAGATAATAGCCTCAATACAGATATCTGGTGCCCTGTTTCCCACTGATAAAGCCAAACCTAAATGAGAACATTTGAAGTCTTCCAATATCTTACCATAGTTTCTACCTGGTTTCATCTCCTTTCCTCTCTACTTGTTTTGAATGATACTCCTTCCCGCCAGCCAGATCCTTCAAATCCAAGTCCAAATCCCCTATCTTTATACCTTCCTAGATTTAGAAAATCTAATTCCTTTGAACCTGTTGTTGCTTCTCTTCGTGGTGCAGTTCATTTGGTATTACCTGGTGACATTTTTGGTAAGCTTTGTCTTAAGTTAACATAAAATTCTTCACTTTTTTGAGCAGTAGAAATTTGATAAATTTGTCTTCAGTCCTAATTCAGGTTGAGTGTTGAAGACTGGCAAACTGTAATGTGAACAGTTGTCATTTCACCTCTTTTTTTTTTTTTTTCTTCTAAGACAAGGTCTTGCTTTGTTGCCCAGGCTGGATGGAGTGCAGTGGCATAATCACGGCTCACTGCAGCCTCCACCTCCCAGGCTTAAGCAATTCTCCCACCTCAGCCTCCAGAGTAACTGGGACCACCCGTGGCACCACCACGCTTGGCTAATTTTTGAATTATCTGTAGAGACAAGGTCTTACTATGCTGCCCACGTTGGTCTCACACTCCTGAGCTCTAGTGATCTTCCTGCCCAGGCCTCCCAAAGTGTTAGGATTATAGGTGTGAGCCACCATGCCCCAGCCTCATTTCACCTCTTAAGATGTACCTAAGCTAGACCAGAAATTGTAAATGGGCACATCATTAAAATTGAGTTTAAGACTCAGGTATTCAGTATACGTACAGATAGTTACATTGAGACTCCCCTGAGGAGAAGTTAAAAATCCCACCTTAGGAATCATTTTGTAACATGCAGAAATCGATTGAAGGCAATTCATACAGCCATTAAATATCACATTTGAAAGAATATTTAATAATGGGAAATGCTTAAAAATATTTTATTTAAAATATAGGATTCAAAACTCTATACAGTGTGATCTTAATTATGAAGCAAACATAGATTTTTATATATGTGTGTGTATGCATCTACATATATACATATGCAAAGAAAAAGATCAGAAGAAATTGTACCAAATGTTAGGAATTATCTCTGAATGTGGTTGAATAAAATGTTATTTTTTTCTTAAATACATTTTAGAATTTCTCCATTTTGTTATAACAAGCATATATGACTCTTTATTGGAAAAATAACTCTCTGCTGGAAACCAATTATTCTATGTAATCTTTTTTGATGACTTACATGGTGTGTAATGCTCCTAATGGAGGATTGGATAAAAAGATGTTCCTCACAAGAAATGGCATTATATAATGATCTCTGCATGAGAATGCAGCTGAATATAGTGGACACCTTCCCCTATTCCCAACCCCCCATTTCATAGTGGAAAGGGCACAGAACTCTTCAAGTCCTAGTGTAACTGATTCTTCACATCTTTAGGGCTCAGGTGTTACCCTGGCAATTTTCTAAGATCAGCTTAACACATTAGTAGAAGAGTAATAGCATAGTCGTATCTTTTCTTGTTTTGAAGATATTTATTTAATATGTGTTTTCTTTAAAGAGTTCTTTGGCCTTGATAGCACTTTTGGCTCTCTCTAAACGTGAATATTTTTTATATAAAAACCTTTCTCTGAGCAATTTCAGAGTCTGTCTTTGAAAATGGGTGTCCCCAACCCCCAGGCCATGGACCAGTACCAGTCTGTGGCCTGTTAGGAACTGGGCCTCACAGCAGGAGGCGAGTGGTGGGTGAGTGAGCATTACTGACTGTGCTCCACCTCCTGTCAGATCAGCTGTGGCATTAGATTCTAATAGGAGCACGAACCCTATTGTGAACTGCGCTTGCGAGAGATCTAGGTTGTATGCTCCTTCTGAGAATCTAATGCCTGATGATCTGAGGTGGAACAGTTTCATCCCAAACTGTCCCCCCACCTCCCCCGTCCACGGAAAAATTGTCTTTCGTGAAACCTGTCCCTGGTGCCAGAAAGGTTGGTGACTACTGTTTTAAAACACAATTATTATTATTTTTTTTTGAGATGGAGTCTGGCTCTGTTGCCCAGGCTGGAGTGCAGTAGTGCAATCTCAGCTCACTGCAACCTCCACCTCCTGGGTTCAGGCGATTATCCTCCCTCAGCCTCCTGAGTAGCTGGGATTACCAGTGTCTGCCGCCACGCCCAGCTAATTTTTGTATTTTTAGTAGAGACAGGGTTTCACCATGTTGGCCAGGCTGGCCTCGAACTCCTGACCTCAAGTGATCCACCTGCCTTGGCCTCTCAAAGTGCTGGGATTACAGGCATGAGCCACCGTGCCTGGCCTTAAAACATAATTCCAAAGTGGCCATTGCTTTATGAGGAAATCGTTAGTGCTTTCCCTTCCCTCCCTTCCCATATTCCCAACCCCCCATTTCATCAAACTAATATATTTAACATGTTAAGAGTTTTTAGTCTTAATTTTAAGTCTCCTAAGATGGACTCCAAACTGGAGTGGACCTTTGAGATCACCAAGGCCAAACCTGTGTCCAGTGGCTTTACCAACAGACTTGAACTTACAAATGAGGCCATTACAAAGGAATACTGCAATGTCAAGTATCTTCATAGTTTTAGACAGTTATTTATGTTAGGGTTCTTTATTTAATGTTGACATCTCTGACTTTGCTTTGGTCCTTGTTCTTCTGCCTAGAGCAGTGACAGCTCTTTTCACAGGAGAAGACTGCTGCCGTATTAATCTGTGATCTTCTCCAGACTGAATGCCTTCAGTGTGTTCTCAGAATGTGTATATATACTTATATTTTTTCTCATTAATCTTAACAGTCCTAATAGGTCATTTCTAATCTTTAACCCCATAGTGGACATGAGAAATATGTGAAGAGAGGTTAAGTAATTAATCATGTATCAATCAGCTGGTAAATAGTGGAGTTGGGATTGGAACTCAGATCTTATTCTGGGTCTAGGTTATGGACATATAACAAATGTACTTATGTTAACATTTGGAAATTCAGTTAAACAGTATTAGTAATTTGGGATGAGTGGGCTGTGAAATAACCTATAAAGCTACCGCCCTAACATTTATTTTCATGTCCCCAAATGTTGCCTCAACTAAATCTCTTTGTGGTATATTTATTGTGACTCATTGTATTAAGTTTGTTTTTCTCCGTCTCTCATTTAAGCCCTTTGATTTCTTATTTTATTGCCTAGTAATATTTATTGTATTATCAGGTACCCTGATAACCTAATTATTAGTCAATAAAGAATTAGTGTATAAATTTTTACATAATACTTGTCAGTCATTGACCACATGGATATATATTTTGTGTAGCTGGAGTCAGTGCATATACTTCTTTTATATTCCTGATTCTTTTGGTTATTATGATAATAATAGCCTTATTATTATTTGATAACCTGTTTAAACAGTTGACTTGTTCAGCCTCTCAAAGGGAATTTTCCCCACTCCCCTCTGCTTCACTGAGATCTTGACCCATTTACATGAATTATTTCTACATTCCTTCACCTAGAATTTCATGTGTATCTTTTTTCTTTTATCCCTCCAATCTGGAAAGAAGAAATACACTCGTCCTTTACAAGGAAACCTTGTGTTTGGATTGTTGATCCTTGAGGTTTGCAAAATGTTTTTTGGAGACTTCCTGCATTAGCCAATCTGTCTTTTTAAATTAACAAGCTTTAATTTTTAGAGCAGTTTTAGATTCACAACAAAGTTGAATGAGAGGCCCAGAGAGTTCCCATATGCCCCCTGGTGCACACATGTACAGCTTTCCCTTTACCAGAATAGTACATTTGTTACAGTCGGTGAATCTACATTGTCATATCATTATCCGGAATCCATAGCTTCCACCAAGGTCTCACTCTTGGTGTTGTGCACTCTGTGGGTGTGGACAAATGTGTACTGACACGCATCTACCAATGTAGTACCATAGTGAATGGTTTCACTCCCTTAAAAATCCTGTGTTCTGCCTATTCATCCCTTTCTTCCCCAGTCTCTCATCACCATGATCCTTCCACCGTCTCCATAGTTTAACTTTATCGGAATGTCATATAGTTGCAATTATACAGTATGTAGCCTTTCAGATTGGCTTCTTTTACTGATGTAATATGTATTGACTTTTCCTCCATGTATATTTATAGCTTGATAGCTCATTTTCTTCTAACACTGAATAATATTCCATTGTTTGGATATACCACAGTTTATCCACTTCCCTAGTGAAAGACATCTTGGTTGCTTCCACATATTGGCAATTATGAATATAGCTGCTTGTGAAAATCTGTGTGCAGGATTTTGCATGGACTAAGTTTTTAACTCCTTTGCATAAATGCCAGGGAGTGTGATTCCTGGATTGTGTGTTAACAGTATGTTTAATTTTGTAAGAAACTGCCAAATGGCTTCCAAAGTGGCTATATCATTTTGCATTCCCACCAGCAGTGAATGAGAGTTCCTATGGCTCCATATCTTCAGTGGCATATGGTGTTGTCAGTGTTCTGGATTTCGACCATTCTAATAGGTGTGTATGGTATCTCTTTGTTACAATTTGCAATTCCCTAGTGATACATGATACTGATCATCTTTTCCTGTGCTTACTTCCCATCTGTAAATCTTCTTTGGTGAGGTGTGTGTCCAGATCTTTTGTCCATGTTTTAGTTGGGTTGTTCTCTTATTGTTGTATATTTTGGATAACAATCGTTTATCCCATGTGCATTTTGCAAATATTTTCTTCCAGTCTGTGTCTTATGTTCTTATTTTCCTGACAGTGTCTTTCAGATAGCAGACATTTCTAATTTAGTATAGTCCAGCTTACGAATTCTTTCTTTCATGTATCATGCTGTTAGTATTGTGTTGTTGTATCTCAAATGTCATTTCCAGCTGGGTGCCGTGGCTCACACCTATAATCCCAGCACTTTGGCAGGCTGAGGTGGGAGGATCCCTTGAGCCCAGGAGTTTGAGACCAGCCTGGGCAACATAGTGAGACCTCCTCCTTAAAAAAAAAAAAAAAAAAAAAAAAAAAAAATACACAAAATTAGCCAGGCATGGTGGTTGGTGCATTCCTGTGGTCTTAGCAACCCGAGAGTCTGAGGTTGGAGGATTGCTTGATCCTGGGACATCAAGGATGCAGTGAGCTGAGATCATACCACTCTACCCCAGCAAAAAGTCTTTTCTATACCCATTTAGGTTTTCTCTAATGTTATCTTCTAAGAGTTTTATAGTTTTGCACCTTACATTTATGTCTGTGATCCATTTTGAGTTAATTTTGTGAAGGGTGTAAGATCATTGTTTCGATTCATTTATTTGCATGTGGATGTTCAGTGGTTCAGCACCATTTGTGGAAAAGACTAACTTTTCTCCCTTGTACTGCCTTTGTTCCATTGTCAAAGATCACTGTACCATATTCTGGTCTCTCTATTCTGTTCCATTCATCTACTTTTAATTCTTTCACCAATACCACACTGTCTTGGTTACTGTAGCTTTATAGTAAGCCTTGAAATTGGATAGTGTCTATCTCCCAGCTTCGTTCCTCTCCTTCAGTATCGTTTTGGCTATTCTGGGTCTTTTGCCTCTCCATATGTTTTAGAATCAGTTTGTCGATATCTGTTACTTGCTGGGATTTTGATTGGTATTGCTTTGAAACTGTAGACCAGATTGGCAAGGACTGACATCTTGACAATGTTGAGTCTTCCTGTACAAGAATATGGAATATATCTCCATTTATTTCATTCTTCTTTGATGTTTTCTTATCAGAGTTTTATAATTTTCCTTGCATAGATCTTATACATATTTTATTAGATCATCCCTAAATATTTTATTTCAGGGGGCTGCTAACGTAAATGATACTATGTTTGTCATTTCAGATTTCACTGTTTCATTGCTGGTGTATAGGAAAATAATTGACTTATTATATATTAATCTTATATCTTGCAACCTTGCTATAGTTGCTTTTGTTTGGTCCATTTTTTAAAGGATTTTCTATGTAGAGTGTCATATCATTGGCCAAAAAAGACAGTGTTATTTCCTCTTTCTTAATCTCTTTATCTTTTACTTCTTTTTCTTGTCTTTATGCTTTAACTAGGACTTCCTCTACAATGTTGAAAAGCAGTGGTTAAAGAGGACATTCTTGCCTTGTGTCTGATCTTAGTAGGACAGCTTTGAGTTTCCATCGTTAAGTGTGATGTTAGCTGTAGGCTTTTTGTAGATAGTCTTTATCAGATTGAGAAAGTTCCTCCCTTCTATTCCTAGTTTGCTAAGAGTCCTTCTGTCTTATTTCTTAATGGTTTAGTAGATGACTCTGTGGTACTTTGAAGGTTGTTTGCCATAGGCAGTTTACCTTTCCTTGACATTTGAAGGATTTGTGTTGATGCCGAGTATAGGATTTTCACAGAGTCCTCCTGTAGCTTCTAAAGGTTTAGCTTGGAAATGTTAATTACTTAACATTAGCAGGTGAGTAAAAAAGCTGGGGATAAATTTTATATCTTGCTTGTATTTCAGTTCCCACCTCTCCCCCTGACAAAACCCCAATATATAAACAGTAAATGTAAGTATATATAAATATATTTTTAAAACATGTAACAAATGTAAGTTCCTTTTGAAATTATTATTTCACCAACTTTAAACAGTATTATCGATTTTACAAACGTTTGGCCAGTGGTTACAATTTTATGAATCTTATTAATGAGATTCTTTTCTGCTTGTGGGTCTACTTTTACTTTGACTCTTGTCCTAAAATCTCAGTCCTATCTTTGGCCTCTCTTCTGAGAGACGTAATTTTGTGTATTTAATTAATCTCTATTTTCTATAAATTAATATGATAAAAAGAATCAAGTTGGATGGATCACAAGTACAATACAGAGAAAAGAAAATATGGTTAGGGCATTGAGATTAGGTGTGTTTAAATACTTAGTTTTTAGACACGACCCCATTCTTTTGTTTTTTTCTTTGAAATTTGCCTTACATTCACTATTGTCTAGTTCTTAATTTGGAAATGCTATTTTTTTTCATTTAGCATTACAATTATTTATGGGAAAAACTTTAAGAACATTTCAGAATTCTTTCACTGGATATTCTAAATATGGATAGTAATTCAAAAGAAAGCACAAAGATGTAAAATCACAGAAGATATAAAATATTTAGGTTTTTGTAGAAGTCATATATTAGTATGTTTAGCATACGTAGAAAATTTTATATATATATTTTTTACTATGAAACATATCAAAAGCACACAGTTCCTTAAGAATTTATCTGTTTCTTCACTGAACACTAGAGGGCCATATAGTACCTTATAGATAGAGCTGCTTTCCATGTATTTAAATATACTTAGTATGTGCTTGTCTTTCCTACTTTGTGTTTTAGTATAGTATGTCTTGCTCAGAATTTGGAGTATACACTCAAGAGTAATTATGTGCACTGTCAGATAATATGTGGGATACCTAGGGTTTTTGTTTTTGCTTTTTTTTTTTTTAAACAAGCAACTAGCATTTTGCTACTTCGTAACAACAAAAAGTGATGAAAGAGTGAATCTTGGGATAAATGTATGTGCAGACTGACTATGCTTTGGAAATATAAGTGTGCTTTTAGAAAATTTCTCAAGTATCTGAACATATAAGCATAAAAAGAATAGGCCTTTCATTGTTATTTGCTCTGGGACTTCTTGGCATGTATGTGAGAAAAGAATTCTCTCTCCAAAGAAGCTACTTCCCTTGTCTAAATGTCATTTTGTGTTAGCACAGAAAGTAATATTGTGGGGCATAACCACCTAATCATCCTGGAGTAAAGAATATTTGAACAACTGATTTAATCTTCTTTTTTTTTTTTTTTGGCTGCTTAGAGTAAAGAAATGAGAAATATAACCTATAGGTACTTAAATAGGTAATGTCAATGTGTGAAGAGAATCATGAACAGCCAGTAAGACTGTTCAGGCTCTTATGAACTACATAAGATATGCCTTCCCCAAAAGGTATTAATATTCAGTTAAAAGAATAAAAATATGAGGCAAGAAGATGGTTTGAGCCCAGGAGTTTGAGGCTGCAGTGACAGTACTACAGTACTTTAGCCTGGGTGACAGAGTGAGACTCTGTCTTTAGAAATATCAAGAAAAGAAAAAGAAAAACATTGTGCTGGCTCCAAAAAACTGACTTTGAGCTACATATGACCCATCGACTGTATACTATTGGATCTTTGCTAGCTTCTAGAGAAGAAGTTCAAGATCTGAGTAGCACCTTGCTTAAATTTTAATTTCTTCCTTAGATATACTTTAGAGAGCACTTTTCATTATTAATTTCTGTATTATGTTTCAGGGGGCAGAAATAAGGACATTTCTCGTTAGCTACTATTTATACAGTCTTTTGGTGTAGGAAGATTAGTATGATGAACTTAGAGGAAACACATTGTTTACACCTAGAGGAGACAATAAAAGAGGGTCATGTGAAAGAGAAGGAACAATAATTCACTTAAAGACTTAAAAGAATCTCATCTTTTAAGTCTCGCCTCCTTTGATTTGCCAATTTTAATACCTTAAATTATTTCTTCAAATTAGTTACTATAATAATGAAGTGACAAAACTTTGATCTTTAGTTCTAAATTTTACTGAGATGTTAGTCCTCTTGAATATTGATGAACTTATTATTATTTTAAAGTCACTGCTATGATAAACAGTATTCTCTAGCTGATAACATTTCTTATGCCTTAGTGCTGTGTTTGCTAGTTTTCTGTATCACTGCCATTTTCTGAAAACCACATTTATTGACAGGTTGACATGAGCTTAGGTAATTGAAGGCTGAGCTTGAATTCTGATCCTTTTGTACAAGTGATGAATTGAGTTATTGTTAGCATAATATAGGTGGTGCATGTTGAACTCTTAAATGGTCAAGAAGGTAAATCAAATAAAAAGATCAGTATTTGGATATTTTGAAAAACACATGGACTCCTTCTTTGAGTGGCAGAGATAATAGATGCTCTTGATGGATTGAAGACATCCAGTATTGTGTCTTTAACATGTGTCTGAAGAAAACACTGACTTACTAGTTAAAACTTGATTCATTTAACAGTATTATTGAGCACTCAAAGAATTGCCATTATTTTTCTAAGATAACCCACAATTTACTAGTAGCTCTGGTAGGGAGGGGTTGGGGAAGGGTGATGTTGGGAGTAGATTACTATGCTAAATGCATATATTCATTGTTAGTTGCATTACATTTTAAAAGGGTTAATGGGAGGGGGCAAGTACAGGGTATGTAGTATTTTATAAAGGGTAAGAGATCACTTTTATCCACCCAGAAGTCACAGGTTTGGAAAAAGCAGGTTAGTATGAATATGAATACTAGAGATGTTTCTAGAATATCATACACCTGTATTGTAACTAATTTCCATCAATGATTTATTTCCTAACCTGGAATGATTTTCAAGCAGAAAACCCTCTGGACCATAGGGTCCCGAAAGTTAATTGATATGAATGAAATGGGCTATAAGAGCCAGGGAGCTAAAACGTCTCTAAAAAGAGGGTCTTGATATTGCCATGTTTTTGAATTTTTCAAAATTCGTTGGAATTTCAGATTTTCAGATGATATTTCTTAATCTTTAAAATACATTGGTGTCCAAATTTTACAAAAGCACTTCCGTGGGTTGGTTTGACCCATAGACTACCCGTTTTCCACTATCATGTATGGAAGAAGAATGGACTATTATTGTTGAACTGAATAACTGAAACTGGAATAAATGCAAAGGAAGATGTTCTGTAGAAATGTTTATCACCCATTACAAAATTACAGTACACTTTGCCTCCAGTGCTGATCCATTAATGGGAGTTGGGTTGTTTGGAGTGGAAGTGCAACATATGCATAGCACTTTAAGTGCTTTAACTGGTGACCTACAGACTTTTCCTTATGAATTTGGTATACTGATTTTAGGTATTAAACTGCCAAATGAATTGACCTCATTTTAAAGAAACGAATATCCAGCTTCCACAAGGAATTTGGGATTTGAAGTGGTCTATATGTAGGAGAAATACATATAATAAAGTGACAAAGTGTACATGAAAATCAGAACCAGGGACCATACTGGAGTAGAATATGAGGGCAAGGTCATGAGAAGAGGTAAGGAATGAGTTATAATGAGTTAGAGAAAGCTGGTAATAGGATATAGGTTGTCCACTCCTAAGTGTATGCACTGGTATTTTTCAAAGTGTTACCTTGGACCAGCTGCATCAGAAGCATCTGGAGTGCTTTTTAAAAAAAACAGATTTCTGGGTTACTCTCCAGAGCTACTTAACTAAACTCCAGGGTCAGGATGTGCGTTTTTAATAAGCTCTCAAATGATTTTCATGTAAACTGAAGTTTGCAAAACACTGGCCTTTAGTTTGGAGTCTCTGCTTCCTTGTGATAAAATTAAGACGATGTACTGAGTCCTCGGGAAGAGAAAAGATGTCTCTCACACACACACACACACACACTTATACACACCCATGCATCTTTCCTAATATTATATAAAAGGAATTTCCCACATAGGGCTTCTGAGTGATTCAGTAGATCATGTCCTCAACAGTATATCTAGAACAAATGCATTAATGCTCGTCAATAGTGGTAGGGTGTGATTTCTAAGGTCAAACTACTGGGGGATTTTCAAATGCTAGCTCTGTCAGTTCATGGCAGTTTGACCTTGCACAAACCATTGACCTTGTAGTTTCGTAGGGACGGTAGTAGTATCTAACACATAGTGTTATGGAGAGGATTCAGTGAGGTAATGTATGCAAAGTACTCAGGACAATGACTGGCATATAGCAAATCCTTAAGCATTTGCTATTATATTTTATAAGGTTAATTATTGTAATGTTACAAGTCTATGCTATAACTAACTTACTAGTTCAGGCTAGGAGGAATGCTATGCAAAATATTTTTAGTTCCAAAGATACTCTTTTGGGTGGGTTGAAACTATTCCATTGACTTTTGCCTACATTATTACGGCTTTTAGCATAGAGTTCAGCTGTTTGATATTGTACATTTTGTTACTACTAACTATGAAGCACTCTTGATCCCTGACAGGTATTTTTTCCCTAATTGGTTGTTAATGCTGAACTTAGAAGGAATTTGTAAAAGAACCCACAAGTAAATTTTGCTAATCCTAGAGCTTTGAGTACTCATATGAAAATGTTCAGAAGACAGGAAAAGGCAAGTTTTATTCTTTAATGATACTTGGGTGTTCTTGAACTGAATAGCTGAAACTGGAATAAATGCAAGGGAAGATGTTCTTTGGCACTTCTGTAGAAATTCTAGAATTACTGCTTGATACTACAGAAAATATCGATGTTTTTCACAGTGAAGAGATGATTATAAACAAATGAAGCAATCACTATGAATGGAACAATAGTTTTGGGTAGGTTAAAATTATCTTTATTTAGGATACATTTTAGAGAACACTTCATAAATTATTGGGATAACTTCTAGCTGTATCTAACATAGGCCATTAACTTGATTCCTTATAATAAGTATTGTTGTCAGGGTAGCATCTTGCATATAAACTTTAACCTCTAATTATATGAAATGCAGGAAGAATGATGATTGTTTTCATAGATCAGGTTTAAAAATGATGCTTAAAATTTTTTTGTATCTTTCCCCCTCCCTAGAAAAGGGTCTGTTTTATTCAAATATAGCTTGTCCTTCTGTCAGTTGGTTTTTGCTGATGCAAAAGGTAGTTTCTCTGCTTTAGAAATAGCAGTTGCTTTTAGGAGATGCATTACTTGGTTGGTTTCCATGGCAGTTTTTGGTTTTTGAAATCAGATGCAAATCAGGAATGGAAGCATGAAGAAGGTACTGGTGAATTTGAGGAGTAAGTGCCAGCAGTTATTCATTTGCTTAGCTACAGATGTTGGTTCTATTAATTTAAGTCTACATTATAAATTTAATTTTCTAGAATGCATTGTTTGTACTTTACCAGTATGCTGCCATCTGTCTTAGGGTTTAATGAGTGAAAAACTTAAATATACTGAGGTACGTACCTCTGTAGTGTTTATCACGTAAGTTTCAGTTTTGGGGTTTATTCCTCATTATCATTTTACTCTGTTACTTGGTATAGAAAAGAAAATTAAAACTTTAAGACAGAATCATTATTCTCTATCAGATTATCACTAATCTTACATTTTATTTTAATTATTTTTTTGTGCTTCTTTACTCCAGAAAGGAACAGAATAGAGATGACAAAATGATATCTCATATAGTAGGTATTTAAATCTTTTTCTTTTCATCATGACAGCCTACCATTGAATGTATTTTTAAAACATTTAAATTTGTTGCCAACATTGGAAAATCTTGAGAGTTCACATAAAGGTATTGATTTTTTTCACCTTCTTTTGAAAATATAGAACAAATGGCCTTGCTGGGCCAATGTACTTATATGATGACATCAATTGTACCCTCTAAAAGGGCTTTTCAGGTCTTAAACCTAATTGGTTTTTCTCCTTTAATTGTACTTGCCTTATCCCCTTGTCATCTGAGTTCGCTTGGAATATAGACAAAAGCACAATTTTAGGAAATCCAAAAGTGAGTTTGATTTTTCCTTTCTTGGTCATATATCGAATGACTTTGGATGTAAATTCAAGCCAAAGTAATATGAAACTTTTTAAAAAGTTTTATTATGAAAATAGAAACTTGCTAAGGCCTCATTTCCATTGAGTATCAAGGTGGGAAATTGTCACCCAAAATTTTGCCATCCTCAAGATGATCACTTACGTTTTCATTTTGAATCACCCATTATCCTTTCCATTCCTGTTACATTGTAAAATTAACGCTCCACTACGATGACTATAAACCAACTTAGAACTCCTTGTTTTATAAGATGTTTGGGTTATCCATTGTCACCTGACCAGTCGCCATCAAAGCTTTGTGGATATAGCAAATGAGAATTATTTTATTATTTCTCATTGTTCTTATAGGTTTGTAATTTGGGGAGTGCTGATCTGGCCATTGTTAACTCTGGGTGGCAGTCAGATCATGGCTGGAAGTGCAAAAGCAGGGGTCTAGAACAGCTGAGGGCTGACCCAGAAACTCTTTTTCCGTATAGTCTCAGAACATCTCCATGTAATACAGTCTTTTTACCTGGGCTAGTTTGGGCTTCTTCAGAGCATGGTGGCCTGAAGGTACTACTTAGTTACCACATCAGGACTACCAAGTGAGTGTTCCAGCAAGCTGGAAGCTGAATCTCCTTTTTATGACTTAGCCTGGGAAGTCACATGATACCATTTTTACTATCTCTGACGGTCCAAACAGTCACAAAAGTCTGGCCTGTTGTTAAGGCAAGAGGACATGGCCTCTACCTCTTTGTGAAAGGAGTGTCAGAATCACATTGCAAGAAGAGCATGCAAGATGGGGGACAGTGTTGTGACTATCTTTGAGAATACAATTTGCTATAGGAGGTCATAATATCTTCGATGTTATTCCTGTTTCTTTTTTTAAATTTGGACTTCATAAAAACTAGGCACATTAAAACATTCCATATATAATATGTAAATGTCTTATACAATACTTTATTTCAGTTATCTAGAACTCATTTATATCTGACAAACTTACATATCTGAAACACTAACAAAGAAGTGTCTCCGAACAACTAATTTAGGAAGTAACACAACTAAGTTAGGATGTAACATTCTGTGGAATTGGATAGATGATCTGTTACAAAGCACAAGTTTAGGAATTAGACATACCAGGGTTAAAATCTCAACTCCATTATCTGGCAACTGTGTTACCTTGGGCAAATTTGTAAACCTTTCTGAGCCTTAGTTTTGTCTGTAACAAGTAGACAAGGATAATGATACCTCAAAGTTTCCTCCTGGTGATTAAGTGATACAAAGCATGATCTACTAGAAACTCTTGTCAGTGTTTAATCCCTTCCCCTCATCATTGTTCCAGTCTGAAACAATGTGTATGTATTTCTAAGCCCTACAGCTGCAGAATTCCTTTATATCTCTTATTGATCTCTGATAGTCTCCTTAGACTTATTTATCTTTCTATCCCAAGATCTTTCTATTACAGGCATACTATAGAATAGTAGGAATTGAGTTTTGTTTCTTCGTTTTTAATTTTTCTTGATAACCAGTTAGTGTTTCATTTATTGTAAAGAATGAAAACTTAGGTTCTCAGCTTAATTTAAACCTCAGCTACAAAAAATAACATTGATGTTTTTCAGAAAAATTACTTTGTTGAATATGTAATATTGACAGCATAAAAGGCCAGTGGTATCAACTGTCAGCCCGTCCAAGAATTAAGTTCTAAATATGTATTTTCTATTGCTTAATCTTACTTTTCTGTACTTTAATCCCATACTTAAATTCTGTGCTGAAGTACTTTCAGTTAATATTAATAAATCCCACATACTTTCATAGCACATTACTGAAAATTATATAAATGAAGTATGGTACTATGTTTATCTTACTCAAAATATATTGATTTTTATTTATAATTGCATCAGAAACTCAGCAGTATAGGAAATAATCATTTCCCCCTCCTTACTGTTTTACCTGTTTAAAACGCCAGCACTCCTTCAGATTTTTTACATTTCTGTAAGTGTAGCTTTTTATTTTTCGTAAGATAAATTTTTATAATTTGTTGAACTGTCAGTTTGGTTGAGCCATCTGCATTATAGCTTAATTTTTTAAAGCTGTATAGCAAAACAATACACTCTTACTGTATTTTAGAAGAATTATTAGTATTATTTACTTAGTCCTAATTATTAGTGTAATTAGTATTATAACTCCCTGGCCTGCAATACTCTTCAGAATTTTTATTAAGAGAAAGAAATTATTGGTAAGTAATGTTTAATTTATTTTAACTGAAAGGCTGATGAACTGTTTATGTTTAAACTGTTTATGTTTGAACTGTTTATGTTTATGGACTTAAGTACTGATATTAAAGAAGTTACTGTCTTTCTTACACTTAAATTTTATTTTGAGAATTATGGAAAATTAGGTTGCTTTAAATCATTTACTCTGTCATTACATGAGGCTTTTTGCATGACTGAAATACCTGTAATTACTGTGTCATTTTTGTCATAGTTGACTTAAAGGTGTAACTATAATAATCACGAACTAAATTCTTGGTGAGCAGCTGTGTAAGGCCATTTTAACAGCTGGGGTAACCCAGCTCAGCCTGTAAGAGTTAAGCTTAATCATGAGACAGGTTATGTTAAGTCATTGAAGACTTCATACTGGGCATTTCTGAAATACTTACAAAATTCAGTAAGATAGTTGGATTTTTGTTTCATCTTAAGTACTTTTTAAAATGCTTAATGAAAGGATGAGGAAAAGTATTTTAACAACTAAAGTTCTTAGGCACAAATATAAATAAAATCCAAAGTTTACGCCTTAAAAAAAAAAGTCAAATATACTCTGTATGGTAGTGTTTAGACTACTATAGTCAGTAGGAGAGGAAAAAAATATATAAACACACACATATTATTATAGTATAATATGGAATCAGAAAAATCCTGAGGTTATTTTTCTTGAATTTCATCTTTTAAAAATTTATGTAAAAATCATTATGCCTGTACCTTTTTTCCAATAAAAATGTTTTCGTATTACTATACAAAAACATTTATAGCACAGGCATACATGCCTTTTGTAAAAGAAGTCAGACACAAAAGAAGCAGCAATGCATTTTATTTAGATATATTTTATAAACTGGCTATATTGTTCACTAAACTATAATAAAAGAAAGCTCACCAAATTGAACCTTCTTACAAGAAGGCCATGTGCGTAATATTATTAGAGCTGTAATATACTTATTTTGTGTGTGTGTAAATTTAAGGGGTACTGCAGGTTTTTTTACAAGGCTATATTACATAGTGGTGAAATTTGGGCCTTTAGTATACCCGTCACCCAAATAGTAAAATTATACCCATTAAGTGATTTCTCATCTCTCAACATCCTCCCTGCGTGTCACTCTTCTGAGTCTCTTAATATCTATTATTACACACTCCATGTTCATGTGTACACTTTACTTAGCTTTCACTTGTAAGTGAAACGTGGTATTTGACTTTTTGTTTCTGTGTTGTTTCACTTAAAAATCATCTCCAGTTCCATCCATATTGCTGCAAAAGACATTTCATTCTTTTTTATAGCTGAATGGTATTCCATTTGTGTGTGTGTGTACACACATATATATGTGGGTTAGTTATCATAGCTGACTTAAAGGTATAACTATAATAATCACACACTACATTCTTGGGCATCTTTAAAATAATGATTTCATTTCTTTTGGGTAGATGCCCAGTAGTGGGATTGCTGGATCAAATGATAGTTCTATTTTTAGTTCTTTGAGAAATCTCCATACTGTTTTCCATGGAGATTGTACTAGTTTGCATTCCCACCAACACCGTATAGCATTTTTTTCCTCTACATCCTCGCCAACATCTATTATTTTTTGTCTTTTTAATAATAGCCATTCTGAATGGTGTAAAATGAGATCTATTGTGGCTTTACTTTGCATTTCTTTGATAATTAATGATGTTGAGCATTTTTTCATGCTTATTGGCATGAGAAAATATGTATGTCTTCTTTTGAGAAGTATTTATTCATGTTCTTTGCCCACTTTTTAATGAAGTTATTTGGTTTTTGTTGTTGAGTTGCCTGTAAATTCTGGATATCAGCCCCCTGTTGGAAGCATAGTTTGCAAATATTTTCTCCCATTCTGTAGGTTGTCTTTTCACTGTTGATTTAGAGATGTAATATACTCTTAAACCTGCAAGGGACTTAATCTCAATCATCTGAGGAGAAGTCAGACCATCTATTTCTATTAATATTTAGCCTCCTTTTTGTAGAAACCTGAAGTATAAACTCCAGGTAATTGTACTGCAAGACATTAAATAGTTAAGGTTCTTGAATCTTGGAGTTTCTGGCGTACCGTGGGATAGTTTTGTCATCTGTCAACTTATAATTTATTAGCACTTGTTTTGGTTGGTTTTCTGTATATCACTTTTTAATTTATAATGTATTTTCAGCCAAATTTTTTGAAATAACTGGAATATAAAACAGCTTAAATGTCTAACATTGAGATGTTGATTCCATAAATCAGAGCAGTTACAATACCTTATATAATCTAGTATTCTAGCATTTTTATTTTGAAAATGCTACATATCTGTGTATATAGGCATGTACATGCAATGCTTTTATTTTGCAAATGTCCAATTATCAGGTCACATTTTTATAACACTTGTGTATGTTGTATGTGCTGCTTCAGAACCCAAGCATATTTCTCTTAGTTAGGGGCTGTCCTTGTTGCCCAAATAAAGAAAATTAGCAGGGAAGTGCAGTGTGCGACCCATTGAATGTTTACATACATATAATGTCTCAAATACATTGTAATTGGAAGTTGTAATCTGAGTGAGCACTTTGAGCATGTAAATAAATATCTTTTAGAACATGTTTAGTAATCATTTTAAATGTGATTTTCATCTTAAAAAATTTTTATTTATTTGACATACCTTTTGTGAATACTAAAACTTAAAAAAAAAAAACAAAAAAAAACTAAAACTTTAAAAGGTATACCAACCAGGCATGGTGGCTCACGTCTGTAATCCCAGCACTTTGGGAGTCCAGGGCAGGTGGATCACAAGGTCAGGAGTTCGAGACCAGCCTGGCCAACATAGTAAAACTCTGTCTCTACTAAAAATACAAAAATTAGCTGGGCGTGGTGGCAGGCACCTGTAATCCTGCTACTCAGGAGGCTGAGGCAGGAGAATTGCTTGAACCTGGGAGGCGGAGGTTGCAGTGAGCCGAGATTGCAACACTGCACTCCAGCCTGGGCAACAGAGCAAGACTCAGTCTCAAAAAAAAAAAAAAAAAGAGTATGCCATATTTTTTTCTTTGATGCCCTATCTAATTGTATTTATGGTTCTGCATTTAAAGTAATATGTTGCTTGCTGGATTTTTTTTTTTTTACAGTTATTGCTTATACAAGCTTGATAGTTAATTTATCATTAAGCAGAGGGTTTAATTTCTTGATTTCTGATTGTTTTCCTCCATGTTTAAATTGCTCCATCTTCAACCATGAATTGCTTTCATTCATGAATTGCTTGGTAGGGAAATACTTTAACACTCTGATATCTATGATGTTAGGAAGATTAAAAACTGATTGTTAGAGAAAATAATCTGCCTTACTCTGTATCTGTGAATAAATGAGTATACTTGATAATACCATATTATCTGATCAGAAGGATTTTGATTCTGATTTATTGCACTTTAGTAATGGCATACTTTTTAGCACGTGGGACTTTCTGTTTCTACAACAGAGAAAGTCACTTGTTGCCTGAATTCACAGAAGCAGTGAATAATACTGAATTCAAATAACATATGTTGATATTCTTCCTGTGGAAGTTTTTGAGGTAAGACTGAAAACTCTTGGTATAAAGTCAATTTGAATTTGCAGGGAGATTTACATCTTCTGAGTGATTTGTTTTAGCTGATTCAGGAATAATATATGAAAAATGGAAAATCTTTGTGCTGCTCATACGCTGTAGCTTTGGTCAGGAGCAGTTAAATTTCTAGCCTTTTGTATAATACTGAATGAAAGAAGAGATGGAACTCCAGAGTAAATTGCTGTGATGGTATTTTTCTTGTTGTTACAAGAGAATTGGAGTGCTTGGAGTTGTAATGCATTTTACAGATACCGTATTGGTGATATTTTGTTACATGTAACATTTATATATAATTGTTTTTGCAGATGCAAATTTTTAGAAGAAAGAAAATCAGGAAGTGATAAGTGGGCAAAATAAGTTACCTTATATAAAGACCTTTTCTTTACTACAAGTTCCCTAATATTTAGCCTTTCTTGGATGATCAGTGATATCTGGAATCTTAAAATGCTAAGACACTATGGCTAAGATACTACAGCTTCATTTTTTGGCAAAAATTTTGACAGAATAGAAGTCTTTCTGAAACTTACAGATAATATGTTTTAAAATATTCTTTTCCAAAGTTATTGTAGATGGATTTTAGAATCTCTGCTTTATTTGCTGGTGATTTTAAAATTGGAAATGTTATCTACAAAGCTCTGTGTGATTTTTGATTCCATTAATAGTAGTAGTGATCATAATGGCAGTTTAATTAACACTATCGAACACTTACTAGATGTGAAGCATTTTTCTGTATACTTATATCAACTAATTTTTAATCCTCACAACAGTCCTATGAGGTAGGTACTGCCTAGGTGAAATTGAGACACAAAGGAATTAAATTAAGGTCATACCTGGTAAAGCCGGGATTTGGACTAAGTCAGTTTGGTTCTGGAGTCCATGCTCCTACCTACCATATTGTACTGCCTTATTATTTGTGGCATCATCTTTAAAAGAGCTTGTCTGTTTTTAAGAGTCTCAATTTGGGTAGTATTAAAGAGTATCTTAAATGTTTTTAAGAGTAGAATTGAGACTCAGACTTTATCTTTTCTTGAACACATGGAATTAGCTGCATTTTGAAGTATTAACAGTTGGTGTTCTTATATACCTTGTCTGTGATTTCCCTCATTTATTAGGGTTTTTGTCTATATTTGAAGGTTTGATATTTTGAGTGTTTCGTGTTGATTGGGAATATCGCTTTAGAAGTACTGTTACTTGAATCCTCCAAAAAATGGAACTTGTAGTATATGTATTTGGAAATTAGTACTCACTTTGCCCAATCACTGATAATGTCTTCTTTTTCCAAAAATATATCATGACAAACACATGATTCTGTTAGTGTTTGGTTTGCCACAGTTGCAATGCCCTGTATTATCCAGTTGAGGGCAGCTATTTACTGATTAAAAAAAAAAAAAAAAGTTAAATTAGGATATCACCCCTTTGAGCTTACCAAAACTCGGTATCCACTAAAAAACTCAACATTCGAGGTACAAACAGCCTTAATTATGTTCACTTATGTTTTGTTTCTGTTGTCATTGTAAATTATTTCATGAAAATGGAAAGCCTAGTTTTAGTTCTTAATAACTTTTGGTCTCTTAGAAACTAGAAACTGTTGATTTTAGTTTTAATTTTCCCACTTTTTTAAATTTTTAATTCTAAATCTTTCCCCCCACCTCCAGGATCAGACTCATTGAGATTAGGGATTTTTCTTATCTTTAAAATGTCTGCATGTAAATACATGTGACTTTAGAGTTCCTTGAGGGCTTTTAAATGTAAAAGTGAAAAATTACAATATTCAATAAATTATCTTTATTAACCAGTGGAATAACCACTGATTGTTAACTAGATCTTTGATTCATTTTTCCAAATGCCATGAAGGTGTTAAACTCGTAGAATATATCACCCTCTTCTAGTTTTTCTGCACTGGAGTATCACACAGTTAAAATTGTATCTTCTGTGTAGTTCAGGAAAAGAAATTCAGAGGGGTTAATTATCCAATTGATTTCAAAGATATCGCTGAGACAGAATTGTTTTGAAAATAATCTCAGACTACAGAAAAGTGTTGTAATATTAACAAAATAGGTAGTGTTAGTAACTGAGATAAGGATATTCCATGGGAACTACTTTAGCAAAAGGGATTGTCTAATGAGAGAAGGACAAAACATGACATATGTTTCACAAACAAAATGATTAGTCTTATGTTGGAAAATAAAGTGAGCATCTAAGGAGATGCTAAGAGTAGCATGAACCTAGTAATCATTCTGCAGGGTAGTAAGTTGTCTCGTAGGACTGTAGACATGGTATCTTGGATATCATTGTCACTTTTTTTCTACTACCAATTTATAGGTTTCCAGCACTCTCATACTATCTCTTCTCTCTCCTAACCTTAGATCTCTCGAAGTTTTTTTGGTGATGATTGTTCCATTTTCAGTCATTTACTTTTTTGTTTAAAAACATTTAAAATTTATGGTTAAATATCCATAACATAAAATTTAATATTTTAACCATGTTTAAGTATACAATTCAGTGGCATTAAATATATTTACATTGTTATATAACCATTACCACTATCCATCTTCAGAATATTTTCATTTTCTCCTACTGAAACTCCGTGCCAACTAAACACTAACTCTTATTTCCCCCCTTCCTGCCTCAGACAACCACCATTCTATTTTCTATCTATACGAATTTAAGTATTCCAAGTACCTTATATAAGTGGATCATACACTATTCTTTTTTGACCGACTTATTTTACTTAGTATAATAACTTCACCTCTATAGAGGTGAGTATAATAACTCACCTCTATTCTTAACCCTTTAACAGAATATATAGCCTACCCATTCCTCATGCTATCCTTACGAGGCATAATTATAACAAGCTTAACCTGCCTACGACAAACAGACCTAAAAATCACTCATTGCATACTCCTCCGTAAGCCACATAGCCCTAGTAATTATAGCTTCCCTCATTCAAACCTCCTGAAGCTTCAGTGGCGCAATCATCCTTATAATCGCCCATGGACTCACTTCTTCCATACTATTTTGCCTAGCAAACTCAAATTACGAACGGACTCATAGTCGCATCGTAATACTTTCCCAAGGGCTCCAGACTCTACTTCCATTAATAGCCTTCTGGTGATCTGCAGCAAATCTTACCAATCTTGCCTTACCCCCTACTATTAACCTAATAGGTTCATGCATGTTGTAACATACGTCAGAATTTCCTTCTTTTTCAGAGCTGAATAATGTTCCCTTGTTTGTATATGTCACATTTTGTTTATTTATTCATCAATTGAGACTTGAGTTGCTTCTACCTTTTGGCTATTGTTAATAATGCTGCTATAAGCATGTGTATACAGGTATCTGTTCAAGTCTCTGCTTTTAATTATTTAGGGTATATACTCAGAAATGGAAATGCTGCATCATGTGCTGATTTTATGTTTAATTTGTTGAGGAACTGGCACACTATTTTCCACAGCAGTTACATTCATTTCACATTGCCAGGAAGGATGCACAAGGGTTCTGATATCCCCACATCCTAGCCCGTGCTTGTTGTTTACTGTTTTGTTTTGTTTTAAAACCATCCTAATGGATGTGAAGTGGTAACACATTGTGGCTTTGATTTACATTTCCCTAATTAGTGATGTTGAGCATCTTTTCATGTGCCTGTGGCCCATTTACATATCTTTGGAGAAATCTGTTTTTGTGTAGCATTGATGCCAATGATTTTGCATTTTTAACTACATTTTAAATTGTGGTATAAGAGAAAGGTCTACTAGTAGGAATGGGACTATTTCGTGTATATGGATTGCCTTCCCAGCAGCCTGCTTTAATATTTAGCGATGCCAATCTTTCCAAAGTCAAAAAGAAATCACCCATTTCTAACTTTCTCCTTTCAAATCCTCTCTTGTCTCTGTCAAAATTCCTGCTGTAAAACTCCGTAAAAGCTTGGAAGTTAAAAGTTGGAAGGAGAGTTAACTGGAGCTGACTGGCTGTTGGAAGAAGAAATATAGAATGGAAAGAGAGAATAGTTGATTGAGCACTGTGAACAGTTAGTTCACAATTATTATCTACTATCTATTAGAAATATGGATTATAGTATAAAGATTAATTAATACTTGCACAAGTGGTTAATTTAGGGAAATATTTGAGATAATGCTGGAAAGTTTAGTTTGGCGCCACTTCAAGGAGAGTCTTCATCTCCAGACTTTATCTTAGGCCTTGGAGAACCATTGAAGGTTCCTGAGGAGTAAATGGCACACTGCATCCCCTCTCTGTGTTTTAGGAAGATTTATCTGACCATACTATGAAGGAGAAACTAGGCACTAGGGATTTGCAATGGACTGGCTAGTTACTCTCCATTTTACTATAATTACTTCCCATCATAGATTACTTTATAAATAAATACACTTTTTACATATCTTTAATCAATTGGGTGACTGTTACACTTTCAAGTATAATTAATAAGTTTTTCAGAATTAAAGAGATTGACAATTGAAAACTCTAGTACGAAGATTAATCTGAAGTGTGTATTAACAGCCATTAGAGAACCAAGAGTGTACAGTATTTAATGTCTAGTGAGTATGAGATAAAGAATGGTGTGTATGGAAAAGGGAAAGAGAGCACACACTTGAAAATAATGCTTATTATAATATATCTAAGGTAGAACAAACATGTATGTGTGGGTTTTTTTTAACCATATGTAAACACCATCCTTAAATTTGAAACACAATTCAAAACATTCCTAAAATATTAATGCTGACATTTGGATAAGGAAGACTTAATAGATACTCAGGATACAATGTTTGTTTTTTTTTATTTTTTTAAGTAAAAATTTACTTTCACTTTCTAGGAAACACTCTTAGGTTAGTTAGTTGGAGAAATATTAAAAGGGACCTTACAGCATAGCCCTGCTTTGGTTGTGTTCACATTACTGACTTTGTATGAGAGGTTCACCAGCTGTTTGACTGGCAGGAGCAGGAGCTTTCACTTCAGTAGTTTATAATTCCTGGCTATTCTAGGATAGTTTGCACTTCACCAAGCCTCAGACAGGTCAGGACATTTGGTAGGAGAAGGTTGAAAGACAAAAGCAGCAGGCCTTGGGTTCTCAGCCTTTTTAAAAACTATTAATAAATATATATTTTTTAAATTTAGTGGTTAGAGCTTTACTTAGTAATGTGCCTGTATTACATGTAGAGAGTATTCGTCAACCAAGAGGAGTTTTAAAATGTCAAAACCGGGAAAAGCTACTCTAAACCATGGCTTGGTTCCTGTTGATCTTAAAAGTGCAAAAGAGCCTCTACCACATCAAACTGTGATGAAGATATTTAGCATTAGCATCATTGCCCAAGGCCTCCCTTTTTGTCGAAGACGGGTAAGTCTCACACATTTGAAAAATATGAATGTTTATTTAAATGAAGTACTTTGGCCTCTTTCAGTGAAGAGATGCCTCAAATTTCAATTGATATTTAAAATTAAAACTGTCAATGCATTATGTAGCCAGTAAACACTTATATAAGTGATAGTTTTATAATATGATATAGATCCTAGAAGATAGGGTTACCCAGTTCACCTTTTTGTCTCATTTATTTTTCATGAAATTAGAATCCTGCAGATTTATCTAAAATTAGTAAATGTAAAAAGGTATATTTTGAAATACGTTGACAAATATTAACACTATAAATTTGTAGTTTTTATTTTGCATGAAAGGCAAAAAGTTGATGGTATTCTCCTTATACATGGGAAATATAGCTGAAATTTCATTCGTTAAAAGGTATTCCAAATCCTTAGGCTTCTTTGGCCTCTTAAGCTGTATTTTTTTTAATTGCTATTCCTTACATTTGAACTTAATAGGAACACTACTTTTTGCTGTTATATAAAATAAAAATAGCATGCTATTGTGTGGCAGTCACGATATGGTTTATATATAGACAATCCTGAACTCACAAACATTTTGTAGAACTTGTATGGTCTATTGGATGTTTCTCAGGATTACGTACTCCTCTCCCCCGTACAACAAGTTTTAACCCTATTAACATGAGCAATTTTTTGTATTTCCTGAGTTAATTGAAATTGCCAGTTTCATATTATTTATTAGAGTAATATATTTTTAGATCTAACATAGGTTTATTAGCCTGAAACAAACAAACAAACCACTGCTTGGGATTAAATGACTGTATTTGTGTATATCAACACTGTTAGGGTTCTATCTTTTTGTGCATTCCTTAAAGTTTTATTTTGTTTTTAATCGATACATAATTGTACTTTTTCTTTTAGCTAAAGGGAAATATTCTATTAAATAGAATAATCCATAACACTGGAAGAATATTTTTCCTCCTTAATAAAGAGAATCTTCTATTTGCTGGAACTTAACCTTCATAAAAACACATTTTCTAATTAGCTTAGTTCTTTTTGAGTAGTTTCCACTTCTACTCCAAACAAGTGGCAGCCATGTTGGAAAACTTTTGCATGAGGTTAAAATGTAATACAATTTAAACATCGAAAACAGAATACAAATATCCCCAGCACCCTCTTGTTTCTTTTGTACTTTACTGTTTTAAGAAAGTGTTTCTTTTATTTTGTCTGCTTTCACCTTATCATTTTAATGGCTTCTTCTGAATGAGGTCACTGCTCTGATTTGAGCATTTTACAGAGGCCTCTAATAGCTTTAAAGTCACTAATAGACTAATTTATTATCTTATAGCTCTGTAAAACAAAATACCAATAAAATAAATTTAAAAATTGAGAAAAAGAAGTGTAGGGCTTTTTAAAATTAAAGGGTTAAGATGTTAATCAAGTTAATTTTCTTTTTATTGAATATTTTTAATAAACTTAAATACATATGGGAGATTGCCTCATTATGTTACAGTATATATTTCCTATCTTTGTCTTCTAACATAGACATTAAGTTTAAAAGGCATAGGAGAAGATTCTGTAAGATAAATTAATAGAGAACTGTAAGGCTTCCCTGAGGGCTTTCTGGGGTCACTATTTAATTTGACTTTTCTAGGTTACTGTGTTATGTTAAATTATAGTTACAGCCTTGCAGTTATAATTGCAGAATAAAACTAAATATTAAAAATGAAATTCGTACTAAAAAATTTTTAGAAGATATTTAAAAAACAAAATGAACACATTGAAGTTTAGCCTGCCTGCCAATAATTTACTATTGCATAACTCATTGACTCTGACTACTAGAAATATTAGAGGGATTGCGAAATTATATCCTTTCTTTCCTTTTTGCAAATGGTTAGTTGATTTACATTTTCTTTGTTACTTTCACATTTTTCTTTATTAGAAATTTTAAAGATATTTTTAATATGTTATAATTAATAATATTTTGTAACTGACATATTGTATGACTTTTACGTTGGGTAGTTTTACTTTCTTTCAAGCAGATTGCTATACACATTGACAGCAAAGCACACAAAGCAAACACTCTTCTGTATTTTGCAGACCACTTTTTTCCAAGTCGTGAGCTGAATGTAATCTGTAGTTACTGCTTGTGAGACTATATGCAGTCTTGATCTGTTAGGATTTGAAAGCATGGTATTCTCCTTCCAGTCATCATAGATACTGAATCAAGTTAATGTTTGCACAGTTAATATTTTGCACAAAATAAAAAAAAGTTTGAAAATAGTGGAAAAAGTTTTAAGATAGTAATAACTATAACTTCAATTTATATCTCTTCAAATATTTTCAGGAAATTAATTTACCTTACTATTAAGTGTAATATTAGTACTGGTAGTTAATGTATTATATAAATTATTCTAGTTGTTCATTTGAGATAATTTATAAGCATTGGATTTAATACTAACAACAGTAAATAAATAGCAACCTAGCTATTAATCATTTACCTTCAAATGAAAATATTTTTAGGCCAGGCATGGTGGGTCACGCCTGTAATCCCAACACTTTGGGAGGCCAAGGTTGGAGGATTTCTTGAACCCAGGAGTTCGAGGTTACAGTGAGCTGTGATGGCGCCACTGCACTCCAGCTTGGGTGACAGAGACCTTGCCTCTGAATAAAAGCTAAAATTAGCAGAGAGAAAGAAAAAATGTTTTTAGTCTTAAAACTCATAATTTGTTCATGTTTTCTCAGATTTTCCTGGTCATAAGTATCAACTCAATACTTACTAAAAATAAGTTCTGCAGGTATTTCTTAGTATCAGAAAAATTTGGGAATATAATTTTTAACTAAAAAAAGCCTTGGTTGTCTTTTAAGGGAAGAGAAGTTTTACAGGAAAAAAATAATTTAACCTATAAATTAACTAGGTAAAGATATTTAAAATAACTAGTTATTTTATAGGTTATAGAAAAATAACTTTTTTATCTGAAATTAGAATTCCTAATTATAGTAATGTTATATTTCTTAAATCCTAAGATGCATTATTTTTTCACATTGTAAGCATATATGAAATAAGGATACATCTTGATGGCACTAGATAGCTTACCTAGCAACATTTTTTTCTTTCTAGTAATAAGAGAAATTATATTAAGATGCATCTTACGTCTAATAATTGCATGGTTTTTTGTTTGCTTTTTGCAAGACAGTGTCTCACTCTGTCTCCCAGGCTGGAGTGTAGTGGCACCATCTCGGCTCACTGCAGCCTTCACCTCCTGGGCGTAAGAGATCCTCCCACCTCAGCCTCCCAAGCAGCTGGGACTACAGGCACACGCCACTGCACCTGGCTAATTTTTGTATTTTTGTAGAGATGGGGTTTCACCATGTTGCCTAGGCTGGTCTTGAACTCCTGGACTCAAACGTTTTATCTGCTCGCCTCAGCCTCCCAAGTGCTGGGACTACAGGCATGAACCACCATGCCCGGCATAATGATTGTATGTTGAAAGAAAATAGACTTTTAATGTGTAAATTTCATCTCTTGACTCATTTTTGTTTGTTTGTTTGGAGCACTTTCAAGCATTTAGAATACTCTCTTAAAATTATTCTTCAGTGTTACTATTTTAGTAGATATTTCCAAATGACATGCAATTGTTGGTTTATTTGGGACTTAAATATTATCAGGTTTGACTGTGCTGGTTTACAGACAAATACTGTATTTAGAGGGCCTCATATATTCTTGAGTTTGTGTAGCATAGGCAGCAGCAACACAGGAGAGAATGGGCTAGAGCTTTGGTGGAAAGGGTGGTGCGCAGATAAAGGACAAGGATTTATGCATCTGAGACCCAGGAACTCAGGAAGTAGTGAGATAAACAACTGATGTTTCCAGTAGTTGAAAACAATTTCATAGTGATTATATTCTATATCAAATTATATTCCAAATACCATACTTAAAATTATTTTTCTTTAAAATAAAAATAGAAATAAAAGTAGAATATTTGTGTGTCATTTGAAAAAGTATTACAGTCACGTCTTATGTATCATCATCTTAAATCAGGAGTCCATATGCTTTTTCTGCAAAGGGCCAGTAAATGTTTTAGGCTTTGTGGACTGTGTAGTTGGCCTCTGTTGCACTCAGCTCTCTCTGCCTTTCTATCATGAAAGCAGCCACAGACAGTACTTAAACAAATACGCAGGACTGTGTTTTAATAAAATGTTATTTATAAAAACAGTGAAAAACAGGTTTTTACTGTTACAACAGTATTGTAGTAAACTAATTTTCTTTTGCATACAGCTTTTTGCTTATGTGTAAGTTTCATTTTATGGTGAGTTTTTAGAATGGGGTTCTGGAGCTTTAAACCATTACTTTCCTTTATAAGACTCATTTTCTCTAATTCTTTTGTGTTTGTGGGAGGAAGAATTTTATTTTTGTGTATCTAATTACTCTAAATTTATTTATTTATTTATTTATTTATTTATTTTTGTTTTGTTTTGTTTTGTTTTGTTTTTATTTTGAGACAGAGTCTCACTCTGTCTCCCAGGCTGGTGCGATGTCAGCTCACTGCAACCTTCTCCTTCCAGGTTCAAGTGATTATCCTGCTGCAGCCTCCTGAGTAGCTGGGACTATAGGTGCCTATCACCACGCCCAGCTAATTTTTTTTTTTTTTCTTTTTGGTATTTTTAGTAGAGATAGGGTTTCACCATATTGGCCAGGCTGGTTTCGAACTCCTGACTGCAGTTGATCCACCTCCTTTGGTCTCCCAGAGGGCTGGGATTAGAGGTAGAGCCACCGTGCCTGGCCTAATCACTAGAATTTTAACATACTGCTTTTTATTACTTATCTTCTAAATGTATGGTATAATAATGGTATTGATGATTTCCACCATTTTAAGAGCCAACTATGTATTCTAGGTACTCCTCAGCTACTTTTTATATTTTATTTAATCCTTAAATAGTTTAAATGTTAATGAAACAATGTAAGTTTTATCTCCATTCAGTAGATGAGAAAACTGAGGCTCAGACAAGTTAATAACTCTCCCAGTTTTCCAGGCAGTTCGTAACACTGGTATTTAATCTCAGGACTCTCTAATGCTGCAGGTACTAGCTCTTCTTTTACTATGCTCTGTAACATATACATTTATTTTCCTTATGAACTTAACACATTTCAACTATTAGTATTTTGTAGAGTTAGTCTGAGGGCCTCTTGCTGTTGACATTGCTTCTATGAGACAATACAAAGTTTCAAACAATTGACTTACAAATAATTTTTGTAGCACGGTCCCTTTATAAATTTAAAATTTTTTGTGTAATCTCTTTTAAGTTTTTTTTTTTTGTTTGTTTGTTTACTTATAAAGTTATCCCACAGATTATGTAACAGTTTTAGTCATGAAAAAACTGGAAATATTCAGACCGTATGCATGTTTGTCCTGTGTCTTTTTGTAAACTGAGGGGTGATACTTCAGGGTCCGGGGTCAGGCAACTGAGAACAGGGTACCTAACAGGTGACTATCCTCAAAAGACAATGCAGTACCATTCTCATCGGTTAATCAATTAGTATGTTTGACAATTATGACCAAAAAAAAAAAAAACACAGCACCTCTCAGCAATACTGCGTTAGGTTCAGGTTTTTCTTCATTGTTCAGTTGTTCATGATAATAATCAAGCCTGCATTCAAAATTTTAGTCTTCTCATTCAGACATAACCTAATTTGTTGTTTTTGTATGTATAAACTTCAGTTAGTTCAAGGGGTGTGTAATTTTAATCTATTATGCTCCTGTAGTAGACTGTTGAGTTCGTTAGAACCTTTCAGCAAGGTCTGCTAGGATTAGTAAACAGTCGTGCTGCTTTTGTTTCAGAAAATAACATCTCTAATTATTCTACAATAAAATTTTCATTAATATGAAGATTTTGTACATACCCAGAACACTGACCATCATAAGCTCTGTTGGTAAAGCAAATTTGGGAATTATTACCCTCTCAAATTTGGTAATTTAACGTCCTCCAAAGTCTGAGTTCAATGGCTATATAATGAATTTTTATTTCCCTCCAATATTTAATATCTTTTACTTCTCTTCATAAAGCTGTTAGACATGTTAAATATATAATGTAGAAAAGACACTTGTCTTTACAGTTTCCTAAATTATTAGTAATCTCACTGGTTAGAAATAACCACAATGAGGATTTTAAGCATATCATTTTTAAAATAAAACTGTCACCTTAATTCATTTTTAATATACTGCTAGTATTTTCCCATGGCTGTAGGTATTCAAAAGTGTATAATCTGCCATATAAATATATCATATTTTTCACTATTGTTGATTTAGATTGTGACCTACTTTGAACATTGTTACACACAAATTTAACCACATCACTGTACACAGATTTCTAGAATTAGTTTTATTGGGTCAAGGAGTATGAACTTCCTTAAATTCTTGAAAAATATTATTAAATTTTTTCAGAAAAAATTGTATCAGTTCAAAAACAACATGGGGTTTCTAATGTTGTTACAAGACAAATTATAGTTTAAAGAACATTTATTCTTATGGCAAAGTTCTGTGGACTTTACTTAGCTGATACTGTATCATTATACTTCCATGTTTGTTTTTCTAGGTTTTCTATGAACTGAATTTTCATTTTGAGAAAATAACAATATGTGCTTTTACTTAAGGCCTCTTTTTTTAATTAATTTATTATTATTATTATTATACTTTAAGTTCTAGGGTACATGTGCATAACGTGCAGGTTTGTTACATATGTATACTTGTGCCATGTTGGTGTGCTGCACCCATCAACTCGTCAGCACCCATCAACTCGTCATTTACATCAGGTATAACTCCCAATGCAATCCCTCCCCCCTACCCCCTCCCCATGATAGGCCCCGGTGTGTGATGTCCCCCTTCCCGAGTCCAAGTGATCTCATTGTTCAGTTCCCACCTATGAGTGAGAACATGCGGTGTTTGGTTTTCTGTTCTTGTGATAGTTTGCTAAGAATGATGGTTTCCAGCTGCATCCAGGTCCCTACAAAGGACACAAACTCATCCTTTTTTATGGCTGCATAGTATTCCATGGTGTATATGTGCCACATTTTCTTAATCCAATCTGTCACTGATGGACATTTGGGTTGATTCCAAGTCTTTGCTATTGTGAATAGTGCCGCAATAAACATACGTGTGCATGTGTCTTTAGAGCAGCATGATTTATAATCCTTTGGGTATATACCCAGTAATGGGATGGCTGGGTCATATGGTACATCTAGTTCTAGATCCTTGAGGAATCGCCATACTGTTTTCCATAATGGTTGAACTAGTTTACAATCCCACCAAGGCCTCATAAGGAAAATATATCAATTGATTAAAAAATTATTTGTCACTCATAGTAATGATATTTTTTATTCTTATAGGAGATAATATTTGCCATAGACTTGTCACCTATATTATTTTCAACTGTAATTTTCTTCAATTATTCTCATGGTTTTAAAACTGTGATCTGTGTTTTTATCTAAATAGATGACCCACATGTATGATTTGATAATTTATTATTGATTCAACGTATTTTTTATACGGCGAGTCTTCTTATGGTTGTCTCAGTTTTTGTCACATTAGATTATACTTTTACATTTCTGAATTTTAGCGTGGTATCTTTACAGTGTAAGTGACAACCTCTCCCAAAGTATATAGCTATTAATAATCTCTACTGTAAGAGTACTTCTCATGCTAGCAGGAGCAGCTGCCAGAAATACTTGCCTGTTTCATATAGCACTGTTACTTAGCATTACATTTCTGTCATAGCTTTGTCATTTAGCCCCAATCCTGGTTTGCCTTAAAAACAAAACAAAACAAAATTCTAGTCTAGCTATGATTAATTCTCATTTAAAATAGTTGTAGCAAGTCTCCTCTTCTAAAATGCCTTGATGACTAAAAGGGATTTCATGAAACTCAACATCACTTTCATAGAACTCTTAGCCAAGTAAAAATATATTGATACCTCCTTAACATACAGAAATGTAAAACCTTTTAAAAGCCAGCATCATCCCCTCCTCTCCTGCAAGTAGTCTATTTGGTATCTACTGGTTACATTTATGCCTCTGTTTTTCTATATCCTTTCCATGACTTCATGGTCCAGCTTACCTCTCTCTTGAAACCTCCCTTCTGGCACTGATTTCATCCACTGTTGTCCTCATCCATTAAATGAAACATATTGCAATTATTGCTGTTATCTTTGGTCCCTAGGCATACTATATGGGCTGCTCAATGATGTTATATGACAACTTAGTATAGATACCTCGTTGGTTAGGTTATAAACTCTTACAATTCAGAGGTTATTTTTAATACCTTTTTATGCTTCCAGAGATATTTAGGAGAAAGTTAGTATAAATATTTGTATGGCTGATTCATTGAAGTGTCTGTTAAACTTGGAAAAATCTTTAAGGAATTTTTGTGCTGTAAGAATGTGGCATGTTTTTGTTTACTAAATGTTTTTAAATGACTGTGCAGCTGTGATTTTGAATATTTCATTTTCTAAATTTAACGAAACTCAGATACAGTTTGACACTTAATTTTAAAAGTAATTACTGCTTACTAATTTTGAAAATGAAAAAGAAACACACACGGTATAGTCATTTAGGTGGTACTTTTGGCAGTCTAGATTAGCTCCTAAATATCAGAAAATGCTAAAATAGAGAAAAAAATATAGTACTTTGAAGAGAAGAAAGAATAGGGGTGGTGGTATGAACAAATTTAGAGAGGGAATTTGATAGGGTACCTGTTTTGTGGTGGGGGTTTTTTTATTTTGTTTTTGTTTGTTTGTTTGAGTGAGGAAACTAAAATGTGGCTTTCTAAGCTTCTCTTCCTTGCATATATCTTCCATTGGTACTTGGAAAATATAAGCATTTCTAGATCCTTTGATGTTTTTTATGGTCACTACTTACTTTATCAATAAAGGCATTAATTACTGTTAGTTACCACATATCAGATCATTCTATTTCAGATCCTTTGATCTTTTTCTCTTTAAGAATGTTGCACACATCATGCATCAACATGAGTAAGCAATATAATTGTCAGTTTTCTTTGCATTCTCTGTGTTGTGCCAGCCACCGGCTGTAAATAAGATGATGATCCCCCATGCCCATGCACAAATGAAAAGTCACAGTGATAAAACTAGAAACAAACCATTATAGTACAAAATAATAATTGCTTAAATGGACCTACATACAAAGTACTGTGGGGGTATGAGGAGGCACCCAGAGCTCAATATGAGTGGTTCAGGAAGGGCTTCACAGTAACCTTGAATTAAAACATGAAGATGTTTGCTAAGTAGGTGATCAGAGGACTGATAGAGGGAACTTGTATCATTGCTTGGGATCATGACTTATGTTTTTTCATATTAATTATACTGCTGCAAATCACATTTGTCATCAATTTATTAATGTTAATGTCAGCTAAAAAAATATGTGTTGAGCACCTAGAGTGGAGAACTTTCCTAGAACCTGGAGATATAACAGTGAACTTGACAGACAAAGGCCATGCCCTCATGGAGCTTAGATTCTAGTTTAGGGAGACAGAAAATAAATACTACTGTTAATATTTTGATGACAATAAAATAGGGTAATAAAATAGAGTCTGATTTGGTATGTAGAAGAGGCACTAATCTAGTTACTTTCTATACATAAACTCATTTAATCCTTAAAATCACCCTGTGGAGTATGTTGTGTTATACCTGTTACACATAAGGAATCTCAGGCCGAGGAAGGTTCTTGCCCCTTAGCTGGTAAGTAATGTGGCTGGGACACTAATTCAAGCAATCTTATTCCAGCATCACAGCCACTGCAGTATACAGATCTGGAGTAGGGATTTGTTGAACAGCCCCTTAGTGTCCATATGTTTTAAGGGTTAACTTTTGCCATATAATCTTGGAATTTTAAATGTATAATTCTCACCTTTCCCAACAATTTATGATGTTCTCAATATCTAATTACTGATAATACTGCCTTCTATATGTTTTTGTCATCAGATGATGTTTTAGTATTGGGTTGTGCCTGAGTTGACAGATATGAGTACAAAGCGACTTAGCACATGATTTGTAAATCTGTAATTACACTATGGAAACAATTCCTATGAATTTGTCTTTTATGTAACAAATTTTTAATTAGGTAACGATTTGTATAATTTTGACATCAAAGGACAAGGCTATTTAAATTTGTAAATTTAAACTAAGTTATGTTTTACAGAAACTAACTTAATGTTAAGGCTTGTAATATAGAAGACAGATGAAAAATATGCTAAAAATAAACTTGGAACTAAGCTTCTGGCAAGGTAAACAAGTGTGAAATAAGTCCACAGTCCCTTGTCTGCAAAGTAGAAATCCAGCATGCTCTGAAAACTAGAAATTTAAAAATAAAGGTAGCAAAACCTAACCCAAACTAACATAAAACAATCACCTTTATTATCTATCTAAATATTCATATATTTTGCTGGAGAAATATTAATGTGTGATATACTGGAAGTGTTCTATAATAAACAGTATATGCACTCTGTTACCTTTCTACAATTCAGAATATTCTGAATTTAGGAACACAGCTGTCTCCAAAAGCATGGAACTAAATCCAGAGACCTTAGAGTTTTACAACTGTCACCCACTCATAAAAAACGGAACACACTTTGAAATGTTACAGTAGTCTGAGCTTTATCTTAAGTCTCTGAGTACATGTATATTAAATATTTTAAAACATACATATATAGATGAGTACCTAAAGTTTATTAACCTAATTATAGGCTATTATAACCACATAATACAATGATAGTTTGGAGCTTTTATATTACTTTTCTTCAGTGATTAAAATACAGCTCATGCTAATAGACTTATTCTTTAAATGAGGGTAGAGAACCTCAACCACATTTTTTTTAATTGTCCCAGTACTTTCATGGGAAATTAACACCACAAAATTAATTTTAATCTGCTGATATTTAGTATGCATACTGTGTGTGTTGCTACTGTTACAAAGATGAATAAGACAGCACACCTTTCTCTTAAGTAATCCACAAACGCCTTCATGTCTCTTACAGACTTGTCTCATCATCCACATTTCATGGTCACATATCAAAATTAGATGAACATAGCTTAATTAATTTATTCAACAAATAAGCATCTACTAATAGCCAGGCCCAGTTCTAGGCACTTGGGATACATTAGTGAACAAAATGGGAAAAAAAGTCCTTTCAATGTTTTAGTGGTCCTGAGAAGTCCTCCAAGGCATGACAGTTTGTGCCAACATATAGTGTGTCATCAGGCTCCTTTATTAAATTATACACTTTTCATTCCTAAATTATTTGGTGATAATTTGTATTATAGTTTTTTCATATGTATATATAACTACATACATGTACATACAATTTACCTGATTTGATAGAATTATGTTAGTGGCCTTATTGAAATATATAATCTGCCAGTTTTCAAATACTGTTAGATAGTATCTATTACAAACAAAATATTATTTTGATGCTCTGAAAGGATAAATAGGATTCCATTTAACTCCTTTTTTAAACATTTTTGCAAAACAATTTTCTTTTGGTGTTTTTAATAATTCTATCAAGCACAGCCTAGTGATTTCTTTCTGAATTATTCCTGGATCAGAATTAGACTTCTTGCCTTTTTCCATGCCACTATGGAAGTTTGCATAAACTAACATGTATCTCACATATAAATTAGTTATGTAATGGTAGATAAAATTTATGGTATATATATTTGTGTTACATTTGTTATATTTTGGTAAAAATAACGGTAGATATAATTTAAAATTTTTTAATATGATGTTAATTTTACTATAGAAATAGTAGTGGAAAGGCCCAGCATTTTTGGTAAATGACATTCTAAATGTTAGCAGTTTCAATTCAGTTATTTCCTTTCACAACTACCTGTTGATGCAGCACATCTCTTATTTATATGTATACTATTTTATTCCTAAAATATCAAGGGTAAAATTATTAAAGTAGGGTTTTTTAAAGTCAATATCTTAGATTAATAAAGTTTTCTTTTGTGACTTTGATAGTGTCTTATGTTTATATATTTATAAACTTCATTGCAATTTAGGAATGGGGGAAGCAGTGAGTCTTTCTCAAATATTAATACTGGTTTTGTAATTCTGTTTTTCTATACTGAATATTTTTCAGAGCTATTGAACCACAAAATAGCAGGCTTTTCTTCTTAGGAGAGCCATCATTTCTCAAACGTACATCTTACTACATTGGCATTATTTGCATATTTGTTTTTCTTTGAGAGAGAGAATAGTTGAAAGTGGCCATTGATAGTCGCAACTCCAAATGTAGATAATGCTAAAAACATTGCAGTGATTCACTATACATGTAAGATTTTGATATAATTAACTTGAAACATTAATTTTATGGTGGAATTCCATGTATGCATTCTTTAGGAATTTACTCACAACTAAATCAAGACTTTTAAGTTGAACTTTCTTCCTCAAGTAAATGTAGCACTTCCCACCCCACACATAAAAAAGACAGAAAAGGTTAAATATTTATCCCAAAAGCACATGGCTAATTAGCCATTTGTTTATGATTATTTTATGGTATCCTCATATAATGATGGGAAAATCTGTTTTGAGGATTTGAGAAAATTTATGGTAATGTTGAATGGAATTTTCTTAAATTTCTTCTCCTTTGCTAGTCTTGAACATGAAAATTGAAACTTATGAGCTATTTAATTACATTTTTATGTGTGGGTGATTTCATGTAGTTCACTTGGGAACAATTTCAGCTTAAACAGCTTTTCAGTAATCCATAGAAATCTCTACATTATCACTTTAGATTTTAAAATGTCATTGTTGCTACTAATATGAACATGTAGGGGCAGTATAGTACTGTTTTTGTAAATCTTGTCTGAGTTTGTGAGTTTTAAAAATCTGCGTTACTGTTAGAAGTTTGTTCTTCTGTAAGATAACATAACTATATCTTGCTTTTTTAAAGAATGGTTAGTACTACTTCATTAAGTTGGAACTATTCTTTCAGTTCGTGTTCTTACGTGTATTACACAAAATCTCTTATATTATGAAAGCTCTTGGCCCTGATTTATATATGAAGTCAAGGAATATGTTTAGTTAAAAGGAAAAATGCATTTTTATTGTCTGACAATAAAAATGAGAATAAATGAATTCATAAAAATCTGAAAATACCAAGATCAGTGCAGTTTTGCTCTTACTCTGTGTCATTCTTTCAAAATGAATGTTAATGAGAATTTATAGTCATAATTTTTCAATATGACAAGTGAACAAAACTGAGATTAACTAACAGTCTTATTTTTAAGATTCTTTAATTGGCACATCTTTTTTTCAGTATCGAAACGGTTAAGGTTATTACAAACTGTATTACAAAATATAGTAACCTTTCCCCCAACTTAATATTTAAAAGAAGACAACTGAGCAGTTATCTCTTCCATGTATGTATTCACTTTATTCAACACCTCCTATGAACCACGGACTGCTTTAGGCATTTAGAGTACAACAGTGAACAAAACATCCAAGCCATCACCCTCGTGGAGTTCATATCAGAAAAGCAGAGTGCCTAAGAGCATGGACTGTAGAGTCAGTTGGACCTGGGTTTAAGTTCTTTGTTCTACCACTTACTAAGCCTCATCTGTGAAATGGAGCTAATAATAGTACCTTTTACAGAGGGTTGTTGTAAGGATAAAATGAAATAACCCATGGAAGGCATGGTTATGTACAAGAGTTCTGTAACTATTATGAAGCCCTCATAAGACATTTTTAGATGTGTTGGTAAAAATTACAATTAATTCTCCTGATGTAATAGTACTTATGATAGAGATTTTGAGTATTTTTTTCATTTTTAGTTTCTTCGAGTAGTGAAAGAAGATGCATGGCGCAAATTTTGAATAATTTTTCTTAAACAGTTTCCTGAGTGACTTTTAATCTTCTCTAAGTGGAAAGATGCTGCACATAAAAAGTTAATGTGATTTGGTTCTACTTACATTATGTAGATTCATTCAGTGTGACTATCATATATGTAAAAATTAACCCCATTATGTCTCCCTACATGAAGAAAATTATATGTGACATCTTGGTATTTTGTTTGGAGATTCTCAGATGTTCAGAGTAAATGTGTTGGTTTCAAATGTCATTAAATTGGAATTTTAAAAGTCGCTATATAAGAATTAAAAATATGTTTTATTGATTTACATATTATGTTAGCTGCTAAAATGTCTAGTATATAGTTTCCATTATAATTTTAAGTCCTGGCACCATTTTCCTACTGAAGCCCCCAAATTTGGTAATTAAGAAATGGAACATACTTTTTAACAAATTTGAAAACTATCTTGTCAAAATGGTACCTGATATATTATTACTACATAAGAATTGAGACTTAAAACATTTAAAGAACTGATTCACGAATTTTAACAAAAGTACTTGGAAAATTAGACCTTTCTTTAGTACCCTGTGCTTCTCTTGGTTCTTGTTATTTCTGTGTTATACAGAAATTCCATATTTCACACACACATGCATGCATCCACACACACAGGCATCCCACACACATAGAAATAAAATTCTAACAACCCCCTACCTCTATTTAATAGCTTACCAGCTATGTTCATGCTACAACTGCTTCATTGAAGGGAAGTGCTGTTCTGCTGTTTTCATATTAGCTTTGTTATCATGCAGTATTTTTCAGCTGCTCATGCTCATTACCATACAGCTGGTATGTAGAGAAGAGAAGGAAGCAGGCAGAAGTTGTAATGTCTACAAGAATAAGAAGCTCTCTTGCAGATGGGGTGCTGGCAGATGGGGCATGTGTTTGAACAGGTTTTACTAATAACAGAGTGCATTAAAAATCATTCTGAGAAAGTCTAAGGTCAGTGCCATGAATTTAGAGCTTGAGAGGTTGTTCAGCTTTTTTGTAGACCTTTTTAGAATATTGATCGACTCTTACCAAAAAAAAGTAATAAATGGCAAACCATACCTCCTCCAAAAAAAATCTTACCAGTTTTTTTCTTGTTTATGTTATATTAGTATGTTTTTTCTTTAGTATAATTTTAAAAGCGTTAATACTGTGACCTGGTATCGTTCATCAACTCGTGTTGTTGTAGTCTTAAATATATTTACTTAAAATGTCTACATCTATATACAAAAGTGTAGATGCTTTGTGAAAATGGTAATAACATTCTTCAGTTTCCATATATTAGAATATTCATTAGAAAGTGAAAACTAAAGATTTAGATATCGATATGTATAGTGTTGACTATGTTGAATTAGTGTTGACTATGTTGAATATTAAGTCGAGGAGTGTTTTATCTGCATTCAAGGTTAGAAGTGAATGGTATGCCCAGAAATGTTTCTATTGTTAAAAATATTTCTTGCATATTTTGCATATTCACAAAACCAAAGTGAATGAAGTATAATTAAAATAACTGTCATTTTTATTAAAGTATTTTAGTGTAGGATCTTAGTCTTTTTGGCCCTTTTTTATTAACTATAGTGTTTCTTGATACATCCTCTCTCAATGGGAGATGCTAATGAAAAGCAACTGAAGCAAAATAAAGCTAGGCAATTTCGTGTAACATAGGTAGTATTCAATTTAATTTTAAAGGAAATAGAACTTGTTCTTTTCATAAAGATTAAAATGTGAATATATATAATATATATGAAATATATACAAGTATAGCTAGTTTTTTTTTAATACTTTAAGTTCTAGGGTACATGTGTACAACGTGCAGGTTTGTTACATATGTATACATGTGCCATGTTGGTTTGCTGCACCCATTAACTTGTCATTTACATTAGGTATTTCTCCTAATGCTATCCTTCCCCCATACCTCCACCCCACGACAGGCCCCAGTGTGTGATGTTCCCCGTCCTGTGTCCAAGTGATCTCATTGTTCAATTCCCACCTATGAGTGAGAACATGTGGTGTTTCGTTTTCTGTCCTTGTGATAGTTTGCTCAGAATGATGGTTTCCAGCTTCATCCATGTCCCTTCAAAGGACATGAACTCATCCTTTTTATGGCTGCATAGTATTCCATGGTGTACATTTGCCACGTTTTCTTAATCCAGTCTATCATTGATGGACATTTGGGTTGGTTCCAAGTCTTTGCTATTGTGAATAATGCTGCAATAAACATACGTTTGCATGTGTCTTTATTGTAGCATGATTTATAATCCATTGTGTATATACCCAGTAATGGGATTGCTGGGTCAAATGGTATTTCTAGTTCTAGATCCTTGAGGAATCGCCACATTGTCTTCCAAAATGGTTGAATTAGTTTACAGTCCTACCAACAGTGTAAAAGCATTCCTGTTTCTCCACATCCTCTCCAGCACCTGTTGTTTCCTGACGTTTTAATGATCGCCATTCTAACTGGTGTGGGATGGTATCTCATTGTGGTTTTGATTTGCGTTTAGTTTTTAAAGCTAATATAAGTTACAACACTTTTGGTAACTCAGAAACTCATGCTTCAGATTTCTTGTCAGTAAAATGGAGGTACAAAATATTGCCTGTGAAGTTAATAACTATGAATAAATAAAATGATTTTAATGAGATCTGTGGGAAGTGGTGTACTTTAACAAACATTAGTAAAACTGTGTAATCCTTTTAATAGTGAAAGTTTAGATTCTGTTGGGCATTTTAAAGGTACAGAAGTTCTAAACTGTAAAGTTGCATTTTTATTGCACATCAAACTTATTTTCTTCCAATTTAATTTGTATTTGGACTGTATAACTGATAAATATCTAGAAATACTTTTATGACTTTTCCCTGAGGGGGGGAATATATTAAGTATTATAAACAATATACAATATAATTATAAAATGAGAAACCTGTAAAATGTATTGTTCACCTACATCATTTCTTATTTAGAAAATAAGAAAATTGTGTTTTTAAAATTGTGTTGAAAATTAACAATTTTCTATTATTTCTGTAGTTCTACCATTGTTGATCAGAGTATGTCTTAAGTTGCTAATTATCTCATATAAATATTTTTTGTTGGTACCCTACTCTATGCAGAAACTATGTGAGGAGCTGAGATACAACAAGAATCAAAACAGAATCAGAATACTGCCCTCATAGAACTTACAGTCTATTGGAGAAGATAGACACATATTTAATGTGCTCACACTGTAACAAGGTGTTGGCTTCAAGCACTGGGAAATCAGAGATAGCCTATATACAGATAATTCACATATTTTCATTTCCAACCCAGACCTTTCTTCTGGGCCAGAACCAGTTGGAGCATTAGATTTGGATACCTGGTTATCTCCAAGATATCTCAAGATCCTCCTCACCCCTGGTCCCCAGAAAACAAAAATAACCAACTAACATAGTCATTGTTATCCAGTTGCACAAGTGAGAAAATAGGTGTTATCTTTGATACCTTCCTCTTTTTTACTTGCCATGCATGACCCATTTGTGTGGGTCATGCTATCAGTTTGATGTCCTAAATGTCTCTTAACCGCCCACTCCTATGCATCTCTGTTTCTACCTAGCTAATCAAAGCCATCATTATCTCTTGCCTGGTCTTGCAGAATAACTTCCTCACACAGTCTCTCCACATCTACTCTCAAATCACTGCCATTCTATCTATTTTCAACATTACACTCTGAATGATTTTTTTCAAGAAATACATCTGATTATGTCTTTTTCTTAACTAATATCCAGCATTAGCTTTTCATTACTCTTATGGTAAAACCCAAAATCCTTTGAGGTCTTAGGTAATCTCTCCCTTGTCTACTTCTTCAGCCTCATCTTACACCTGCCATACTACCTCTAGCTATAGGTGGTTACTCCTCCCTGCCCCAAACCTAGCTCAGTCATTTATTCAGAGAGAAGATGCCTTCTCTGAACCTACAGACTAGGTGAAAAACCTTAACATTCTTAACACTCTTTGAACACTGCAGCATTTACCATAGTTGCAGTTTTGCTTTGTTTTGTCTCATTATCTTGCCCACTATGCTGTGAACTCCAGCCATGAGACAGACACAAGACTTAGTTTAGCTTATGTTAGGCAACTAAGTGACTATTATATTGAATGAATGAGAGTGTCTGTGGCAGACTAAGATAACCATATAAATCTGCATTTGTTATAATTATGTATCCTAGGTAGAATATAATTGTAGAGATACTTGAGACAATAAAGTATAGGATAGAATCACAGAGATACATATGTATCAATACAGATGTTCACTGCTAGGAATGATAACCACACATGGATCAAGTGGACAATTATTAAAGATGGATTGGCTCTTAAAAAGGCCTTATGTAATGAAGTTAAGAAACAGGGCCCAAACGATAGCCACAAATTAAAAAGCATGTGCTCTATATATTCAGATGGAAAATCCTGTGAATATGTTACTACTCAGTAAGTCAAGTATTTTAAGGCTGTGTACTAAAAGAATTTTCAATGAAGAAGTCATAGTCCCTTGTTAAGTGTATTTGGGTTGGAGTAATCAACAAAGAGCATTTGAAGCAGTTTCTTTCGTAAATGTTATGATACATAACTTTTGTCAGTTTTCCATAGAGTTCAAATCATTTTGGTAAGGGGGAAAAAACCTAGTAGCTTTCTTGAAAGCACAGTCCATTGGAGATCCTTTGATGTTTGTGTTTTCAGCTCTGTTTCATTATTTCCTATTTTAGGAAAATAAAGCATAGGACATGAGAAGGAGAGTAAGATACAGAAGTCCTGAGAGGGTTTGGGAAAAGGAAGTAAAACCCATGTCTTGTGTTTCTTCCAGTATGCCCACTGATGACTGCCTGGCGTCACTATAATGTCACAGATTATGAGAGCAGTTCTTAACCAAGTGGAGCCACTGACAGTAGTATATTAACTTGTCGTCAAGCTGCTCCTGGTGAATTCCCAGAAATAAAGTGTATCACAGTACACAATTAGCTGCATAGTCTGTCTCTTCTTTCTGTGAGTCTGCAGTGGCTCTAGTGTGGATTTCATATGCACATCACACATTTGCATACTGAAATAGCTAAGAAAACATCTTAGAGATATTTAAACTGCCAGTATTTCTTGCTTTGTATATAGAGAACTCTATTTTTATTTTTTTGTAAACTGAAGACCAAGACTTCCTTAGGTTCAAATCGCATCTACCTTAAGTGACCTTGGGGGTCACTTAAAACTGTGTGCCTCTTTCCTCATCCGTAAAATAGAGACAATAATAGTACCTTCTGCAGAAAGTTGTTAACCCATTTCATTGAGTTAATGTAAGAAAAACACCTAGGAAGAGTGCCTGACATATAGTGAGTTTCCTTCCCTGTATACATTGTATTCTTAAGAAAACATCTTTTTGAAAAGGAGTTGCTTATACAAACTGGAATAAAGTTTGCAGCATCTTTGATAGTGGACACTGAAAGAGCATTCAGGTCAGTTTAAAATCTAGTGTTTATTTTTCCTTTATACGTTTGGTTTAAAATATTGCCATGTGCATTTCTTGAAAATATTATCTCTTCCTCTTTCTAGTTGTACATACTGTCGTACAAATTAAGCAGTTTCACTTATTAGTCAAATGGATTTGTCATTTTTTATTGACTTGCCTGTCCTTCCCTCCTGAGTTGGGAGTGCTTTCGGGATAGATACTACATCTTGCTCAATTTTTGCATCTTTTTTGCTTAGTGCTTGGCTTTTAGTAACCCTGGACAAATATTTCTAAAATGTGGTAGATCTAGATCTAAAAATATAACATTTGAATCACTGCTTAATTTTTTCTTCCTCTTGTTTTATTGTTTAGAAAATGGAGAATCATTATATGACTCAGGATTCATTTGGATGAGATTGATAATATAATGGAATTTGGAGTTAGAGGCTCACATGAATTGCTCTCAGTCACTAGCTTTTTCTGTGCTACTATATATAATACACAGATATTGTGAATCTCACAAAGTTAAAGTGTTTGAAATAAATGGATTGGTAGGGGGTAAGTTACATCTTAGTCTAACAAAATCTGTTTATTGCAATGGTTTAATAAAAGTCAGGTGACTAAAAATATCTTAGAAAATATCACTTAATTTTAATCTTTGCTGTTTATGTTGTGATCGTGATGATTAACATGTCTTCATTTAACTTCTCTTGAAAACTATTCCAAGTTGTTTTTTGTTTTTTTTTTTTGAGACGGAGCTTTGCTCTGTCGTCCAGGCTGCAGTGCAGTGGGGACAATCTCGGCTCACTGCATCCTCTGCCTCCTGGGTTTGAGCAATTCTCTGCCTCAGCCTCCCAAGTAGCTGAGATTACAGGCGCCCACCACCATGCCTGGCTAATTTTTTTTTGTATTTTTAGTAGAGATGGGGTTTTATCATCTTGGCCAGGCCGATCTTGAACTCCTGACCTTGTGATCCACGTGCCTTGGCCTCCCAAAGTTATGGGATTATAGGCATGAGCCACTGAACCCGGCCCTAAGTTCTTTTTTAATATGCTGTGTTGTCTGTTGATGGAATAACTTTAAAGCAAAGGTTTAAAATGAAGAAAGGAATGTGTGTGTCTTTATCTCATGAACTAAAAGATATTGAAATTTTAAGAATACACTAAAGTTCAGCATCCTTTTGCTAGCTTTGAATTTATATTCTTTTGGTAGATTTAGACTATTCCTCATAGAATTTTTTCATATTGTGTAATTATGAACATACATCAAGTCATAAACTTAGATTTTAAGGAACCTAAGATTTAGCTTTAAAAAGTGATCTCAATTTACCATGTCGCAGTTCTTAACAGACCACAGCTATATGCACTTGTTCCGATCCAGAGCAGTTCCTAATTTTAGTTATAATTCATATTTGTTTAGTAGTCATCATTCCATCATTACATACTCTGCCTTCATGCAACTGGTGGGAAACTAACGATATTCATTCCACATAAAGGAGTTTTTAGAATCATATATTAAATGTGACAAACTTTCTTTTTTCTTTTCTTGTCCTTTTTTTTTCTTTTTTCTTTTTTTCTGTTCAGTTCTGTTCTTTTTTTTGAGATGGAGTCTAGCTCTGTCGCCCAGGCTGGATTGCAGTGGTGCAATCTCGGCTCACTGCAACCTCCACCTCCCGAGTTCAAGCAATTCTCCTGCTTCAGCCTCCCGAGTAGCTGGGATTACAGGTGTGCACCACCATACCTGGCTAAGTTTTGTATTTTTAGTAGAGTCGGGGTTTCACTGTGTTGGCCAGGATGGTCTCAAACTCCTGACCTCAAGTGGTCCACCTGCCTCGGCCTCCCAGAATGCTGAGATTACAGGCGTGAGCCACCATGCCTGGCAAAAGTTAAGTTTTCAAACATTTAGAGGTCTCAAGTATTTATAGGTAAATATTTTTTAAATCATGTGCTAAAATGAATTTTAAGAAAGTAAATCTGTAAATAAAATATTTCTATGAGAAGAATGTTGAGAAGATAGCAGAGTGCTTCTATCAGTCTTACAGTTCACTGCACATAAAAGAAGTATACATTAGATACCTTTTCAAGTTAAGTTGTCTTGAAAATATTTACTGAACCTTCAAAGTCTTTTGGAATCTCCTAAACAGGTAGGAAATCATGTAAGTATTTACTAGTCATAGAATTCTTGATGTTTTTTTAAAGCAAATAATGCAATTTGTTGAAGTATATATATGTATATAGGAATTGCTTTAAAATGTAAATTAATGTTTTAAAAATGAATAGAATCCTCTTTTTAAAATGTAGTGGGCACCTGATTACTGTGTTCTTCCCTATTCACTTGACAGCCATGTCAAACACTTGAATACTTAAAGAGCAAGCAAGCTACATAAAAGCAAAGAATTGATGAAAGATCACCATGAGGCCCACTTTCTAGAGCAAGAACCCAGTGTTATTTTTGTTTCTCACTGGCCTAGCACCAAAACAAAATAGGTACTCAATAAATATTTCCAATTAGTGAAATCAGTTTGAATTCACAGACTTTGGTTCATAATTAGAGTTTTAAAAGATTGGTTCAAGTTGTGCCTTATCATTTTGAATTCTTCTGGAAAATTAGTAAGATGCTTGATGAGAAGGGATGCCTGTATTTTAAAAAGTTCAGTAAGTATGAATCTGGACTTTCTGTATCTGCCAGCCAAATGTTGGCTGACATTTTAATATATTTTTATATATTTAATATGTTTTAATATATTTTTCTAGGCTTTTCTCTAAGCATACACAGTGCGCACGCACATAAAATGTATGCTTTTTTCAAAAGGGCTGTACCTTATATTGTGTTATCGAATCTCACTTACCTTCTAGTTTTACAGTCACCCTTCTATAGTCACCTAGCTCTATACATGATGAGCAGTTTCTGAGACTTCAAATGCTCTATACTGAAGTCTGTTCTTTAGAAAGGAGACTTTGAGTCTGGGGGCCAGACAGTAGAGGTGTGGGGAGAAAGGGCTGGGGTAGAACAAGATGAAAATTTTCTTAGTGAGCCATACCTTTTTGAATAGGAGAGGTTCTTTCAGCCACGTGTTGGTAAGAATCGGTGAGTTGTGTACTCACCTATTGCCCCGAGTAACTTTTTGGATTGTTTTTTCATGAACTTTTTCTGGGAATATACAGTTTCAATGAATGTTTTCTTCACTATTTCCCTACCCCATATATTCAGGAGCACAACTTGCTTGTATGTATGATTTCTAGTTTGAATGCCTGCTCAAACAGAAAGTCCCCTTGTTTGTCAGTGTTTGTAACTCAGATAAAAAGTCAACAGTCTTCACACCCACACAGTAAAGTTCTCCTAGTGCAGAAAGACACATAATGCCCTAAAATGGAATGATGAGCCATGACAGGAAGTATTTTGAAGAAATTTAACAATAAGTTAAATAACATTTTAACTCTAGTATTAAATGTTTCAATTAGGAGAAATAGCATCACATGGGTTATCCCCTAATGAACCTTGTAAGACCAGTGACTAGAAGTCTAATAGATGCTATTAATCCTGCAAGTTAATAATAGTCATATTTCCATTTACATCTCAGGTCCACAGGTGATAATTTCCTTCTTCCCTCTCAACACTTACCAAACTTCTGTTTTTTAAACACAGAAGCAAGACCGTGTCATTTATGAACTCTCAGACTATTTAAATAACTTCTCCATTTTCTGACCCACTCCACCCAATTTGGCAATTGATATGTAGTCCAGTATTGCTTTCTATTTGTTTCTTGTCTTTGTGGGGTTTTTTTGTTTTTTGAGACAGAGTTTTGCTCTTTTTGCCCAGGCTGGAGTGCAACGGCACGATCTCAGCTCACTGCAACCTCCACCTTCCGGGTTCAAGCGATTCTCCTGCCTCACCTGTTTTCGTGGTTTTTGTTGTTGTTTTGTTTTGTTTTTGGTAGTTTTTGTTTGTTTGTTTTTGAGACAGAGTCTTGCCTTATCACCCAGGCTGGAGTAGAGTGCTATAATCATAGCTCACTGCAACCTCAAACTCCAGGGCTCAAATGATCGTCCTGCCCCAGCCTCTCAAGTAGCTAGGGCTACAGGTGCACATCACCATGCCCAGGTAATCTTTTTTCATTATTTGTAGAAATGGGGTCTTGCTATATTGCCCAGGCTGGTCTTGAACTCATAGCCTCAAATGATCCTCCTGCCGCAGCCTCCCAAAGCTCTGGGATTACAGGTGTGAGCCACCACACCCAGGCTCGTTTCTTATCTTGTCACCTGGATTTTAAGTATCTTGTGCGAGGAAGGTAATTATAATGCTTTTGTTTGCCCTTGGTAGCATTTCACAGATATTGGGACATAGGAGGTGACTTATTTTTTTTTTTTTTTTTTGAGACGGAGTCTCGCTCTGTCGCCCAGGCTGGAGTGCAGTGGCCGGATCTCAGCTCACTGCAAGCTCTGCCTCCCGGGTTTACGCCATTCTCCTGCCTCAGTCTCCCGAGTAGCTGGGACTACAGGCGCCCGCCACCTCGCCCGGCTAGTTTTTTTGTATTTTTTAGTAGAGACGGGGTTTCACTGTGTTAGCCAGGATGGTCTCGATCTCCTGACCTTGTGATCCGCCCGTCTCGGCCTCCCAAAGTGCTGGGATTACAGGCTTGAGCCACCGCGCCCGGCCTAGGTGACTTATTTCTTAATTGATTGTTTTTTTAACCTAAAATTTTCTCTCAGTTTCTGTCACCTTTCCCCCGTCACCAGGCCTTTGCCTCAGATTTCCCAGATGTAGTAGAAGCATAGTTACATGGACCTAAAATAATGATTCAATAAACTGAATAATCAAATTTAGTTGCAGTTTACAAACATGCTTATTTGCAAAATGTAACACTTTTTTCTTCTTTAGCAATGTCTCGTGTTTTAGCTTAACTTGAGCTACCACATATCTAATGGAAATCAGTAAGAATTATTGATCTTGGGACCAGAGACCAAGGTTCTAAATATAGCTAGCTATATAAGCCTGAGCAAGACTCTTAATTCTGTACCTACTTTTCTTACCTGTTAAATACACCTACCATTTCTAGGGTATCTCTTATGTGCTAGGCATCTTCTGTGTCCTCACAGTGACTCTGTAGTTTAGGTGGGTAAGGTAGGTGCATATCACTACTCTTTTATAAAAAGAGAAAACTGAAACTGATAAAGGTCAAGCACCTGACATTACACTGTGATAGTGGCAAAACTTGTTCTTAAATCCAGGTTTCTCTGGTTCCATTGCTTGTGTTCATTCCACAAACAAAGAGGAATTAGATGACATCCAAAATCACTCTATGGCTTCCTGCTTTTAATGTTTTTTGCTGATTCAGTAGCTATACCTTTTTTTTTTTAGTCTTCAACTCTCTTCTCAAAATTTGTTATTATGACTAATCACTAATTTGGGAAATTAATCCCAGAATTTTAAACAGTTCTTGAAATGAGTACAAGATTAATATATAACACCTTTGGAAAATTATTCTCAAGTCAGGCAAATATATTTGAAAATCACAAACAGCAGCAATAAATATGGATTTGTGTAAAGAAAACAGAAGAGTGAATAGGGTTTAGGCCTTATATTGAGGGAAATTTGATTTTATTCTTTCTCCATGTTAAATTCTTTCCTGGCTCATATTTGTGATTTCATTTTTCTTGAAGTCACACTTACTTTACTTTTTTTCCATGATATCTGTCTTACTTTACTGAAAGTATTACTATAAGAAATTCACAACGAAATTTTGAGAGGAAACTTACGAATTCCAAATGCTTATTGGTAGTTTATTTTGGATTTTAAGTATGAAAGATTCATTGCTTTCTGAATAAATCAGTAAACTCCACGGTGACTTGCTAACTTTGTTGTCAAATTATTGCACTGATGCTGGGTGTCTATGAAAAAGTAGAGGATGTTGACTTAGTATTAGTCTGACAGCTGTGTAACAATATAAATTTTAGAGGAACAAATAAAACCCCCATATTATTCTGTGGCTGGCATAAATAGAACTCTTAACTTGCATTATTGGGTACAAATTCTGTATGTATGTATATTTATATATTTGTAGATACATTTGTGCACGTGTCCATCAGATGACTAATGTGACCCGATCTGAAGGAATGAAAAAACTTTCACTGTTTGAACTAATACTGCAGTTGATTTGTGTCAAATCATCAGAGGCTGCATCTTTGTGAGGAGAGTTTTAAATAGCTTACACTTCAAGATTTAAAACTTCTGGCCAGGCACAGTGGCGTACCCCTGTAATCCCAGCACCTTGGGAGGCTGAGGCGGGCGGATTATTTGAAGCCAGGAGTTCAAGACTAGCCTGGCCAACATGGTGAAACCCCATCTCTACTAAAAATAGAAAAATTAGTGGGGCATGGTGGCGCACAACTGTAATCCCAGCTACTTGGGAGGGTGAGTCAGAATCTCTTGAACCCAGGAAGTGGAGGTTGCGATGAGCCGAGATTGCGCCACTGCACTCTAGCCTGGGCAACCGAGTAAGACTCTGTCTTAAAAAAAAAAAGTACTACTTCTGTAATTATATTAAAATTTATTTAAAAGCAGTCAGCTGTAATATTTTGATTTGCAGCTTGATTTACAGAGGTTGGGATTATATATATTACTGTAAACATCCCCTTCCCCCAAAAAAATAAGTTTAAGTAAGATTATCTATTACAATGTTTAGTGTTTGGGATTGTTTTCTAAGGCACTAGTGTCATAGTATTTGTTTACTTAGATGGTAGTTTTGAACTAAAGCTGGCTTATCTTGTTTTATTTTACATGTTCTCAAAAATTTTTCAGAACTAGTTTCAGTATGAGTTCTAACAGTCAGATGTTTGTGTATATTACATTACACTATGCTCTTGTGTTAATTGACTATATTTCCAATGGAGTAAGAACAAAGTCTTAATTACTGTATATAATATTCTGTGCCCAACACAAAATAGGTGCTAAACAAATGCTTACTGAATGAATAAATGTGGAAAATTGCTTATTGGTCAATACTGCCACCTATTTGTGTTATTGAAAATGTAAATGCTGGGCATATATACTATTTCAGTTGATATCTGTATAGAACAGGTTTATTAGTTTGCCAGTTTTAATAAGCAAACCTTTTAATAAGCACTCACATCCCAGAAAGTTAATGACAGTGAGTTAGTGAAATTTCAAAAAGTATTTCAGTCTCAACATGGTTGGCATTCCTTTCATTGATGTTGAAATTTTGAACTGTCTGTAATTTTGAACTGTCTGTAATCTAAATTCTGTGCTTAGGGCAAGACAGCTAACTGTGGTGGTTTCCTAGTCCTTTCCAGAGTACAGAGTGTTGTCATGATAATAATAAAATCACTGACATAGGAATATAAACACATTCTCCTGCTGTTATAAAATGGAAGTGTATTTTTAAATGTTAGCAAGGTAATGAAAAGAACTAATAGTATTCATAGTATTTTCCACTAATTATAAACTTTTTAGTTGAGTTAAGCTTTTTAATATTGATTGTAATGTATGTTTATTCTTTAGAAAAATAATGCTGTGGTTTCTGATATTTGCTTGTATGGCCAATTCAAAATATTAATTATTTGTTTTGTGACATTTTCTGGATGCCCTAGAAATAAAGTTGAATAAGATGTGAATATTTAGGGAGGAGATAGGGGAGAAAGATGTATAAAAATAATGACAGTGAACTATGATAACTGCGTTAATAGAAGAACTATATATAAGATGGAAATAATGAACTCTTGAGAGTCAAGGTGAGGTAAAGTACTCTATTAACTACTTCATCCTTTATGTTGACATTATGTACAAAGATAAGTATTTCTCTGAAGATAAATGATTCACTTAAGACCATTTGTTTATATTTTTCTCACTGTATGTACATTATTTTTTGTTTCTGCTCACAACCACAACTGGCCCTTCTAAAAACTTAAGTCATCCCAATTATTTCTCAGAGAGAGCCATTTCTCTAGTAGGAGCTCACAGGTTAATGGTTCTATGGCATCATTCCCCAGAGGCAAAGACATCATCATATATTTGTGCTGGTTTTTTTCCTCGTTACTGCTGACTTCTATGCTAGCACACTAGTTCCACTTCTACACCTAGCACAGTGCAGTTGTGATGAGATGAGCATTGGGTCTGAGTTAGCAGATGGATTTTATTCCAGGACCTTATTCTTGGTCATTCCCTTTGCTAATGGAATTTCAATAATGCTTCTAGGTTGTCAGTCAACACAAGAATTAATTTTTTGTAGAATGGGAGAAATGATTGCCTAGCTGAAATTACATGAAAATTTACTTTATTGTAATGAAAATATATTTAATATAGTGAAATAGTAATTCTAAAAATACAGATGACAAACAAGCATTTTCTTAGCTGTTTGGTTGACTGACTTAGCTATTTGGTTTCTTAGTTATTTGGTTGGCCTTCTTCCCAGTGAACTTACTACTTAATATTTTAGTATAAGGCATAAAATACTTAAAAGAAACTTATTTAACAGAGATAATAGACTGATCTAAAGTTTAAAATGTTTATTGTCACAGAGATAAGATAAATACACAAACCAACAAAGATTTTTAAATATTATATTACTAAAAACTTAAATATGAATAAAGTTTCAAACTATATTTTAGCCAAGAGTGGTGTAAATAGAAATGTGAGAATGATTTTATTTGCTTTGTTCATATATAGATTATGATGACAGTAATACAATAGATCACAGTTTTCCTTGATAGTACGTCAGAGAATGTTGAAAGTCATTTTTATTCTGTTAATTTGAAATTCAGTTAGAGGCTCAGTTGACTAGCTTTGTTTGACAAGTTCTTCACAGTTCAAATTAACATCATAAGATATTAGGGAGAATTATTTAAATACTTGGGAAGACAAGGTCTTCATTAGTACTTATAAACATATGCATTTCTCACTTAAAGGATAAACAAATTAATAAAAATCTTTCCCAAGTGGGAACCATGGTAGATGGAGGATATGTGGTAGTAGAAAGACTTCTCACTGTAGACTTTTTTGTATATCATTTCGATGTTTGAAGCATACATACCTGGTAATAAAACATGAATCTACAGGACAGTACCCCCATATAAACAATATTTGTGGGGAGCAGGTTTTCCTGTAACTCACAGCCCTAAGTAGGAGACATATAATCATGGGAGCATGTCCTTTGAATATACAAAGTTAAGAGGTATTTCTTTAGGTTTTGAGACAGTATCCCCTACTTCATTAAAGTTGGTCTCTTCTTAACTGAGTAGACTTAACTTGAAAAAGTTAGTTCAACTAGAAATAGGACATGATTTCAGTTGAAGCCAAAGTATATACTATTATAGCACTAGTATTACACCTGTCTTATGAAAAGCTTGTTACCGCTGACAAATTCTGAATGAAATTTCAGGTGTTCTGATAGTCCAGAACATTGAGGAAAATCACCTTTTTTCCCCCTTTCCTAAATCTTGAGTCCTCAGAACTTCTAACAAAAGGGTTTATGGGTCCATTCCTAACAATTAGATTTTTTGGTTTTTTTGCTTCCCTTCGAAGTAAGATTATTTAGATAACTAACTTCTACTGAGTACATATACATATTGTTCCTGAGGGTAAGAATTAGTTTAAGAGCCAGGTAGGAGATTTTTTTAAAAAAGATAAGTAGACAGTAGAATATAATTTCTAGAAGACTCAAGATGTACATCTTCATAAAATTTTACATTATCTTATTTTCATTTATGTTTTAAAGTAAAAGATGTTGCATTGACATAATGTCTTAGTTATAAAGGTAAACATTTTTGTTTTTAAAATTATGATACTACTTTATGCAGTATTTAGAACCATTTTACTAAAGAATGCCATTTACCACCATAGCAGAGAGTATTGAAATATTAGTAAGTCCAAATCGTTGTTTGGTTTTTCTGGAGAAACTTGCATCGAATAGTGGTAACTATAGGCACACAATTTACTTGTAATAAAGAACACTAATGGGGAGGGTAGGAGTAAATTAACTAGACCCTTAATAATGGGCTTTTCTAGTTCAAGGAATCTTATAATTGTCCCTGAAGCTAGTTGTGAAGGAAGTTGCAAGATGAAATATCTAGATTTATGTAGTAGTCATTCCAGGAAAAATGTTGCCTTCTGGCAAACTTTGGCACCTTTATTATGTAAAATGCCTTTTTAATGATAAGCAATATAGATTGTCAAAATAATTTTGGGGACAGAAGTCCAGTGCCTCCTGTTTACTCCAGATTAAATTAGCAAATAAAAGTAAGCCTCTCCAGCGAGCCCAGTGTTTGCTCTTTTGGGGAGAAAATAGCCTTTCGGCCAAACTTTACACACTTAGGTAGTACTAGTTTGTTAATCTTAAAAAGACATTCTCATGTTTAGTAAAAATTGATGAAGCGTGTGGCCATTTTCCTGAAAATTACTATGTTTTAAAGGATTGAATTGGAAAAGCATAGAGGATGTTTTTATTAAATCAATACCAAAATATGCAGGTTGAAATATAAGTTAGATTACATAATTTCTGCAAATGCTGTTGGCTCCAAACCAGTTTACTTTATTGTCAGTCAACCCCAAAGAATTTCTCTCTTTGGGATTGCCTGTTTTGTACCATCCAAGCTACTTGAAAAATCTGATTAGTCTGTGCCAGGACTACGGTAGGATGACAGTTAGTGAAAATAGCATGCTTTGCCTCTGTTGAGGGGGACCATATGAAAATATATCCTATTTTCACAATGTTTCTGAAAAGATTTATTTGTGGAAATGTTCCTTGCTATTTAAAACTCTTCAAAAATGCAGGTTTTACAAAATACAAAAATAACCTCCTGAAAGTTTGAAAGGGGAGAGGGGGCTGTCGTGTGGGGGCAGTCTCATTTGCTGCCCACATCCTCCCTCTGTTCAGTGCGTTGTGTGCTTACGGGTTCCCTGGAGCGGATCACCATATAATTGATGTGCAGTCTGCATTGCTGAATCCTGGACTGCACCATTCTGTGTTCAAGGGAAGATGTAATCTGATCCCTCTGCTGCTGAGGGAGGAATCTGTTCAGTCAAGGCTTTGACAGGGCATAGTCTCCTCCAATAATCTTCTCCGTTCTCTCTCATTATTCCCTCGAGTTCTTCTCAGTCAAGCTGCATGTATGTATGTGTGTCCCGAGAAGCGGTTTGATACTGAGCTGCATTTGCCTTTACTGTGGAGTTTTGTTGCCGGTTCTGCTCCCTAATCTTCCTTTTCTGACGTGCCTGAGCATGTCCACATTAGAATCTGTGACATACCTACCTGAAAAAGGTTTATATTGTCAGAGACTGCCAAGCAGCCGGACACACGGGGGCACAGAATCACTGAAGGGGAAAAATACAGAAAATATGGGTTTCTACGGCACATTAAAAATGATTTTTTACAAAGTAAGTAATCTGTTTTCTTCCTATGCTGTGTGATTGTGTGTGTATGCCTGCCTGAGAAGGAAAATCTGTATCATCAGAGATGGCTGCAGTATCCTCTAATTTTGGTGGGTGGCTGGATGTCTGGTATTCTGTTTTATATCATGAATGTAAGCAAATAATGGAAAAACTGTGAGCTGGAAAAAGCTTTAAATTTAAGATTAAATGTATATTTTAATCTGAGAATTTTTCACTGAAAATATATTCAGACTTTAGAAATGTGGCTCCGTTAAATGCTGACCTGGAAATACTCTATCCTTAGTTGGCTTTTAGTGAACCTTTTGCCTTCAATTTTTCTATACTTTATATATAGTTTTTCTTTTTTCATTAGTTGACTCTTTAAAAGTATAGAATCATGAGACTATTTGGGATTTATATTTAAAGAGATCATGTTTACTTTCTGTACCCCTCAAAAATTGCAGAATTAATTTTTGATTCTGAAGTCAGTATTTTCAGTAAACAGAACAGTATTTAAAAGACTTCTATAGTCATACAGAAGGTGCTTTCCTTTATGAAATATTTGTAAAATAAAATCCTTTCTCATTGGTTTCCTTGATACACATTTTGGGCATGTTTATTCATTGAAGGATTTCTAAGATGGAAATAAAGTTTGCTTTTAGTGGCAAATGGTATTTGCACCAATGTTTTTTACAAGGTATCCTGGGAAGTTCTGAAAACCAGTATTACAAACTTAATCAGAATAAATATCGAAGTTTCTCCTAATTATGAAGATAAGAATTTGAGGAAGTTATCAGAAAACTAGATTGTAACATAGTCTGTACTGACTGACCTTCCTGATGGATTCATTTGCATGTATGTGTATATATGTGTATCTATAAATTAGACACATGGAAACACGTGGCTACCTATATACTTCAGCTTTTATATTTATGTTTGCTTTTTAATAAAATTATTTGGAGAAAGAAAATAATGGTTTCTGAGAGGAATCACTTTAAAACAATGTAATCAGTCAGAAACTTCTGAAGGGAAGAAACCAGCCAGACCAATTCCATTTCTTTCCAGTAGGTATGTCATGAACTAAGGTATAAATTGTAGATGAGCTTGTTGTACCCTCACCTCTAGCCCCTAGTATCGTAAAATCATCCCAATATTTTAGAAAACCCTTCGTGATGACAAAAACATGGTCTTTATTATTCCGTGTGGCTCTAAAACATTTTTAGTCTCTTTAGTATTTATATTGTATCATGCTATGTTGTGATGTTCCCATGTAAGGCAAGAGGTAGGAAAATAAGGCTGCTGCAAAGCAAGGATTTTTACCTACTTATAAACATGAGGATAGCTCACTATCACTCTGGAGTGTTTTTCCTCCTATAACTTGCAGTAATACAGTGATTAGTTAGTGGACACAAATCTTAAAAAGGGGTTGTTGAAATGGAAAAAGTTGAATCTTATTAGATTTTATTTTCTCGTATTAAAATATACATATAGTCATATAAGAATATTTCAATATTGATGTTGACAAGATACAATTCTGAATATATAGTATAGCATGGCATAATGAAACACCTTAAAATGTAGATTTTGGATACACCTTATAGAGAGGCATAACTGATTCTTTTAAAACCTTTCTGTTGTTGCTTTTCAAGTTAGAATATTTTGTCCTGAGTATCTGTCAATAGAGCTATATTCTATATATATATCAATTGATGACTTTTTCCCTCAGCGTTATTATACTGTCTCCAGATTTCTCTTATTATTGATTTACTTTTTAAAACTATCCTTATTGCCCATATTAATTGCTTTATGCTTTATCACTATTCAAGATTATTTATACTGCTCTTTACCCTTTTATAATGGTATGAGTGTTTAAAATTGAGTTTGTTACTTTCATACTTATTTCTGATTTTACAATTTTGAATTTTGTTTATCTTTATTAAAAACATGTTTTTAAAGAAAAATGAAGATTCACGAGGAAGGCACGTTAAATATGATTCTTTTCTGTGGGGATTAACATGAGATTTTTCCCTATGTTGGTTATTAAATTGGAAAACATGAAAGATGTATTATCTCAAGGAATATATATATATATATATATATATATATATATATATATATATATATATATAAAATACCAGTTTTCAAATCATCACACATTGTTCTTCTGGATAAAATATTAGGGGGAAAAAATTCACCTTTCCATTCCATTCAGAGGAAAACAAAGTAGAACAAATAGAAGAAACTATGAAACATTTATTTTATATATATAATTACAGTTGTAGGCATATGAAAAGTTAAGAATTTAAAATATTAACCATGCTGACTCAAGATTTAGACGATTTTTAAAAAACATATCTTGTTTGTTTTACCTTATAGATGAAAAGAAAGTTGGACCATGGTTCTGAGGTCCGCTCTTTTTCTTTGGGAAAGAAACCATGCAAAGTCTCAGAATATACAAGGTAATATTAAATATAATGATTGATTATGTCGTGATTCTCAGTTTTTTAGAGTTTATTCTGAAAGTGTTTTAGTTTATTCTTGTAGAATAATAATGTTACTAGTACGGTTGACTGTTTAACACATTTTGAGATTACTAGAAATTGAGAACTATATCATTTTAAATAAGAAGAGGAATACCACCTTAGTTTATGTTTTGTTACTACTACATTTGAAGTATGACATAAGCAGAAATTATCTTATGAACAAAAATTTGAAATTACAATTTTTAAGGAATTCTAAAAAGTAAACCATAAAATATGAATATGAGCCCCTGTGTCTTGTTACTATAGCAACAGCTGTTCTAGGGTAGACATTTATGTATGGAAATTTGAAGATACGTTTATTAGCAGTGAAATAAAACAATTACTAACTAAATCTTATTTCATGAAATTAATATGTTAGAAATTTTCTTTTATGGGCTTGGTAGGTCTTAAGTTTTTAACACATACATTTCCATACCAGTAGAATAGTGTCCATAACAACTAAATATAATTGTAATCTTTTTCTATTTCAGTCTCCATCATTTTTGAATTTTACATCAGTATAAAACTTTTCCCACTCTCACACTAATTAGGCTAACTTAAGCACAATGTCTGTTGCCCAGCCAATTAAAAGTGGCTTTGAATGTCACTTGGAATGTCGCATTTTAAAATTTAAATGACAGAAGTATCTTAGAGCTTTTTTTGGTCTTTAAAACAGAATTTTTAGTATAATTGCCAGTTTTTAAAATAAGTGATTGAAACTTAACAGTAGAAACCACAAGAACTTTATGGTTATGACGTTTCTTCCTTTCTCTCAAAATATTTCGATTTAGTTATTTTTGTTCTATAAGATGCAATACAATTAACATTGCTCAGATGCAATTTTTATTGAACATTGTTACAGATTGTGTCTCTTACAGAAAAATAGCTTGTTTTTATTTCAGCTGTAAAAATATTTCTTTCAAATGCTCTTTTATGAAATTTGAAAATCATAATAATTGGAATAGTCTTACATTCAAAAAGTGAAGAGATAATACAGAAGAGAAAAATGAAGCTATCTCTTATTCAGGAGCTGCTTTTCTGTGTGATTTTTTTTATGTTAACTGTCCCCCTTCCTGTTAGTCTTTGCCTTTTGACAGTTTTACTGTGTTTTGGCACTTCCACCAGAGGGTGTGGAGGGATAGAGAGACAAGTGAAACTATTCACTTCATTTTGCTTTTCCCTTCTAGTCATGATAAAGTATTTCTTGGATGAGAAATTTGCATTTAATGTTAAACTGTTAATGCTATTTTTTAAATGTATCAGTCTTCGATTAATATGGCTGATACAAGGACAAAGGTATTACATTGTTCACTTGTTTTTAAGGCGACTTAGAATAAATGAGTGCTGAATATTTATTACGGAGCACATTTTAGTAAAATTTGTTTTTTGTTGCTCACTTTTTATATTGACAAAGCAACTGAAAAGGCACAAGTTTTATTTTTAGCCTGTTAATACATAATTTTATTAAAGCAAAATTAGACCAAACAGCATATTTATTTCCATGTTTTTTTGGAGACTCTTGGTTAGGAAGATATATATTTGATATTTTGTCGTATTTTTGACATTTGCTAATAAGATAAAACTATGATTTTTCCATCAAAAATTTGTTATAAACACATCCTATTTTGGAGAAAAAGAAAATAGAACTTACCTTTAAATTTGAAAGATAGATTTAATTGTTGAATGTTAAAGATTGTCTTCGATTTATACTATTAGAGGATTTAAAGGGGGTAGGTAAGAAGACTTTTCTGTAAAATCTGGTGATTGAGATACATTTTTTTAACAAAATAATGCTGGATAGAAAAAAAGCTGGAGGAGTTGTTTCATTAGTAATTTATCAGAGTTTGATTGTTAACTGTTATGATGCAATTTGTAAGTGTTCTTTGAATTTAAAATAATCAACATAGCTCAATGAATTGAGTGAGAATTTCTTTTCAAATATAATTTCGTTAAAACAGACCTTCCTGCTGCTTTTTTTCCAAGGTCCTTAAAATGGATACCCAATAATTACCTTGAGTTTAGTTTAATTACATGCAGAAATTAGAAAGGAAACTTTAATACATTCATAATATAGTTATATATCTATATTCTTTCTGCTGTTAATTGATCATTTTTAGGGTAGTTAGACAATTTTAGAGAGATCATCTAGTCATCCTCATTTTACTGGTGGCAGAATTGAATTTCAAGTTTGTTTGAGACTGTTAAATCTCAAAATTTAAATTACTGTATAAAAATGTTTAGATGATCTTATTTAGTTTTGTATATAAGTTCTTAATACCTGTTTTGAATAAATGTATTTCTAATCAAGACTGAGTTCTGTCAACTATTCAGACCAAGCTTTATAAATAGCAATTAAAAAATTGGAAATGTTATAGGCATCTGGGGCAAACTTAAGGAATAATGTGATTCTTGAAATTCAAAACATTTGAACATAGTATTTCTATGTATGAGTTTTTTAAAGCATTAATAAAGTATCACAACCCTTTGTATAAAGAAAATTTAAACTTTTATTTATGTCACTGAAGACCAGTCATAGAAGAAGTGGGACTTGTATGTTCTAAGGAAATATTTTAACATTATTTGTATATATTAACAACTTGCAGTTTTGTCATGGAGATTCTGTTATTTGGTTGCAATTAGCATTTCTGCGATAATAGCAGGTGTTACGTAGGAGGGAGGAAACTTACTGTAAGAACCGCAAATAGGTTTTGTTTACCTGTGATCTCTGGGAAGAAATGTAATTAACTGAATTGATGATTGAAATATGCCAGATCATCATTCTTTGTACTAGAATCTGTTATTAATAAGCATCTATTTTTGCTTTCACTCTTGCTTTTTTCCTTTTTTCCTTCCTCTCCTTTTTTTTTTTTGTTTTTTTTGTTTTTTGTTTTTTGTTTTTTTTTTGTAGTACCACTGGGCTTGTACCATGTTCAGCAACACCAACAACTTTTGGGGACCTCAGAGCAGCCAATGGCCAAGGGCAACAACGACGCCGAATTACATCTGTCCAGCCACCTACAGGCCTCCAGGAATGGCTGAAAATGTTTCAGGTGACATATCTGAACATAGTACTTGAGATGCCTCACTTAATTGCTGCAAAATAAGGGATTAATCATCCATAAAAAAAGAAGGAAGCACTTTTACATACTATACTATGGATGAACCTTGAAATCATTCTGCCAAGTGAAAGAAGCCAAACACAAAAGACCACATGTTGATTCTCTTTATATAAAATGTCCAGAATAGGCAAATCCACAGAGACAGAAAGTAGATTAATGGTTGCCTGGCAATGGGGGGAGGAGAAGGACTAACTGCCAATAGGTACAGATTTTCATTTTGGGGTGATGGAATGTTCTGGAATTGGATAGTGGCGATGGTTGCACAACAGAGTGAATATACTGGGAAGCACTGAAGTATACACTTTAAAATGGTGAATGTTATGTGATGTATATTTCAATTTTAAAATGCTGTTAAAAACAAGGGAACTCAATTTTTGAGTGTCATAATTGAGGAAGTCCAATACTTATTTGTGTAACTGTGCACTGACATTTTTTTTTAATTGCTTTTTAAATAATAAGACTGACCTTCCTCTTCTCCTTTGTTTGAATTTCTGGGTTGTCTAGTTTTCTAAACTGCATTGCTTGTAAGTTAGGCATTTAAGAGTAATTTAAGAACCATGCTAGCTAGAGTTAATACAGCTTCTTTTCTTCAGTGCCATGCTTGTATATGGCTTACCGTACTTGAATCCTGATTACTATATTTTAATAGTATTTATATTTTTTGGACATTTACAGGGAAGATTGGTTACAACCAAACCCTGAATATTATGAATTTTATAACCTAAGATAGTGATATTACATTGATTTATCTCTTCTTCCAGTAAGATAATGCATATAAATCAAGTGTTTAGCAAAATACATGGCAAGGATTAAGTACTCACTCAGTTATTCATTGTAAATAAATAATATAAATTATGTAAAGTGAAGATATGATGTTAGCCTCCATACTAATGTAAAATGAATCTACTACCCTACCTCTGGCTGCATGAATGGTTAGGTATTTAATCAATGCATAAGGGAATAATGGTTGATAAAGATGATACTTTATTTGACTTTTAGTGTTTCAGATTTTAAAGTGTTCACTTTGTAAACCCTAATATTTTAAATACCTAGATGAATATGAGATAAATGTGTCTATTTTTTTCTTCTGTAGCTAGAAAAGTAACTTGGAGCACTATTGCTTTTAAATGGATTTTTTAAATTATTTTCTACCCTTCAGGTGATTTCTGAAAAACTAGGATAACCTTTTTTTGGTTGGTAACTGAAAGATTTGAGCCTTGCTCTCAACAGGGATTAGTTTTTCCCCTGGTTGAGACAAAAGTGTCTCGAGACATTTTTCATTTTTGTAACTGAGGGGATGAGGGCACAGGACACTGCTGGTATCTAGTAAGTAGAGGGAATATAAAGGACGATCTCCATGCCAAAGAATTATCCAGCCCAGAATGTCAATGGTACTAAAGAATCTGGGTTAGAGGAATGAAAATTATATTTTATTGTTATTAAAATGTTATAAGCCACTGCAATTACAAAGAATTTTTTTAAGTTTTCATTTTCATAGTCATTTGTTGATTAAACTTACCTTTTCCCCAAGGATTATTCCTAACCCACCCCCCTGAGTTATTTTGCCTCTGGTTCATGATGGTTTGTAAAATGTTAATTAGTTTTTATTTTTTCCTATGCATGCCCTCAGAATTCTGAATTTTTAATTTTGTCCCATCCTTTTAAAAGGAAATCTTTCCATCAATAAGAGGTGAAAATAAAACTCAGACACTTATATAGCCTTAAAAAAAATTTAAATATTTTTATCATCTCTGATTAAGCCAAAGAGGTAGGAATATGGTTGTGTGTTGCCATGCTAGCACATGCATACAGTGTGAACAGCATATATCGTTCTGATTTCATATCACATGATTTCACTGATTTAATATTTTTATAAGAAAATACTAACATGATTGAAAATTACACTATTAGCAATAGTTTTATCATCACTGTAGAAAACCTCCAAAATGCTTATTTTGTATGAAAAGGCTTATTTCTCATCAGAAGGTAGTTCAGAGTAAGATTTACTTTTTCTGTGGTAGGGCTCGTTTTTTCCAACGTTTTGGAATACTTGAATATTCTTTGCTTACTATCTAGGATATTTCTCAATTTTAAGGGGACTCTCTAATATTGATCCATAGGAAGAGGCATTTCAGCTTTATTTTAGTCAGGATATTTTAGAGAGTTCATTGTACACCGTTTGCTTGTTTAGCTAGTTCATGCTTTTTAAATGAAATGTCCAAATGTTACCACATACTATATTTCATCAAATCTGAGACACCATAGATTTTTTTAGATGCATTCCAATTTCAGAAATGTTAATATTTAAAAAAAAAAAAACTTTATTCAATAAGCTAAAGAATGTTAGACTAGCTTTTGGTCCTGTGAAAGAAGTAGGTACAGTGAAAAAACCTTGTTCTTAGTTAACAGGAATAGCATGTGGAATTACCCTGCAGGTATAGTATTTTAATTTTTTTTTTTTCAGATAAATATTCTGTAGCAAAGAAATCTGTAGCAACAAAAGGTCAACTAGACAGGTAGATCAGGACCTTCATCTTTTGAGTACCATGTCTGTCTCTGACACACCCAAGGCCTCATTGTTGTACACTGCCCTTTATTTTCAGGGCTGGTCCCAGAGTAACTAGAAATGATTCACTTGCCTAAAGGCTTACAGTGCTTTAATGTCTAACTTGTAGAGATATAATTTCATAATAAAGTGGGGAAGTCATGAGTTGACCTATGTGAGAGAGTTGAGGGATAATTAAACTGGCATGATTTCTACAAATATGCTTTGGGGGATTTCATGATGACTTTTCTGTTGCATAATAAGCAGTATGGGAGAGCTTGTCCCCTTACTGTTCTGCTATTGCTCCTAAGGCAGTGATACAGCATTGTTTTGGTCCAGCTCCATCAATTCTGACAGAGTAGTCTGTACTCTGTTTATAAATTGAGTGTGAACAAATGATATTCCATTTTGCATAAAAGAGGACTGAAACAGAATGCCACTGGAAAATAGAAGTGCAAATTAAAGACAAAAACCAAAAAAAAAAATAGAAATTTTATACCATTTGAATTTTCAGTAGCCATTGATCCACTTTGTATGGCAGTCAGATTGATGCTTCAGATTAATTTAGGGAAGCGAGTTGGTCATTTGTTTGGCTTGTTTATATCATTCAAGTGCTAATAAATGGTTTTTCACTTAAAATTTTCAGACTAATTACATGAACATTATTTTATATTGAAATTTGTATTCAGAAGCATCTTGAGAATAGCACAAATGACTTAGAAGGACAACTTCTTAGTTCAAATTTTGACATTGTCTCTTAAAAACAATAACTTCATTAATATATAACCAGTCTTGCCTTTATTTTCACACTCTATAAAACACATAACATTAAAAAGTTGTCAAAGGGGAGAAAACATGTACATCTGCTTAAAGTTATACTTGGAAATATATTGGAGACTCAACAAATATTAGTTTCTTCCCTTGGTCAAGAAATAATCTTAGTGGACCTCAGAAATTTTCTCGATCTAAAAAGGGACCGTTAACACTGGTTTCACAGTGTTGGTGTGAGGATCAAAGATAAAGTGATATGGAAGAACTTTAACCTTACACAGATGTCATTAGCTTTGCATTATTTTAATTAAAGCATATTTGAATTAAGCTATTTATGTACTTTGAAAAGATGTTATACTAAAAATATTTTAAAATGGTAAGTATAAAATACATGTGTTTTGATATTAAAAATGGAGGAAAAATTTCTCCATTGAAAGATTTAATTAGGTTTCATGGGAACACTTAGAAACTGTACATGTTCTCAAACCTACTTTATTTACATCTTATTCGCTACTCAACAAAAAATTAAAACCCACAGGATGGTGCCAAAAATAGAATTTATTATTACTTTGAAATTGTACTTGGGACACAGTGATTTAAAAACCTTGTTTTGTGTGAAGGACTTGAAGAAAGTCATGTATTGGAGCTAGAGAAGACTAAGGGAACATGTGATGTCTGTTTTTAATATATTAATGACTTTTGTATAAAAGTAGGAAAAGACTCATTCTTGGGTTCTTCAGAAAGTGAAACCTGAATCATGTTCTTTGAGTCAGATTTTGGCATTAAGTTAAACTTAACAATTAAAACTGGCCCACAGTAGAATGGGAGATAAGTTACTTGAATCCTGGAACTGTTCAAACAGCCTGGATAACCATGTGCTAGAGGTGCTAGAGAAGTGAATTCTTTACCACATGAAATTCAGGTGCAGTACTACCCAAGATCATAAAACAGTCTATCTAATTGGGACACTAAAGATCATCCAGACCAGTGGTTCACAAGTGCTGCTTTGGATCATCTACATCAACACTGGATGAGCTGTTTGTTTAAAAAATAAAATGTCTTCAGCCACTGAATCAGACTCTCTGCTGTTGGGTCTTAGAACTCAGTAATTCTTGCTATCCTTGATCGGCATTTGGGAACCACTGGCCTGGACCAAGCCTCTCGCTGTGTAGGTGGGTTCTCTGAGACTCAGACTCATTAAGAGACTTCCATGTGGTTCTACAGTGAGTTTCCTGGTGAAGCCCAGGCTCTTGATTGCAGTTCAGTGCTCCTTCTATTCTTCTCTACTACCTCTATGCTCTAATTTACCTGAAATAAAACACCACTTCCATGGGGAATTTTCAAATTTGCATTTGCAATTTTGTCCTCAAATTAAAATTTACTTCTGAACCTGGGATGTTTTTCCTCTCCCCTTCAATATGTTCCAACAAGACTACATGAAAGGCCAAAGGAAGTACTTTTTTTTTTTTTTCCTCTTTTCCGAGAACCACTTCTCAAGTAGCAGTAAAATAATAATTAAAAGAGTTATCCAACACTTTGCTTTTGCAGATAAACCAAGGCCTGAAGAGGTTAAATTGTAACCTATGACAGTTATCTCCTAAAATTATTTCCTGATCCCCAATTCAGTTCTCTCTCAACTATTCTTCGTTAATGGTTGCTGTAGGTTACTTCATATACACACATGTAGTCATTAGCTGCAAGGGTTTCATGTTAATGTATATGTCCCTTGCTGCTTAATTGTATATATACAAAATTTGAAACCACTCTTGGAGCCAGAATCAGCAAGCAAGTCCTAGTGATACCATCAAATACAAAGAATAGAAACACTCTCTAGAGATAAAATTGAGATGACAGCATTAATCTAGAGATAGTATTTCCTGATTCTTTTGGGACTCATTTATTTATTCAATAAATATTTATTAAGCACCTTTTCTGTGCGAGGCCCTACTTGGGCGTGGTATGCAATAGTGAAAAAAACAGACAAAAAACCCTTTTTCAGGAAACCTGCATTCTAGTCAGAAGGGGATGAGGTGGATGGGTTTGGAACTGGTTACAATTTTAGAAAGGTTGCTCAGGGAAGGAAATAAGGAAGCAAGGCATGTGGGTATCTAGGGAAACAATGTTCCAAGGAACAGCAAGGAAAGATGTTGTGAAACTGAGTGTGCCTGGAGTGTTTACAGCACAGAAAGAGTGTGTATGGCAGAGCAGAGTAAATAAGAGGAAAAGTAATGGGAAATTGGTATGTTGTAGGCCACCCTAAGGACTGATTTCTACTTTGGGTGAAATGAAAAGCCATTAGAAGGTTTTAAGAAGGTTAAGACTTTAACAGTAGCACCGAGTACAGTGTGGAGAATAGAACAAAGAGGCAAAGGTAGAAAACTGGAAGACCACTTAGGGAGTTACAGGAGTAATGTAGGTGAGACATACCGGTAGCTCAATCCAGTGTAGTAATAGTCAGATTGTGGATATATTTTAAAGTTTAAGGCTATGAGTTCATTTGGATCAAAATTGTCTGATGGTAAAAGAGAGGGAGGAGTCAGGAATGACCAAAGACTTCTTGGCCTGAGTAACTGGTAAAATAGAGTTTATTTTACTGAAATGAGGAAGACTGTGGAAGTATAGATTTGGAGGGAAAGATCATAGACATGTTAAGTTTCAATTACATATCCAAAAATAGATGTTGAAAAAGCAACAACATACATAGGTCTGAAGTTCAGGAAGGACTCCAGGCTGGAGAGAGGAAAGCTGTTTTTATGGTCCAGATCTTTGTTTAGAATCACCAAAGAGATGTGATTTTAACCAATAGAACTGTTGAATATGTATGGTCAGTGGAAACAGTCTCATTTTCTTATGCTACTCATCTTTATCAGTGGTATACTTTTTAATAAAATAACACGAAGTAACATCTACTGAGTGTATATATAATTTAAATTGAGACATTTTTAATTGTCTTTGATTCTTATTACAGATTATTTAAAATAAAAATGCATCGTTTCAAATATTGTTTAGAGTCTTAGATATATTTTGTTATACAGGCATGATTTTTTTCCATGTACTTTTTCTTAAATATATGGAAACTTCTGACACAGTTTCAGATACTTAGTCTGAATTAGATGTTTATCATCTGTTCGTCTGTCCTGTCTTCTTTAATTCTACACCCTATCCTCCAAAAGCCTTGATAAAAGATATGTCTCATATATTAGCTTTTTTTTTTGAGACAAAGTCTCACCCTGTCACCCAGGCTGGAGTGCAGTAGCGTGATCATAGCTCATTGCAGACTTGACCTCCTGCCACAGCCCCCCAAATAGGTGGGACTACAGGCGCATTCCACCATGCCTGGCTGATTTCTTATTTTTTTATGGAGACAAGGTCTCATTATGTTGCCAGGCTGGTCTCAAATTCCTGAGCTCCAGTGATCCTCCTGCCTCTGCCTCCCAAAACTGCTGGGATTACGGGAATGAGCCTACGCACCTGGCCTAAAGCTACATTTTAATCAAGTCAGCATAGTTATCCATCACTCAAAATGAGCATGTCCTTATACTAGTGTCCATGCGTTGTCTGTGATGTAGATGGAGAGGAATAGCATTTTATCAAAACCCACCTCAAATCCTGTTAGGGATGTGAATCAATAAATTAATGAGTTTGTTTTGTTGATACCAAATGGAGAGACATGAGTGGAGATTGATCACTATAAGTTATGTCAAAGAGGTAAGTTTAAACCAGTATTTGAAGTTATGTGAGAGAAACCAAACAAGATAATTAAACTTCAAATTAACTGCTTTTAATTGGTCACGTGTATACATATACATGTTTATGAGTATTTTACATTTCTATGTATAATAAGTCCTCCCCCTGACCAGAAAAGGTACAAAGTAAGACTCAGGGTGAATGTTCTGGATACATGTATTTGTAGAAGCAAAAGGAAGGGACACAACTGGTTGGAACCAGTATTTCCTTAACATTAGGTGGTAATATGGAATATACTGTGGAAATAAATACCATTGAAATGTTTTATGGTATTGCCAATTTAACACATACTTTATGATAAGAAAGATGAGAAGAAGTTCATTGTAGATTCCACAGAGGTAAATAAAAAGTATTCCAAATACAGCTCCTCATATCCTTAGTGTATCTCTTGTCAGTTATTACATATTTCATGTCTTGGATCAAGTTTTCTTGTTTGGACAAGAAATGGAATGGCAAAATCCAGATCTTTTTAGCTGAAAACTTCACCTATTCTGTATTCACCCACTTCTGAAGTGGACACAATAATTCTTACAATGGTACTTAAATCAGTATAAACTTGCAGAAAGAAAGGCCTGCTTAAGAATGTTCTTTCATTTAAGTATTATGAGGTTAATTAAATGTGTGAAATTGTAACATTTTGAATTATTCACATGGCATTTTAGTTTTTCCTTTTAAGAACCATGGCTTTTCTGTGCAGGTGTTCTTCACTGGGGGGAAAATAATAATGTTTTAAGATGATCCCCTGATGTCATTTAAAGGAACTCTTATTTCTGAAGCATAATTGTGTGTTTTTGTGTTTTTATAGTGTATCTCTTTCTTACCCGCTTTTGGCCTTTGTTTATATTCTAATTTTACCACTATCAGCTACTATTTTCTATTGTTTATTGTTTTTATTGTTTATTCAATTTTCTATTGTGTATTTGTTTTCACATAACAAATCAAAGCCTGTTTAATTTGTGGAAGACACTTGTCAAATGTGTAATATATCGAGTTACTGATTTTTCTCTGAATGATGTTGCTCGTCTCCCTTCAGATGATGCCTTATTAAAACCATCTAATTTTATGGTGCTCAAAATTGTCAAAATTTTCTATTATTTACTCAGTAACCCAAAATGATGTTTCTGGAATAAAATTTTGGCTTCTCAATTAGTGACTTGGTGGTAGATGAACATATAACTATTATAATAATGTAATGAAAAACTATTTTTCTGTCAAACATGATTTTTTTTTAAACCTTTTACAAAATGAAAGTGGTTGGTAAGCGATGAAATTAAATGCATTCTTCAATGCCTTGTGGAAAAAATGTCACTGTAAGGAGCCACTTTTTATACAATTCTACCTTGTTCAACTATGTTTGTGTGTAGATGTGAGTTTTCCTTTATAAGCCTATAATTTGGGACATCTGTTAACACAATAAAAATTTCTAATTCTCTTTGATAGAGCTGGAGCGGACCAGAGAAATTGCTTGCTTTAGATGAACTCATTGATAGTTGTGAACCAACACAAGTAAAACATATGATGCAAGTGATAGAACCCCAGTTTCAACGAGACTTCATTTCATTGCTCCCTAAAGAGGTAAAGATTATCAATTACATTCTTCATTGGGTGTTATTTGAATATATAACTCAACAGCTACCACCTTTAAACATTGTCATGCTAATTATTGTATTCAGTATTGTCAGTTTGACACTCTTAATTAGTGGTAAAGAGGGCTGTAAATTGATACATTGCCATGACTTAATAATGTAATTGTCAGATTAAAGTATGCATATGGACTAAGTAACTCTTTTCCACTACTTGAATAAGTCATATATATGAAAGTAACTATTGAGTTTCACTAATTTGATTATTTATTTACCAATATTTTTTTGCCGGGTTATTTGAAGCCCAGCCTTTAGTTATCTTGGTATATTCATTATAGTAGATTTTTTAAAATTCTGACCTTATTAAAATAGCAATATTTTTTCTCTTATTTTATTGTATATCTTAAGTCCCTTCAAGACCAATAGTTTTTCTCTGGTACTTACATCGTGTAATTATTTTAAATACAAATATTATAATTTCACGTGTGTATATTTTTCTAATCATTCTCCTCCCCATCTCCATTACACAAATACAGATATCCCATACTAATTATATGCTAAAAGCACTTCTTTGGGAATTATTTATGCCTATTTCTTTTTATATTTTTATGTAAGCTGAAACTATTATAGACTGATTATATGGGCATTCATAGCTATTATATGGGCATTCATAACTATAAATAAGGCATAGTTTAGATACAGTTCCTTTATTGATATTATAGACCTAGTAATTTTATTTTGTCAGTGAACAGAAATAATATAACATTAAATAATCAGCATCACCATGATTTATATTTTCGTAAGTCATGTGTGTATGCCACTAGTTATATATCAGCTAAGAATACAATATAAAATACTAATATACCATTTCAAATTATCCTGAAACTTCGAATTTGAACAGAAACGGAGTCATTTTTTAAGATTATCATTCTAAATATCCTAATGATATTAAAGGTAGTCCCAATTAGAATTGCATGTTGGATATGAATAAAATAGTTGTGTCATATTTAATGCATGGAACCAGCAAAGAGCAAAGTATAGAAAATCTCTTCTTCCTGAAATGCGTTTTCTACTGAGTGCTTTTTAAAAATGACATTGGCCCAGAAGAAAATTTTTAGTTTTGCTAACTCGTTCTAAAACTGAATCCTTTGAATAGATTTAGCTTATGAAAGTGACATCAGCTCTCTTTGCTTCCAGAAGGGCATTAATAATAGGAAACACTTACATAAGTATTTGACTGAAAGTGATTGTCTTCACCTTTGATATATTCTCCGTAGTTTTCTTAGTGATATCCTCCGTATTTTAGAGGGTATCATTTTGGTTAAAAGGCAGACTTTCTCATTTCATTTTTTTCTCTTATTTCTAATAATGGTGAGGTTTTTGGTTTGTTTTGCTTTATTTGAATTTCCATAATAACTTCTTAACACGCAAAATGTGGTTTAAGATCAGAATATGAAAGTATTTTGAAAAATCTAAGAATTAAAAACAAATAATCAATAACCAGGGTAAATCCAATAAAGATTCTTTCGGTTTAAGTGTTCTTTTAAGGATTGCCTGGGGAAAAAGAAGTGAAATTAGATGGGAGACTAAGGGAGAGCCTTGGTTTAGCATATCATCTGTGTTTCCCTCTTATTTTCAACTACCAGGAAAAACATTTCCTGTTTTGAAAAATGCTTGTCTATGTGGACAAATAATGGTATAGAAAATATCTTCTCAGAAACAAAGTATTATTATTTAAAACATTATTACCTTCTTGTCAGGAAATGGACTTATTTTTCTTATAATTCCTTTGGACATATCAAAACTATTTACAAACATTTACTTACTAATCTCAAAAAGCTTGACAAAAGTCTCACTAGTTTCACATGGGAGGGTTGTGATGAATAACATTGTCTTTATTTTATAAGTGAATACCAGGAAAATAATAATCTTATAGTAGGTGATCTAGAGCAAAACCTGAAATTCTTAATAGAGGATTAGCCAACATTAAAAAAAAATTTTTTTTCCTTGACTAGTTTAATCCACTGAAATACAGCAAATCTGGGAAAATACTGGCTACCTTCTATGTACAACGTGGTTGTCTTTTATATAGGTTATAGAGAAAAATAAAAAATAGCAATTCTTACAGAGTTGGACAAGGAAAAGATAATTATCTGAAATAGGTTTCAATTCAAGAGCTTTTCTCTGGCAGAAGTGGTCTTTAGGAAGAAATACTTATCTGGGTTTTACCTTTAAAACAAATTAATAGAAAACTGCATTAACTGCATGACTTGGCTATAAGAAACCCGTAACTCCCTACCATAGTGGTGGGACAGACAGAGTCTCACTCTGTTGCCCAGGCTAGGGTGCAGCAGAATGATCATAGCTCACTGCAGCCTCAAACTCCTAGGCTCAAACGATTCTCCTACCTTAGCCTCTTGAGTAGCTAGGACTACAGGCATGTGCCACCGCACTTGGTTAATTTTTGGGGGGGGTGGGGGTGGGCATAGGGGCGGATGTCCCTTTTATGAGAGTACTAATTCCATTCATGAGGACTCCAACCTTGTGACCTAATTATTTTCCAGACACCTCACTTCCTACATTGAGGGTTAGGATTTCAACATGAATTTGAGGGAATATAGACATTCAGTCCATTTCAGAGCCCTACATGACAAAACCTTGCTTCCTTTGAGGGAACTGGTATACTCCCTCATAATACATAGTAAGAATCATGCAACTAATTGCTATTTTCTTTTTGGCCTGGCAGTTTAATTCAAAACCTTGTAAGACATACCTTGTTGACAGCATATTTGTGCTCTACTTTTTCTCTAGTTTAACCTTCTTTTCTGATTTTTTAATTTGTATTTTCTTTTGTTTTGCTTTGTGTATTTTGTGTATTGCTTAGATGTTTTGATGGAACTGGCTAGATGTAAATAGGCAAACATTTAATAAGTTGAAGTTCTTGGTTGAGTTAGGGTCTTCACTACTTTTAAGGAAGGTGTGCCAGTAACCTATAGAGTTAGCACTTCAACTTTCTTTAGCGCCTTAGTATTTCTTTATGTTTCTCTTTAATGCACTGGACTAGATGATCTCATAATCGCTATTAATGCTGGAAATTTTACCTGGTGATTTGGGGATATACTTTTGAAATCTAAGCTATTCTGGATTTGTTGTTTCCTAGTCTTTAAGATCCATTGACTATTTCTATATATTACCTGATTTCTACTTTAGTTAGGTAACTAAAGCAAAGAAAAGAATAGACTTTTTCTGTTTTTAGATAAATATCTTGGTCATTAATTAGCATCTCTTTTGCACAAATATTTTTGTGCCTGATAACTTCTATGTTAAATTACAATTACACACAGACTAATAATGGTAACATCACATTACTGCTATACTGACACAAAGTGAACTTGCTTAGGCTTTGATTGATTGCTAATTCCCAAATTAAGTGGCTTTTGGAGTATCCGTTAAGTACAATATTGAGATTACATATGTGTGAGTATTGTTGAATATAGTTATACCTTTTTATTTTAAACGACTCAGCTTCTCTGCATAATACTGGTCTTCTCTGATATACCAAAAGTAATTATTTCACAAAAAGTTTTTCACTATCATTCATCAGTAGTAGTAGTAAACTGAATACCGGCTGGTTGGAGTATTTTGTATACACAGTATTTACTGAGTATACTGAATATATAATATTCAACAAATACATAGTAAATATGTAATTAATGGTAAGTTTTTGCTGTTGTTGTTGAGACAGAATCTTGCTCTGTCACCCAGGCTGGAGTGCAGCGACGTGATCTTGACTCACTGCAACCTCCACCTGCCGGATTCAAGTGATTCTTGTGCCTCAGCCTCCTGAGTAGCTGGGATTATAAGTGTGCACCACCACACCTGGCAAATTTTTGTATTTTTAGGAGAGATGGGGTTTCACCACATTGGCCAAGCTGGTGTCGAACTTCTGGCCTCGAGTGATCCACCCACCACGGCCTCCCAAAGTGCTGGTATTACAGGAGTGAGCCACCACACCAGCCCATGATGAACTCCTTATATATGTAAAGTCATTGGGAAAGCATAATTTATATTATATAATTTATATTTAGCATCAAAAATAATTAAAATTGTGCTTTTACTCCCTATATGACCCTTGACCCTTTAATGGATAATTTGTTTTAGTTCTTGTCATTTAGTTCTTGTGAAAACTGAACTTAATTGCTCTATTTAAATGGTTTTCCTTGTATCATAATTTAAAATTTTATGTGATATGTGAGGCTATTTGAATAAACAGTCAGAGGCTATAATTCCCCTTTTTTTCCTCTTTATTTTTCCTCTTTATTTGAACTGACACACTGAAAAAAATTAATAGTTTACAAGTATTATAAACAAAATTTTTTAATCAGTGGTATACCAAAGAGTTAGCTCAAATATACAACTCTGTGTGGCCCATCAAGAAGATCCTTATAAGTAATGTAAAGTAATTAGAACTCAATTACTTTTATATGTCTATGGAATGGTTTAATAATTGTCCCCCTTTGTCATTTACAGTCAAGGATGTAAGTGTTTCAAAAGTTCATTATGATAATAAACACTTTGATTTGAAGACTGTTAATTATGATATATATCAATCAGAAATGATCTGAAGTCATGCCACACAGAATATATAAAAATTATTTCTTGTCTGTCAGGCAAGCATTTAGGTCCTGTCTTCAGTGAATTTACATTGTAGTAGGATAGAGAACAAAGTTAAACAACTAATAACATTTTTTTAAAAAAGAATTATTAAGTTGAGGCTCACAGAGCAAGGCAAGAGCAGAGACAGAGAGCTTTAATCAGTAGTCCCCGAAGAGGTAAAGAGTAGAGTGAAGTTCATAAAAACCATAAGGTGTGTGTGTGTTTTTTATCTGGTATATATTTGTTAGGACTGAAGTTACTGCCTTTCATAATTTTAAAAATCAGAGTGCAGAATTATATTTATCAAGTATCTCATCCTGTGGAGAATAATTAACTTATATAATATATATATTTATTTAAATATGGGTATTATACTATGCATTTTTTTCTTAGTTGGCACTCTATGTGCTTTCATTCCTGGAACCCAAAGACCTGCTACAAGCGGCTCAGACATGTCGCTATTGGAGAATTTTGGCTGAAGACAACCTTCTCTGGAGAGAGAAATGCAAAGAAGAGGGTAAGGTTCAAAATTGCACAGAGAATATGTTTATACTTTGAAAAGCAGAGTGATTCTGAAAACAAGTAGAAAAAATAAAAATAATATTCACCTACTTATAATAAAATCCACAGATTATTCTACACATTGAAATGAGCCAAATCTTACAGCTAACCCCTTTAACAAGCAATATAACTAATAGCAAATATATCTGATTTGCTTCCTATCACTAGTAGAATTAATAAACAATGAAAAAGTCAAGATGTGGATGATTTAAAGGAAACCCCAAAATTACATTTCCAATTAAATATCCAAATATTTAGTATTAATTAATTCTTTTCATAAATGTTTATTGAACACCTCCTATGAGCCAGACATTTCTTCAAGGTGGGGGATATAGCAGTGAACTGAAGTTCTCTTTCTGTCATGGAGCTTATGTTCTTGAAACCTATTTTTTTCCTTAGTAGAGGAATAGTTATCCTTTGTATTGGGAGAGCTGTTTTGTTGTTTTTATTGTTGTTTTCCCCAGCAGACATCCAGAAAAATATTTTTGAAAAAATATAAAAGTATTATGTGCCTCAGAAGCAAACTTTTTTTAGAAAGAATCATAGAGCATGATGCAGGTACTCTATAGGTGATCATTCCGTTCATGGTGGTTATAGTCAAGTGGGAAGCATTGATGGTTAGTCCAGTTAATAAAGGTTTGAGGTAAAGATCCAGGGTACTTGGTTTCTCATCCTGCTTTTCACCTCTGTAGGACTTGGATTAATCAGTGAAATCTTCCTTCTTAAGTATCTGTATACATAAAGTGGGATTAATCTCTGCCTTCCCTTCTCCCATATAATCATTTTTTTAATGATCTTTTAAAAATTGTAATAACATATATGTAGTTTATCAATTTAACCATTTTTATATGTACATTTCAGTGGCATTAAGTACATTCACGTTGTTCTGCAACTATCACTATCATCTGTGTTCAGAACTTCATCTTCCTCACATGAAACTCCATGCCCCCTGTTATAACTCCCCATTATTCCTCTCCACAGCCTCTGGCAACCACCCTTTTACTTTCTGTCTCTATGAGTTTGACTACTCTAGCTACCTCATATAAGTGAAATCATACAATATTTTTCCTTTTGTAATCAGCTTATTTCACTTAGTGTAATGTCTTCAAGGTTCATCCATGTCATAGCATGTGTCAGAATTTCCTTTATTCCATTGTGTATATGTATCTAATGCTACATTTTGTTTATCCATCTGTCGATGGGCCCTTGGATTGCTTGCACCTTTTAGTTATTATGAGTCATCCTGCTATGAACATAGGTGTACAGATAACTGTTTAAGGCTCTGCCTTTAATTGTTTTGCTTATGTATCCAGAAATGGAATTGCTAGATCATATGTTAATTCTGTGTTTGTTTTGGGGAACCACCAGACTATTTTCCACAGCAGCTGCACCATTTGCACAAGCATTCCAATTTCCTCACATCTTCACCAGCATCTTTTAGAATCATTTTGAGAAATGAAATAGTGAATACAAAAATATGCCATATAAAGTGCAAACTTTACATTATTGCTATATACTGTGATAACAGTATTAGAAATTGGACAATGTCTTACATTTCAGTGGTTTCGAGCAGAGAGAAAGATGGAATACTTTATAAAATGTATGATTGTTATTGTTGGTGAAGGCAATTTACTCTTGACCTCTAACACTTCAGGGATTGATGAACCGTTGCACATCAAGAGAAGAAAAGTAATAAAACCAGGTTTCATACACAGTCCATGGAAAAGTGCATACATCAGACAGCACAGAATTGATACTAACTGGAGGCGAGGAGAACTCAAATCTCCTAAGGTAACTGAACTCTGCACAGTGTAACAGAAACCATTAATCAGTGTTAGTACCTAGTGTACTCTTTCACTTCTTGGCAAACTGTATAATTTGACACTTCTCTTCTGTGGAAAGAAAACCATATATTTTAAAATAACTGAAAGTATTACTGACAGTATTCTTTTATTGCTAATTAATCTGACAACTAATTGTGCTTGAACAAAAGATAAGTTAAATTGAGTATCTTTTTATCTTACTTAAATGAAAATCTCTCAATATCCTGTTGAATTGTACTGTGTCATACACATTCTACCTGAGAATTTGCTGCCTTCTCTGATCACATAGTCCAAACATGATTTTTTGAGGAGTGTCTGTGTTTTGGTATTGGTGGCTTTCGTGTGTCTTATTTTTATAAATTGAAGCATAATTCTGGTTTTCTGTATTAAAACGTTTCAAATATATAAAGAATGTTAAGAACACTTTAAATTATTGAGCATATTTTTACAACTGGAAAAAAACAGTTTGGGGAGACATTGTGATACTAATATGTATATGTTATAGATTTTTTTTGTTTTGAGAATGCTAATAATTGTTACTCTTTGTGGTTAATAGATGCGTATTTTGTTCTTGTGTGTCAAAGTTGTAAAAATTAGAGGCATATTCTTCTGGTTTGAACAGATAAAATAGATTATTGTCAAATACATTGGTGTTCGAACCAATGTATCTTCATGAGGTCTTGATGCAGTAAAACTTTAATAGTTGATGTTTTGAGTATAAATAATAGACTATGGAAACAATAAAATGTTTAATTCTGAATTCGTCAGCCAGGAAAAATAATGCTTTATATTTTATATAAATTATAATTCTAGAGATAGACTACAAATTACTGTTCCTGTTTGTGCCTTCATTTTTCTCTTCACCAGTGTTTTAAAGAACATAATTTAATTAACATATTTCTAATCTGTACATCTATCTTATAGGTGCTGAAAGGACATGATGATCATGTGATCACATGCTTACAGTTTTGTGGTAACCGAATAGTTAGTGGTTCTGATGACAACACTCTAAAAGTTTGGTCAGCAGTCACGGGCAAAGTAAGTTTACTCTTCCTACACTTCACAAAGTCACAATTTTGTGTATAGCATTGCAAGTAGCAACTGGAAAAAAGAAAATCAGAATTCATTCTTGATTCTCAATTATTGGGATAGCAAATATCAGAGCTCGTAACTTAGCTTTTTCCCCCATATTTATGAAAATCAATGGCATGAGGATAATGATGTTTCTCATGATAGAGGTTTCATTAATTTTTTTTCATTTACATAGTTTGTGACAGATATTTTAACATTTTCAAGGGTGCTTTATATTTTTCTTGGCTCAATTTTTCCCCACTTTTATTTACTGTCTAAGTTATACCTCATTACTTTGTAATGTTTTTCAAAAGTATGGTTGAGGGGTATTTATTTTTCCTTATGAACTGCTTTGTTGATAACCTACCTATAGTTTAGAACTTAATAAATCATGTTAATTTATACTTATCTCAAACCCTTGTGAGATGAGAGTGGACTAGGCATTTAAATGTAAGTTTGAAGAAAAAAGTAGCCCAAGCAATCAGCTTGACCGTGTACCATATCATACCTTAATGATTCTCTAGCAAATATTTATTTGTATCTGTCCAGTAGAGAATATTTTCATGAATTAAGTAATTGCCACCTAAAAAATAACAGAAGAGAGTATGAAAACAAAAAAAAAAATCCATGTCTTTTAAAATGTCTTTTACCATGGTGCTTCTTGGCAAGTATCTTATAAATACGCCAAGTCAGATGTTAAAATTTTTTAAAGCAGCTTTATATTTCCATAGTGTAATATTAGTTTGGGATTTATTTCAGGGCCTTAATGTCTGTCTTTACTTGTCTAGAAGTAGCTTCACTGGCTCCTAACTACTGCCCTGGGGCAGATTCAGATGAAATGTGGTATGTAGCCACACCCAATACTGTTGGCATACTTTCATTGAATCTATTCCCATGGAAGAAACCCAGTTGCAATTTCAGTATTTTTTCATCAAAGAGACCAGAGCTATCATAATTGCTTTCATATCATGTTTCCTTTTTATTATATCATATTTTATATCATATGTTTGCTTTCTACATGTTCTTCAATTGCTTGTGCTTATATAAATTTATAATGCTTTGAATAAACAAAACTATAAATAGTGATGGGATCATTTTATACGGATGTGTAAAATAATATTGTCTGAAGAGCCAAACGAATAAATAACTTTACTCCAAATTTTAATGAGCTATTAAATTTTATTTAAATCACTTTTCCTTTCTACCCAAAAGTAATCATCTTAAGTGTTTTTCCAGTGTCTGAGAACATTAGTGGGACATACAGGTGGAGTATGGTCATCACAAATGAGAGACAACATCATCATTAGTGGATCTACCGATCGGACTCTCAAAGTGTGGAATGCAGAGACTGGAGAATGTATACACACCTTATATGGGCATACTTCCACAGTGCGTTGTATGCATCTTCATGAAAAAAGGTAAGGGAAAATCTTATCGTGGTTGGGACTTCTTCCTCTATTATTTGTGAATTTGGGCCCTTTCTGTATAGAGTTACTGAAATAGTGACAATGAGCTCTTAAATTACATTTAATTATTAGACTTCAGATGGTTCTATTCTAGGAAAGCCATAGTGTTTTGTCTTAAAATTGGGGATTGTCTGTAAGTTTCCTTTTTCATTTGTTAGTGTTGTCGGCTTCCTCTTTGAAGCTCTCTACTCTCTAATCCTTTTTATTGTTCTGTATCTTTGATGACTCATCATGTTCAAGCAGAAATCATTTTTTCTCTCTCTTTTTTTGATATTCTTACTTCTGCAAGTGGGACAAATTCAGGCTTCAAGCATCTGAGCCTTTTAAAATTACCTACCCACCTTACACCCACCCTATCTCTAAGTCTAGGCAAAAGCTGAGGCCTGTGAGTAATTTGTTCTCTCATTCTGAACTAGTGTCACAACTTTCTAACTTGGTCATCTTACATTTTATATGCTGACATACAGTCCTTTTATAATTATGATAGTGTCACTGCCCAGTTCTTAAGTCTTTGTGAGCCTACTGTTGACTAACGAATTAAGGAAGAAATCCTCAATCCAGTTTTCAAAATGGTGTCTGCCAAACTAGATTGCTTGACTTTTTCTTCTCAGTGCCTTTGCTGTTACTTTTATCTCCTCCTGTAAAGCCCTCCTATTAAAATCCTATCTTTCTATTATCTTCATCATACCCCTGTTAAACAAGTGTGATTTCTGCCTCATTTGTCAAAAAAGGTCTCTCTGAAAGGTCCTTACAGTGAATCAATGGCAGTCTTTACCTTTAATTCTGTCTATAGCATCTTCTTATATTAAGAACCATTACATTAAGCAGATTTCACACCAGATTTGTAATATGTTTTCATTGTGTTCCATTGTGTTCTGACTTAAATCTCAACCCTTTAATTTTCTAATTTTTCCAATATGGAAACTGTGGTATTTCTTTTATCTCTTCAGAATGAATGACATAAGGATACCTGAGTTTTCAGCTTTGTTTTGTAATCCAAAAGTGATTACAGTATTTGCATATTGCTCTGGTTTTCAGGAGAGTGTAGCGCTAATGTTGAACCACATGTTTAAGGGATAGCCATTGTTTTTAAAGATGTACATATCTTTAAAGATCCATATCAATATTTTTATAGCCTATTGCATATTTATAAATCTAATCATTAAAAGAATAAGCAGCCTGTGTTTGAGGACATGTCTAAAACTGGTTAATTTTTACTGGAATGTATAGTGTAAACACAAATCTGCAGCTGTTTAAATTCCAAATCCTGACTTGTTTTGTTGTATAACCTTTATTGAATTTTTTACCTAATCACAAGGGAATATATGCATCCATAATTGAAATTTTGGAAAATGGCAAAGAACATAAAGAAGAAAATTTAAATTCTTTAAACTACTACCACCTAGAGTTCTCCCATTAACATTTTATACACATGCCCACATTAACATTTTATTTCTAAAATCAAAATCTTATTGTATATATTTAGAGGCAGCTACTGCTGCTTTTAAAAAAAAATACAGTACAGTGGTTTTCAAACTCAGTCCCACAGAACCTCGAGGTGCTGGAACTAAGGTCCACAGGTCAGGGAACCAAGCATGAGGCATTCTAGGCTTCCCAACTTCCCATTCCCTTATTGTATGTTTATATACCAAGGTTTTACATAGGATTTCTTTTGACAAGAGTTGTTCCTGTGTAAGAAAAAGAAAGCTAAAAAACCTTGACTAAATCTATCATGTTTTCTCATATTATTAAAAATTCTAAACATGGGTTTTTTTGTTTTGTTTTGTTTTTCTGTTTTTCCCTCTGCAGAGTTGTTAGCGGTTCCCGAGATGCCACTCTTAGGGTTTGGGATATTGAGACAGGCCAGTGTTTACATGTTTTGATGGGTCATGTTGCAGCAGTCCGCTGTGTTCAATATGATGGCAGGAGGGTTGTTAGTGGAGCATATGATTTTATGGTAAAGGTGTGGGATCCAGAGACTGAAACCTGTCTACACACGTTGCAGGGGCATACTAATAGAGTCTATTCATTACAGGTAAGATCTCTTATCTCTCCCTTAAATGCTCTCCTGATGAATCATAAGGTTGTTTTACTCAGATAATCGCTGTCAAATTGCTGCTCCAGTACAATCCAAAAAAGATTAACCAGATTATTCTGCTGTTTTTTATATAAATTTCAAAATTATTTAGATGCTTTCAATTTTCTGTGATCTATTTCTCCTCTAAATACAAATATTTGTCTTGTAACCTGACAATTTGGGACTCTAAGGTTTGCTATATTAATTAATGGTTAAATAGTCTCATAGGAGAGTAACCTGGATTTTAAGAAACTCCTTTGCAGAGGATTAATATGGCCCAAAGCTGACCCTTTGCTTTGATAGCTGAAAGTTGATGGACCATGTAATTGTGATTCCATCCCCATTCAAAGTGGAAATAGATCCTTTCTGCATAAAGCACTCTACTGTCCCAGGCCCACTGATTTGTAGTCATAAGGAAGTAAAGTTGACTAAACAGATTTTTTTTTTTTTTTTGGTTTACATTTCAAGCCCATATCCTTGAAAACATTGCCATATTTTAAGATCATTGACTAGATGAATAGGAAGTTTAGAATATGAATCTTGTTTTGTTTCCAGAAAGGCAACATTTTCAATGTAAAAATATTTCCTACAGCCTATATAGTTTATTTATCAGTTATTGCCCATTAATGTTCAGCAAATTAGTACATAATCTTAGTACTGTCAATTCTGTTCTTAGGATATTTGTTTCTTTGTCGAAGGAATATTGTCCATGTCATGAAATATTGACAATATGATCAAGATGTTTGCTAAATTAGAAAAGGTGATGAATTTGGAGGAAGGGAAATTGGCTGCACCTGTTTGTGATATTCTCAGAAGCTTAATGAATATAATATTCTAATTTAAATAACCCCATTTGATTGAGAAAAGAGGTAGCCACATTATTATATAGAAATGATAGATTGTTGTTGACTTTTGGTGTAGCTGGGAAGCTGGAGAAGAGGTGGTATGTAGTTTGCTTTGGATAACAAAATGCCACCTCTTCTGATTCCAGATACAATTATCTTTTGGCACATTTCCTAATTAGCATTAGGTTCTTATAAATGAAATTTTATTTTACACACGGTTTTTAATGGAACTTACTTTTGAACATCACGAAAGTTATCTCTAGCCCTTTTCATGCCTTAAGTGCTGATAAGCACTCCGTTTATCATAAGCTATGTCATTAGTCTTAGCTTCCTAGTGGGAAGGAAAACTCAAATAGCAATTCTCTCAGTTACCCATGATATATAGCTAGGTGGGGCCAGATGATTTGAAAATTAATATATTGTTCATTTTAGGTGCTTTGTTTTCATTTTAAGTTGCTTCTGCATCTAGTTTGAAGCAGCTTGGCATAAAGATGAACCTTTCTGATAGAAAGGTGTGAGAACATACGTTGTAGAATGGCTTGGCATGCACTTTATCCTCATTGCCACTTTACCTTAGTACCTCATTTTGTTCCTGGCATTACCCATTTCCCATCCTCTTCCCCCTTTCCTACTAGGATTAAGGTCAGTAATTGATATGAAGAGCATCCGTACTTCTATTCTAATAAACTGTGTCTTTTGTAGTTTGATGGTATCCATGTGGTGAGTGGATCTCTTGATACATCAATTCGCGTTTGGGATGTGGAGACAGGGAATTGCATTCACACGTTAACAGGGCACCAGTCGTTAACAAGTGGAATGGAACTCAAAGACAATATTCTTGTCTCTGGGAATGCAGATTCTACAGTTAAAATCTGGGATATCAAAACAGGACAGTGTTTACAAACATTGCAAGGTAAGTATTAGTTACGTTTAGTTTTGTTCATTAAAAATGAGATCATTATTCAACGGAAATATGGAGCTTTAGCATTACAAAAAGAGTCAACCTCATACGGAATGATTACTTCAGAAAAGTTTATGCATATTTTCACCCTGACTTACAGAACTAGTCTACTCTTGAGGAAATGTTTTGAACTGTGTTTTTAATATATAATATAAAATTGTTTAATCACTTCCTGCATGTTCAATTGACTCTACTTAACCTTTAAGAACAGTGAGAAGAAAGATCTTGGCTATATCATAGAAGCAACATACTCATTATATTTTTTGATTGGCCATTGCATTTTGAATTTGTAGTCCAATTTTGAAGGGCTACCTTATTGAAAAAAACAAAAGCATCCTTGATAGAAAATTTATTTGGCCTCCTCTTAGTCACGTGCTTAACTGGAATGGAGAGGAATAATAGTGCCTACTAAAATAGAGAAAGAAACAAGTGAAAATCACTAATATTAGATGAGGTACAGCAATGCCTCATGATTAACTTTTTCTATTTGTTATAGCCCTTAGAAAGCGTTTTTTTCTGGGGTGGGGGAGGGGGGGCGGCATCTGATAGGCAACATTGCAGCTTTTTACTCCTTGGTTTTGTCTCTTCTCAGAGTTTTGGAATAGTGACCATTCAGCTTTGAGTGGTTCATAGTGGTGGAGTAATAGATCTCTTAGTGCTCATTTGTCCATCATCAGCAGAATGTATGGAGTTGCACTATCTGCATCCTTACCGAGGAATGCTGTCGTTCACACAGCCAGAAAATAAGACATTTGTCTGGTAGCTAACCAAGCGTCTTGGAAGACAGGCCTCTTGAAAGTTAATGTTTCAGTTACAAATTGCTACCAGATTTTCTTATATCCCTGCTGATCCTAAAATACTGAGGACATAGGTTTCTAAATATGTGTCATTTCAAATGTTGCATTTATTGTATGTTGTAAAGTAGAAGTCTACAAATTATAATGTAACTAACCCATAGCCATTATTTCTAACCAGTAATTAAATTCTTTTGGTTTTTGTCTAGGTCCCAACAAGCATCAGAGTGCTGTGACCTGTTTACAGTTCAACAAGAACTTTGTAATTACCAGCTCAGATGATGGAACTGTAAAACTATGGGACTTGAAAACGGGTGAATTTATTCGAAACCTAGTCACATTGGAGAGTGGGGGGAGTGGGGGAGTCGTGTGGCGGATCAGAGCCTCAAACACAAAGCTGGTGTGTGCAGTTGGGAGTCGGAATGGGACTGAAGAAACCAAGCTGCTGGTGCTGGACTTTGATGTGGACATGAAGTGAATAGCAGAAAAGATGAATTTGTCCAATTGTGTAGACGATATACTCCCTGCCCTTCCCCCTGCAAAAAGAAAAAAGAAAAGAAAAAGAAAAAAATCCCTTGTTCTCAGTGGTGCAGGATGTTGGCTTGGGGCAACAGATTGAAAAGACCTACAGACTAAGAAGGAAAAGAAGAAGAGATGACAAACCATAACTGACAAGAGAGGCGTCTGCTGTCTCATCACATAAAAGGCTTCACTTTTGACTGAGGGCAGCTTTGCAAAATGAGACTTTCTAAATCAAACCAGGTGCAATTATTTCTTTATTTTCTTCTCCAGTGCTCATTGGGCAGTGTTAATGCTGAAACATCATTACAGATTCTGCTAGCCTGTTCTTTTACCACTGACAACTAGACACCTAGAAAGGAACTGCAATAACATCAAAACAAGTACTGGTTGACTTTCTAATTAGAGAGCATCTGCAACAAAAAGTCATTTTTCTGGAGTGAAAAAGCTTAAAAAAATTACTGTGAATTGTTTTTGTACAGTTATCATGAAAACCTTTTTTTTTTTTTTTTTTTTTTTTTTTTTTTTGCCAACCATTGCCAATGTCAATCAATCACAGTATTAGCCTCTGTTTATCTATTTACTGTTGCTTCCATATACATTCTTCAATGCATATGTTGCTCAAAGGTGGCAAGTTGTCCTGGGTTCTGTGAGTCCTGAGATGGATTTAATTCTTGATGCTGGTGCTAGAAGTAGGTCTTCAAATATGGGATTGTTGTCCCACCCCTGTACTGTACTCCCAGTGGCCAAACTTATTTATGCTGCTAAATGAAAGAAAGAAAAAAGCAAATTATTTTTTTTTATTTTTTTTCTGCTGTGACGTTTTAGTCCCAGACTGAATTCCAAATTTGCTCTAGTTTGGTTACGGAAAAAAGACTTTTTGCCACTGAAACTTGAGCCATCTGTGCCTCTAAGAGGCTGAGAATGGAAGAGTTTCAGATAATAAAGAGTGAAGTTTGCCTGCAAGTAAATAATTGAGAGTGTGTGCAAAGCTTATTTTCTTTTATCTGGGCAAAATTTAAAACACATTCCTTGGAACAGAGCTATTACTTGCCTGTTCTGTGGAGAAACTTTTCTTTTTGAGGGCTGTGGTGAATGGATGAACGTACATCGTAAAACTGACAAAATATTTTAAAAATATATAAAACACAAAATTAAAATAAAGTCGCTGGTCAGTCTTAGTGTTTTACAGTATTTGGGAAAACAACTGTTACAGTTTTATTGCTCTGAGTAACTGACAAAGCAGAAACTATTCAGTTTTTGTAGTAAAGGCGTCACATGCAAACAAAATGAATGAAAAAGTCAAATGGTTTGCCTCATTCTCCAAGAGCCACAACTCAAGCTGAACTGTGAAAGTGGTTTAACACTGTATCCTAGGCGATCTTTTTTTCCTCCTTCTGTTTATTTTTTTTGTTTGTTTTATTTATAGTCTGATTTAAAGCAATCAGATTCAAGTTGGTTAATTTTAGTTATGTAACAACCTGACATGATGGAGGAAAACAACCTTTAAAGGGATTGTGTCTATGGTTTGATTCACTTAGAAATTTTATTTTCTTATAACTTAAGTGCAATAAAATGTGTTTTTTCATGTTAGTATGCCTGTTTCTTCCACTGAAGTAATAATCCTTCATTATAAGTATTTAGGATTTGTCTATAATATTTAAATCAGCAAAATCTTGGTTTCTTTGCATCTCCTGCTGTGTGGCATAGAAATCAATACTTCAGACCTGTTTTATACAGCAAAAGTAAGGATAATGTGCTGCAACTGCAAATCTTACTTCTCTCCTAGACTATGAAGGAGGACACTCCACTGTGCTCATCTCTGTAGATTGCATTGGGGTATATAAATATGAAATCTGGTTCCATCAAAGAATCAACAAAACTTTTGTGATAATTACAACTAGAAGCCTTATAAATAACAAATTCATTTTGAAATTTTGACCACATATTAAGTGCTTACCCTCGATACTTTCTGTTCATTCTCTCTCAAGCTCCCACTATCCCTGAGAAGTAGGCACTATTATCTCCCGTTTTAAAGACGAGCAAAAACCTGCAGCTGAGACTGGTTAGGCAATTTGTCGAATCATAGAACTAGCAGAATGCCAGAACTCAAACCCATATTTCCAAAGACTAAATACATGCTGCTCTTTAAGAAAGTTTGACAGACTAAAGCAAGGTTTGAGAGGGAAATAAGCCATTTTTCTGGTACTTTCTGACTCTTCTGTAGCCATTTTGTTCAACAAATCTAAATTTTATAATGTAAGGGGAAAAAATAAAGTTGTTTTTGAAACTGTGTAGTTCTAAAAATATTTAATGTCTCAAATAGGATGTATCTATATATGGATATAGATATATATACACACACACACATACATACATATATATCCAGTAATCTCAACTAACCAGGCCCTAGATGAATATCTAAAAGCTACTAAAAATGGACTCCCCTTTTTCTCATAGTCATAAAGTATGTGTTCTTTACTCATAGGGCAAATCCTGGGCCTCATTCTCCCAAAGCTACTAAATCAGAACATCTGGGGAGTGTGACCCAAGAACCTGCATTTAAACTAGCTCACCAGGTGAGTTGTGGATACTAAAGTTTCAGAACCAATGCTTTAGATACCATTCCTGTACATTTGGTTATTTGGTTTATTAGTCCACAGCAAATTACAGACACAAAAATAACAAGGAAAAGTGACAGGGTAAAGGAAATAAAAAACAAAAAACTAACTGGTTAAATGCAAGGCAAAAATCCTACTAGGCCGTGAGGTGCAGGGTCTTTAGAGTAAACCAGGTTACAGCCCAAACCATGACTACCGTTCACATTGATGACCGTGAATTGTCAAGAAAAAGTTGTAATTCTATTTGATAGTTCTTGAAACCGCTTGATTGTTTCATAAGAGCATATAAATGAGGCTTAACTATAATTGAAGAGAAACATCCATTTTTGGAACTTTAGAGAATAGAATGAGTTCACAGGCTTTGCAAACAAATAGCCCTGAATTCGTATCTCAGTTCTAATATGGTCTAGTTATGGGGACCTTTATCATGTTTCTTGACCTCGTATTTCTTCATTTAAGATTGTAGAGGATACCTGTCTCCTAAGGTTATTATAAAGATTAGGTGAAATGTAAAGCACATAGCATACCGATGGCATTTACAGCTTGGTAAATGGTAGCTTCTATTAAAAATTTTTAAGTAAATAGACCCAGAGAACTTTTTATATTTGAGAATTGAATGTATTTGTGACTCATTCAGATTATGTAATAAAAATAGAAGACACACACACACACACAGAGCAATCCATTCTTTTAAGTGGAGCCACCTAGATTCTCATTTGAGTCTTAAAGAAACCTTGTGAGATAGACCGGTATTGAGCACCTAACAGTGGTGTTGTATATACAGTCATCCCTCAGGATTTAGGGAGGATTGGTTTTAGGATCCCCCCAGCCTCTCTCCCGTGGATATCAAAATTCATGGATGCTCAAGTCACTGATATAAAATGGAATAGTATTTGCATGTAATATAGGCAAATCCTCCCGTATGCTTTAAATTGTATCTAGATTACTTATAATACCTGAGACAATGTAAATACTATGTAAATAGTTATACTGTATTGTTTAGGGAATCATGACAAGGGAAAAAGTCTGTACATATTTAATACAGACATAACCACCCTTTTTTTTTCCAAATACTTTTGATTCTCGTTTGGTTGAATCCGTGGATGCAGAACCCACAAATAATAGAGGGATGACTGTGTTTAAGTGTTCATTAAACATCATTTTAAGAATAAATGAATAATCTTTATTACAGTACATCTTTGCTTGAAGGGAAAACGTTAGCATCCTTCTACAGGAATCAAAATATTGTAGTTAAAAAAAAAGGTCACAGAGAGCTCCATTTTGTGGCCTTTTTAATGAAAAACTTTACCACCTTATATAACTGTACATTTTTAAATCTTCATAACAGATTAGGCACTCTTCATATTTAGATGTTACAAGTTCCCAAATATCAAACATTGCCTGAAACTAAGGCTGAAATTAGGACACAAAAGTAACTCATAAAAGCCAGTAGCAGGTACTTAGTATACTTGTTGAATTGAGCAAAGAGAGTTGATTATCTCATTATTTTTTATTAGAATTGTTTATAATTTTGACACTTTGAAACCCCTTTACCAAGATTCAATTACCACAGCTATTTCATTAGTTTGCAACAGCTAATGCCTACCAAATGGTTAAGTAAATGTTTCAACCCACCTTATTTGTTTCATTTCAAAATAGTAATTGACATTTTGTTATTTGTATTAACTGCTTTGAGCCATTTTCTCTACCGGCTTTGAGCTAGTCTGTTGTAAAACTCTTCTAGTTCCTTGAATTGATTAGAGGCTACAGAAGACCTCTGTGCTTTTCTCTTCTCTAAAGTGAAATGGGGATCAAAGGTAGCTTTCCCAGACCCAGCTGAGCCCTGGTTTTCTGTACATTTCTCCCTGAGAGACACATTGCACACTGTGAAACAAAGGTACGGAGGTGGAGGAGAGAGGACATCTCAGAGGTGCCTGCCCGCTACTGTCCTTGCCCCTGTGACTCCCTCTATTCCATGTTGAAACCAGAAATATGAAGCTCCGTTGCTTTGCATAGCAGAAATAGATTCACATTACATTTTTTTCTGATTGATTCCTTCCAGGAGAAGGAAAGTTTTTGAAATATTTCTCCCCAATCAATACCACCCTCAGACACAGCTTCGTTTTCATTCTTTTAGTCATCCTCGGCCCCAGTAAAAATCAGAATTGTAACCTATACTCCTTCAGGTTCATCAGCCAGTAAAGGATCCAGCCTTGTCCCTTATGGCAATTGGAAGAGAACCTCCTATTTTGCAGTGCCATTTGTAATTCTAATAGTAGAAGTAGCTTAGGGTTGCTAATAAATAAGTTCGAATAAATGCTTCTGACACAGATTGTTTTAATGTTCTCTGCCTTACTGCATTTTGAAGATGGCTTTTGTTTATGTGTGTATGTGTTTACACATACACACACACAAATGCACAAGAATATATTGGAAACTCAGAATAAGCCTCATGTTCTTATTGAGTCATACCATCATTCCTTTAGGCCTCTTTTTTTCATCTATCAAAAGTAAAGAATGGCCATAAAGGGAAGGAGTTGGTGGCCAAGAGGAGACTTCCTAGAATTCCTCTCCATGATAGATTAGTGGCCTCCATGTCTGAAGAGGATGTGTGTGTGATGTTCCTGGAGTCCTGCATCAAGCAACCATGTGGTAGTTTGAAAAGTTGATGCACAATTTTTTATTTGGGCATTTTCTGCTGCCCAGGAGATGGATATGAAGTTAGATCCAAAGTAGCTGCACCCAGCTCCTTTTCTGGGGAGTGCCTAGTCATTGCTTTGAATTGCAAACAACATAGCAAGATGTGACATTGTTGACTAACCAACATGTCCCATCCATTCAGTTAATACTAATGATGCCCAAATGAGTGAGGTTCTTGCCAACTTTGTCCCCTGCCACCTTCTCTTTCTAGGTTGAATGAGACAAAAAATTTCAAGGATTCTTCAGGGAAAGGAAAAGCATCAAAAGCTGAAAGGATTCAGAATGCACCTTTCACCAGAGCATGAAGTATAAACAAATTCTAGATCCAGTTCCTAGGAAGACTCATTGCTGAGACAAAAAGCCTGGCGACTTCCCAATTTGCAATTGGGTATAAAAATAGCAGAGTTTCTATTTCAGATGATCTGATTCTCCACAGGATTCTTAAGGACAAGGAGCCACTGAGTGGACATTTTGATGTTTCATTCTTTCCTTTCGAATATCTGTGATGGCAAAACCTACGAAGGCTGTTTGGATTCTGTTTTACTTCAGCAGCCATGCTCTGCAAGTAAAATTACTTTGAAGCCACTTGCAAATCAAAGATTCAAATGTAATGGACCACAAAAGTATATTGCCAATCTACCCTCTTCCAGGAGGCCCATCGATTATAAAAGAGACATTAAACCCTGCTACTCACCTAGAGGGGAAGCTTATTTGCAAGGCTTTTTAAACTTACGTTACAGCCCCTAAGAATTCATCAGACCCTTATTCCTTACTAAATGTAGTTAGAAAAACTATGAGTCTTTTCAATTTAAGTATGTTGTCCACTCCTTTAAAGGGAGTTTGAACAGCTTAAATACATCCAGCAAGAACAGAGTATGGTATAGAGATAAAGAGTAAAACCACATACATCTCTGGTCAAGGTTGGATCTGGGTTTCGGGAGCCTAACGCTTACAAACTTAAGGACTCTCTTTAAGAAAAAATAAAATTAGATCCAAAAATAAACATTTAGAATGAGAAAGATGATAAATTACTGAAGCCTAGGAAATGCAGATCCTTCTGAGATATATATATATCTCAGGGCTTAGGGTTGCTGATAAATGAATTTGAATAAATCCTTCTGACACAGATGTCCCCCCATAAGGGACAAGGCTGGATCCTTTACTGGCTGATGAACCTGAGGGAGTATAGGTTACAATTCTGATTTTTATTGGGGCCGGGGATGACTAAAAGAATGAAAACGAAGCTGTGTCTGAGGGTGGTATTGATTGGGGAGAAATATTTCAAAAACTTAGATGTAATGTGAATCTATTTCTGCTATGCAAAGCAACGGAGCTTCATATTTCTGGTTTCAACATGAAAATATATATATATATATATATATATATATATATATATATATATATATATATATATTTTTTTTTTTTTTTTTTTTTTTTTTTTTTTTTTGAGATAGAGTCTTGCTCTGTGGCCCAGGATGGATGGAGTGTAGTGATATGAATCTCGGCTAACTGCAACCTCCACCTCCTGGGTTCAAGCAATTCTCCTGCATCAGCCTCCTGAGTAGCTGGGATTACAGGTGTGCACCACCAAGTCTGGCTAATTTTTTGTATTTTAGTAGAGACAGGACTTCACTATGTTGCCCCCAGGGTAGTCTCAAACTGAGCTCAGGCTCAGATAATCCGCCTGCCTTCATCTTCCAAAGTGTTAGGATTACAGGTGTGAGCCACCGAGTAAGATCTCTTTAGGCAATTACCAGAAATGCTTCAGATTGCAGCCTAGCTTCTCTAGCCCACCTGAAATACTACAACTCCCAGCAACCCCTAGCTCTCCCAAGGATCTGTTAAATGAGGGCCTCAAGATTAGCTTAATCAGTTTCAACATGAATCCATGTCTGCCTGTCTCAACTTCTGTGTTCTACCCCATCTATAAATGAGGTAACATGAGGACTACATAAGACAATGTATGTAAAGCACTTGGCATAGTGCCTGGCACATAGTATTTGTTAAAGGGCTGTTTGTTGTTATTACCTGTAATAAACTATCGTAGCTAACTGCCATTGTGCACGTAACACTTAGCATAGCTCTAAGTATTTTTATATTATTAATATTCTCAAGTATCCCATGGTTTACTATTATTAATACAAAGTCTCATTTCACAGGTAAGAAAACTGAGACACAAAGATGTCAAGTTACTTGCTCAAGGACACACTTAAGAGAAAAAAAAGGAGGGCTGACATGTGTGGTGGCTCACACCTATAATCCCAGCACTTTGGGAGGCCAAGGCAGGAGGATCACCCTGGAGTTCAAGACCAGCCTGGCCAACATGGCGAAACCCTATCAATACTAAAAATACAAAAATTAGCAGGGCGCGGTGGTAGGTGCCTGTAATCCCAGCTACTTGGGAGGCTGAGCCAGGAGAATCACTTGACCCCAGGAGGTGGAGGTTGCAGTGAGCCGAGATCACATCACTGCCTGGGCAACAAGAGAGAAACTCTGTCTCAAAAAAAAAAAAAAAAAAAAAAAAAAAAAAAAAATATATATATATATATATATATATATATGTATGTATGTATGTATGCAATCCAGTCTAAAATGACAAATTATTTCTTTCTCTCCAAAGAACCTATTTCAATTGAGAAATCTAAAAAGCAGGACCCCAAAAAGGAAGCAGCAGAAGAGAATTGAGTAGACAAAAGATTTCATCAACTTTGGATGTAGGAAAACAGATGTAGGAGTGGATTACTCTAGTTGAGTAGAGTAGAAAAGCCACTATCTAATGTGCCCAGAAAGGGGGACACAAATGAGAAGCGAGCTAATTCCTTTTCTGTGAAAGGCAAAGGTAAGACAGGAGCTGAAAACTGGGGGACTAGCTGAAAGGAAGAACACATGGAATAGTTGGAGTCCTACATCCTTTTCTCAGCCAGGGAACCACATCTGTGTTACCCCCTATCCCATTACCCACCTCACCCGACCCTTCACTGAGCACACAGGCACAGGAGAGGCTCAGAAACAAAAATGGAGATTACATTCTCCCTAACCCTCTCCCAGAATGCCAACAATCTGAAATATACCAAAGGATTCTTTCCCAGAGAAGTGAACAACCTGAGAGAAAAAGTCTCTAGATACTGGCATTTTATTAGAGGACTCCTTCAGTGAAACTGCTGGCTCCCCACCCAATCAGAGAAGAAATTTCTCATTCTAAGAGCCCCAGCCATACAGAGCTTCCCATTCACTTTTTAGCATCTGTCTCTAAAATATGAACAGATAGTCAAGAATCAAGAACATTTGAGAAAAGACGCTGATTTAAAAGACTAAGCAAGCCAAAAACCCATGGAATAAACTTTGAGAAAGAAAGTTTTATACCCTCAAAAGATACTGCATCTTATAATATGGGAACAGAACACATTTTTTTTTTAAAGACACAGTCTCACTCTGTCCCCCAGGCTGGAGTGCCGTGGCAAAATCTCAGCTCACTGCAGCCTTGATGCCCCCAGGCTCAGGTGTGCTTCCCACCTGAGCCTCCTTAGTAACTAGGACTACTCATGCCACCACACCTGGCTAATTTTGAATTTTTTTCTAGAGACAGGGTTTCAGCATGTTGCCCAGGCTGGTCTCAAACTCCTTGGCTCAAATGATCCATCCACCTTGGCCTCCCAAAGTGCTGGGATTACGGGTGTGAACCACTTTGCCCTGCCTAGGATACAATTTTTAAAAGAGCTCATGGAAACTAAAATATAATAGAAATTTAAAATGAAAACCTTAAACGGAAAAATAAAAATTGAGGAAATCAAACAAACGTTAAAGGAAGACATGGAAATTAGTAGAAAAAATATTAAAAACTTAGAGGATCAGTCTGGGACATCTGACATTCAAATAACAGGGTGTCCAAAACAGAAAATAGAAAACAAAGAATAAAATGTTTTTAAATGCATGAAAAATGAACAGAATTGGACGACAGAAAACCCCTAGATGACAAGACCCACTGAGTGCCCTTTGAATAAATGAATGAAAAACAAACTGCCCATCCATGTCCATCATTATGAAATTTTGAAACACCTAGGCTAAAAAGACCTTCCTAAAAACTTGTGGAGAGAAAAGTCAGGGTTAAATAAAATAAGAATTGGAATTTTGGACTTCTCAATAGCAACATCAGATGCTATAATAGAAGACAGAAGTCTTCAAAATTGTACAGGCAAAGTATTTTCAATTTAGAATTTACACCCAGCCAAATAATCAAGTGGGAGGGAGAATAAAGACAGTTTCAGCATGGAAGACCGCAAAGCACTCCCTCTCAGAAACCCTTTCTTTCTGAAATGAATATGTGGTCCAGCAAACCACAATCAAGAAAAACGTGGTAGACAGAAAATAGGGATTTTAACACAGGAGATGGGTGAAGCGAGTTCTAGGATGGGAGGTGGGCATTTGAATTCAAGAACTAGCAGTTGAGGTGTAAGCAGGGAAAGTAATGGAAGAAAGGTCCCAAGAGTACAAAAGGAAATGATAATCATCTCATTATCATGCCAGAGCTTTTAGAGAAAAAAAGTCTCAGGGTTCCGAACAGCTGATGGTACATTTAGAAATTTTTTAAGGTTCAATATATAAAAAGCTATGCAACGGATAAAAATTAAGGCAATTATTAATTTTTAAAAGTATGTTTAAAAACATAGTATACTAGTTAGACCTAGAAACTATACTAAACTATATGTAGCCATAAAAATATAAATACTATATGATTGCTAAAACATCAATGGGGGAGGAGAGGATAGTAGAGGGAGAGTTAAATCCTCATCTACCATAATTAGAAGTTATTAGTGTCTAAAATGAAAAAGTAAGATGCACATATTATATATCATATATATCCATATATATGTCAGATATATCCCATCTTTATATATCTGGTATATAAATATATATATATATATGATATATATATATATATATATATATGTATATCAGAAGAGTTAGCTAAAAGTTAAAAATACTTGCCTCTGTGGTTTGGGGGAAAGTGGAGGGTTATAGCATTTCGATATACTTTGAGTGTTTGCATTACTTTGCTAGAAATATATTTTTTAAAGCAAGTTCCCCCAACACCTTCTGCAAAAAAAGCAATCAATACGGCCGATTTCAGAAATAGTGACCTTTCTTTACCCATGCCAGTAGAATCCATCAACAAGAATGATCTATCTAGTCAGTCTCATGTCACAAAGAGGGGCTTAGGGGTGCTCCTCCTAGAGGAGTTCTATAGCTAGATAGAGGCTAGGATGGAATCCATGTGTGGGCAAATTACCTCAGTTCTCTGGTCTCTTGTTTCATCTGTAAAACAGGCACAATAATAGTCCTAACCTCATCAGGCTTCTGAAGACTGAACAGATGACGTAGGTAATGTGCTTAGCATAGTCTCTGGCTTATGAGTTCTTAATAAAAAGTACTTGATAATATCACTGTTAGCAGCATTCTTCAGTCTCAAGGTGGAAACCATCATACGTTAGGATCTGAAACTAGCAGAATCCAGAGCTTTTGGCTTCAAGTTCTGGTTTGAGTATGTGCAGATGGATAAACTGAGTTGTAACCCCATGCATCGTATATCAAGAGGACCAGCCACTTGGGGATCCTCAAGGATATAGGTGCCCTCTCCCCTCTCCAACCTGTTTTCCCATCACCTCCTCCTGACTTTCATTGGGGTTTAATTCCAAAATCTCCCACCAGGCATCTTAAATGTTTTCTCCACATGGAAATACTTTTCAGTAAAATGAAAATGACTGAACTTTTTGTAAAGTGAAGTTCAGAGTATCCCTTTTGGGACTCTATTTTTTCCCTTGAAATTCTAGATCAAAATTTCAAAAAGGCCAGAGTGGGGTCCATAGAAGAGCAGAAGCAATGAGTTGGAAGAACTTCTGTGCACCTCTATTAGTCCCGCTACATGGAATCCTTAGGGTGAGTTCATAATTCCCATGATGACCAAAGTCTTTCATACCTGGAAGTGTGCAGTGTGAATTGGTCCGGGTGTACGTTGGTCCCCAGCCCAGCTGTGACAGGGTGTGCCATTACTGTGAGCTACTCCTGACTTTCCAAACCTGCCCAAGACAGTCAGAGACATAGCCTATGAAATCATCTGCCCTGGCTGCTCTCTCTAAAGGCCTAGAGCCAGTGAGAGCCTCAGAGGCCCACTCACAGGCATGGCAGTCAGCCTGGGGGGCTCCCTGTGTCAGCTCAGCTCTCCAGGCTAAGTCCTAAGGTCTGCTGCCACCTGATCCTTCTGAACACATCCTAGATTGCCAGAAAGCCCCCAAACCACAGGCATTCCATGTCTCTGCACTTGGCGGTTTGTGGTGTTTGAATCCCATAGCCACAGGCTATTCATTTGTATATGTTTCACTGTGGCTTTCTGCTTGGTGACCTAGACTGTTACCCAGCAAGATTCCTTAAGGTTTCAAAGCAGCTAGAGAGACCACTAGCAAGTTTCTCTTTGTTAAGAGCTTTGTAACCATTCCTTCTCAACTGAAGTTGCCTGTTGGTTGAAGTGGGCAGCTTAAGTTTCTGAAGTCATCAGTGATGATACCTAAGATGTATCTGCAAATATTTTTAAGTATGTGTGAACAAATCAGGCCTAGTATCAGTACCCTCAGTGATTTTTTTTTTTTTTTTTAATTAAAGCAGCCCTTAGGGGCTTAAGGTCTAATTTAATTGAATAACTAGGTGTCATATCGAGGGACTCCAATGAAAGAAAGAAAGAATCCCTGAAGTGTTGATTGGCTGTTTCTGGAACTTGGCCCAAGTTCCTACTACAGACGTGCCATGTCCACTTGTCTCAGAATTCGTGTCCTGACTGGTGAGTACAATTCTTTAAAACTCATAGGAGATGGATCCTGGTACTATATTCCTCAAAGCCTCCCCGCCCCAGACTAGCACACGCACACACACACACACATATCCTCCACCTGCAGGACCTGAGTCTACACACACCCCAGTGTTTCTGGTTATTTCCACTCAGCTAAGGAGTCATTGCAATGGGGAAAATAAATTAGAACCAAATTAGACTAAGATTCAGAGTCCAGGAAGCATGACTGCTTATGAACATTACTGGTTGTTTTATGTATTCACTGCCTGGGGGGTGAGGTTGGGGGAAAGCTCCCACATCAGTAGCCAGCAATGTGGCTAATCAGTGCACAGAATGGAAATCTGGAAAGAGGTCCAAATCTGGTAAGATATATAGTATCTTTCCTCCAGTTGTGTCCACCTCTAAGAAAAAAAATTACAGAATATTCTCAATCTGTTAAAAATATCTTACTTCACTCTTTTCCCTTGCTCACCCTGGAGAAATCCAAATTAGAAAACTTCCTATTTAAGATAATCAACGGAGGAGAACAACAGATCAACTTGGGCTAATGTCAGTAGCAGGGAAGACCAATTAACAAATTCATGAATTGTGCTGTTTACACTTCTATTCCTAAGGTTAATTATGCGATCAAGTAATAGCTTTTGCCTTGATTAGAGGGCCCTTAGGAAATAAAAGTGTGTTTCCTCTTTACAAGTATGTTTGCATTTCAGTCCTGCAATGATAGCACAGGAACTGGGCTCAGCAAACATCGCCTGTGCACACAGCTGTAATCAAAGCCGAAGGTCTTAATTTAAATAGCCTCAAGACTCAAAGTGTAAACAGAAGCATCATCCATAAAAGTGCTAACATTCACCTATACATTTTTCTCTCTCTCTCTGCTTTGGACTACTTATAGTGTCAATTCTTTGCAGAAGTTTATTTTCCCATTATTCCCTATTGTAAAGAATCAGTAAAATTAGCTCCTTGGGCTATAGGTATAGAAGAAAGAAACATTGCCCACATTTCAGGGAGCACTCTCTGCAAGGCTGTTCCAGCTTCCTGTTAATAATGGCAGCTCATGTTTTTGAGGTGCTATTCCATGGCAAGGGACCTCACATGAATAAATTCTGTAATCCTCATAATAAGCCTATGAGGGAAATATTGTTATCATCCTCCCTTTTCAGGTGAGAAAACAGAGGCACAGAAAGGTTATGTAAACTACCCAAGTCCATAGCAGCTAGCTAAGCCAGGGTTTGAACCCAGGCATTCTGGCACCAGTGTGGACACATTTAACCACCATGTGCTGTTGCTCCTCTCTTTAGGGCCCTGACTTAAGCATGCAGTGTTAGAAAAAAGTGAGTTATTTCACCCAAATGGAGAAGCAACACTTTGTGCCATTTTAAATCCTCAAGTGAAGTGCCAAAGTTTCTTTGTCCACCTACAATCCACTTCTGAGTAATCTGACCCAACGTCATCAGAGAGAAAATGGCTTCCTTGGGGAGTGCTGAAACATTAGAGAGATGTGACCAGAGACCTCCATCACGCTGATTCCTCCCTTGCCTTGCCAGGAGCACTGGGCCAGCCTACCTTGGCTACTCAGCGCTTGTCGAGGTTGGGTTCTCCTATGGCAACACAGTGATGCCCAGCTGGACACAAACCTTGATTGACAATAGGGGTAAATTAAGAGATGGCTTATTGGCTTTAACAAGGACTACTCACAGAATATTCTGGATTAAGAGCAATGAACCAAATTCATTTCATGTCTTCCTTTTCACAAGAGCACCTACTGAAAAAGGGAGGAGCGATGTGCAGGGGTCGTATGCTCAGGCTTTGGAATCAAATGGAACGGAATCAAATTCAGACTCTGCCATTTACAGCTCGGTGGCCCCAGATAGATTACTTCCTCTTTTTGCACATTGGTGGCCTCATCTGTAAGATGCCTTAATGAAGATGAACTCAGACTATCCAGGTACAGAGTTTTGTTCTTGCTACTCAGAGTGTGTTGCACTGTCCTGCGGCAGCAGCCGCCTCCCCAGAGAGCTGCTCGGAAATGTAGACTCTTGGGTCCTGTTCCAGACCTGCTGAACCAGAATCTGTACGTTTGCCCTGCGGTGCTGATCTGAATGGTCCTTCATCTCAAATACTGAAATTTAGGAAGTCATGGCAAGTGAAGCACATAATGGCCATTAATTGTAATGATATATATTGAAATTATCTGCCACCAAAGTAAGCTCAGCATCACCATTCCAGGAGTAAAGTGTTAAAGGAAAGAGACCTTGAAATGAGAAGCAAGGTCCAGGTTGGAAACCGCCTCCCTGCTTCTCCAGTTCCTCAGTTTCTAAATTCTCAGAGATAAAGGGAAAACACCTGCAGAAAGTAACTAAGCCTTTTTGGAGAAACTGTTGGGAAAACCAAAGTCAGGGAAACAAACAGCTATAAAATTTATGGTTTTTGCATCAGGCAATGATAGAAACCAGTAATTCATGCCTTGTACCTGAACTAGGAAAGCCTTTTCTTTTCTTTTCTTTTTTTAAAAAGCACAACCCAAGTCTCCTGCCAGATCATGGCTTTTAATTTAAGTGTACAGTTACTGCTCAAAAGTGATTCACAAGCCTTTAAAGAGCCACTCTCCTTTAGAAGTCTGTTTAGAATGCAGAGGGTTTGAAGATTAGTGTTGGGAGTGAGAGCATTTGACTGCCTAAGTGTTCGATCTCCCAGGTACTTAGATATTTCTCAGCAAGAACTGATGTTCATTAAACTGTAAGCAAATTAGAGTTCAAGCCAAAGATATAAAGGAAGACATAATTAGTGTATGGGAGTCATCCACCATCGTAAGCCTTCTCTTAGGTGAGAAGTCTTCAGAACTAGTTCCCTGCACAAAAGAAAATTATACAGCTGCTTTATGCAGGCCCGATGCTATGTTTTATTGCGTGCAATTTACAATGAAATGAAGCAGAAGTCTGCAAGACTGCATTAAAGCTTTAATTTTCCTTTTGGGTTTTACCTCCATTTTATCTTTAGAAGAACCCAGAGTGGTTTGATAAATAGAGTATTTTGCCAGTCAATAAATTATAAAGCTATTTTTACCAAGTGGCCGCTGAATTGCTACTGCACGTGACAGAAGCTTCCTGGGAGTTCAGAGGGTGGGAGGGCACACCATCTTTCAGCAGAATTGATTTGTGGAAAAAATATTGCTCCCCGTCCCCCAAATCCACCCACTCTGAAGTAATGTGGTTCTCAGTGACTTCTGACACACTCTGGTTGCTGTCTTATTACAGGGTCTGGGTTTCAGGCAAAACTTTTGGGAATCAGAGACCTTTCTCTGACTGGACTCCCATAAGACAATAAATCTCATCAGACATTTTGTAGACTGACCCTCCAGCCCCAACAGGAGCTTTGTAAGGAGTGAAATACCAATGCTCCCCCATCCCACCCTGTAAACGATTATTTTCAACTGGGCTAGAAAACCTGAGAGAGCCGGGTTTGAGTCTGTAGAACTGTCACGTGCTGCACTCCGTGCCACCTCCAACTATCCATCCCCAGGCTTTGCCAGTTAAAAGGCAGGATGGCTGGCAGTGGTGGCTCACATCTGTAATCTCAGCACTTAGGGAGGCTGAGGCAGGTGGATAGCTTAAGTCTAGGAGTTCGAGACCAGCCTGGGCAACAAGGTGAAACCCCGTCTCTACAAAAAATACAAAAAATTAGCCAGGCATGGTGGCTCGCGCCTGTAGTCCCAGCTACCCGAGGGGCCAAGGTGGGAGGATCACTGGAGCCCAGGAAGTGGAGGTTGCAGTGAGTCATGATTGCCCCACTGCACACAAGCCTGGGTGACAGAATGAGACTGTCTCAAAAATAAATAAATAAATAAATAAATAAATAAATAAATAAATAAATAAAAAGAAAGCTGGGGGTGAACTTGGAAAGAGGTCGGGAAAGGCCCTTCCTTGAATCTGAATCTGGAAGGTGGTTGTAGAGCTCCGCCTGGCATTTGCCCTAGGACCCCACTTCTCTCGCTCTGCAGAGCAGGTGAAGGCCCCAGGGTCTGGTCTGAAGGGGGAGGTTTTAGAAGCCATCATTGGCTGAACAGATCCCTGAAAGAGTAGCCGCAGTGTGGAGGCTCCTGGAGGGTCTGAGAGAGGAACCCACAAGCTAGCTGGGAGTTGGAGGTTCAGCAGGCTGACCACATTTAGTCAACTGCCCTCAACCTGCAGCCTTGAGGTCCAACTTTATGGGAAAGGTACTGGTGCAGCTGACCTGGCTGGAAACACCATTTTGAAACTAAAATGGTATTCCATCTGCACCATCAGTAGTAATAATGGCCACCTCTCAGCAAGCCAATTTTTGATACAACAGCAAATCTGAGAAATGGGTGAGTGGGTGAGTTTTATCTCTAATTTACCGATGAGCAAAAGAGGCTGAATGTGTGTCTGCTGTTTGACTCGTCGAACTGATGGTGGTGGAGATTGGAGATTGGCCTCTACCCAGGAAACTAAAGCTGGCCCTCCTCTTTGTACAGTTCCAGAAAGTTCTGGAAGTTGGGAAATATGTAAGACACAAGAAGAAACTTGTGATCTCTGAGGAAGGCAGTAGAATGATCAGAGAAATGGGAGGAAACAGGGATTCAGGAAAGCAGGGGAAATTTTTAAAAGAAGGATCCCAAGAAGGAGGGTTAGGAATGGAAGGAAGCTCATGGTCATTCCAAGTTCTGGGCAGTGAGGAGTGCGGCTCTCTCTGTCCACTCCCACCTTATTTGAGTCAAGAACCTCAAAAACATTCTTGGAGCCTCATGTGTGGGAACTGTAGCCAAGAAGTAATCTGAAGGGACATAGCACAAACCACTCCAGAGTCACCTGCAGATGTGGAAATTCTTCCATCACAGAACATGGTGCAGTGAGGCGACCACTGGCAAAACTCCAGCTGGAGCCTGAGACCCACCCCCTTTCCCTGCCCGGAGGATAGCTAGGGATGCTCCCAGGGGCCTCTCTCCCAAAGAAGGAGGGAGCAGTCCCACTGCCAGGCTCAGTCTACATGACTCTGTGTTCCAAGGGGGATCTGGTGGTGCCCCCAGTCTTTGGAATAGGGAGGAGATGGGGTACCCAAGTGGGAAGACGTGATGCAGGACCCGGTCAAACGACATAGTTCTGTTAATTTCACAACTATCATCCACCCAGTGGCCTTCTTTCTAAAAGCACCATAAGGTGTATTTTGTTTGTTCCTTTGTTTTATAGGACATACATTTTAGTTAAAACTTAATTTTCTCACTGGCTAAGACACCTGGCACCAAGACTTTGGAATTACTTGTTGAAAAATTGACTGGGGGGCAGGGAACAGAGTAAAATACAGAAAGAGAGAAAACTAAAAGAAAAATCCTTTCTCCCAGCACTACAAATGAATCACTAAACCCCCCCCCCCCCCCGCCAAAACTCCCAAAGCAGCAGTATGTCTACTGTTTTTCCTGGGAACAGAATCACCTGGCACGCACGAGCTGTTTCCTGAGCTTGGTCTGTCAATGCGTGGCCTCATCGTTAATTAACTTTTCCGAAAGGCCCTTCTTGCACGGCAGATGAGGGAGCTCAATTTGCTGTCCTGAGGACAGGGGCAGGCAGCTGACCCATAATATTTTGTAAAAGAAACTGGTATTTCTGCCCTGGTACAGGGACAGAGGCTATGGGAGTAAACGAAGCAGAATCAGAAGAATCAAGAGAAGCTGCAAACAGAGGCAAAGCCCTGCCAGGCAAGGGCATCAAAAGGACTCAAGCTAAGTCTCCAGCCCAGACCCCTCCCTGTGGACCACGAGTTGGTGCTGAGGGGGAGCTGCAGCCCAAGGGTTCCTCAAGAGGACTGTCAGGCTCTGTGGCAAAGGAAACAGGCCAAGAGAGGCCTTGCACACAGAGACACCAAACGTTCTCAAATTTCCAGGACTGACCTGACTGCCTTCTCTTCTTTTCAAGAAAAATGTATTGGCATTTCTGCTCTAACATCACATATACATTGCTAAAAACCCTGAGTTCTACAAAATGGCATGCTAAAAAATAATAGGCCTTATGGGAAAAATAGAGTTGGGGCAGTCCATAAAAACTGGTGGAACTTGGTAACTAAAGCACTCGCAAACAACAATCACAACCTTAATAAAATATGAGCCTGGTTACGTCTCTCCTGACATTTCCACTGGGCATCATTGGCATGAATTCCTGGCAGCTTTAAAGCCTCTTGCCTCTTCCTGAACATAGGGTCTGGGCGGCATTCACTTCCACGAGAGATGAGTTTCTTCAAAGTACAAAGTCTCAAAGCCTCATTCAAGGTGTAGGCTTCCTCATTAATGTTTTTAACTTTGGGGAACACATAATTAAGCTCCTGGATCTAATTCTAGTTTATAAGAAATATGGGAGATAGATGAACATCTTAAATCGCACCATGAAGATACAATTAGCCAAATCCAGCATAAACCTGATTTCAGCAACCCAATTGTAAAAATGCCTTTTTTAACAGTCAGGCAAGATTAAGCAATGGCTTATCATAGGTGATATTTAGGAATTCATGTTTATTTTGTGAGATGTGATAGTGACATTGCAGTTTTTATAGTTACATGTTTCAAAAATCTTTGTTAGAGATAAAAATAAAAACAGATGATGTGAATATACCAAAAAAATTTTAGCAGTTGTTAGACCTAAGGGACTGGAATGTGAGATTTCTTTATACTATTTTCTTTACTTTTCTGTAAGATTGAAATGTTTTGTAATATTTTTTAAAAGGCTCTTATCTTGTACTGCCAGAAAGTAAGGAAAAGCTAAAGATAAATAAAAATGTTTAAAAAGCCAAACAAACACCCTCTCCCGCCAGTTGTGGGGTATGTCAACTGGAAGAGCTCCCAATGGCCAAAGCTAGAACAATTTGAGCAAAATAACAATAATAATAATAAAATAAGATAGAATTATAACTGAAAGTATAAAATAAATTTCCTTAAGTTCATACTGACATAGACAAATGAGCGGAATGGGACAGAAGAGACAAATCTCCCAAACAGAAGAATTCCAAATAATTGATGTAGATACTCCATCTTGTAAGGTGGAGCCTGTCTCCCCACTCCTTCAGTGTGGGCTGCATACAGGGGCTTCTGTCCAAAGGCTAGAGTGTGGAAAAGATGGGAAAAATCAGAAACTCTGTAAGCGAAGAAACCAGACAAACACTACCTCAGCCCGGTGATCAAAGTCAGCATCAACAGTGATAAGTCATATTGATAATATGTGCCCCGGATATGTGATTAAAATGTCATTTTACCTCTGTGATCTTCGCCTGAAAATCCTTTAAGCTCAGTCTAATGATAAGAAAAGCATTAGACAAATCCCAACAGAGGGTTTCTACGAAATGCCTGACCAGTACTCCCCAAAGCTGCCAAGGACATCAGAAACAAGGAAAGTCTGGGAAACTGGCACAGCCAAGAGGAGCCCAAGGAAACGTAATGACGGAAGGTAATGTGGTGTCCAGGAGGGGTCCTAGGACAGAAAAGAGATACTGATTTTTTTAAAACCTAAGGAAATCTGCATGAAGTATAAATTTTAGTTAACAATAATGTATCGAGCCTGGGCAATACAGTGAGACCCCATCTCTACAAAAAAACATTTAAACATTAGCTGAGCATGGTGATGTATGTCTATAATCCCAACTACTTGGGAGGCTGAGGTAGGAGGATGGTTTGAGCCAGTGAGGTGGAGGTTCCAGTGACGCCACTGCACCCCAGCCTGCACAACAGAGCGAGACTCTGTCTAAATAATAATAATAATGTATCAATATTGGGTCATTAATTGTGTCTAATGTACTATACAAATGTCAATTGTTACTAATAGCAGAAACTGGGTACGGGGTATGTGGGAACTATCTTCACAAATTTTCTGTCAATCTAAATTTACAGAAAAATTTTCTGTCAATCTAAAACTGTTCTAAACCATACTTTAAAAAAAAAATAGGAACAGATGGATTAGCAAGATATAATCGTCCCCCGCCCCAATTATCTTTTGATTTTAAAAAATGTCCTGGAACACTATGGCAGTTAAAGGAATTCAGTCTGGTGGACCAGTGGAGCAGGCTGTGGCCAGCTGAGGCAGGATGGGGCTCAGCGACCTACCGCCCTCCCACCTCATTCATTTTTATTACTTCCCAGCCCTTCCCACTTTTCTAACCTCTGCCCCTCTAGAAATGCCCTTGGTTTACTCCCACATGCTTTTGCTCTGGACCTCCTTGTTTGTTTCTTTGTTTAATAACAGCTTTATTGAGATATAATTTATATACCCAAAAGTTTACCCTTTGAAATGTACAATTCAGTTGTTTTGCACAACCACCACCACTGTCTAATTTTAGAACATTTTCATTACCCCAGAAAGGAATCTCAAACTCATTAGCCATCACTAACCCATGCCCCCAAAAACTACTAATCTGTTTTCTGCCTCTATCACTTTGATGGTTTTGGACATTTCGTATACATGGACTCATACAATGTGTGGTCTTTTGTGACTGGCTTCTTTCACTTAATACAGTTTTCAAGGTCCATTCATGTTGTTGCATGTATCAATATTCCATTCTTTTTTAAATTTTTAAAAAATGTTTCTTTAATTTTTTTTTTTGAGACAAGGTCTCACTCTCACCGAGGCTGAAGTGCAGTGGCACAATCACAGCTAACTGCAGCGTCAACCTTCTGGGCTCAAGTGATCCTCCCACCTCAGGTGCCCTCCCCTCCACTGCAGTAACTGGGACTACAGGTCCACCCTGCCACACCCAGCTATTTTTGTTTGTTTGTTTTTGGTAGAGACAAGGTTTCACTATGTTGCCAAGGCTGCTCTCAAGCTCCAGTAATCCTCCTGCCTTGACCTCCCAAAGTGCTGAAATTATAGGCAGGAGTCACTAGGCTGGGCCCATTCCTTTTTTTTTTTTTAAACTGTTGAATACTTACATTGTATGGATATACCACATTTTATTTATGCATTCAATCGCTGATGGATATTTGGGTTGTTTTCACTTTTAAGCTACTATAAATAATACTGCTATGAATATTCGTGTACAAGTTTTGTGTAGACATGTTTTCATTTCTCTTGGGTATATAACCAGGAGTGGAATTGCTGGGTCATATGATAACATTATATTTAACCTTTCAAGGAGCTGCCAAACTGTTTTTCAAAGGAGCTGCACAATTTTATAGGCCCATCAGGAATGTAGGAGGGTTCCAATTTCTTTGTATCCTCACCAACATTTATTACTGTCTTGTTTTATTTTAGCACATCCTAGTGGGTGTGAAGTCAGGTATCTCACTGTGATTTTGATTTGCATTTCCTTAGTGACTACTGATGTTGAGCACATTTTCATATGCTTATTGGCTATTTGTCTATCTTCTTTATAGAAATATATATTCAAATCATCTGCCTATTTTTAAATTGTTATATTTTTTATTGTTGAGCTGCAAAGTTCTTTACGTATTAAGTGGGAGAAATACAAATATTTTCTCCCATACTCTGGGTGGTCTTTTCACTTGTTTAATGGTGTCCTTTGAAGCACAAAAGTTTTTAAATTAGATAAGGTCCAATTTATCTTTTTTTTTTTTTTTTTGTCTCTTATTCCTTTTTGTTGTATCTAAGAAACCGATGACCCCAGTTCTGTGAAGATTTATACTTGCATTTTCTTCTAAGAGTTCTATAGTTTTAGCTCTTACATTTAGGTGTGTGATTCACTTTGAGTTAATAATGGTATGAGGGTCCAACTTCATTCTTTTGCTTGTGGATATCCAGTGGTTCCAGCATCATCTGTTGAAGAGGATGATCTTTTTCCCTTGTTGAGTTACCTTGTCACCCTTGTTGACAATTAACTGATCATAAATGTAAGGGATTACTTCTACTTTCTTATTTTCTAATAGCTATTTTTTTCTTATTACCAAAGAAATATTTGTTCATTGTAGAATTGTTGGAAAATATGACAAAGCACAAAGGAGAATATATTAAAACATGCTATAATCTCATCATCTAGAACAAACCAGGTTTTTGAAGCTATCATTTTGAAATTGTTTCCTGGTAAATAAAAATCCTGGGGCAGAGAGTGGAAGTGTTTTGATGGTCTGTATATCCTAACAGCTCCAGATGTGATTCTGATGTGCAGCCAGAGTTGAGAACCACACTGAGGAAGGCTGTGGTGAGCCATGCAGGTGTGCTCAGGGGAGCTCCAGGGATGAAGGTTACGCAAGCATCCTGGGGAGTGAGTTGACCCAGGACAGCATCTCAGCAGCCTAACAGTTGGGGAGAGTCAGGGTGCCTGGGGTTGGCTGACTTCCTTGGGCTCCCCTGCCACACCCTATGGTTCCTGCTCTGGGACCCACCACACCCAGGGTTCAGCCTTCCTCCATCTATGCCACTACTGCTTGTGCTTCTCTGTTTCGGTTTTTTCCTAATGTTTCTCTTTTTCTTACTCTCAAATTCACAGCCCTCTGAGAGTAGGCCTGATTGGGTCAGTGATTCACAATCCAACTTGGAGTCCTCAATACAGGTCACTGAAAGTGACCATATAATTTATCATTCAAATTGGGGCCCTTCTGAGAGTGAATGGAGGGACTAATGGTGATGAAACTGGAGCAGCAGGGATAAAGTAGGACTGTCCCAGGCAGATTGGAATAAATGGTCACCCTACCTACAGGCCACCAGTCTTCCTGAGGTTCATTCCAGCATTCTCCAGTGTGCTCTGTGTGAAATCCTACGTATTCAGCCCCCCATTCCTGCCTCTTTCTTGATCATGTATATTGTAAATGTATAATATGTATACATTAACATATTGAAGGTTCCAAGAGAGAAATGAGTGACTGTTTAACCTTTTTCATATTTATGTGACTATCGCAACTTTTCTTTTTGTAATATGTGTTTCATAGGTTCCTTAGTCCCATGGATATTCCTTCTCTCACCTCTCATAACCTCCAGCACTAGCCAATTAGTGCATCCCCTGACAATAATTGATTGGTTCAGGGATGGTCACATGACAGAATTTGGACAAATGAAGACTTTACTCCCAGAACTTGTGTAAAAGCTACCAAATCTTTTTTCTTTCCTCCTCTGGAAGATGTGAGGTAAAGATGGAATTACTACATCCATAATGTGAAAATGAGCCTAAATGTGCCATCAGCTCCCTGGAGGGCAGAAGAGAAATCCTCTGCATCTTGCCTGATCCTAAGGGGATAAGTAAATGAGGGACAACTCCAGTGGTTTCCTAGCAGAGATTAAAAACCCCTGTCAATGACCAACTCAGACATCATTCGTAAGGAAAGATAGGGGAGACAAATAACTTCCCAAAAGAAACCAGGTCTGTGGTGACATTGTGGAATTATTGGATGGTTTCCCAGCTGAATCCAGCCCTGCCTTTGAGTTATTAGCCAATTTAATACTGTTTGTTCCTAAGCCTATTTGGTTTGGATTTTCTTTTACTTGCAATTAAAAAAAAAAAAAAAAAGCTACTTTGGGGAAAGTTGATTTTATTCTATACTTCTTGAGCACAGACCAAGATATTGGGGGAAGAGGCAGGTGTCACATGTCACAAAAGCAAGTGGCTATTGATGAATACTGAGGAGAGAGCTGTGGTCACAGCAGGCTGGGTGTACTCTTCAGTATTTTATTTGACAGTAAAGCACAAATACTTTGAACATCATCAAATCTCCTTCTGCTACATGATTTGTAATTACTGCACAGTATTCTGTTGTATGTATTTATTATTCACGTAATCAACTGCCCTATTTTTGTTCTTTTAAGAAGAACAAAATATAAATTTAATATTATTTAATATAAATGATGCTTTGATGAACATCTTGTGCATAACTAATTGTTCGTGGACATCTCTGATTATTTCCTTATGACTGCTTAATCAAAGTGGAATTGCTAGGTCAACTGGTGTGACATGGTCTTAAAGCTTTATGCACGCATTGTCAAATTGCCCTCCAGGAATGTTGCATCAGTTTACACTCCCAAGACAGGGACAGGAGAGAATATATGCCAGGGGTTCCATGTGGGATTATTCCAACACCTTTGCCAATTGATAGAAAATGAGATCTCCTTGTTTTAATGTGCTATCTTATTATTATTAGTTGGCCATCTTGGGTTTTTATAGGTTTTTTTCTCATCCAAGAATCTAAGAAGAGTCCACAAAGAAGACTGACAACAAATGAATGGAGAAAACCCAGGCCCCAAAGCCGGCAGCACAGCCAGGGACCCTCTGGGAGCTGAGTCAGTGAGTTGGGTAAGAGCATCTCCCAGAGGTCTGGAGATAGGCCTGGAACTCTGAAGAGAAAAGGGCAGGCACAAAGGAAGGTGACACTTTACAAGATCCATCAGCATCACATGTAGTAACTCCATACAGAGTCATGCGGAAGAAAGAAGAAAAGAGAGAGAGAGAGAAAGAAAGAGAAGGAAAAGAAAGTCAGATCATTTTCAGAGGAGAAGATGCCAGCCAGGACTTTCTGCAGCAAAGTCATTAAAACTCTGCTCCATTTCAAAGGTGTTCCTGCAGGAAGGTGAGGGCCTCACAGACTGAGGACAGGGGAGCACTGGGATACAGAGGGTTCTTGCCTCTTGGGAGGCCACAGAGGGGCCACCTCCGATCCACAACACCCCTGCCTTCGCTAAACTTAAAACTTGGTGCCTTCCTCTATTTCTCTGTTGGGTTAAAGGCCAGTTGTTATTTCTGAAATGAAAGTAGAACTTTTGTCATTTTTTCTTGGAGCGCCACATCCCCCAGGAACCAGCCAACACCCATTTTTCCTGGATTTCCCTGTCCTGGCACGCAGAACCTCTCCTTCTGTTTGAACCCCTCGTTGTCATCACTGTTTGCCTGTGAGTTTTGTCTCCTGCACACATACCATATCCCCAAGGCAATGGGACTGAAGACTGATTTTTAAAACACATGGGTTTTTTTTCTGACTACAAAAGACATACAAGAGCAAAGAATAAATAAAAATTGTACATAATCCTACCATCAGAGATAACTATCATTAACATGACCTCTACATATCTGATAGTTTTCCTTGGCATAGATAAATACGTAATCTTTTCAAAATGTAATTTCTAAAGGAACCTTCTTCCTGGGGCCTCCTCCTCCCTATCCTTGACCCATTTGCTCCAAATAAAATGCGTGTCACAGACTAATGAGCTTATTGGAAAAAGAGAAAGCAACATGACTACTTTAGAAATTCTCTGTGATACACATGAAGGAAATTACTACCTTAACATGCATTTCAAAGGTTTTCTTTTGTACAAATATGACCTGCCAGATGGCCCCTGCTTCCTAAGCTTCCAGGAGGTTATTGTGAAAGAGATTCTTTTCTCTTTTTAACAATCATAAATGGGAAATAATATTCGAGCTGGGTAGTCTCAGAGGCCAACCAATTGGTGGGATAATGAGATACAAATAGGGCCATATAACAGGGCAGGAGAGGAGCAAGGTCTCTCCTTGTGGGAAGCCAACAGGGAGGTTTCCTGGTAGACTCAGGGTCCACCAACCCCCAGGACCCCAGAGCAAGTGTCTCTTGAAGACCCAGAACAGGCTTGTGGACCAGATGCAGCGCTCGTTCTGGCACCTTCTTTGACCCCAGCTGCCCCTGGCACTTGGGTGAGGGAGGTGCCTTCAGGATAGAAGGGGCATGCCAGGTATAGAGGCTGCTAAAGAACTGCCGTAGCCCAGGGCTGCTGACTTCCTGACCTCATTTGTCTCAAAGCATCCTAACAGGCATTTCCTCCTTAGTAAGATGAGCTCTGCCATCTAACTGTCATTTGAAGCCCGAGAATCTTTTGGGTGAATCCTGGAATTACAGACTGGCTCATCTAATTTGATGAGATTTCTTTTAAAAATAATTAAAAAGTTACCCAGGCATGGTGGCTCACATCTGTGGTCCCAGCTACTGGGGAGGCTGAGGCAGGAGGAGCGCTTGAGGCTGGAAGTTCCAGGCTGCAGTGAGCTATGACTGTGCCACCTCACTCCAGCCTGGCCAACAGAGTGGGACTCTGTCTCAAAAAAACCAAATCAAAACAAAACAAAAACATAAAGGTAGTTTTTACCTAAATACTTAACCCATCCTTTAGCCTTCTAAAGAATACTTTAGACCAGTGATTCTCAAAGTATGGTTTCTATCAGCAACAACCTGTCAGAAATGTAAACTATACCTTACTCCCAGACCTACTGAATCCAAAAATCGGAAAATGCTGCGTAGGCCCAGTAGTCTGCAATTCTGACTCACCTAAAATTTGAGAACCATTGTTTAGGAAGGAAAAAGAAAAGAAATATATGTGTGTATGTGTGTGTGTGTGTGTGTGTCTACACACACATTTATATGCTGTATACACACTCTCGTAGATGTGACTTCGGTGGCTGTGCAAACACAAGGCAGTCTATTATAACAGAAGTTTCTTTCGGGAAGACTTAGATAAAGACTTTGCCAACACCTCCGTCCCCAAGGTCCCGAGTGCACAATCCGAACACCATGACAAGGGCAAGTGGCAGTTTCCAAAGTTTACAAACGTCTTTGGAAAATGAACTCCTTCTGCTGCCCTTGCTCCCTTTCCCCTTTCCCAGTTTCCCACCCTGCACTCTCCCCTTTACATTTTCTTTTCTTGCCCCTGAATATTCCCTTCATGATTGAAAAATGCCTCCTTTCAGGGACCACCTGTCTTCTCCATGAAGCCTGCCCTGATTCTCCCCGGGGGAAGGCTGGCCCCCTTTTCCAAACTCCCACTACATTTTGTCCAAACGGTGTTGGAAGCCACTGGGACTCCCCAAGAGCAAGATCCAAGTTGAAGGCAACTTTACCATCCCCGCCAGTGCCTGACGTGGAGGGAGTGCCGCACACACCCGCCCTGAATGCAGAACCAGCAGGTAAGGATGCACAGCAAAGCAGGTAAGGGAGGGCTTGAGGGAGGAGAAGGAAAAGTCACAGAAATGAATCAGCATTTAAATGGTGACGTGATGGACCAAGACAAATTGCCCCCCTAGTTTCCAGTTTAAAGATGGATTATTACATTAATGTTAAATTCTATTTAAATGAGCCTATTTCTTCACAGTGGGCATTCAATGAAATGCCCCTGTGGAACAGAATATTAGGAGAAAAGAACAAAGGCTCAATAAAGATGGGAATAGCTAAAGGTAAAACCAACTGTATCCGTAAAAAAGTACATCTTTTAAGCTTTATTTCCCTGGTCTCAAAGACATCATCCCTATTTTTCTTTTTGCAACCAGTACCAATTGTTCCTTTGTGTGGTTAACAATGAGCTTTTTAATTTTCTACCACTTGACCATGCTCCATTCAGCAAGGTTCATCCTTATTCCCCAGCCTTCTCTGACAATTTCACCTTTCATTCCAGGAATGTAATTGCTGAAAGGCAACCTCTGAATCCTGGGAATCTGGAACAGCCTTCATTGTTCTAGCCGCCGCCTCACCTCCCTGTTTTGTATCAATCCACTGAACTTAGTTCAATGCCAGAACATCCAAAGTATCTTACACAGACTGTTGGTGGGAGGTGAGACATCACGACAGCCAATTCCCTCCTCATTCTACAGACGTCAGAACTATCTCAGCCTCTTGCAGCTGCCATTGATCCCTAGGTCTGTGAAAACAGCACATTCAAATTTCAGTGGTTGCCTCCACCACAGCAAGCATAGATTAGAACCAGCTGTGGTTCTAGATGCCCAGGCATCTACACGGGAACACAGACCTGTGATCCATGAGAGCAGAAGTTGGAAACCAGACTGACTTGGGTGGGTTCCCTGCCCCAGCATTTGAGGCATTGACTTGTAGCATCACCTCCCCAAGGCTCAGGGTCCCTCGCCTGTAAAATGAGGGACTAAATGAGAAATCAAAAGACTACTTGGCAGAGTGTCTAGAATAGAGTAAGCTCAATAAAAGATATTAACTAATAATTATAGTAATAGTAGGCTTCCATATGGTGACTAGCCAGTCAAGCTGACATTTGGCCTGGGGTCCCTGGGACCTGTCGTTGTTGTTGAGGTTCTTTGTTTGATTTTTACCAGTCACTTCTCTCTAACCTGCTCTGATCAGGCAGAGCTGAAGCTGTGCATGAACACAGCTAGCCCGCTGAGGTACCATCATCTCCTCCCAGTCCGTTTCAGGAGGCTGGGCTCTTCTGCTGTGTCAGCTGTACATCACCTCACGTAGATCGCCCTGACCCCCTTGCTTGTCACAACTCGAGAACAGGACCTGTTTCATTTAGTCCTAAATCCTCCTTCTCAATAAATCTTTGCTGAATGAATGAATGAGTGAGCAAAAGCTACTTTCCCCAGTGCCAGTCGTATTTCTATATCCAGTCTAATTCTTTGCTTGATCAACACTTGGTCTGACTTGTCATTGGCCCCTTGGGCTGCTAGTTCCTCCTGGGACAGGGGCTCCTCAGCTTTCCACATGGACCCTGCATGGCCCTCCCTTGTCAGGAACAGTAGAAGCCTAAGCAGAGAGGGCTGGGTCTTAAAGGGCAGAGGATCAATAAACTTCCTCTGCTAAGGAAAAAGTTCCCATAATGGGATAAGGCCGCACCATTAGGACAGTAACCCACGGCCTTTCTTTTTCAAATCTAGCTTCACACAGAAGCAATAACTTTTATTTGAACATCCTTTGATTTTAAACATTATCAATCAATATGCATTTAAGAGCACCAGACATGTGCTTAGCATTTTACTACATGCTGAGGGTAAGAAAGAAGGGCTGCATTGTTCTGAATATAAAGTAGGTTTTCTTTAATATTATACAATAAAACATACATTTCTGCCATTTGCTTTACTGGTGATCCCAGCTTTTTTATGCATGCAGACTTCATCTCCAGGAAGAGAGGAGGAGAGTCAAAGGATACTGGGGTGGGAGGGTGTAATAACAGCACATATTATTTCACTCATTGTTAGTAACATTTTCATAGCAATTCAAGTCAATAAACATGCAATAGCACTTTGGTAAGAAATAAACTTATAGGTACAAATTAAATATAACAAAACCTAAACTTAAACTGTTATCAATTAATGTTTAACTCTGGTGTCTTTTTCATTTTAAGAAAAATGTTTTCCCCCTTCCATGTTGATTGGGCCAAGATCCAGAACTTTCAGCTTCCCACTGTGTTAGTTGATGCATGGAACAGAGAGGCTGGGAGGCTACTCACAGGATGATTGGGAAGGTTGCAGATGGGAATTAAAAAACAAAACAAAACAGAACAGGACCTCCCACACACAGCTATATAGCTGGGTCTTGCAGAGATTAGAATGGAGGCCTGGAAATGGAAGGATCCAGTACAGCTCTTGGGACTGGGCACTCATTGCCCTCATTAGCAAGACTTGTTGATTCTCTGCCATTACTGAGACTGGCCTCGTTCTGCCTTGGCCTCTGTTGTTCCTGCCTTTCCATTAACCCCTCATCCTCTAGTCAAGCCATTGTTCCCATACCTTGTGGGTTTTGTCTTCTGTTTACACAAAATTCAGCTTCTCTCATGTGAATTTTCTCTGCTTCTAGTTCTATTAGCCAGCTCATGAATTTTCTCCACCCACCCTTCAGTTCAATCCTTAGAAAGAGAGAATAGGATTTCAGCAGCTGATCACCATTGTCTCTGTTGGGGATGAGTTTTGCTCCTTACCTACTCAGAGGTCACAGGCAGACATGTGGATCGGCTGTCCTCAGGCAGTGCCCACTCAGCCACTAGGGTGCAGGCACAAGACAATGCATCCGCCTCATGCATCTCGCTAAGCACGGCACCATGATCCCCATGTTACCTATATTTGACCTTCTAGCAAAATTGTGTCAATCCGTGCGGCCTTTCTCCTGCTGCCAGGAACTGTGTGCTCCATCAGGACAAGGCATGAGTCTTTTCTAAAATCACAACTGTAACCTCAGTACAGAGCACAAAGGTAGTTTTTCCTCAACGTTATTGGAATATTTTTTGAATGTGGAATGCCACTGAAATGTTTTCTCCCTGCACTTCTTTGCCTGGCTAAGTCCTACTCAGTCAAGGCTTGTTTTAGGAGATTAATTTCTGTGATGTCTCCATCATTCTAGATTAAACCTTCTCTGTAATCCTAAAACATCCCATGTATATGTCAGTCACGTCATTTGCGCTTTCTACTGAAGTGTTTTATTTAATCACTGTAGAGGACATGGTCATTTCTATCAGCCCTAAATCTTTTAAACAGCTTCTCCATATTCTTACAGTTTCCCATGGTATACACCTCAAATTCCCACCGAACCACACCTGCAGTTCCCAGCCTCTTGTGCGAGGGTGCAGATACTGATTTATATTCTGCAAGTCAGATGTGTTCATGCAGGACTTGGATTCATATCTACATTTCATGGGAAAAGAGGCAGGATATGGGCCATTCATTCTGCTGGCTTGGATGATGGCAGATGTGATGTGGTTATGGAGCCAACAGCAGTAATGCTGGTAGCTTCCTGATTCAGAGGTTCCTGTCTGTGGGAAAGACAACTTATCTTTTGGGCAAGCTATTTTGGTGGAGTCCTGGAAGCTCAGCATAGAATCTGTTTCTTCCCAATGGTTTTCTGAGATATTTATAAACCTTAATTAATCCCTTTCAGTTTAAACTAGCTGCAGTGGATTATGTTGTCCACAATCCAGAACCTTGACCAACACTGGCTTCTTTCCTATCAGTCTGAACATGAAGGCAGGAATCATGCCCTATTTGTCTTTGTATCTCTAGTACTTAGAGCTATGTGTGGCACATAGTAGGTTCTCAATAAATGTTTATAGGTGATATGGATCATAGTCATGTGCCAAATGACAAAGTTTTGGTAAACAATGGACTGGATATATGAAGGGAGCCCCGTAAGATTATAATGGACCTGAAAAATTCCTGTTGCCTAGGGACATTGTAGCTGTTGTAACATCCTAGTGCCATGTAGTACCTTTTCTATGTTTGGATATATTTAAATGCACAAATACCATTGCGTTATAATTGCCTACAGTATTCAGTACAGTGACATGCTGTACAAATTTATAGCCTTGGAGGCTATCCCATATAGCCGAGGTGTGTAGTAGGCTCTACCATCTAGGTTTGCATAAGTACGTTCCGTGATGTTCACACAATGATGACATTGCCTATTGACACATTTCTCAGAGCTCATCCCCATCATTAAGTGACGCATGGCTGTAGCGTGTTAGTCAGGCATGTTTGCCTAACTATGCATAACTCCTAACTAGCTAGTAGTTTTGTTGAATACAAACTGTTCTTGTGAGAAATCTAAAATGTGTTTCCTACACAATTATTATCCATTTCAGCAACTGTGCTGGGCACTGTGCACATAAAGTTTAATAAGATACAATCCTCATTCCTCCCTCAAACCAATGGGGGTGATGAATCATTTTATCATTTAAATATGATTTATAACTCATCTTTGGAGTGGGAAAGAAAGCAAGATGGTATTTAGCCATCCTAAGACAAGGTTGACTGAATCCTAAAAACACTGTGGTATTTCGAAAATACTCCCCCTTTAACCAGAGTCAAGTCTCGATTATTGGTACTGACGGCGAAGAAAACAGCTTTGACCATCTTAAAGAAGCTAATCAGCCAGATAACATTTCTATGGAATTTTGGAACATTTTTTTTCGGAATGTGGCAGAATCTTATGTTCTGGGAATTTATTTCAAACAACATGATGAAGCAGAACTGGAAAGACTTGACTCGGGTGAATCTGGGAATCCATCCAGTTTCCCAAGCCTGCCCCTCTGTTCAAACCTTTCCGTTAACAGTCTCAATGCTGGGAATAGATTCTTCATCCATCGTATTAATGTAAAGCATCACCCAGAGCAGAGCTGCCCTTGCAGAAATCTTTCTTAAAGTTGGAAATATTATTAAGTATTTCATTTCCACAGGGCTTCCCTGTTTGGACACAGGATTTATATAAAATCAGAGCAATATGCTGTTGAGGTAACAATGAAGGAAAGAGAAAAATAGCAAATTGAAAGCAGAAAAGATATAACCTAATCTGCTGACAAACCTTGGACAGTTTTTGTCTATTTTCTCTGTTGCCTTTTTTAAAAAAAATACTTTTCTTTAGCTCTCCTGGAATCCCAAGTTTCTTCAAATCATAACCTTTCTTGGCATTCACTTCTTGCCAGGCACTGGGCTAAAAGCTTCCCTATGTTTCTCATTTAATCCTCACTCTAACCCTCTTTGGTGTGTATTGTAATCCCAGTGTTACAGACGAGAAAACTGCTCAGAGGCAGTAAGGAAGAAAATGAGCATAAGGCCATGTAGGCAAGGATTCAAACTCTAGTTTGAACTGTGTTCTCACTACTATTACACAGCTGTCCATTACCAAGAAACATACAAGTAACTTCCAGAAACTTCATCTTGTTCTTTTCAGTACCTGGAGGTACTCAAAATTTTTTGCAGCCTTTCTCTACTTCAAAATTAAGTTCCTTCCGGCCAAGCATGGTGGCACACACCTAACTCCAAGCACTTTGGGTGGCTAAGGTGAGTGGATCATTTGAGCCCAGGAGTTAGAGACCAGCCTGGGCAACATGGTGAGACTCTGTCTCTACCAAACAAACAAACAAACAAAAATGGTTATGTTCCTTCTGATCATTTTCAATGGCTAAGTCTCAAAGGGTAAAAGTCTACTCATTATATTTTTACTCCAATCTCACTTTCCTAAGCTCATTCCTTAATAGAAAATCACATTCTGTCTCCCTACGGCTGGTCTTGTGCTGTCTGTGTGGCTTCTAGAACATGACCTTAGGAATCTGCAATAGAGTATCTTGTGTGTATGTGCCTTTTTGTTTGCAAAAGGATCATGAATCTATTACCTATTACCTATTTTAAGTCTTTACCACAAAGCTATGAAATAGGTGTTAGTATTGTATTTTACACCTAAGAAAATCAAGGCTCAGAAACAGTAAGCCGTGCACGGCGATGACACGGCTGTCAGCGGCAGAGCTTTGGGCCCTGCACATGGATGCCACTGACTCCAGCAGCTCCATTCAGGAGAAGAGCCCTGCTGAAGTGATAGACTGTTGAAACAGGGCTCAGAAAGCTCAATCGTAATTTCCCACAAAAGTATACATCTTCAAAACAGGCCACAATTAAGTTTCCAGTGGCAGAAGTGTTCCTTACAGTGAGCTTCAAAGTCACGATAGCAGCCAAATGGCAGCTCTTTTGAGCACATGGAAGAACAAAGTATAATTTCACAATTTAGACCTCACTTTTTACATTTTTCAAGCAGTTTCCTGGGATGATCTGTGCATTTTGGGGTGACCAGTACTAACACATTCTGGCCCTTTGTGGCCTCCTCGGGCTGTGGGGAGAGTCTTCACAGGCTGGGGGACACATCTTCTCCCTCCTTGGCTAATTGCTGCATAACTTCCCACTCTCTGTAAATGGCAGATGACAAAACTCCCAAGGAAGCTTCTCATGGCTGTATTTGTCCGTTATCAAGGGAAATTAAAATACCCGCATTTACATACTCTGGAGTTTGAGGCTTCATTTGCATATTTTTTTGATCTCACACACACACACACACACACACACACACACACACAGTTTTCTGTTCAACTGGGAAAATGCATCAATCTGTCGGCACTTACCTGCATAACCATGTGAACACTCAGGCCAGCTGGAAACCCCTGGGAGGAAAAATAACGTTGCAAAACTCTGAGAATATTGTTCATTTTATAGCTTTCTCTACAGCCTTCATAGTTACTAGATTCAAAATTTGCCCAGTAAAATAAGTCTTACAATCATAAACATTCAGCAACGAAGAGTCCCTCTGCACAATTTTTTTTTTTTTTTTTTTTTTTTTTTCGGATCTGAAAATTCTCTCGCAAGCGTGGGAAACCTATCCCAAGGCAAGGGCGAGGAAGAGAGAGTTTATTCTGTTTTCTTGGGCTTCTTGCCTGACTTTTTAAGGTAGACAGTTACTGAACAGGGCTTAAATGGCTAAGTGGCTAGGGTGAAAAAATATATATGCATGCACACACAGGCCTCCCCCCACATATATATGTGTGTGTGCCTCTCTATGTACTTATTTTCGCTTAAACTGTTGGGAAGAGGAGAACTACTGCTTTCCTTTGCTTACCCTGTCTAGCATTGGGAATTCCCTTCTTGGGTAAGTCAGGACTTGAAGACTCTTAGGAATAAGTGACAGGAAACCCAACTCCAACTAGTTTAAGCAGAAATTTTTTAAAAGTGAGAATTCTTTAGCTCACTTAGCTGGAAAGTCCAAAAGGAGCGAAGCATCAGGCATGGCTGGATCCAGGGGATCATACAGTGTTATCTAGGCATGGTCTTCTTCCTCCGTTTCTTAGTGTCGATTGCATTTTTCAGCCAGACTTTCTTTATCTGCTGGTCTCCAGCATCCAAGGTTATAATTTACCAGTTTGGCAGCACCAGTGGAAAGAGAGCATCTTTATCAATAGGTTCAGTGAAATGTCTTGGGTTGGTTCTTATGGGACCAGTTTAGTTCATGTGCCCATCTCTAAACCAGTGACTGACCAGGAGGATGGAATGTGCTGCAAGGCCAAGTGTGAGCCAGGTGAGGTGCTCACCCTTAAAGCTCAGAATGTGGTCAAACCCACCTGCACACGCGTCCTGAAAATGGGAGAGGGATGTTTTCCCAAAACAAAACACAAGTTCTGCCCCCAGAAGGGGGAATTATGCTGGGTAGGCCAAACCTACAAATGTCTACTACATTTATGACTCCTCAGGATAGATTTAAAGACATTTTTGTTTTCTCTGATCTAGTCCCATCAGTCTCCATGAACTCATTTTTCAAAGACAGGGATCTTAGTGAGAGGAGAGATATCAGTCTTACTTCCCCAGTTAAATAGTCCTCGTCCTTTCCTTGGTGGAGTAGATTGGATTATAATTAAAAAATATTTGCTGTGTGATAAAATTGCATAGAGCTAAATGCACACACACACACACACACACAAAGGAGTGTATGTAAAACATGACATCTGAATTGGGTTGCTGGACTGTATCAATATCGATTTCCTGGTTGTGATATTGTTCTATAATTATGCAAGACGTTACCATTGGGGAAAACTGAGTGAAGGGTATATAGGATCTCTTTGTATTATTTTTTATAGTGCAGGCAGTCTATAACTAATTCAAAAATAAAAGCCAAAAAGAAACGTGTTGCTTTTTCCTGAGGAAAATTCATATTCTCAACTTCATTAATCCATTTATGGAGACTTAGCCATGTGACTTGCTTTAGCCAATCAAATGTGAGTCACAACCCTGCTAAGCAGAAGCCTTAGAGTGAGGTTGTGGTTCCCTGTGCTCTGATATCCCTCTGCCTTGATGACTGGCATCGTTCCAAACAAGGTAGCTCAGTGGGTCAGCCTGGGTCCTGAAAAAGAGCACAATTAGCCCTTGATGAATATGAGGTGTCAGCAAGAAAGCAATCTTTTTCACTATGAGCCTAGAGATGAGGGTTATTTCGTTAGCCCAGTGCTTCTCAGATTCTGTAGGTTGCTTAGAATCATCTGGAAAGCATGTTAACGTACAGATTTCTGAGCCCTGCACCAGAGACTCTGATTCAGCACCTTTGAGGTAGGACCTGAGAATCTGCATTTCAAACGAGCTTCCGGGTTATACTGATTTGCCCATCTGAGAACCACAGTTTGAGTATCACTGACCTCCTTGACTGTTATACCTTTGATTCTCCAGTGAACCTTCCCTTGAACTTTCCAAGTTGTTCATGTCCCTGCTATCATGGAGTCCAGAACTGAGCCTAGAACAGTGCTTAACACATGACACTTACTGAATTTGTTTAATAAATGGCCCAGTGCTCATGACAGAACCTGATCTGCCAGCTCAAATGAAACAATTATCTTTCTAGCCTTAAAATCCCAGTGAAATGATTGTGCCCTTTACAAAGTATGCTTATTGTTTCCCTGATTACAAAATAAGTAAATGTTTGTTATAGAAAATTTTATTTTCAAACACAAAAATAAAAACCAACCCATAATCCAACTAGCTAAAGAAGGATACTATTAAAATGTTGGCCATATTTTTCATGTTTTTTGGTATTTATAGTTATCATATGATACATCATTTTTGAGTTGCTTTATTAACAGTATGCTGTGCATATGTTCCCATGTCATAAAGCAGCATTCCGCAGCATCCTTTTTCATGGCTGCACAGTGTCAAACTATGAGGTAATGCATGTTGCCCAGAGTTTTGCTAGAGCTGCATACATCGTTAGCCCATGTTCAGTCCATGGTTCATTCAGATCTCTTGCTTCCCCTAACTCGTAACTGCTCTCATCTAATCATTTCCTGTCTGTGTTTGTAGAGTTCTCCCCAAGGATTTCACCAAGCACCAGTGTTCCTCGTTTTGCTTGTTTTTGATGCCTAAAGAGACAACAAGTGACTAACAGACTATTGTCCATGAATTGTCTAGAGTCAGCCTTCTCCTTCTAATAGCTCCCGAAGGGCTCCTCATGCTGGTGCAACACCACTGCCGCTGCTCCCGAGCCTGTGTTCCCTTCTCTCCACCGTGCACCTTCTGACATCATGACTCACTGGAGAACCAGGCCAGGATCCCAACCATGCCATGTCTCAGTGGGCCTGGGTGAGAGCCCTGTGCTGCCAGGAGGAGCAGAGATAACATTGATTGTCCAGGAGCTCTACGATGGAGATGGGTTGTCACTGGAAGTCCAACAAGAGACAGAGGCAAGTGAGCTTTATTGAGCACCTACTGTGTGCCAGGCCCCATGCAACGGGCTTCTGTGGAGGCCTGCCCCTGCCATCTTCACAACCCTCAGGTGAGCCAGCTTTAGCTTTACATTTTATAGATGAAAAAAAAACAGAGTTGATGAGACTAAGAGACTATTTCTGAGACCAAAAGAAAGAGGAAAATCTCGTTTAATCTCCAGGGTTTGTTAAATTAGGCAAAGACAAGAAGGAACTTTTTTGTGAGGACAGACTGAAGTGCTGGCATTTTGCAGCCCAGAAAGTCCAAGAAAGGATATGCTCAAGGACTGTCACATGAAGCAAGAGCTCCTGCTTGACCGTGAGCTGGGCTGTCAGATCCCACATCCTCATGGGGACTCGATGCAGCCTGGATAGCAGGGTGGTGAGACTCTCCGCCTCCAGGGTGCAGGGTCTGCCCTCCTCTTGTGAGCTCTGTGTCCGTCACCAAGTCATTGAACCTCCATCTGCTTCCTCACCTGTTTAAGAAAGGATGATAGTAATAGGACTCACATCATAGGGTTTTGTTAAGGACTAAAAGAAAAACATGTAAAGCGTCTTGCCGAGTGCCTGGTACTACAGTAAGGATTCGATAAATATTAGCTGTTACAATAATTAGGAGTCATATTTTACACCCTACAAGAGGCATCTGCAGATAAAAGAAATCTCACATTACAGGGTGGGAAGTAAACTCGCTAAACATAGCCCCAAAGGTGGCACAAACTGAAAATATAAATATAATTAAAAAAGGTTAGATCACGAGTGGGTAACCTTTTCTCTACCATAAGCCAGTGACACACAGGGGCAAAAAGAAAATCCATTTCTGGCCCCATGTAAGTCAACGAAGGCATTATAGGCTGTGAAGGGAATTCAATTAGTCACTGGTTGCCATGCCAATGCAAACATCACCCTTCCACCTACTCTACCATCAACACATTTGAATAAGTAACAATGATAATAGCGTGCACTAAAAATGCTATTTTTTAAAAAGTTAAATGTACTTCTTTCAAAAGTCTGGTTTTCAGAAATAATTGCTATAGTCCAGGTGAGAATTCACCTAGAATCCCTAAAGTGGGTTGAGTATCCTCAGAAGAGACGCCATCTGTAGAGTGTTAAGGGACTCAGGGTTTGGAGTTGATTTTCTTGCGGGGGAGGGGAAATTTTTTCAACATTCCCAGCTTGATCAAGTATCCCTTCATGGTGTCAGAAATTGAGCTCAGACAGTTCCTTGCTCAGCACTGCTCTCCTTACACCCTGAAGCCTGACCTGGATCCCTGGTTTTCATTATGCCTTCCTCAAGCTTTGCTTGAGTATCTACCATTTGGCAGTGTGTACCTAAAACTGAAAAAAATACTTTGACCTAAGAATTTACTTAAAAAAACACTTTGACCTCAGAATCAATCCTAAGAAAACCACTACTGATATACAGAATTTATAGTAGTAAACAGAAATAACCCAAATGTCCAAATTAAATTGTTATACATCCATATGCTAGAATATGACGAGCTATAAAAAATGAGGCTGTCATAAAAATAAACAAGATCATGTCCTTTGGAGGGACATGGATGGAGCTGGAAGCCATTATCCTCGGCAAACTAATGTAGGAACAGAAAACCAAACACAGCGTCTTCTCACTTACAAGTGGGAGCTGAACAATGAGAATACACGGACACAGGGAGAGGAAAAACACACACTGGGGCCCGCGGGTGCAGGCGGAGAGAGAGCATCAGGAAAATTAACTAACGCATGCTGGCTCAATACCTAAGTGGTGGGTTGATAGGTGCAGCAAACCACCATAACACACATCTACCTATGTAACAAACCTGCACATCCTACACATGTATCATGGAACTTAAAATTAAATTAAAAAATAAGAGATGGAAAAAAATGAGGCTGTCAAAGAACATTTGATGACGTGGGAAAATATTCTACATTGTTAAGTGAAGCATGCAGATTACAGAACAGAGGATTTGGTAAAATCCAAATTTGATGTATGCAATGTTATGCAAATATATGCATAGGAAAAACTAGTAGTGTGTTACTCTAAAATGTTAATAACGGTTATTTCTGGATGGTAGGATTACAGGTGGCTTTTGTTTTTCTTTTGTGCCTTTCCATATCTTCAAAAAACACTTCTTATGATGATTGTATATCTATTCTAGTAATAAGAAAAAAGTCAAAAATGTGATTGAGAGAGAACTGAGACCTCTGTGTCGGACACGCCAGAGGGAATGGCTTTGTGGAGGGCCGCACTTGGGCCTTCTGTGGCCAGGCCGGCGCTTTGCCCTGAGCACCAGCAGCTATGTCTGGGGGGTCAGCCAGGATGACTACATTCAAGTTTGAGGTGACCTGGGCTCTCAGAGGGCTTGTGTGCTCCTGGAAGAAGCATTTCACATTCCCTGAGCTTGGCGCCGCCCACCCCACTATTAATAGTGTTTCAGTGTCTCCAGTGGTCTGTATATTCTGGTCCTGGAGGTGACCTCAGATGCTGCCCAAATAGCCTGCTGGTTTTCTAATGGAAATTTGAGGGGGGAGGTCATTACTGGGCTTATGGATGTTCCAGAGAAGCTTTTCTGACCAAATGAACTCCCATCCTCACCTTGCCTTTCCTGCCACGACTCCCACCTCATCTTCCACCCCCAGGAACCTCACAAGAAAGGGAATGAGAGAATTGTATCCCGAGGGGCCCCATGCTGATCGCTGTGTAGGAGACGACTGTGTCAATGAAGAGGGTCCCCCTCAGAGAGGACATTTCCCTTCTGCAGTATGTCTCCTAGTTCAGCCTCTCAACTATTTGCCCCGGACTTCCCGGCATGAAAGTGTAGATCCCTGGGCCCCACCCTAGGCCTAACAAAAGCAACGTCTCTGGGAGTGGACTCTAGAACTGGAGAGCTCCTTCCCCACGAACTGGGAAAGGCAAAGAAAGACTGTCCACGTGTTTGGACTACACAGCATGCAGAGGGTCACCTCCGAACTGAACCGCTCCACTTCAGTGCCCTCGAATCTAAACCAAACTCTGCCATTTGTTGAGTGTCTCCTGTGTGCTAGACACACCCCAATTGCTTTATATTCTTTACCACAAATCAGCCTCATGATCATCACCCTCCCAGGAAATTTTTAGCTACTTCAGGAAACTGAGAGTAAGAGGTTTCCTTAGAACTCACCCAGGAGTCCTTTTCCCGGGCGCGGTGGCTCAAGCCTGTAATCCCAGCACTTTGGGAGGCCGAGGCGGGCGGATCACAAGGTCAGGAGATCGAGACCATCCTGGCTAACACGGTGAAACCCCGTCTCTACTAAAAATACAAAAAAAATTAGCCGGGCGCGATGGCGGGCGCCTGTAGTCCCAGCTACTCAGGAGGCTGAGGCACGAGAATGGCGGGATCCCGGGAGGCGGAGCTTGCAGTGAGCGGAGATCGCGCCATTGCACTCCAGCCTGGGGGACAGAGCGAGACTCCGTCTCAAAAAAAAAAAAAAAAAAAAAAAAAAAAAAAAAAAAAAAAAAAAAAACAAAAAAAAAAAAAAAAAAAAAAAAAAAAAAAAAAGAGTCCTTTCAGATAAACTTGGTGACTGTCAATTATCTCCTCTTCCCTTTCTCCTCTGGCTTTCTCTCTTCTCTCCCTCCCACACCTAAATTTAATAGACTTTCCTTGACCTCGACAGATAAAAGGGGTCTCTGAGGAGAGACTTCCGAGATGCCCCACACTGCTGGCCCTGCAGGTCCTGTCTCCTAGGTGCCTTCGCTAAGTGTTTCTCTCAGTGCTCTCACAAGTCAGAGGTCCCCTAGTGCACGGCCCAGCATGGATTCAGCACAGGGTGGGTTTACCCTCTGCCTGGACCCTGCCGAAGCGGAGCCCCCAGGCTGCCAAGGCTCTATCTTGCAGCCCCCTTTCAGAACTCCCTCCCTCTTACCACCACAACTAACTGGCCTGCCTGTGTCAGAGATGGCTGGTGCCCCCTCCCCCATTGACCGCCTAGCAAAGAAAACATATTCTGGGCTCCTTTGAAGCTAGGCTTAGTCCTGTGGGTACATTCTGGCCACAGGAATGGAAACGATGCAGGCGATTTCAGGGCCATGCCTTTCTTCTATTCTGCTCCTGTGGTGTGGATGTGGTGGTGAGCCCTGTGGACCATGTGGGCAAAGTCCTCATCCTAAGAATGACAGAACAACAAGATGGAAGGAGCCTAGAGCCCCAGCGACTTTGCAGAGGAGGACTGCAGGCAGTGTAGACTTTGGCAGGAGAGAAACAAACGTGGATCTGGTTGAAGCCAACTGTGGATTTGGGATCTCCTTGTTGGAATAAGTCACACTGATATCTGAACAAGTGCACTGAGCCTATTAAAACTCTCTCCCAGGAACCTGGAATCACTACTCTGGAGCTCACCGAGGGGGACCAAAAGTTGTGACCACAGTCAGAGACCTGGCCAGCCCAGATAGAAACCTGAGGAAGCAGACTAAGCTGTTGGTGGAAAGATGAGTGTGAAGCGTGTGCTGAGAAAGATACAGAGAGGGGACAGCAGGCAGAGGGTGGCTGCCACCATTCTCAATGCCATTCCGGCCCCAGCATGGTTCCTGTAGGGCCTAGATGTGTATCTTGCTGTTGCATTCATAAATTGCCCTCTGTTCTTTATATTTGAGTTACTGTGACTGAGTTTTTCTTTCTGGCAACCAGATAAGTTGCAATTAAAATAAAGTGACCTTTATGACTACATTATATGTTATATTACTATGTATTATTGTTGTGTTACTATAAACTATACTATTATAGTTCTTTGGGTTTCAGATGTACATTTTCTCTACATTTTAATATTTCTGAAAATGGGATGATGCACCTTTTTTTTTGAAGACAGAGTCTCACTCTGTCAGCCATGTGGGAGTGCAGTAGCATGATCACAACTCACTGCAGCCTCAATCTCTTAGGCTCAAGCAATCCTCCTGCCTCAGCCTCCCAAGTAGCTGGGACTACAGACACAAGTCAGCAATGCTCAGCTAAATTTTTAATTTTTTATAGAGACAGGGTCTCATTATATTGCCCATGGTGATCTTGAACTCCTGACCTCAAGGGATCCTCCCACCTCAGCCTCCCAAAGTGCCGGGATTGCAGGTAGGGAACCACCGCGGCTGGCTGGATGCACTTTTTATCTCACTTGTTACCTTTTATGTTTAATGTGGTAACTTTTTTTTCCCCCTCCCTCTCTTACAACTGTTAGTGAATTCAGGTTCTGTCTTAAGAGCACCTTCCCCCTTGGAAGTGGAAGCTCCCTGAGGGAAGGGTCACAACAGTGCCAGACCCATAGTAGATGCTCAGTAAAAATTTAGTAGGATGAATGACCATCAGCCACAGGCATCATGGAATTAGGGAATGATCCACACATGGTGGGGCCTACCCCCTCACCATCACCTATCCCACCTGCTCTGGGCATGGTGATGACGATGGTGCTGGCCAAGGCACCCTGCCTGGCCGTGCATTGCCCCGGGCTCCATGACTCCAGTGAGAACAAGGCACCAAACCCTTTGGAACTGTGGACACTTGGCTCATTTCAGCGTTTACGGTCAAGGGCAGTTGCCTTGGATTAGGTGCTGAGCACGGGCCAGCCAATGTGCTGAACTCTCTGCAGGCTCCTTCTCCAACAGATGTGGATACGAAATAAATCAGATCCAGTAAAAGCTGATGTGTCTGAGTGAGGGATGCGGGCAGAGATGGAGACAAGTACCTGTGCTAAAGGCTGTTCTGGCAGGGCCTGGGCTGGGGGGCTGGGGCTGCTCCGCTGGTCCTGGGTGTCCTCCTTCCCCAGCCTGGCTGCAGCTGGAGGCAATGCTCTAGGGGACACTGTAAAGGTCCAGGTGCAGTGGTGAGCATGGGCCTGGGGGGCTGTATCCTGCTCAGGGAGCTCCCAACTGTGAAGACAAAGGGAAAGGCACCTGTCCTCAGCCTGTGCTCTCAGGCCTGGGAGCTCCAGTCACCTAACCCTGCAAGTGAACTCTAGGCCTCTGGTGATACCAGATTTGGGCTGGCCTTAGGTGACCCGGGGAGGGGAGGTTGGAACTGAACTGTTTTCCTGCCATGTGCAGGATAATCAGAAGCCAGGGCGGGGCCTGCCCATACCCTCCGAAGAGACCCATCCTTCTGCCCAGGGCATATCAGACTGGGACTAGAAGAGGCCTTCTCAGCCTCACCCCCACGCTGGAGCTCAGGTGGCACTGACAGGGCCAGGGAAGGGCAGTCAGAGGGAAGGGAGGAGGCCCTGGGTGGGCAGCACAGAAGAAGCCGGCTTCAGGCATCAGCCGCACTGGCTTTTGCCTGGCAGTGGAGGATGAGCGGAGACACTGGGATTTAGTCATCAGGAGGCCATGGGCGACCGTCAGGAAGGCATTTTTGGGGAGTGGCAAGGGGAGCCCAGATGTGGGGCTAGGAACTTTCCCTGGCAGGAGAAACATTTCCTCAATAATTGGAAAGAGCTTTGGCCTGATGAATTCTGGGACAAGCTGGTGTCACCAGAGTGGTGTCACCTGGAGACCCTCCCAATCCCTGTCATGGGAAGGTGTCCAGCCTGCAGCAAGAATGGGGTGTTGGGGGTTCCCAAGCTGCCCTTAGAGCTGGCCAGGCAGGTTTGCAGAATAATTACAAGGGCCTGATGTGGAGAGTGTTTGCATATGATTTGCATATGATTTGCACATGAATAGCCGAGCTTTCTGTTCCCAGGCAGTTTTCAAGTTAAATATTAATTGTTGCTGCCCTTAGGGTTTTTATTTCTTGATTCTGCCTTCTCTGTTTCTTCTCACCCACTTGCTGTCAATGACTCAGATCTCTGCATGGCGGGGGAAGGGAGGGAGATGCCAGGGTGGGAGGCAGGGGCTGGGTGTACAAGGAAGGGAAAGAACGCAGAGGCGGAGCTGGCAGGTGTTGGGGAGATCAGATACCTACTCCATACAAAAGCAATAAGCACGCAAAGCAACAGACCAGCCAGCACTGCTAGAGAAACTTCCTGGAACTCTCCCAGCCCCAGGCAAGGTCCTATCTTTCCTAGTGATGTGGAGAGCTGTGGTCTCCTGGCCCTACCCTAGGCCAGAAGGACAGTGCCAGCTACTTCCTGTCAGCCTGGTTCCCAGGCTCACATGGTTCCATCTCCCCTGTTGCTAGAGGCCCTGGTCGCAGGCAGCATGTAGGCAGGGCAAGGACAAACTGCCCCGGCTACAGCCATGCAGTGCAGCAGTTAGCTCACAGGCTCTATGGCCAGCTGTACCTGGATTTGGATCTTGGCTGTGTGTTCTAACTGTGAAGCTTTGGCAAGTGACTAACCATCCAAGGGCCTCAGTTTCCTCTTCTGTAAAACAGAGCTACCACTAGTGCCTGCCTCATGTTGGTGTTGTGGAGGTGAAGCCAGCTAGTGTGTGTGAAGTACTTAGCCTTGGGCCTGCCTGGCATGTAGACTGTGCTCAATGCAATGGAGCCATAGAGAGCCCCATCCCAGGAGTGGGCTGCCTAGTCTCAGCCTTGCACAGTGCCGGGTGCCCCTCACCAGCATTTGATCATCCAGCTTCAGCCTGAACATTTCCTGAGGCAAAGGTTCTCTAGCTCTGTTCTCCTGAGGGTTGTGTGCGACACACACGTTATACCTGTGGTAAAGGGCCTTTGAGGAGGGAACTCAGAGCCTTTCCAGACAGCAACTTCTGTTCTTCACCAACTTTCATGAGGAGGAAAGACTTCCTTGGGCTGCCCCTGAGCTCCGCCCTTGCCAATGGACTCAAATCTGTCCTCTGGGGTAGCAAAGCCTGAAATCCCCTCTGCTCTCTGAGAGCTCGTCAAAGATTTCAGGATGGCGCTCCTTTCCTGGGTCTCTTCTTCCCAAGCTGTTTAGACCAAACAACTCGCTCTAGCCCCAAAACATGATGGGTTCCTCGGAGTGGTCTCTGCTGAGCCACTGATGGGGCAAGAGGATTCCCCCTTGAGGTTCTCTACCCTGGCCCTGGCTGGGTCCAGAGTGCCCCTGAGGGCGTGAAGAACAGCTTAATGCGGACGACAGCTACCTCTTGTTGCGTGTGCTGGGCACAGTGCTAAGTGCTGAAATGCAGACTCTCTTTCTGTCTCAACACTCCAAGAGGAAGGGTTATGACCATTACCCCCATTTCCTAGCTGTGGGAACTGAGGCTTAGAGGGGCTGAGGGATTTTCCCCAGATAGCTCAACTGTTAATGCTGGGAGACAAAACGTGATCCAGGCCACCGGCGACTGCCTGCTGCCGGGCCGCCTCTCTATGAGGATGTCCCCCCAACCAGGCTGTCTTTTCTTTCTCTTCTGTAGGGTGAATGGGATTGACATATGAATCCTAGAATCTGCCTGTCTTGGTATCTGCACTGTGAACACTATTGGGGTGTGTGCTTAATAATGCAGCCAGCAATGGTCTTTATTTCTTTTGACTCTCCTTGTTAATATGATGCCTTGAATTTTTCCTGGGTTTCCCATATCCATAGGGATGCCCACGCCAATCTCTCTTTTCAACAGCAGTTACCTCACCCCACCACCTGCACCCCAGCCCCCCACTCCCAGGTGTCTCAGTGCCTCTGAGACAAGGGCACCATTTTCTCCTCACCCACAAGCTCCAAAACACATTTCTCCTCGTTCCGCATTATCCTCATGCAACCTGCCCACACCTGCTCTCCCTCAGGCCTGCCCTGGGCTGAGTACTTTCAGCAGCCCAGATGCTGGGGCCCTGACTTCCCAGAAAAATGCAGTTTCTGGATGGGCTCTCTGAGTTAGACGGTCCATGAATTTCCCCATGACAAAGAACCAAGGCCCCACAAGAGCTGGTAGATAGCCAGTTCTACTGGCCACAAACTTATCCAAATGTATTCAGCAGAAAAGCCCAGAAATCTTTCTGCAAAACTCAGCCTTGCAAAAATATGCCTAGGGAGGGGAAGTATGATTAGGAAATTGGTTAACAAAGTTGTGATTTTTTTTCACATTCCCAAGGAAACTGCTCTAGAGGAGGGTTCTTGCATAGAACTTCAGGGGCCTGTGAAGCGTTAAAAGACCTGGCCAATTCTCACTGTATTGAGAATACCAAATGAATGGCAGAGTATTGGAAATACCATGTGAATGACTGCATCTTTATTTTGTGAATCCAAGAGAGAGCACCTGGAAAGAGGAGAGGAGATCACTCTTATGTTTTCTTGTTTGCCTGGACAGGGTGTAGCTACTGCATAGCATGGTTGTCACTGGAGAGGTTAGAAACTCAAAAAATCACCCGTTCAAGTGCTGGCATTCCATCAGGAAGAATCCAGGAGCTGTCTGGGAATGGTGGTGACCTGTTCCAGTTCCATCTATCTATTCTCCTGACCTTAACTTCCTCCCTGTGGTCATCAGTCTTTGCAAAACAAAGATGATGACCTACATCTTTAGTTTTCAAACTTTTTAAAAAGTATGGACCCTTCTCTTCAAATGAAATATTTTATGAAAGTCTAAAGTATAAAACAAATCAAAGGGAAGCTGCTTTGGTCAAGACAATGTGTTCTCTGCAGGTGATTCTCTTAGAGCCCTAGGAAATCTGATGGGCAAGTTCAGGATCCACTTCCAACCTGATCTCTAGATGCCCATCCGCTCCAGGGGATCCAGAGGAGACTCCGGTCCTTGGAACCTGGACTCGGTAAGACCATTCGAGGCCCTGCAAGGGTGGCTGCTGGGCTTTTAGTAGAATTCTTGAGCACCACACTTGGTGGTCTCTTTCCTTACTTTTTTTCTCACCCTTTCTCCTCTTTCCTGTTCTTTCTTTTCCTTCTCCTCCTGTCATTTGGAGACAGAGCACTGCCCCACCGGTGGCTTTCATTGTGGAGCCTAAAAGCTGCTGCTGAGTCCCAATCTAGAAAGCTCCCCCGCCTATTGAGAGGACGCAGAGTATTCTCAGTAACACCCCCCAGCCAGCGGCCCTCGCTAACTGAAGAAAGGTCATGATCGGGTCCACTGTTGGGAGCGAGTGGGGAGGGGTTGCCAAAACAGGCCATTATTTCATGGATTTATAACCTCCTGCACCTGAGGTACAGTGTCAGTGTTGCTGGGAGAAGCGTCTTTTAATGTCCTGGGTCATTAAAACCCAATAATCTCTTTGAAATGGCTTAACCGCTTCCTGTAAGAGATAAAGTAAATAAAACTGCCGTCTCTGTGTCGGCTGTCACTGTATTGATTCAGCATTTCTTTTCTTTTTTTAATAACTGCATTCATTTTATTTGAGGCCAATGCATTTATGCCATACTGGTGGTTTATAAATTTGGTAATTAAATCCTGTTATCTTGACACCATGCACAGAATAAGAAGCAGTTGTGATGCTTCCGAGAGGAAAAACACTGTGAGGGGAGAAAAGAAGATTTGTCTTGCATTTTTAAAAAATAATTTTCATGGAATCTTGTTTTAGTATTAGAATGTTGACAGATGCCTGACTAACAGAGCGATGCTTCTGTGAGGAAGGATTCTAAGGAAATCTGTGAAATCACTCTTCACGTTGTTGCACACTGTAGAATAGATAGTTTGTGGGATGACATTTGTCATCCCACAAGAGATAGATGGAACTGGACATTTGTCATCCCACAAGAGATAGATGGAACTGGACATTTGTCATCCCACAAGAGATAGATGGAACTGGACATTTGTCATCCCACAAACATTGAATTTTATCTGTGCTCTATGGCTTACAAGCTGTGTGACCTCAGGCAAGTCCCTTCCCTTTTCTATCTGTCAGGGTGCTTTGGGCTGCAAATAAGAAAAATCTAGACCAGGCACTATGGCTCATACCTGTAATCCCAGCACTTTGGGTGGCTGAGGCAGGCAGATTGTTGAGCCCAGGAGCTTGAGATTAGCCTGGGCGACATGGTAAAAAACCCCGTCTCTACAGAAAATACAAACGCCAGCTGGATATGGTGGCATGTGCCTGTAGTTTTAACTGCTTAGGAGCCTGAGGCAGGAGTATCGCTTGAGCCCGAGAGGTGGAGGCTGCAGTGAGGCATGATTGCACCATTGCACTTCAGCCTGGATGACAGAGCAAGAACCTGACTAAAAAAAAAAAAAAAAAGAAAAGAAAAGAAAAAGAAAGAAAGAATAAAGAAAAAGTAAAAATTTCAACTCAGAGTGATTGAATAGTTAAAGCAAATGTTTTATATGCTGTATTAAGAAGTTCTGATTTAAGGTAACTCCGGGGATGTTGCAGCATGAGTGAGAATGATGGAGGATGTGCGATGCTAATTCTATCTGCAGTGGCTGCTTCTTCCCTAGTTCACCTAAGAGGTAAACACATCGCACCTAGGTAAGGTCTAACTTGTCTTGGAGATGACACAGTCTTAACTTGGATAAAGAAAACAGTATTGCCCCTATTTGGAAAGCTTTGTTCTTGCCCTTTTCCTAACATTAGCCCCTGATATTATTGTGCTAAGAAGTATTTGGCTTTTCCTTGAATCTCCTATTGTGTTACATTACAAGAGTCACTCATTGACAATCAAATGGCTGTCTCAATGGTACCCAGGAGGGATGGCACCCGCTTGGATTATATTCTTTTGGATTCTCCTGATGAAAAAAGAAGGGGGAGGCTTCCAGCTTATTCATAACATGTGTTTTGCTTTTGGTTTGTGAATGAATTATTCCATGAAAATGTAAGAGTGAACAAGGACCTGCTTACCACATTATGGAACACCAGAACTCGTGGGTAACACATGAGGTTTCACTGAGGTGCATTTAGGATAAATGGAAGGAAATGCCACATCATTCAGCAAAAAATAAACTTTTCAAATTCTTGCACCAAGGGGCAGAAAAAATTAAAATTATAAATCACCTTCAAAAAGATTAGATTTGTATATAGTTATGATGTTTTGAAACCTGGAAAACCCAAAGGAATTAACTAAAAAAGCAATTAGAATTAATAAAGTCACTTTATACAAAATTCAGGTAAAATAAAGCATTACAAAAGTCAATAATATCCCTGTATACTTGGATTATGCAGTTAGGAAAAACTTAAGGGACAAACAAGCAGAAATGTCAGGCCTGGCACTGCCTTTGTCCTCCTACCTGTTACTCAGATGAAACTGGAGACACTGTGTCCTCAGAAAGAGCTTCCACCCACAGACTCCTTGGACTGCTGAGGGCTCCTCAGGGTATGGTGTGTTTTCCAGAGAAGCCCATACTTAACTTGTTCATTCGAATGACCCATTACTGCTTAAGTTTGTATCTTCCCTATTAACCTGTGAGCTTCCTGAAGGCAAAGACAGAAGGCATCTTTTTCATGACTACTACATTCCTTGTTGAATGAATTAAATAATTAACAAAACTAGAGCATTATCTAGAAAAACCTCTCTCTAGAGAAATGTGTGTGCCCTATATGAAGAAAAATTACAGACTGCTTTTTTTTTTTGAGACAGAGTCTTGCTCTGTCGCCCAGGCTGGAGTGCAGTGGCGCGATCTTGGCTCACTGCGACCTCAGCCTCCCAGGTTCAAGCAATTCTCCTGCCTCAGCCTCCTGAATAGCTGGGATTACAGATGCACGCCACCACGCCCGGCTAATTTTTGTGTTTTTTTAAGTAGGGTCAGGGTTTCACCATGTTGGCCAGGCTGGTCTCAAACTCTTGACCTTGTGATCCGCCCACGCCAGCCTCCCAAAGTACTGGGATTACAGGTATGAGCCACTGCACCCGGCCTCCTGCGTATTATTTCCCTGTTCATGGTCTCATTACAGAACACGCAGGGGCAACATCTCCGGGAGGGGCATTTCTGTGCCTCGGTTCTCTGCGATCTCTCCAGGAGGGGCTTGCTGACATCTACAGCTCTTCCAGGCTTCTTGCCCAGCAGCATCTGTGAATCAAGCCCACTTCACTGTGACTGGGGACTCCCCATCTCCCTTCAGTGCACCTCACTCCCTTGGCTTAGCAGTAGTTTTCAGTACAAGGAGTCAAGAAAAACAAAATCATAGGAAGCATTAGCAAATCAAGCATTTATGTATCTCATTCTTGAACCAAAACTCAAGCAATGACATTGTGCTCCCTCCCCTCAAACTTTATTAAATCAAATTCAACCTAACTGCCTATAAAAATACATCTGTCACGTCACTTTACTTTGTCCCTGCAGTTGGGGCATGCATCGTAAGCTGTAATATTCCACTCTGTCCTCTCAAACATTTAAGCCTGCTGGAACTCTTTTAGTTATTAACTCCCTTAGTTACTGTAAAGCCCATCAGACAATTCCAGAGAATTTCCCACTGGACATGGAACCATAGATATTCCCACGGACTGCAGTTTCACGTTTGATATTTCGAATCAGGCCAGGAAAATAATTCACCCTTTCCCATTTTTGCTTCCAAATGACTCCAGTTTGAAATGGTTGATGACAACAGGAGACTGAGGTCAGGAGTTGCAGCAGAGCAAGAACCAGGTGGAGAATCTATGGCTCAGGAAGGAGAAGAGAGGAGTCTAAGGCAAAAGGGCCTAAGGCAGCCACTGAAACCAGGAGTGTGGATTCAGGAGGACAATGCAGGGAGCAATGGGTGAGATACACCTGGGGAGTGGTCAGGAGCAGTTAGCCGGAACTGGCATGTTGTCTGCTGCTACTTCGCATGCCCAACACAGGTAGGTTACAGTGGGTCTGAAAAAGAAATAAACAAGAGCCTGGGGCCGAATTCCACGGAGCATGGTCTTTTCCTCCATCTCCACGTGGGAAGTTGAGCCTATGTGAGCTCCAGCCCCTGGCCTGAGAAGCCCATCCTCTCACCTTGTTCCTGCATCCTCCTTTCCCCAAGCTCTGGGGACTTCTGATATCCTTTGTGCTTAGCTTGAATGGACGACCCCCAACCGCTTGCAGAGGACCAGAATCCCATTGTTCATGGAGAACCATCAGCATATAGAAGTCTTCGCAGTGGGTTCTGTACTGACTACCTTGGACATTGTGGGATCCTAAATTGTACTCCATGTAGGAGACTGCTGGTGTCTTCCTAAGAAAAAATGATTCACCGTCTGCCCTGGTTGGTTTCCACCAGCCATTGCCCCATGCCAGCCTCATCCTTGAGACTCGCTTGCCTCCCTTTCACCAGCGGAAGCTCTCGGACACTGTATGGCTGGGCTGTGCATCAGTCAATGACCAGTAGTAGTGAGAACAGGAGTTGGAATCCTGGACTTGAGTTCCAGTGATGCCATCTACTATCTGGGTAACTCTGAAGAAGTCATGTAGCTTCTCTGAGCTTGAACTCTCCTGTCTACAAAGATGGAACTTGTAATAACCTACCTCCCAGGGTTGCTGTGTGAGGATTAAATGAGACTCTGTAGATGAAGACACCTAGCACCCAATCAATAAATCTTTAATCACATTCACAAATCTTATATGACAGAGCACAGTGTATCATTTCCTTCAGGAAAGTCATCCCAGTTTAACCCTGTGGGTAGTGACTATATCCTCCTGTCTTCCTCATTCTCCATGAGTAGGTAAGCTACTTGCAAGCCAGAATGGACTGAAACCCACAAAGTCAATCTCAGAGTCCCTAGTTCAAGGCCAGATGTTTCAGAGGAGCCCAGCAACAGAAGCCCATGTGAGGGCTCACTCAAATACCCGTGTGGAACAGACCTGGGGACATAGATTGGATTCTGCCTTCACGCGCAGAGTCTCACTGTTCCCTGGCTCACCCTTGAGTGAGGAAACGACTGCATAACCATGCTGTATACACACCCACACACGGATTAAAAATATAGGCCAATATCTACTTGCCAAGGAAAGGACGAAGCTATTTTCATAAAAGAATATATTTAGACTTGACAGCAAATCCCAGTATTCACTGAGCTGAACGGGCCTGGATCTGACATCATAGCTTTCCCACCTTGGAAGGGCTTCATGCTCAGCAGAGTTATGGTTTTGACAGGTGAGGGGAGGCAGCCTCCAGAAAGCCTTGTTCATTTCGGAGGTGAAATGGCAGGATTGACACTCGTGGTGATTCCCCACCATAAGACCATTGAAATAGTGTTTGTGCAGGGGGTGAATGGAAATGGGTTCTGATGTCTTCTGCACATGGTGACAATAGCTCACATTAAATAACCATTTTGTGTCTGTCTCTCTGGGCTCATTTAGTAGCTTATTCTTCTCTAGTTGTCAGGGCATGGCTCCTATTCATCTCAGGGAGAGAAAAGGGGAACTCAACTTCCAAAGGGAAACTTTCCCCCGGTGTAAGCTTTATTTACATGGACTCCATGTTGGCCAGAGAGTTTCCTAGGAATAAAAATTACTGGGAAGGTGTTTGAGACATATTTTATTTCACATCCCCTGACCATTTTTTGTTTGTTTTAAGAGACAAGGTCTTGCTGTCTCACTCAGGTTAGAGTGCAGTGACTCAATCTCCACTTCTTGGTGCAAATGGTCCTGCCACCTCAGCCTCCCAAATAGCTGGGACTATAGGCACGTGCTGCCACACCTGGCTAATTTTGAAATTTTTAGTAGGGATGGAGTCTCACTATGTTTCCCAGGCTGGTCTCAAACTCCTGGCCTCAAATGATCCTCCTTCCTTGCCCTCCCAAATCACTGAGATACTGGCATGAGCCAACTTTCCTGGCCCTTCCCCGTGACTCTTAGTCCAACTGTGTCTAGCACAGAATATTTGGAGGTGGGCTTTATAAAAGGAGGATGGGAAAGCAGGAGTAGCCAAGAACCCATATCAAGCCTTTTTACAAGAAGAGGCAAACTTAACTGGATGTTTCTTGCAATGTGTTTTTTGTTTCTTCTATTTCTGGAAGGTGGTAAGTTTTTCTACTTGATTTTAACCCTCTTGGCACTGACGGTTGGGTTGGATTAAGGACCACGTTCAGAACTGAGTTTATTATCTGTTACTTGGCTTTCTTTTCTTGTGAGTCAAGACTCGTCAGGAAGCTCAGAGATGTTGGACCAAGCATATGGACTGTTGGGTCCACCCCCATTTTTCCATCATCTTTATTTACCTTTTAGGACCTCCAGTAGTAGCTTCATTCCCACCCATAGCACCCTCTCACTGCAGGGCCTTTAAGGAAAGACACCAAGCCCAGCTCAGGTTGTGGATAAAGAAGGGCAGAGCCCCCATCTTAAAAGTCATCATTCTCCAAACCTTCCTTGCAAAGCTCTGGGGCCCACCCTCTAGAAGGATCTTAGATCTGCCCTCTTTTTCTTGCAGGAATTGAGGCAATGTTGTTGTAGGGAACATATCCTGAGACATATCTGGGGCTTAGATTTGGTTGGAAGTGGGTGACCTGAAGCCCTCCTGTTATGTTTTGGTGCGTGTGACTCAAATCTCTGTGCATATGGGTGTATGTCTTTATTTCCCTTAGTGAAAGCATTCACACGCCATCCTCCTATCCTTTTTTCTCTCTAGCTGCAAGCAATAAAAGTGAGTCACTCTTGCTTTGTAAAAACCTTTAAAGCCCTGCTGTGTCTACTGGATAGTGCTAATTCCTGAATCTCTGGATGATTCTCACCTTTTTGTGGATCACTCAGAGCTTTGGTGCTTTGGGCTATAATCAGTCTTACTTTTCATCTTTCATCTCTTTTCTGCCGGTGACACACGGTGTTCCCTGCCAGTTTCCACTTCCTCTATCATCCATCTATCTCTATCTACCGGCCCATCTATATATATCTACCTGCCTGTCTATATATATCTCCATCTCTATGCTCACCGTTGACAAATGCTAGCGAGGCCCATAAGAAAGAGCCCCTCCAAGTTTAATCTATAGTAAATATGCTTCAGTATCTACCTGAAATGACACATTATATCCTCCACCAGACCTCCTAAGGAGATTTGTATTAGATTTTCTGGCCTTCTGGGAAGAGATCAGGGAGAGGAGACAATGCCGATTTCTGCAGAGCTTCAGAGGTGGTGAGTCCCTGTTTGTAAAAGGCTAAAATCTTCTTCAGTTTATTATTTATTGAACACTTCCTGGATGCTGGGCATCATACGGGCCCCAAAGGGGAAAAGGTCATAGCCCCTGACCTCCGGGGCAGTTAGTGGCTGAGGAATGAAACTGAAGACCTTGCAGGCTCCTGAACTTTGACTGGCTGTCGCAAAATGGCCTAGGGAAAGAAATCAGTAGAAGGCAGGCCACGGGGCACGAGTAATGCAACTGGGGGAAAAGAAAAAGTCTAGATGGGGATAGAGAAGGACAAACAAACAAAACAGAGCTGGAAAACAGTAGCCATTTCTGGGCCATTCGCTGTGCTCAGGGAATTTGTCTTTCTTGCTTATTGTTGCATTATTCCTAGGGTCTAGAACAGTGCCTGGAACATGTCTAGTGTCCAGATAATTATTTGTTGAATAAAATGATGAATCTCAGTGACTCACTTCCGTTTCCTTTCTGGCTAGGCCATTTGCTGAAAGGAATCCCCCTCTTCCCGCGGCTCAGAGATAGGACAATGCCATTAGGCAGGTATATCTTGGGAATTTACACCATCTGTTTGAGGGCCCCATGGAAAGGGTATACCAGATGGACCCCAGGTCTATTTTGGTCTTTACTTTGCGTGTTTCTTGTTTTTTTGCATCCCATGCAGATGGATACTGTCAGGTTATTTATAGCAGAAGTTTGCACACAATAATAGAACAGTTGCTCTAATTCCAATGCCAATTGAATAACTTTGGTTTTGCATTCTTCTGAGGACCTGTAGCAAACCCAGTATTAAATAGCCGTGGTACCAAGGCTGTTCCCATACAGCATTAGCTGCTACTGATTCTGATTGCCTTTCCCAAGACAATTCTCTCTCTTTTTTGTTTGTTTGTTTGTTTGTTTGTTTTAGACCAAGTCTCACTCGGTCACCCAGGCTGGAGTGTGCAGTGGTGCGATCTCAGTTCACTGCAGCCTCTGCCTCCTGGGTTCAAGTGATTCTCCTGCCTCAGCCTCCTGAGTACCTGGGATTAGAGGTGCCCACCACTGCACCTGGCTAATTTTTGTATTGTTAGTAGAGGCGGGGTTTTGCCATGTTGGCCAGGCTGGTCTTAAACTCTTGGCCTCAAGTGATCCACCCGCCTCGGCCTCCCAAAGTGCTGGGATTACAGGCGTAAACCACCATGTCTAGCTCTCTCTTTAACATGGGACACAGTGATTTTTACTTGCATGCATTTCTTACAGGTTTTAGAAAAAGCCCATTAATAGATGAAAAAATTCTAAATAAAATATAGTGCTGGAAAATTTAATTCAATGGTATATTAAATAATTAATACACGTAGCCAAGAATGCAAAGATGGTTCTTATACAAAGATGTGCATGATCTTGGGATTTATAATAGTAAATATTGAAAACAATCTATATGTTCAACAATAGGGGGCTGATTTAGAAAATTATGGTACATTCACAGAATGTAATACCATATAGCTATCAAAAAGTCTATTTCAGGGTAATATTTTGTAATATGAGAGAAAATGGTTATGATATACTAAATGAACACCTGCAGGTCATATTATACACAAACACACACACACGATATGTGTATATATCATGTATATATGTAGATACATGTATATATCATAATATATATATATATGATCTAAACTTATGAAACTATGAATTCCCAGGAAAAAAGAATGAAAGGGTACAGTGAGTAATTTCTCAATGGGCAGATCACGGGTGACTTTTATTTTCTCTTCCTACTTTTCTGTTTTTAACAGTATTTCTGCAATGAGCATTTATTACTATTGTAGCCTGGAAAAAAATTCCCTAAGTGCTATTTTGAAGAATAGCATCACTGGTTTCTTCCAGGGTTGGGGCTTTATGTCTGAAGTTTGTATTAAAAACTAGCTCTGGGCATTCACTATTAGGGACAACCAAAGGGAAAATATGAAGTGTGCAGTCATGGTCTTTAAAGCAGGCATTTAAAAGGTTGCTTTTTATCTAATCTCAAGAGGAAGAGATAGGTAGTGTCTTCTCTGCAGAGATTTATTAATGCTGGTTTGTACATTATCCAAGCATCTCAGACTTGCCCTAAAGACCATCTATAAAGAACTAGCATGTGTAGATAGTACATGCGTTTTCCATATCCATAAATTGTGCACGTTGTTTGAAGCCAGTCATCAATCAATTTCCCCTGGAAACAAAGACCAACATGTGGAACCTCAGCTTTAAATAAACAGCAGAAAACCTTTGGAGAGAGGAGGCTCTTGAAGAAGAGAACTTGTGCAACCTACTTTTGCTTGTGTCTCGTGCTTTCCAGTGCCCCGTCTTGGAACTTAGCCCTGGATAAGGCATTCGTAGCAACCTCGTCACGCACAACCTCACGTGTAAATCTGTCTTGGTTAAATATATGAGTTTTCTAAAGCCAGAGGGAGAAACAGTCTGACTCATCGCCACTGTTTTAACTTGAACAAACTATAATAGCTACACAGCGGGTTCCAATGATTAGCAGCAGTATTTATCTTTCCTAGTTTGCATCGACAGTGACACACTCACAGTTATCTGCCCAGATACAGCTTTTATAAAGTCAGCTGCGTCATGCAAACTATTTTTAACCATAAGAAGAAGAGCCATATCTAATGTAATCTATGATGACTTTGTAATTAAAATGTCTTACATAATGAGGAAATCTAATAAATAAAGTACAGCAAGTATTATGTTGCAAAACAAACACTTGCTTGGATATAGGTTTGCCTTAAACTCTAGCTACTACTACATATCCTCAAAACCTGTCCCTGCAGTGGAGAGATGAGAGACAGCCTTTGATATCTAGAACATAAGATTAGGGAGATCCTTTCCAACGTGGGATTTAGACAACTGATGGTGAGAAGTACAGAACGCAATTTACTTGACAACTAACTAGTAACCTGAGACAACCCCAAAAGATAAAAGGAAATGGACTAAAGAGTGGGCCTATCTTGATTCTGCAGTAGAGCATGATAATTTTTTTTTAAATAATGACACATCAACACCAAAAGCAAATATGCTCTGCTTAGCTCTTTAGAAGCAACCTCATCACCATTGCTAATTGCATCCTATCTTTCTGTCACTGCAAATCTGAGGAAACATAGGTGGCTGTCATCCTTACATGTCCATTTGAAATTTGCTCCAGGGAAACCAAAGATGTTTTCCGTTTCCTCTTGTGTCTCTCATGCTATCATTGAAATAGCTGCTAGACATGAAGATATATATATATAAATATCCCTTTAGTCCTATGAGACTTTCCACTTTCCAATGAAAAGAAAACCTTTCCCATCAAAAGAGAGAATGGGCCAGGCATGGTGGTGGCCCCTGTAGTCCCAGCTACTCATGAGGCTGAGGCAGGAAAATCACGGGAGTCCAAGAGGTCTGGGCTGTAGTGAGTTATGCAGATCAAGTGTCCACACTGAGTCAAGCATCAAACATGGTGACCTCCTGGGAGCAGGGCACCAGCATGTTGCCTAAGGAGGATGAACCAGTTCAGATAAGAAACAGAGCAGGTGAAAACTCCCATGCTGATCAGTGGTGGGACTGTGCCTATCAATAGCTATGACAGTTCAGCCTGGGCAATATAGTAAGATTCCTCTCCTAAAGACAGAGACAGAGAGAGAAAGAGAGAGAGAGAGAAAGAGAGAGAGAAAGAAAGAGAAAGAGAGAGAGAGAGAAATGGGAAATAAAGTGTTTGAGGTGGAAAGTCAAGTAGATAAGAAAATATCCAGGGATGCTCTGTATCACATTTTGGGTTGAAGAATTCCTGTATCTGTTGTCCCTTTGAGCATGAGACTATTGTCAATGCCTTTGACTATTGGCAATGGGAAGTGTATAGCCTGTGATGTCTCCATTGCAAGAGAATCTTCGAGCTGCCCTGGACAGCTCTTACAAATCAACAACTGGAAAATGGACTGGGTTAGCTCAGGATTTCCATTTTGGAGCTATTAGCGACTACTACAGCCTCCAGCCATACGACTTCCACAATGCCAGATTAAACATTTATTGAATGAATATGTAAATCAATGAACTGTGTAATTGGAAAAATGAAGGAAAGATTCAATGAGACTTGAGGCTACAAAATTCCCTCTAAGTACCACTATCCACATTCTGTAAGTTTTGACATGTAATGTTATCATTAAAGTTCATAATGATTTCATTACAGTTGCATTATTATTTTATGTTAACACATGAGTAACCTAGAGATATGCTTTGAATTTTAAGACAAATGGTTTTAAAAGTTTATCTTTTTATCATTTATTTTTAAGCTAATTGCATGTAGTTATAGAATATGGTCTGTGTACATACAGAATCTTTGAAATATGTTGAGACTTGTTTCTTGCCCTCTATTATGAGGTCAATTTTACTCGTATTTGCACGTTTCACTTATGTTCTAAAATGAATTTCAAACATGTGTTTTTTTATTCTTCTTTTGGTTTTAGGGCTCTGTATGTGCCCATTAATCAAGCCATACTGTTAATTGTGTTGTCAAATCTTCTATATTGACTTTTTGTCTGCTTGATATATCAGTTTCACAGAGAAACTCCCACTGTGTTTGTGGATTGGTGAGTTATTCCTTGTAATTCTACCAAATTTGATTTGTATATTTGATGCTATGTTGCTAGATTAGGCAAGATTCAAACGATCTTTTCCTAGTGAATTTAATATTTTTATCATTATTTAGTGACTTACTAATATTTTAAAAGCTTAAAATTGATTTTATCTATATCAATATAACTATATATGATTTGGGGGGTTAATATTTCCATAATATTGAAATCTGACTTTCAATCTTTCCACTTCTTATATTTTAGAGATGTCTCTTAAAAATAGCATATAGCTGGACATTAAAAATATAATTTGACAATCTCTATCTTTAACTGTTAACTTTAGTCCATTTACATTTATTGTGATTGTTCATGTATTTTAACTTATTTATACCATCTTGTGGTATTTACTTGACTTTTAAATACTTTTTTCTTTGTTTCTTGTCTTTTCAAGATTGAATTTTTTTTACATAATAATGGGGAAAAGTAATTTTCCCCATTACTTTTTGGAAAAGATAAATTCGCTTTTCATTTTTTTAGTGATTATCCTTTAAGGTTTAATTGTACTTAACAAAGCTTAAAGTTACTTAGTATCTTGACTCTTTTCATAAATTTTTAGCACATTTAAATCTGACTACCCCTCCCATCTTAGATGTTATTTTTGAGTGCTTTTTAAAAATCTCTAAAATTATGCATTGTTATTGTAACTTCCTACAAGTATTCATTTAGATTTAGTTTCATATTTAGCTATTCTTAGCTTACATTTCTTCTTTTTTTTCCTCCTCAGCTTTATTGAGGTATAATTGACAAATACAAAGTGTGTATGTTTAAGGTATGCAATGTGATGTTTTGATATATGTATAAATTGTGAAATAATTACCACAATCAAGCTAATTAACATTTTCCTCGCCTCACATAGTTGCCTTTGTGTCTATGTGTGTGTGGAATACTTAAGATCAAGCTTAGCAAATTTCAAGTGTATATGCATTCTTTCTAACTATGGTCACTATGCAGTACCTTAGGGCTCCAGAACTTATTCGAGCTTTCTTATAACTGCAGGTTTATCCCTTTGGTCACATCTTCCCATTCCCCCACCCTGTGGCCCCTAGTAACCATTCTTATACTTTTTGTTTCTGTGAGCTTGACTTTTTAGATACCAAATATATGTGAGATTATACGATATTTATCTTTCTGTGTCTGGCTTAGCATAATGTCCTCCAGGTTCATCCATGTTGCCACAAATGGCAAGATTCTGTTCTTTTTTGAGGCTGAATAACATTGCTCTGTGTGTGTGTGTGCATGTATATCAATCACATTTTCTTTATCCACTTAGCTGTTGACAGACATGTAGGTTTTTTTTCCATATTTTGGCCATTGTGAATAATACTGCAATAGACATGGGAGTGTAGCTATCCCAAGCAAAGCTGCTGAACTATATGGTAGTTATATATTTAAATTTTTGAGGAAGCTACATACTGTTTTCTATAATGGCTGTACCAATATACATTATTACCAATGGTGTGGAAGGGTTTCTCCATATTGCCACAACAGCTGTTACCTTTTGATGTTTTAAAAGACATCCCAACAGGTGTGAGCTGATATCTCATGGTGGTATTTATTTGCATTTCCCTGATGATTAGTGATGTTAAGCTTCTTTTTATATATACCTGTTGGCCATTTGTATGTCTTCTTTAGAAAAGTGTCTATTCAGATCCTTTGTTCACTGTTAACCCGGTTATGTGTGTGTGTGTGTGTGTGTGTGTGTGTGCATGCATATGTGTGTGTGTTTGGGGTTTTTTTTTTCTTCTTGCTATTGAGTTGTATAGCTTCCTTATTTATTTTGTATATTAACTTCTTTAATATATGGTTTACAAATATTTTCTTCTATTCCATAGATTGTGTTTTCAATTTGTCAATTGTTTTCTTTGTCATGCAAAAACTTTTTAGTTTGATGTAGTTCACTTATTTATTTTTGCTTTTGTTGCCTATGCTTTTTTTTGTCATATCCAAAAATATCATTGCCAAGACAAATGCCATAAACATTTTTCCCTATATTTCTTCCTGGGAGTTTTACAGTTTCAGACCTTATGTTTAAGTTTTTAATCAATTTGGACTTTATTTGTATGTATGATGTAAGATAAGGATCCAACTATGGGGTTTTTTTTGTTTTTTTTTGTTGTTGTTGTTGTTTTTTGTTTTTTTGTTTTTTTTTTTTTTCCGTGTAGATAGTTGGTTTTCCCAACACCACTTACTGAAGAGACCATCCTTTACCCACTGTGCATTATTGGTGTCTTTGTTGAAGATTAGTTGATTGTGTATGGATGGATTTATTTCTGGGCTTTCTGTTCTATTCCACTGGTCTATGTATCTGTTTTTATGCCAGTACCATACTGTTTTGATTACTATAACTTTGTAATATATTTTGGAGTCAGGAAGTGTGATGCTTCCAGCTTTGTTCTTCTTGCTCAAGATTTTAACTATGTAGGTTATTTTGTGGTTCCATACAAATTTTAGGATTGTTTTTTCTGTTTCTGTGAAAAATGTCACTGGAATTTTAATAGGGACTGAATTGAATCTATAGATCAATTTGGGTAATATGGGCAATTGAATTTGACAATATTAATTCTTTCAATCCATGAACATGGATATTATTCCATTTACTATGTCTTCAATTTCTTTCATCAATGTTTTATCATTTTCAGTGTGTATGCCTTCTTGGTTAAATTTATTTCTAAGTATTTTATTCTTTTTGATGCTGTGGCTTATTTTTTTTCTTGCATCTTTTCCCCTCTGAGATAATTTTTCTTCTTCCAAAAAAAATTTTAAAAAATTCTCTTTATCATAGCTCGTTGGTAATAAACTCTCAGTCTTTGTATGTCTGATGGAATTTGATATATCTTGGAGTGGAGTTGGCAGGATTTTCTGATGACTGGAATAGAGGAGGATAATGGGGGAAAGAGGGCAGCCAAGAGAGCATATAGCAGAGAACTAACCCACGACAGGCACATAAGAGGCATGGATAACTCAATGATGAGTAATGAGAGGTAATGTGGCTACGTATTGCTCACCTACAGTCAGTGTACAGGCTCAAGGATCAAATCCTGAGTCCTGAAGACCTTTATAAAAAATTCCAGGCATGTTCATTCATATACTAATTCATACTTTGAACTTACTAAATGTACTATTCATTCATTTGTTCTTTCTTTCTTTTTTTATTTAAATGTTTTAAAGCATCAATTATGTGCTAGGTATGTTAGGTGATAAAGACACGAGATTGAGCAAATCCTTACGTGGACTCTGCCCTTGGGGATCATACAGCCTGTGGGAGGGATAAATAGTAATCAAGTATTCAAACACACAAATGTAAATTTGTGGCTGTGATAAGTGTGAAGAAAGACATCTGGTGCTCTGAGAACCTAGAAGGAAATGTTTGACTGTTGGGGAGGTCTAGGTCCAGGTAGGCTTCTCTGAGGATGAAAATGTTAAGCTGAGAGCTGAAGGATGAAGAAGAGTAAGACTAGGCAAAAAGTGGGGGAAAGAGCCTTCCAGGATGAGGGTATGGCAGGTGCAAAGGCCCTGTGGCCCTGTGGCAGGGGGAGGGGCATGGGGAAGAGAGCAAAGGGCATCAGTGTGGCTAGAGAAGACAGAGGAAGGAGAGGGGTGCAGGTGGAGTCTGGGATGATAAGATGGGGGCTGACTCAGCTCCTAATAGTCCATGGCAGGGGGATTTCCTTATCCAGGGAACAATGGGAATGACTGACAGGTTTTAGACAAAGGATGGAGCCAGGTCAGCTTTGCTGTGTTTTGGAGAGAAACAATACAAACTTCCTCGTTTTTTTTTCCTGCACTTGGCTGACTCAGAGGACTGCAGAGTGACTGACTTTTTCCAAACAGCAACTCTCCGCCTTTGTAGGAGTGAAGTCCGGGCATGTCCACTCAAGGAGCCCTGCTGGAGATGCTCACAAAACCTTCAACACAGATGAAAACGAACGGTGGGAGGCCTTCTGGGACAGGCACTGGAACTGTGGGTTTCCTCCTCTGTGCTTTAAGCCAAACTCTCAGAAATGTGTTCTAAGTGCCTCCAGGAAGCAAAGGTATAATTAATTAAGAACAGCCCAAAAGGCCTCATAAACCTTTTGATCTGGTGCTGCTGAAGCCTCATCCTCCCAGGCAGGAATGAGAAGCTGCGGCAGGAGAGGGTGGGGCCAGGGCTGCTCAGCGCCTCTGCCTTCTGTGACCTTCTCTCCCGATGCGGCGGCCCCTCCACTCTATCCCCTCTGCCTCAGAGCCCTTGGGACACTCAAGGGGGCCCAGGAGCCCCAGATGGGACAAAGAGAGAGCAGTCAGTGAAATGCAGGAACAGGAAGGAAGGGGGGGCTTCTTGGGGGAGGGTCCAAGGAGAGTTCCAGGGCTGGTTCTGGACTTCACTCTGCATCTAACCAGCTGTGTGACCTCGGGCAGCTGGTCTACCCTCTCTGCTGGCCTGCGTGTCCTCATCTGAAAATCAAGGATTTCCCAAGGGTGCCTGCAGACCTGGGGATGTGGTTAGAGGTCGGGTGGCTGTGGGTAAAAATGGATTCAACTTCCTGGGGAGGATCAATCTTACTAGAAGATTTTTAGGAAACACTTGTTTTTATATTAAAGCAAATACTGACATTTTGACTCAGAATGCAAATTTTGCATTTAAAAAAATATAATAAGCAGTTTCAAAAAAAAAAAATGGGTTCATGTTCTTTCCCCGACTGCTCAGGACACTTGAGTGGGAAGGTGGAACGCCGCGGACTAGATTCACTCAAAGATGCCCTCCAGCTCCCTAGCATTAAGAGTTTTTGGTTATATAATGAAGATCATGGAGAAGGAGGATTATGGAATGTGTGGACAATGAAAGGATTTAGGCAGCCCTTCTAGGTTTTAGGAAAGGATATTAATGTGGGTGGTGAGAAAGTGGGGTTGGTGGGCATTCAGCTGTGCCCAGCATTCTCTCATGCTCTGCCTGTGAAACCTCCTGTTCCCCTCCCAGGAAAGCCCTTGTCCTTCCTGCCTACCTAGCCTGGCTTCTCCTTTGTGTCCCCTCCTAGGCAATGCTTTGTCACTTCCTTCTTCCTTCCTGCCCAAGCCCCCTAGAATGTTGACTTAGGCACTGCCCGCACTCCATCTTTCCGTAGAATCCTGTGCATAGCTCAAATTTTGCACTCACTGATCTGTATTGTATTACTGTTTTCTTGCCTCATCGTGTTAATCTGCTTAATCCTTCATGTTGTTCAGAGAATGTGAGCAATGCATTAGCAAGGCGAACAAGCCCTTCATGACATTCCCTTGCCCACCTCCCCCGCTTGGTGTCTCCGAACGCTGATGCTTGGTGTGGACTTTTGGCATGCCTACCCACTCGCAGTTCCTCAAAAGTGCCGTGCTGTCTCCAGTCTCTGTCTGTTCCTGTTTCCCAGAATGCTGTTTTCTGGAATACTCTTTTATCTTTGCTCACCTGAAGAATTTTGCTTTATCTTTCAAGACTCAGCTCAGTTGCCACCCCTGGGAGAAGCCTTTCCTGGCCTCTCAGGCTTTCCTCATGTAGACTTCATGCTCCTCAGAAACACCTTGACGTCAGCACCTGCCTCCCTTCTAAGGTCATATGTCTGCGTGTCTTCTGAGAAGCTCATGGAAAACCATGTGTATGGGCCTGTACATAGCACAGTGTAAGCCCACACCTGTGAATAGCAGCTGTGTGAATAAATGCACAGATGAGAGAAAACAAGAGGGGGAATTAAAATCACACCACTCTTCCACAAATGCCCCCTCCCCCTCCACACTAGCACAAGCACAGAGGTGTCATTCTAGGTTCTCAAGCATGTACATAAAACCCCACGTAGGCATGCACTAATTCATTTCATCGTTCACTCATCTTTTACTCACTGAATGGAACACCTACTACCCATTTATTAATTTATTCAAAACTACTTGCACTGTTGTAGCTGCTGAGAATTCAGCCTGAAAAAAACAGGCAAAGCCCCTGTCTTCAAGAACCTTATATTCTAGTGGGAAGAAACAGACAATAAAGGAAATATTTACTGCGTCAAATTTTGATCTATGTTTTGTGAAGGAAGAAACAGCAAGGCCAGCGGTCAGATCGTGTAGGACATTTTAGGTCATTGTAATGTGTTACTCTGTGTGAGCAGAGGGGGGACTTGATCTCATTTATAGTTTAAAGGCTCACTGTGGCTGCTGTGTTGAGCGCAGCTTCTGAGGCGGAAGAGGTGGAAGCAGGAGACCCGCAGGGAGGCATCTGCCTCCAGAGGAGAGGGGATGGCATCTCACATCGGGGTGCTGGCAGCGAAGGCAGTGGAAAGTGGTGAGATTCTTGATATATTTGGAGGAACAGGCAACAGTCTTTGCTAATGGAGAGGATATAGGGCATATGAGAGAAAGAAAGACAAAGATGACTCCAAGGATTTTTTCCTGGATAGCAGGGAGGGTGGAGTGTCCATTCACTGACAGGGGCAGGACTCTGGGAGGGGCAGATCGGGGGGAAGACCAGGAGTTGAGCTTGGACTATTCAGTTTGAGGTGCTCATTAGCCACATATGTGATGATATGGAATAGGCAGTTGGAGATATAAGTATGGAGGTTAGAGGCAAAGGTCCAAGCTGGGGATGAGAGTCGGGTGTCACTTATATACTGGTATGTGAGAAGGCATTGAGACTGCTGGAAGCCACCTAGGGAGTGGGATACAGACACAGATAAGCCACGTCCTGAGCCTTACGGCACTCCGATGGCAGGATGATGGGGAAATAAGGAGGAACCAGCAAAGGAGACTGAGAAGCAGCAGCTAGTGATGTCGCAGAAGAACAGAGAGGTCATAAGCAGGTGCTGGAAAGAAGAGGAGAAATGCCAGGATGAAGTAGGAGGGGCCCTGATAGGTATCAATAAATAAAAAGCAAAAGTAAAAGGCAAAATCACGGGGACTCGAAGTTTATGACAACTTTCTAGGAAGCTTTTGTATTTGTTTTAGGCCTATTTGGTACAATTAGCAGAGACAGCTGAGATTTAAAAAAAAATATTTTTACTGTAAGTAGAGGAAAAGAGGAACAGAGGAATATAAAATTTATTTTTACTACTATTTTACTATTTTTACTGCTATTTTCACTCGTTCAAATATGGTTTTCCAAATAAAGTCTTTGCGGTCAAAAGAAAACTCACTTCAAAAGTATCATTCCAGGAGTGTTGAATTGCCCAGAAAACCATCAGTTTGTGTATGCTGGCCAGAGGAGATCAAAGGCAATCTAACAGAAGCTCCAGGCATGGTAAACAACAACTTTCAAGATTTTTTAAATGACTAAACACTGTCCAAATTTGTTATAGAAAGTGTTTGAGGTTGTGCTAGGGTCTAGCTCTTCAGAGTTCACCTCTTCTCTCTGAAGCTTCCTCCTGCTCTGGGTGGGTGAGACTTCCTGCTGGAAGTTGCCTGGGTTCTGGCCACAGACCAAAGCCTTTCTCTAAGATTGATTCAAGTGGCACTTCCTGTCAATTCTCAATCTGTCTGCAAAATGCACGGAATGTCAATGCTGAATTCGAGCTCGTCTAGACCAGCACCGTCCAATATGTATCATGTTGTGTATCCTGTCCAAATATACAACTGGTGGCAAATGCAAGCCGCATACGTAATTTAAAATTTCCAGTAGCCACATTTTAAAAAGTAAAAGATGATACAGGGTACAGGAGGGAGAATTAGAATTATTTTTATTAGTATTTATTAGTATTGCTTCTCGGCCTTTTGTCTAAGATCAAGTGTAGAATTATTTTTGTTAGAAGGTACTCACACCACCTGTGAAGTGATATAGTGCTATTTGAAAATGGATTTGGATTAGTTTTAAATGTGTATTGCAAATTCTAGGCAACCATTAAAAAAAGTACAAAAAAAAAAAAGTAAAAAAGTAAAATTAAAAAGAACCACTAAAAATGGAGAGAAAATGGAATCATATAAAATGTTCAACTTAAATGATAAAAGGCAGAAAAAATTGGAAGGCAAAAATAGGAAAAAAAAAAAAAAACCAAGGGCAACGAATAGAAAACAGTAACAAATATGGAACATATTAACCCAACTATATCAATAATCACTTTGAATGTCAACCGTCTAAATAAACCAATTAAAGGACAGAGATGATCAGCGTCGATCAAAAAACAAGACCCAACAATATCTTGTCTACAAAAAACCACTTTAAATATAAAGACAAATCAATTAAAAATAAATGGATGGAGAAAAATATACCATGTTACCACTAATCAAAAGAGCAAAAATAGCTATGTTCATTTCAGACAGAGCATACTTCAAAATAAGAAAATTTATCAGGGATAAAGAAGGGCAATGATAAAGAGGCCAATTCTCCAAGAAGATATAATAATCTTTAAGGAATATGTAACAGAGTGTCAAGCTACCTGAGGTAAAAACTGAGAGTTATAAGGAGATATTGCTGACTCCACTACCATAATTGGAGACTTCAATATCCCTCTGTCAGAAATGGACAGATCCAGCAGGTAGAAAATCAGTAAGGATATAGTTTAACTCAGCAACACCATCAATCAATTGAATATAATTGGCATGTATCTACTTCATCAAACAATAGCGGAATGCACATTCTTCTCAAGTTCACATGGAACATTCACCATGATAAACCACATTCTGGGCTGTAAAACACACGTAAACAAATTAATAGAGAATAGAAATCATATAATATCTGCTCACAGACCACAATGAAATTAAACGAGAAATCGCTAACAGAAAGATAACTGAAAAATCCCAAAATATATGAAGATTAATCAATGCTCTTCTAAAGAACATGAGTTAAATCTCAAGAGAAATTAAAAAATATTTTGAACAAAATGAAAACAAAAACACAACTTACCAAAATTTGTGGGATGCAGCAAAAACAATGCTTAGAGGGAAATGTGTAACATTGAATGCATATATTAGAAAATAAGAAAGATCTAAAAATCAATCATCTAAGTTTCCACTTTCAGAAACCAGAAAAAGAAGAGCAAATTAAATTTGAAGTAAGCAGAAAAAAAATCAAACGAATAAGGATTAGACCAGAAATCAATGAAATTTAAGTCAACAGAGAAAAATCAACAAAACCAATTGCTGATTTTTGAAAAGATGAATAAAATCAGTAAACCTCTAGCCAGGCTAACTGAGAAAAAAAGAGAAAGGACACAAATTGCTAATATCAGAAATGAAAGAGGGGACACTTAAAGGATAATAAAGAAATATATGAACAACTCTATGCACATGATTTGATAATCTAGATGAAATGTACCAATTCCTTGGAAGACACAAACTGCCAAAACTCACATAAGAAGAAATTGCCAATCTGAATAGGCCTGTATCTATTAAAGAGATTGAATTAATAATTAATAATTAATAATAGAACAGAAAGCACCAGGCCCAGATGGGTTAACTGGTGAATTCTACCAAACATTTAAGAAAGACATTATACCAATTCTTCACAATATCTTTCAGAAAATAGAAGTAGAGGGAATCTAACTAACTCTATGAGGCCAGAATTACCCTAACACTGAGAAAGGCATGACACATAAGGAAAATTATAGATCAATATCTCTCATGAACATAGATGCAAAAATCCCCACAAAATATTAGCATATCAAATCCAATAAGGTATAAAAAGAATTATATATCACAATCAAGTGGGATTTGTCCCAGGAATGCAAGGCTGGTCCAACATTGGAAAATCAATCACTATAATCCATCACATCAACAGACTGAAAAATAGAAAGCACATAATCATTTTAGTAGATGCAGAAAAAGCATATGACAAAATCCAACACCCACTCATGATGAAAATTCTCAGTAAACTAGGAATAGAGGGGGACTTCCTCTACTTGATAAATAATAGATTTAAAAGATAGTCTTTTTCACAAATTGTGCTGGAACAACAGCACATTCACATTTAAAAAACTGAATCAAAGCACAAACCTAAAACCCTTCATAAAAAATTAATACAAAATGGACCATAGACCTAAATGTAAAGTGCAAAACTATAAAACTTCTAGAAGAAGATAACATAGGAGAAAACCTAGATGACCTTGAGCATGGCAATGACTTTTCTGATACAATATAACACTAAAAGTAAGATTTGTGAAATAAATAATTCTTAAGCTGGACTGTATTAAAATGAAAAATCTCTGTGAAAAACTTTCTTGTGAAACACAATGCCAAGAGAATGAGAAGACAAGCTACAGACTGGGGGGAAAATATTTGCAAAAAATATTATCTGATAAAGGACTGTTGCCCAAAATATACAAATTATATTAAAACTTAACAACAAGCAAATAAACTGCCGTTAAACCATTGACCAAAGACTTTAACAGACACCTCACCAAAGAAGATATACAGATGGCAAATAAGCTTATGAAAAGATGATCCACACCATGTGTCATCAGGGAATTGCAAATTAAAGCAACAGTGAGGTAGCACTACACACCTATTGGAATGGCCTAAATCCAGAACACTGACAACACGAAGGCCCGTGAGAATATGGAGCAACAGGAACTCTCATTCCTTGCTGATGGGAATGCAAAATGATACAGCCTCTTTGGAAGACAGTTTGGCAGTTTCTTATAAAACTAAACATGCTCTCATAATATCATTCAGCAATCATGGTCCTTGGGATTTATCCTTAAAAAGTTGAAAACTTACGTTCACACAAAAACCTGCACACAGATGTTTGTAGCAGCTTTATTTATTGCCCAAACATGGAAGGAACCAAGATGTGCTTTGATAGGGAATGGATAAACTGTAGTACATCCACAAATGGAATATTACTCAGCACTAATAAGAAATGAGTTATCAAGGAGCCAGCATGGTGGCTTGCACCTGTAATCCTAGTTGCTTGGGAGGCTGAGGCAGGTGGATAACTGGAGCCCAGGAGTTGGAGGATGCAGTGAGCTGTGATCATGCCATTGCACTCCAGCCTGGGTGACACAGCAAGACCTTGTCTCTAAAAAAAAAAAAAAATAAATAAATAAAAAAAATAAAAAAAGTTATCAAGCCATCAAAAGGCATGGAGGAACATTAAATGATGCATATTACTCGGTGAAAGAAGTCAATCTGAAAAGTCTACATACCGAATGAGTCCAACTGTATGGTATTCTGAAAAAGGCAAAACTCAGTGGTAGCCAGGGGTTGAGAGAGAGACAGGGATGAATAAGCAGAGCACAGAGGATTTTTAGGGTGAGAAAATTACTCTGAATGATAATGGTGGATGCATGACATTATTAGTTTGTCCAAACTCATGAACAAGTTTCACAAGAGTGAACCTTAGGTAAAATACAGACCCTGGGTGATTATGCTGTGGGAACGTAAGTTCGTTAATTGTATCAAATATACATCATGGTGGGGGACTTTGTTAATGTAGGAGCCTATGCACGTGTAGGGCAGTGGGTATATGGGAATCTCTATACCTTCCTCCTAGTTTTGCTGGGAACTGAAAACTGCTCTAAAAATAATCTAAAAAAGTAAAAGCGGTTAAAATTAATTTAGATTTAATTTAAATGTATTTGATGTTATATAGCCAAAATATTCTAATTTGAACATATAATCAATATTTTAAAAATTGGGGCTTTTCTTTGTCTTTGCTTTTGTTTTTAGAGACACTTGCTTGGTCTCCCAGGCTGGAGTGCAGTGGTGTAATCATAGCTTGTTACAGCCTCAAACCCCTGGGCTCAAGCAATCCTCCTGCCTTGGTCTCCCAAAGCCCTGGTGTTATAGGTATGACCCCCATACTATCTTTCAAACCCAGGGTATATTTCACACTTGCAGCTCAGCTAAATTCAGATAGCCAGATTTTAAGTGCTCAATATTTACATGTGGGTAGTGGCTACTATACTGGATACTGCAGAAACAGTATCTGAGTACTAGAGGGGATTACATGAATTGGCCAAGATCATTTAGCTTGTCAGTACTGGAACCACATCTCTTGGCTCCCAGTCCAAAGAATTTCTCACACATTCTGCTGTCTAAAAGCAATCCCCATTTAGCTGTTCCTTGGCATCTTAATTTTCATACCTTGGTCATAAAAAGCCCCTTCTAATCACCATTTTTAAATACCTTTTCTTATATTTTGCTTAGTGATTCTGTGTGCATCAGAATCTCTACGGGGACATGTTAATAAAGCAAATTCTCTGATCCCTACCTTCTGCCCCTGCAGAAATTCTGATTCAATGGGCCTGTGGTAGGACTATACAACCTGCCTTTTTAACAGTTGTTGGTGGTACAGTACCATTAGTAGGCCCATTTGGACAAACAGCCTTCTAGCTTCTTAGTTGTTATATAGAGTCCTGTGGTTTTTATAAGGGAGATCTTTCAAAGATTGCTGCAGGGCATTCGGGAAGTTGTTTTCTGATGGAGTCTCACTCTGTCTCCCAGGCTGGAGTGCAGTGGTATGATCTTGGCTCACTGCAATCTCTGCCTCCCAGGTTCACACCATTCTCCTGCCTCAGCCTCCCGAGTAGCTGGGACTACAGGTGCCCGCCACCACACCTGGCTAATTTTTTTGTATTTTTAGTAGAGACGGGGTTTCACCGTGTTGGCCAGGATGGTCTCAATTTCCTGACCTCATGATCCACCCGCCTCGGCCCTGCAAAGAGCTGGGATTACAGGCATGAGCCACAGCGCCTGGCCGGGAAGTCTTATTTTAAAACAGCTTCATCTTTCTTTCCTATATTTCTTGAGGGTATAGAATCCTCCTAGCTCTGGCTACTTTTCCAAGTTGGAATATTTTCTTTATTGTATTTTCTGGAGCATAAGATCCTTGAGGGAAGGATGGGAATCGCTAGTTTCCCATTTTTCACTTGGGCCTAGTACAGAGTGCTAGGAGTAAGTGCTTGTTGAATGAATGAATGAGTAATGAATGATGAATGAACAAATGCTGTAGGAGCTCTTTTATCAAAGGTGTAAAGCAACAAAGGCATAATTCTTAGATTCTCCTAGCTTTGTTTATCCCTTTCCCTTTTGAGTTTAATTGCTTTGGGTCTTAGTGACTTAATATCAGGGGGGTCAGAAGAAAGAGCAGAAATGACAAGATTGTTAGGAGAATGTTTTTAACAATGAGGATATAGTAAACGTTTCAATAAGTTAGAAGTTGCTTTTCTGGGCTGGGCTTTTCTGGGCCGGGCGCAGTGGCTCATGCCTGTAATCCCAGCACTTTGGGAGGCCAAGAAGGGTGGATCATGAGGCTGTAGATCGAGACCATCCTGGTCAACATGGTGAAATCCTGTCTCTACCGAAAATACAAAAATTATCTGGGCATGGTGGTGTGCGCCTGTAGTCCTAGCTGTTCAGGAGGCTGCGGCAGAATTGCTTGAACCTGAGAGGTGGAGGTTGCAGTGAGCCAAGATCGCGCCACTGCACTCCAGTCTGGGAGACAGAGCAACACTCCGTCTCAAAAAAAAAAAAAAAAAAAAAAAAAAAAGTTACGTTTCTGGGTGATGCCTTGAAGAAGGAGGGGCCGATCTGCTCTGTGTGGAGCAAAATGAGTCTTAGTCTAAATCCTAAAATAACTCTGGCACCTGGAGATAGAAAATAATTTATCTTTATGATCTGACCTTTATGGGATTGGTTTTCTTTATAGAGAGAAAAATCTGGAAAGACTGAGGCTAAACCAGTGGAATTTAACCTTTTAATAAATGCTTAAAACTATCTGTAGGATATTGTGTTAAAAGATTAAAGTATCAAATTGTAATTGATTTATCTTACTAACTTCCATTACACCATCACCACCATCACCCCCTTACCACTACCATCCATCACTGTCTCTATAACCATCTTCCTCCTCCTCTTCTTCACTCTCTGTTAGTGGCTTTTTCTGGCCCAAGCCAGAATAGGCATAGGGTAGATCCTCCAAGACTTGTCTGTGAGTTCTGTATAGCTAGGTGGGGTGGGCTGGAGTCAAAAGAGGCAGGTATACCTAGGAAAGCTGAATATACTGTATATACTTAAGACTTTATTTTTGTTAAGAAAAGAAAATGATGGTTAATGGTTGTTTTACATCTACTCCTCAAATATCTATAAAATTAGTTGATGTTCCTTATGGTTAACAGCACAGACTGCCCCATAAAAATACCTGATTATATCAGAAGATAATACTGAATTATTAAGTCCTTTCCTTTTCATCTTTATAAGAGCTTACACACCTCCACTTTTCTCACAATACTGCTTTAAGTTACCCTCTTTGTACAGACTCTAGCTTGGAGGGAATTCTTTCTCTCTGGCCATGTTGGGTCTCCGGGGATTTGACAAAGCCCGCGGAGGAGCCTGAACTGGGCAGGTTTCCTCGAGCCGAAGGGACATGGGGCCGGTTCCATGGCTCTCCCTGAGCCTCTGGCCTGGAACAGGTCACTCTTCCTTCTATTCGTGACCATCATGGCCTTTGTAGGCAACACTGAACGTCTACACGGGATTCCAGCTGCACTTTCTCCTCTGGAGAATGGAGGAAGGCTGTTGCTACTGGAGCCCCAGTCACAAAGCACCCCAGAGGTGCCCACCCTGGGCCCTGGCCTCTGCAATCCCATGCGGGGCTGGGGTAATCAGAGCAGTACCTGGCACACAATAAGGGTCAATAAATACTGTTGACTAAATGAACGGAATTGTCAAACTGACCACTTGCCAACTGCCTTTACCTGCACTGATTGATTTGTATATGTAAATTCACACATGTGTTTATATGTTGTTCTGTATTTAAATTTGGTTTCTTTTTTCTTCTTTTGGTTTCTTTCGACCTTCACTTCTTTATTCTCCTTCCCCTGAAAGCGCTGGCCCTCATGCCTGGCCACAGCTCTCTGTGATGTGAGCTGTGCGGGGTGAGGGCCCAGGTGCTGGTACGTGGAGACCAGGAGGCCCTCTCTTAGAAGCCTCCCCAGCATACCTGGGGCGGGGGGAGTCCAAGTGACCTCTTCTCCTCCGCACTAGCTCGGGAGCACCTCGGACACATTCCAGGGGGTCACTGCCAACGGGAATTCCACTTTTGCGGTTTGTGGGGTAACATGGGCCCCTTGGCTTGCTCCTCCACACTCAGACGGAAAGGGAGAAGCGGGCCTCCGGAAGCTGGGGCGGCAGCTGCAGGTCAGGCCGAGACACTGGCGCCCCTCTCTGGCGGAGGGAGCTGGATTCTAGACTGCGTCTGCTGCGGCCCCAGGGGGATCAGGTGCTGCCTCTGCAGAGAGGCTCTGGCTCCAGGCACGCGCGGGGAGAGAGGCTGCCAGGCTGAGTAATTTCTACTGCCAAGCTCGCCGGCTGGGTCCTGGGGCCGCTGCGTCCTGGCTGGCAGATGAATGACTTGTTCCTGTGTCCTGAGCTTGGGCGGCGCTGTCTTTGCTGAAGGTTATATTTGGGAGAAGGGCTGCTTGATGAACCAAAGAGGAGGCTGTAAAGAGGACACATCTGTGGCCGCCTCCCTGAGGCTCTGACGTTCAGAGGAGGAGGGCCAGCTTCTTCCACCCCCATAGCCTGCAGGAAGCTAGCCTAGCTGCACTGGTGGCCTCAGCCCGGGGACCTGGAGAGCTAGAGGCCTGTTCGGGTCCTGGTGACACACACTACATTGCCTAGCTCTATCTTGTGTGGGGTGCTGAGTTCCTTTGAGGAAGGCCGTGTGTCTGGTGAGACCCCAACTAGTTACATCAGTGGGAATGCAGCAGAACCCAGAGGAAACGTGCTTTTTGGTTTGTTTTTTAATTAGTTAATTATTATTTTTTGGGTAGAGATGGGGTCTCACTATGTTGCCCATCCAGGCTAGTCTCGAACTCTTGGCCTCAAGTGATCGTCCCGCCTTAGCCTCCTGAAGTGCTGGGATTATTGGCATGAGCCACCACACCCAGCCAAAGCAAGCTTCTTGATGAGCATGTGTGGTGGGGGCATGGAGGACAAGTTCAAAGAAGCCACATTTCTTCCTTCCTTCCGCACTCCCTCATCTCATTTACAAGATCAACAGTGCTCAGTGAGCTGACGGGGCAGGGGGGAAACAAAGAGGTGAGGGTACAATGGCAAGTTGCTCCTCAATGCTGTGCTCTTCACATTCTGTACCCAGCTGTCCCCTCCGGCTGGGAGGCACCTTCTACCTGCTCAGTGGAGAACCTTCTTGCAGTCCCAGGAAACTTTGCCAAGCTTTGAGCAGTTGTGAGCACCCAGCTTTGCTTTCAGCAAGGCACTTCCTGCGGGTGCCACTTCTGGTGTGCACCCCTTCCTTCTCTGGGTATCTTTAACTGCTTTTCACCCCCAGAAAAGAATCGAATACCATCTTTCAGAGATGACTGCATCTTCCAGATGAAAGACAGGAATGTGCCTGCTTTGTCTCTCCCTGATGGTGGCCTCTTTGGGTAATTGTGTAGGCAATGAAAGACCTTTGTTCCTTCCAGACTCGTCAGGATGTTTTTCTCAGTCTCCATCCCATTGTCATCAGCACAATGATGTGGGGTTGCTTTCAACTGTGAAGCACCTCCATCTATGAGATTATTTCATGGCAGAGTGTCAGTATCCTCAGATTTAATGTTCTCACTTTCACAGTTATGTTCCCCGCCCCCAATCCTAAGCCCACTGCATGTAGAGTTTGCAGAGGTGCAAAACGGAACTTCACTCAGGCGCTGGTGTGGATGAACGTCCCTCTGGCTGTCGAGGGAGCCAGCCTTGCTGCCCGGCATCCACATCTTAAGTCTGCATTGTTGTTGCCTGCTGGTCATTGGGTTTTCAGGGGAGATTATGAATGTGGGGGTTCCTAAGAGTCTTACAATATACAAGTTTACTATATGATCTCTTAGCTTCTGCAAAAAGTGTGGAAAGGTAAAACAAGCAACCAAACAAGGATAGCCTTCTACTGACAACCATTTGAGACACTGAATTCTCAAATATAAAAATGCTGCGAGTCTTGGGACCCTTGTCATGGGCTTGTACCATGGGTGTGAATGTCCTAATGAGATTTTTCTGGTCCTTCTGGTAATGATTTTGGATGATGTCCCAGATCCAAATTCTGTTAAATACACATCATAGCAAATTAGGCTGTGGGGAGGATCTGGTGGGTTGACTTGCAAATCTGTGCAAAGTGATAGGCATTTTAGGCAGGAGGCGGAGGGAAGGGTAAAGTCCCAAGAATGAGCAGTAAGGTGATCCTACATTATCAGCTCAGACTTTGGCTCCACTCTCCTTCTCTCCCACTGCTCTGTTTCTGACACATAAATACAATCTTGGAGAGTTTTAACAGACAAAATACCTTTAGGCAGAGTTTGCTTTATTGACATTATTTGGATGTTCTTAGTGAATAGTTGAGTATTGATCTGATGAGCTGCCAGTCAGAAAAGTTGAGGTTCACCCTTTTTTTATTTCCTGGGTAACAAAAACCATTTGTGATATCTACAAACTGCATTCACCTTGCCTAGATGAGACAGGTTTTCTTTTTGGGTTTTGCCTTTAAGCAAGTTCAAGCTCAACCCAAAAACAATTTAAGCCATTCATTCATTAAAAAATAATTTATCAAGTAGGTTAGGCACTATGGAAATAAAAAGATATGAAGGTATAAAACCATGATTAAAGTCTGTTAGGGTTCTGTTGAAAAGATCACGTGTCCAAGGATCTGTAATGGAAAACAAAAGTATTTAGGTAATTTAGTGAAAAACCATTCAAAATTGACATTTGCTAGTATGCAGAAAACATTAGACTCTTCTCCTTTTCTGTCAGCTCCTTGGTCTCCCCCACGAGCACTTGAGATGAGGTGAGGCAAGATGAAATGCACTTCAGTTTCTCTGTGAAGGACTGGTTTGAAGTTAAGGATTTTTTGTTTTCACTTCTGCTCCTGGTATAAACCATTCATGGGCTGCATTTCACCTGCCCCTTTCTACTTACTTGCCCCTCACAATCCTCTTCATCTTTTTCATTGAGACAGAGAGGCTGAAGGAGAGGAGAAGAAAGAGGAGAGGGAACATCAGGTAGAGGGAGAAAGCTTTCAGTAGTAGCTGAGGCTGGAGATCAAAAAGCCAGAGCTGCAACCAGGACTGAGCCTGGGGCTGGCATCAGATCCAGTGCTGGAGCATCAGACTGGATCAGGGCAGCCTGCAGCTGGAACTGCTGGGTGAGGAGTTGACAGGGCATGGTATGGGCAGAGAGGAGCAGGGCTAGGTGAATTCTGAAGGGCGTGGAGTCAAGATTTGAAAGGGATGAGAGGAGAAAGAGAAAGATAGACAAGGCAAGGGAATGGAGGGGCCTCTGTTTCTGCCCCTTGCTGCTGGTCCTTACACATCCTGCCTTCTCTACCTCGTCCTCTTCTCCCTTTGTATTGCTAGAGCTGACTGATTCTTTTTCCAAGACTCCTTTTTGACACCCAAATACCCCTCTTATGGCCCCAGACATCAATGCTTCTCCTCCTTGTGGTCCTCGCCACACAATATGCCATCACTTCTTTCTTGTGGGTGCCATCCCCGGGCCTGCAAGCTGCCCGAGGGCAGGGGCCTCGTCCATCACATTTGCCATGCAATTGCAAATACAATGTTCAGCTCAGGCTATGTGTTCATGAATATCTGATGGGAGAATGTCAAATAAATGTCAGGCCCTGATGTATGTCGCTGGAAAAGGAAATGCATTGGCCCTTTCCCAGAGAAAATAAATTCCTATCATAAGACTTCTGCCCCATAATCCTTCATACATCACCAAGGCGAGCCAGCCACTTCCCATCCACTCCTATTTCTTCACTGACCTGGTACTGCACTGGGCAACTGCACATGGTCTTTCTAAATGCACTTAGTGGATTGCTCCTTCCCAGTTTGCCATCTGGAGCTTTCATATTGTTAAGAGAACATTCTTCAGACATTCGTCAAACTCCCGGCATCAAGCAGCTCTGTTCCAGCATGTGACTTCCTGTAACGGGTCCTGCCGACTTCTCACTAGTATATTAAAAATAAAAGCACACCCAGAATGGCTCCCACTTCCCCTCTCCAGTGACCTCAACCCCATGACTAGGGAGACGGTGACTCAACCTCAGGAAAAAACACTGCTGGTGTCACTAGTAGAAACTAAGGAACCTCCTGGACTGGCGCTGGGGATATTAATAAATCCAGTAGATTGGATCATTTGCACCACCCGCTCTCTTTTCTTTAGGGAATTTGAATGTTGGAGTGCTTTAAAGTGCAGATAAAATGACCCATGATTCATGTTTCTGTCTTTCTGAAGAGTTTCCTTGTATAAGCTCCAACAACCTCTGCAGTTACTTGAAGGTTAAAACTGTTCTTTCCCAAAAAGGAGAAAACCATTTCACTTTTCTATTCATTGCTTTTCTCCTTCTACACCTGAAAGGAGAGGTGAATTCTTTCCCCCTTTTCATTCTTAACAAGAGAATCTCTTTCGTACTCTCACTTGTCTGGAGATTTCAGCATTAAAAAAAAAAAAATTAGTGTAATTCTTCAGCTAATCCTTCAAGAAGACACTGGGTTTTTCCCCCCCCCCTCTTTTTTGGTTTGTTTTTATTGACTATTAGGCTAGCAAAGTTTGGATTTGAGCAGTTCAGGTCCTAGGCTAGCAGCATCCTGAGTTCATTATGCAAAGCTCATTCACGAGAAAATGCCCTGAACTGCCTGGTCTCAGCACAGTTTTAAAAAAACTCTAGTTCTGTTTTCTTAACTAGCCTCCTGCAGCTCTGAAATGGCAAGCACTAGTCAGCATTCATTCCCCTTGGAATTGAGGCAAAATCACTCACAACCTCGAGTACTTCCAGGACGCCTGAGGGAGACTCAAGTTCTGGTACCCAGGAGTCAGGTAAAGTCCAGGAAGTGCAGTGTTCTTATTCACAGCTGACTTTCAGAGCACTGAAGGGCTTGGGGTCTTCAGGGTATTTTGTCTGTGACTTCCCAGCGGGACCCAGGACAAATGGCCATGCTCCGTAAAGTACTGGCTCTGTGCACGGGATCCAGGACACCAAATGTCTTATGAAGCCCAAGGCAAACTGAAGAGAAATTCCAGCTCCCAGAACTATGAGTTTTCAATTACAATCTTTCTCTGAAGATTTTTGACTTGCATTAATTTCCAGAAAAAGCTCACTCACTTTCCAAAGCAGTTTCCCTCCAAAGGGTGGTTTGCTCTCTGAAGGGGAATTTTAATACTGATGTCTGTCATTGATCTCTTACATCTTTCCTGAGAAGACATACTGTAAAAAAGCCATTAGGAGGCACATCATATAATAGTTCCATCACCCTAAAAACATCTCCTGAGAGGCAGGGGAGGGGGGCTCTGAGAGTGTATTCTCCTCCACCACTTTCCCTGTTTTAGAAACAGAGTAATAGAAACACATACATGTCCAGCGACGGTGTGTAATCTCCAGTGTTAGGGTTGCCTCCTCCATCTGACATTGTCTTTATTCTCAAGATGACGCTTCTCTGCTCCCAAGAACCTAACTTGTGATTTTTCTTTGGTTTAAATAATTCTCACAGACAGACCTCATTTCTATTTATATCACAAAGAGCCCCCCCACCCCCAACCCATACGTCTGGTTTTTGATTTAAAAATGTAATATAGGAACTTGGTTAAAAAAAAAAAAAAAGCCTAATACTATGAATTAACTTACAGCAAAAAAATTTCTGATTCCAAGGTCCCCAACCCCCTTGTTTCTCAGAGATCACCACACTTTCTTTAGCGTCCTTCCAGAAATATACTGTTTATAAGCATGCAAATGCATGTGTATGTACACACACACACACGAGTTTAAATTTCAAAGATTATTTTTCTAATAGAGAAATATAAGAAGTCTTGAGAATTATATTAAACAAATCTATAATTTCTAATGCTGGTCTGGCATGGGCAATGATAACAAATTCTATTACCAGTTCTCCATAGGAAAAGGATTCTTTTTATTTTCATATTCTATATATGAATATATTCTATATTCATATGTATACATATACATCTATATTCTTTTGCTTTTACATAAATGTTAGTATATTATACACTTTCCTTCCTTTTCTAAAACTTTGGTTTATTTCTAGGAGATTGTTACTTCTCAGTGCATACAAATAAGCCTATCTTACTCTTATTAATTGTTACATGGCATTCTTTGTTTTCTAATTGTTGGACAATTTAGATTTTTCCATTCTTTTGCTATTGTAATACTACAATAAATATCCCCGTGTAAATTGTCCAACATGTGTAAATATAGCTATGGAATAAATTTATAGAAGTGAACTTGTTGGGTCAAAAGGTATGTTTATTTAAAAATTTGATATACACTGACAAATTTTACTCCCCAGAGAAGTTGTTGCACATGAAACTTCACCAATTATATAAGAATGTTTCCTTACTGACATGGTATATTATCAAACTTTTTTGATTTTTATCAACTTGATAGGTTAAAATTTGTGGCTTATTACTGTTTTAACTTGCAGTTATTTAATTTTAAATGAGATTGAGTCTCTTATCTGTGTTGGAAAGTCATTTGTATTTCTTTCTTTGTCAGTTACCTTTTCATGATCTTTGCCCATTTTTCTATGAATTGTTGGCCTTTTTTTTTTTGATTCATAAGAGCTTTTATATGTTAAGGAAATAGACCAATGATTCATGCTAGCTAAAGTTCCATTTTTCGTTACTTCTAATAACCAGTCATTGCTCTCATATGTCCTTTTCCTTATTCTGTCTCCCACCCTGTCTCTCCTGTGACTTCCTTGTATATTTAATTTTTCTCATGTATAGTGAAAGGAAAGAAAGCTAAGAGTCAGTCTTGCAAGGAGGGACACTTTTGAATGGCCATCACAAGATGCATACGAAGAAAATCTGAAGCCATTACCTGCCAACTATAGGAGTATCAAAAGACTGTTCTTCCTCTTGGTTAGTTACTTGGCAGCCTTGTATCTTACTGATTAACTATAAATAACACTCACATTGAACACATTTTATATACTTATATTTATGCCCCCTTCATTTTTTTTCTCTTCACTCTCTCCTACTTCCAGTTTTCTCTCAAATAGTGGTCATCACTTGCCCGGTGCAAGTAATATCTCTAGACTCTCAACTCATCATCTATCAGAAGCAGGGTGAGCCACATGCCGAGATTCTGATGGAGACAAAGCCTCAGCTCTTGTTTGGGACTAGTCCTAGCCTTTTGTAGTAAAGTCCTTAGGCCACTCTTTCCTCTGACTGATTCAAGGATGTGGGGACCCCAGGGAGGTGTAGCTCCTCTCTCTATGGGTTCCTGTTGACAACTCATCTTTCCAAATCATGGAAAAACCAATTCGACTTCAGCTAACATGGTAATGATTTGTGGGGAGCAGCAGAAATTCCTCTGTAATTATGTGTGAATTGAGTTGTGATTTCCTAATAAGCTTAAGTGAAGAAATCATCATTTTGTGATAAATGCTTTATATCTTAAAATGCCAGCAACACATATCTAATAAATTCAATCAAACCACTCTCATTTATATAACATTTGCAATTATTATTTAACATGCTGGCTTTCTTTGCTGCTTTACTGCTTTGGGTAATTGCAGAGTCTAAAAGTTCCCTTTTTGTAAACAAAGCCACAGAAACTCATTATGTTGGATTTTTTTTTTTTAAGCTATCATAAATGAGTTGATTTTGAAATGCATTTGCATGCTGTGCAGGCCAAGACCCCCTTATCTGAAAATGTTGTAGCCATTGAATGAGTTTGCTAAATCAGGGGCATTTGTTCCCAGAATGAGTCGGGTCACTCTGAGACTGCAGCTTCTGCACCTAACCATGTCCAAACAAGTTGGGAAAAATATTTCAATGATTAAAAGATGGGCCCTTTTTATTGAACATATGATGAAGGCCAGTGGAGTTAAGTGACATGACCAGAGGTCACAAGACAGCAGTGATAGAATCCAGCACAGAGGACAACATAACATATTGGTTAAGGAATCAATTCAGGATTCAGATTCTAGATGTGCCACTTCATAGCTGTGTGACCTCAGACAAACTACTCAGCCTCTCTAAGCCTCAGTTTACTCATCCGTCAAGTAGAGAGAGACCTATTGTTGGGAGGATTAAATGCGGTGGCCTATGTAAGAGCTCCAGGAACGCTGCCTGTCATATCACAAATGTTTGGCAAACAATTGCTAGTCATATAATTATTGGTAGCTTCAACACTGACAAATATCAGCAGTAACAAAACTTACCCCTTCACCCTAAGCATTTTCCCTAGTGGCCAAGATAGTAATCGGTTCTGTTTGTGTCTTCTAAGGAGCTGAGAGGGTGGCAGGAGTTGAAAATATTTTTATTCTTGGGGTCCAAGGTTATTTCCTGGTAAGGTGCAGTGAGTAGGCTGCCAAACCCTAAATCTCCTTCACTTCAGATGAATTAGAATTTGGGGTTTGGTAAATGGAGGCCCAAACTGGTTTTGAGACTCATATAAAAATTAGTAGCAGTTGGCTCAAAGCTGGCAGGATATATTAGAAATCTGCACGGTACTAGACTTCTCGGGGTCCCATCTAAGAGACTGCCCCATCCACGGGCCCCTCAAGGGGCAGTTACAGGCAGCCATGTTTTATGCTATGTGATTCAGCTCACCTCCTCCCTAGGCCACAGCTGATGGGACATGCATAGGCCTTTGAGCAGGGGCAGTCCTTAGGCTGTGCAATGACATGGAAGACAGGCTGAACCAATTGTATTTCTTCACTCAGTAACTGAAACTAAACACCACTATGGTGGAACTGCAAAGGGATGAGATAGAACTGGATCTGAAGGGGCTCTCATGGGCCCTGTGCAAGTTAAGACTGGACAGAAGCTAAGGGAAAGAAGAGGAAGGTCAGAAGAGTGAGGAAGACAGCCTCCATGTAGAGAAAACAGGGTCAGTTGGAGAGAAACCAAGGATCTTGTTAATTCTGGGTGCAGTTCTGGTTCCAGATGGTTTTCCGACTCCACACACAGTCTTTCCATACTTTGACAGACTCCCTGTGGCTTGAGGTAACTTGACTTGAGTATGGGCTCTCCCTGTGTCCTCATAAGAGACCACCTCAAGCCTCAAGCCCAGTATTGGCTGCTGGAAGACAGCAGGAGTAGAATAAATAAATAGGTAAGATAAAGGTCAAGACTGTTCTGTGGCAGCAGCAATATGGAACACTGTTAATTATTCTGCAAGGAATTTGTTTATCCGTTATTTTACAGATAACAGTGCAGACCTTGTAAACTGTAATAGAATGTTTGGTTTCTGATCATAAATGAATTTTTAAAATGTAAATTCTCAAGGTATTTAATTCTAATAGAATTCAAAGAACTTAAACTCCCATTCAAATAGAGAAATCCATTGTCCTTTTAGACAATTGGCTTTTTCATAGGTCCATCCAAGGACATTAAAGAAAACACATCTGAATGTTTCTTTGTTGGAGCCTGCATAGATTTCACAGTGGCTCGCATTTTTTCCTGATAAACATCCCCTGTTTTCCATTTTTCCCCTGCCACCACAATACTACATTCTCTTCCACCTGAACTATGTTTTAAAAATAAATTTTATTGTGCATATTTAAGGTATTCAACATGATATCATGGGATACATATAGAGAATAAAATGGTTACTACAGTGAAGCAAGTTACCATATTTATCATCTCACATAGTTACTCATTGTGTGTGTGTGTGTACGTGCGCGCGTGTGTGTGTGTGTTTGTGGCAAGAGCAGCTAAAATCTACTCATTTGGCAAAAATCACAAATACAATACAATATTATTACCTATAGTGCTCATGTTGAACATCAGATCTCTGGGATTGTTCATTCTATGTCTCTGCTACTTTGCGTCCTTTGACCTAGTGAAGTATCCAGGTGGTCTCCCTAAGCTATATATGTGGTAGGTGCTCGTTAAGTGCTTGTTGCATGCTTCTGCTGTAGGCAAAAAACCAAAACTCCTCAAAGCCATTTCTTCACAAAAGGAAACAAAACTTTAAAAAAAGTGTCTTATCATGGAAAATTTCAAACATATAGAAAAGTAAACGATACAATGAATTCACACATATTCATAACAGATCCAAGAAAGATCAACTCAGGACCAGTCTTGTTTCACATTGTTTCTCCTGCCTCCTCTTCTTTCATGTGGATTTGGAAGCTAATCTAAGATATCACAATATTACACAAATATTGTTGTGTGTATTTCTAAAATAAAATAATTCTTTAAAAATATAACCAAAATACTGTCTTTACAATGAAATGAAATTAATAACAATTTCTTAGTATTACTAACTATCCAGTGTTCCAAATTTCCCCAATTGTCTTATCAATATTTTTCTTTTTTTGAGACAAAGTCTTGTTCTGTTTCCCAGGCTGAAGTGCAGTGCTGTGATCATAGCTCGCTGAAGCCTTAACCTTCTGGACACAAGTGATCCTCCTACCTCAGTCTCACAAGTAGCTGGGACCACAGGCACACACCACCACGCCTGGCTAATTTTTTTATTTTTTGTAGAAACAGGGTCTCACTATGTTGCCCCGGCTAGCCTCAAACTCTGGAACTCAAGAGATCCCCCAAGCTCGGCCGCACAAAGTATTGGGATTACAGGTATGAGCCACTGTGCCCCGGCCCAGTGTTTTTTATAGTTCCTTTTTTGGAAACCTATTTCAAATAAGCTCAACACCTTATCAAGGCTGATATGTTGCTTAACTGTTTTAACTTTTAAGAATGTCTCCTTCTTTTTCTTCTTCTTTTTTTCTTTCTCTTCTCCCTCTTTCGTTCTCTCTCTCTTTTCCTTGCAATTTAGTCTTTGAAGAAAGGGGGTCATTGTCCTGCAGTACTCTACAGTCAAGACTTTGCTGACTACATCTTTATGATTTTACTTAAAATGTTATTTTATCCACTGTATTTTCTTTAAATTGGTTTTTCGATCTAGAATGAAGTCTCAATCAGATTCAGGTTCAACATTTTGGCAACACTTTAAAGATGATATTGTGCACCTCCCTTTTTTGCAATGTCAGCGGCCACTGATGATCATTCCTAATTCTATTATTCCTTCTTCATTTATTAGCACACATTTTCTAAATTTGAACATTTTATCAATGGTCTAGTTATCCTGAGATGTTGAGACGTAATTCATGTAGGAAATGGAAGATAAATGCTTGCTTCAAAGTTGTTTGCTGGTTCCCTAGTTGTTTGTTGATCCATTAAATGTGATCAATGAGTTTCTTTCTCAAGTATTGTTCTGGACTCATGGATTTAAACATATTTGGTGTGTTTCAATCCACTGCAGCTGTTTTTCCGTGTTGATAGACATATTATTCCACTTTTGGCTCTGGGGATCCTCTGCAAGTCGGCTCCTGAGTTCTTTTGACCTGGCTCCAGTGGTCTTTGATGTCTTGCGTGCTACCTGATATAACAAGGTGCCCCAGGCTCATCATGTACAGTTCCTACCCTAGACCTGGAATTAGCTCTTTCTCCTGGAGAAATCAGTTATTCCCCCTGGTTCCTTTTAGTGGAAATGGCATATAAAGACCACAATCTGGATGCTAGGAATATTCAGTGGTACAGAGTTGGTTTTTATTTCTGGGCTTTTTCAGAGTAAATATGCATTTTTACAATCTATTTTTTAATTTTTAAAAGAGATTTTTTTTAAAGAGCAGTTTTATGTTCTCAGAAAAATTGAGCAGAAGGGACAGAGATTGGTAAGAGTATGTTTAGCTTTGTTAGAAACTGCCAAACTGTCTTCCAAAGTGGCTGCACCATTTTGCATTCCCACCAGCAGGGAATGCAAAGATCCTGTTGAGAATTTCTGTTGCACCACATTTTTACCAGCCTTTGGTATTGTTAGTGTTAGGATTTTGGCCATTCTAATGGGTGCGTAGTAGTATCTCATTGTTGCTTTAATTTGCAATTCCCTGATGATGTATGATGGGGAGCATCTTTCCATATGCTTATTTTCCATCGGTGTATCTTCTTTGGTGAGGTGTCTGTTAAGGTCTTTGGTCTGTTGTTTAATGGTGTTGTTTGTTATTATTGAGTTTTAAGAGTTCTTTGTATATTTTAAATAACAGTCCTTTGTCAAATATGTGTTTTGCACAAATTTTCCCCAGTCTGTAGCTTGTATTTTAAAGATAAAATATATTTTGAGTTTTTGCTGATACTTCTAATTCAAATTCAGGACTACAGAGTATTTACTTAATCAGCCTTATATTTCAAATTCATTGAAAATTTTTTTTTAAGTTTGTCATTTATTTTCTTTCTTTTTAACTTTGCTTACTCGGCTTCTCACCATACAAAAGTGTTTCATTATTTTAAATTGATAAATAGTGATTTATCCATCTTTTCCTTATTTCATCTGAATTTTGAGTCATAGTTAGGATGGTTCTTCCCATTCCCATGTTTTAGGAGAATTCATCCATATTTTATTTTAATATGTATATGGGTTCATTTTTATTTACCTTTAAATTTCTGACCCATTTGAAATTTATCTTACTGTGACTGGGTGAAGAAGAAATTCAACTTTATCTTTTCTATATGGCCTTTCAGTTAACCCAACATCACTTACTGAAATGTGAAACTCCTCCTTCTTGATATGCGATGGCACCTTATCATATATATATAAAGTTCCACATGTATCTGGGCCTATTTCTGTCCATTGTTCCTTCTGTCCAGTCATGTGCCAATACCACAGTGTTTGAATTATGGACGCTTCAAACTATGCTCTTCTTTTTCAGAGTTTTCCAGGTTATTCTTGCTAAAACAAAACTTTTGAGTGAGGACTGATCTTCATCTCCTTTTGCGGGGGGAGGGGGGTCTTATGCGTACTTTCTGAGATGGACCCTTGCTGAGTTGGTAACTGGAGTTGAGAGGAGACATGAATGGTCTTTCTTTCCCTTCAGACAGAAGTTGGCAAATGATGGCCCATGACCCCATCTATTTGAAATAAAGTTTTATTGAAACATAGCTATGCCTTGACATTTACGTAATGTCCATGGCTGTTTCTGCGCTCTAATGGGAGAGTTAAGTAGTCATGATAAAGACTGTATAACTAGAAAAACTTACGATGTTAAAATACTATCTCTGGCCCTTTACAAAAAAAGTTTACTGACTCCTACTTTAACAGAACACACTGGTATCCTAATGGGTCTTCTAGAGATAATGCTAACCCCAGAACGGGACCAGTGACATAATTTGTTGGGCATGCTGCAAAACGAAAGTGTGAACCCCTTGTTCAAAAATAGGAAAGAAGTGCTGTTAAAGGTACTAAAATATAAAGCTTTTTCCTACCTTCTGCTGCTTCTCTCTTCATTTGCCATGTTTTCTATTTGCTTTTTAATGTCATTCTAAGTAAAGAAAAATTAAAATTCAAATTATTAGCATGAATTTTACCTTTCATCTTTACATTGTATAATACCTCTTTTAAATGCAAATATGAGCACTTGACTTGTATGCAGAATCACTGGATTTACTCAATTCATAGTTTGTGGCTTGTCCCTGGAGGTGCCTCCAGCTAGCCAGAACAAACAAACACAAGCCAGAGTGGGCAAGGTTGGAAGGAGGAAGAGAGGCTCCCCAGTGGTGGAGTGGGCCTGGATGAGCACTCCCTCAGGCACAGGGATACTTGCAGGGAAAGTGCACATGCTCAAGGAAGGCCCGGGGTCTCCCCTACAATTCAGGGCACATGAGGTTTAATGTCTGTCCCATTCCTTCTTCCCACCAGCTGCTGCACCAACCAGCCATTTCCAGGTCAAGGGCAGGAAAGTCCCGCAGAGTCAGCCTCACAAGCACAGATGACCTCCAAGAGTATTGCAACCTCTGTACCAGGACAGCTATGTGCCTGGATCGGGGTAGGCCAGAGACTTGCCCTCACTGAGGCACCCCTGGCAGAGTGTAGAGCCCCCAGCCTGCTGGGGGCCAAGGGCAGCCCTGGGTCTCTGGGCTATGGAAGGAGATGGGTACTGAGAACTATCCTAGGGGAAGTGGGGTGTCAGCAGGAGGTTGGACCATGTGTCATCCAAAGACCCCAGTGTATGCTCCATTGTCCCATTGGGTTTCACTTACAAAACACGAATTCACAAATAAAATAATTAAGAATTTCAAGATGGTGACCACAACCACAGAGCCCTAATCCCAAATGTGGGGCCATGTGCAAGTGCACTGCTTGTGCCCCCTTAAAGCTGGTCCCGACCTCAAGCAATATAGTGATGTTGGTAATGTCTGTCAGCACAACTGGAAAGGAAGTACGTGGGGTGTATAGGTATTTTGGGGAGCCTGTATATGTGCGGTGCTTCTCAGTAACACCTTAGAGGGGCTGTCCATTTGTTTAAATCCTATATATATTTTTTTCTTTTTTTTTGAGATGGAGTCTTGCTCTTTCACCCAGGCTAGAGTGCAGTGGCATGATCTCAGCTCACTGCCAGCTCTGCCTCCCGGTTTCATGCCATTCTCCTGCCTCAGCCTCCCGAGTAGCTGGGAATACAGGTGCCCACCACCACGCCCAGCTAATGTTTTGTATTTTTTTTTAGTAGAGATGGGGTTTCACCATGTTGGCCAGGCTGGTCTTGAACTCCTGACCTCAAGTGATCTGCCAGCCTTGGCCTCCCAAAGTGCTGGGATTACAGGTGTCAGCCACCGCACCTGGCCAAAATCCTACAATTTTAATTGTCTTTTTAACCAATTTTTAAAAATTATAAAACACCTGTAACATAGACTTTATCGTGGTGACCATTTTGAACAGTTCAGCAGCATTGAGTACGTCCATGTTGCTGTGCAACCATCACCACCGTCCCTCCCCAGAACCCTTTCATCTTGCAAAACTGAAACTTTGTACCCGTTAAACAATAACTCATCATTTCCTCCTCTCTCTGGCCCCAATGACCACTGCACTTTCTGTTTCCATGAATTTGACTACTCTAGGTACCTCATTTAAGTGAAATTGCCCAGTATTTGTCTTTTGCGATGGGTTTATTTCACTTAGCATACTGTCTCCAAGGTTCATTCATGCTGTAGCCTGTGCCACAGTTTCTTTCCTTTTTAGGGCTAACAGCGCATTGTCTATGTACATTACATTTTGTTTAACCAGTTACTCATTGATGGGTACTTGGGTTGCTCCCGTGTTTTGGCTAGTGTGAATAATGCTGCTATGATCACAGATGTACAATTTATTGTATTTTAAAACTTAGCTTCTGTCACTGAGTGTTACAAGGATGCTGCAGCTACTCCGTGGGGGACCTGGAGCCTCAGAGACATGCCCAGATTTCATTCTCAATGCTCCACCGAGGATTTGGGTTCCAGCCTGCATAGATTGGCAGCAGAAGGAAAATGTTTCGGAAAGAGACACCACTGAGCATTATTTTTCTTTGTTTCTGCAAAACAACTTTGGTTTATTTTCTCCCATTTGAGTCTTTGTTTTTACCTATGCAAATGCGATTCATCTTTCAGCGCTGGAGAAGGGCCCTAAATAACATAATTACTTCACCAATCATCTACTTGGCTACTGGAAATCATCTTTTTAGTGAGGTCGACTGTCATTGCTTGAGCTCTATACAGACTTCAAATGATGAGCACGCTTCTTTTCTTAACATGCTAATTTTCCTCTGAAGCCAGTGTTATTTTAAAAGGGGGGTTTAATTGGATATTAAATCTGCAATTGAAAGATTAAATTATGAAATAAACAAACATATCAATCTAATAGGTCTTTGGAAAAAAATCAGGAATTCCACTCTAGTTTTTAAATGCAAATGCATTCCGATATATATATTTAATTCTCTGCCCATTTTGCTGTGCTTTGTAGCTCTCAGCCTGAATTCTCTCCTGGGTGGCTTCCAAAGGAAATCATCTCAGGAGGCTGAGTAAGCTCAGGATTCTGTGAGCACTGGCCCCAAAATAACCTTTTGCTTAAAGACTTTACCTGTATAAATGAAATTCAAGAAATGTTGAGAAACCATTTTGAAATGAATAATACTGAAGCAATTCCAAGGGGTATAATTTGGGATGCATCAAAGGTGGTGGTAAGAGAATACATTTACCTCACTGTAAGTTTAAAGGAAATCAAAGATCAAAACAGATACATGTTCGAGAAGGAAATTAAGAAATGAGAAGTACATCATAGCTATAAAAAAATCCCAAATGATTTTTCAGAAAATTATTTCAAGGCAAAGTAATACCTTTTTTTTAAATAGAAAAGTACATGAAACCTCCTCCCCTCAAGTTTCTAAAGCAGGCTTCCTGGGAATAGGACATAAAAGATGAGTAGCTTTTCAACTCTACATTTTAAAAAGGTACAAGAAAGCAAAGATTTTTTTTAACCCCTAAAATAAGTACCCATCTGGGAGAATGGGAATACCACCATGACATGAGGGTCTCTTTAGACACAGGTGGTCTGGGCTGGGAGAAATGAAAGCAATATTCATTAGCACCAACCACCAATCTGCAATCAGCCATGCTAGGCTGAGTTAGACATATCCACAGTGCAAGAGTGCTCCTGGGTTAACCAAGATGGGGGAAGGAGGAAAGCAGGTGATGGCACGTCCTTGCTGCCATCTCTACCTCTTAGGAAAGCCTTGAAAATATCACATTATGACTGGGCACAGTGGCTCATGCCTGTAATCCCAGCACATTGGGAGGCCGAGGCGGGTGGATCACTTGAGGTCAGGAGTTCAAGACCAGCCTGGCCAACATGGTGAAACCCTGTCTCTATGAAAAATACAAAAATTAGCTGGGTGTGGTGGCATGCGCCTGTAATCCCAGCTACTTGGGAGGCTGAGGCAAGAAATTGCTTGAGCTTGGGAGGCGGAGTTTGCAGTGAGCCAAGATGGCACCATTGCACTCCAACCTGGGTGACAGAGCAAGACGACATCTCAAAAAAAAAAAAAAAAGAAAAGAAAAGAAATAGTTTCTGATAAAGTGATATGATGTTTTGGATTTGTCTCAAAAATAACATAGAACATAGCCAAGTGGGTAGGGACTCGGGTGAAACGAGACTGTCCAGGTGTTAATAACTGTTGAAGCTGGCAATGGGTACAGAGGAGCTCATATACCAGTGTCTATTTTGTATATTATTGAAATTTTCCATAACAAAAAGTTTATCTTAAAAGAAAAAGCCATCTTTATATTTTTTACTTAGGAATCCTCTACTTACTTCCACAGGCAGAAGAGTCTCACACTTTCTTTCCCAGAACAGGCCCCGTGCTGGTTCTATGTGGAGCCATAGCCCTTCTAGGTTCCCAGTTCCAGCCACACCAACACTGACTGGGGACAATCACCTACTGACACAGCAGCCTGCTCCAGGAGATCAGGAGGCAGTAGAGGAGCCAGGTTTGCTGCAGGGGGAGGGAAACAGGGTAGGGTCCTTGTAATGGGACTTTAAGAATCTCAAAGAGCCCACACTGGATTCCATTCCCCAGTCATCTGGCTTAGAGGACAACATTGCTTCTGTTGAGTTTGACTTACAGCAACACTCTTTCCCCTTTCTTTTTCTTCTTTTTTTTCTTTGTATCAGGATGCGTATGTATCTCTCTTAACTCCCTACAAATGGCTGGTCCTTTAAGGCAGGGGTCTCCAACCTTTTTTGCAACAGTGTCTGGTTTTGTGGAAGACAGTTTTTCCACGAACAGTGAACAGCGGGGTGGAGAGGATGGTTCTGAGATGAAACTGTTCCACCTCAGATCATCAGGCATTACATTCTCAAAAGGAGTGCACAACCTAGATCCCTCGCGTGCACGGTTCACCCCATAGGGTTGGTGCTCCTGTGGGAATCTGATGCCACTGTGGATCTGACAGGAGGTGGAGCTCAGGTGGTAATGCTCGCTTGTCTGTGGCTCACCTCCTGCTGTGTGGCCCAGTTCCTGCGTTAAGGAAGAAGAGAAAAGGAAAAGAAAACCATTTACTAAATGCTCATTGACTAAGTGTTAAACAAAGAGCCAGGCACTTTACATATGATAGTTCATGTAATCTTGTCAGACGAGGCAATATTTAAAAATCCCCTTTGAAAAAAGAGGCAACTGAGATGGTGACATTATTAAATTCAAATTCAAATTACTAGCATGAATTTTACTTTTCGTCTTTACATTGTGTAATATCTCTTTCAAACGCAAATATGAGCATTTGACTTGTATGCAGAATCACTGGATTTACACAATTCGTGTTTCATGGCTTGTCCCTGGAGGTACCTGCAGCTAGCTAGAAGAAACAAACACAAGCCAGAGTCAGCAAGGTTGGAAAAAGGAAGAGGACCTTTGGTTGCAGACTAAAATAGCACAGACCAAACTCAAACCGTTTCAAACAACAGGAGAAACTTTTTGGCGGAGGTAACTCCCACAGTGCTGCTGGTGGCTGGGACAGTTTTTCCAGGGTTGTGGTTCCTGTGTCCCCGTGAGTCTCCAGACTGCCTTCTTCCGTGCCCTGGCTTCATCCACAGGCTGGCTCCCCTCAGAGGAAAAGGGCCGCCGCAGCCTCAGCCTACCCCCATCGAGGCAAGAAAGAGCTTCTTCTCTTGATTCAGCACAATGAACCAAGTCCTGCAGTTCATTTGGACTAGACTAATCAATTATTATGGACAGGGAGAGCCATGTGATGAGTGGCTCAGTCCCATCTCTTGACCACAGCAAAGAAAGAGGATGAGATTATACTGCATGGTTATGCCAATGAAGGCCCACCCTGGGGGCTGGGACTTTGGTTAATTTTCCCAAAACCGCAAGACTGCTGCAAAGTTAAATAATTGCCACAAAGCAGAGAACTACATTCATCAGAGTTCCACAGAAAAATAGTTGGATAGAATTAGCTATCCCAGGGGTCTTTGTGCTTGTCCATTCACAAGAAAGGAGCTCTGGAAGATGTGAAGCTGCCCCTCGTTCACCCATCCTGGTGTGACCAGCTTGGCGGCTGAGCAGAGGAAAAGTGTTGGTGGCCATTTCTGGTATGGGGAAAAAGCCAAAGGGAAGATGGTGCTGAAACAGCCAAGCAGAGAACTTTTGCCTTCGATGCCCGGGAGATATTGAGAGAGGCTGTGATACTGAGAGAAGCTTGCTTTTTTTTTTTTTTTTTTTTTTTCCCAGACAGAGTCTCGCTCTGTCGCCCATGCCAGAATGCAGTGGTGCAATGTCACTCAGCTCACTGCAACTTCTGCCTCCTGAGTTCAAGCGATTCTTCCACCTCAGCTTCCCAAGTAGCTGGGATTACAGGCATCCTCCATCGTGCCTGGCTAAGTTTTGTATTTTTTTAGCAGAGATGGGGTTTCACTATGTTGGCCAGGCTGGTCTTGAACTCCTGACCTTGGGTGATCCACCTGCCTCGGCCTTCCAAAGTGCTGGGATCATAGGCGTGAGCCACTGTGCCTGGCTGCTTTGTTTTGTTTTCAATGGTGTTTGCTGTGCACTGACCATTCTCTCTTTCTTTTAATATTTGCTAGAGAAATGGAGTAAAGAATTGAAGCATTAGTAATTAATTTAAATTGTTGGATTGTGTTTCTCTGAACATGCCACTGGGTTGAGAATGGACCATGTAGGGCTCTGGGATTTATTCAGGTTATCTAGCAAATTGAAGCAAGATATAATCAAGACCCAAAAAGGAATAATATGGACAAAGTGTGTTCTGGCTGTGTAGAAGCTGAGGACTACTGGAAGCAGGAAAGGCCTGGTGGAGGAGGTGGAACCCAGCAGAGCAGAAGGTTTGGCTGGTGAAACTGAGGGAAGGGGAAGGTGTGAAATTAGTAAAGAAAAAGTTGGGAATCTGCAGAGAGAGTAATAGCACACAGTGGGGAGGAAGCACAGCCTGGAGGCAGGAAGGACAGGGTCCAAGCATTGGGCAGCCAGGGAGAAAGGGAAAACCATCAGGATGGGAGCTGGGGAGATTGCCAACATTCACCATTTAAGAGGAGAGCTTAGATGTAAAATGTGGCCCTCGACACCACTGAATATATCACAGCAGTTAGACGGAATCAACTCAGTGTGCATATCCTACATGGATAGAACTCAAAAACATGGTGGTGAGCAAAACAAGGAAGAACCAGAAGAAAGTCTGTAGCACACTATCATTGATGTAATTTAGAAACCTCTACACCCATCAAGTTAAACTTTACAAGGACACAACCGAGGACACGTGTGCATCAAACTCAGAGAGGGCACCTGCAGGGAGGAGGGGGTGCACACAGGGTCTAGAATGGAGGAGGAGAAAAACAGGGACCTCCCCCAAATAAGAGAGGGAACTGGCATGGAGAGATGATGATGAAGTGACAGGAATTAGGGATGAGGTTACCTCAACTTCCTAAATCTACATTCAAGAAGGAAAAAGCGCAGAAGACAGTCTTGGATGACCACACAAGGCCAAGAAGAGAAGGGCTGTGGGTGCCAGTGGCAGCTCCTCCCATCTCCCCTGCTTTTGGTGCTGTGAAAGGGAATAGCAGGGAACTCCACATCCAGGAGCTGCCACAGCAGGGCACGGGATCAGGAATGACCCGTGGGGTGGCGGAAAGAGCACAGGGGTTCCCTGGCCTGCCACCATCTGGCCGGTGACCTGTCATCTCCCTTCCCTGTTCTGGGCCCAAACTGCTTGTCTATAAAATAGAGGGTTTGCACTGCAGGTCCTCCATAGACCCTTCCAAACCTAAAACCCCTACCCTTCCTCTTGACCTAGGAAAAAATCCCAGCAGCCTAAGGAAAGTTCGGCTCCAGTCACCTCCCAATTCTGGGCCATCCCAGAGGGTAGAATCAGGCTCCACAATTTGATTTCATGGCCGGTGAATATAAAACACATCCATCAATGACCTCTCAATACACCGATATGGGAATTACAAATCAATCTTCATAGAGGTTATATGGTGTTTATAATGTGCTTTGCATAAATTTGTATGACTCATGAAACCCTAAACATTTGTTTTTCTCTAAAAGAAGGAGTTATATTCAGTGACCAAAATGAACCATGCCAGTGTGTGTGTGTCTGTGTGTGGTGTATGTGTGTTTGGTGTTGGAAATCCGTATCATTGCTGTTGTTTTCCTTTCGGTAATGAACTGATTTCCACATCTAGGCAGGAGCACTCAAGGAATTAATGCTGTTGACCACTGCCACAATTGTCATGTTTTAAGTCATTTCTCGTTTTATTTATGCTCTGTGTATCTCCTGTGTTTGACAAGCTCTTTCTCTGGGTAATAAAGAATCATTTCTAGTTCCCTAGAACTGCTTATTTTGTCCTCTATTGTTTATTACAATGCAGGTGTGGACTATTTGTGAATTTGCCTAAGTAACAGAATTGAAGGCAGATTAGCTGTAGAGTCAAAATTTATTTATGAAGCATTAATATGGAACCTGAGACTGGAGAGGTGGCGGGTGAGGGATTTCTGTGGGAGCCGGGAATGTTCTACCTCTGGATTAGGGTGCTGGTTAGACGAGGTATGTTCAGTTTGGGAAACCCATCAAGCAGTACATTTATATGCTTTTTTGCATATGTATTGTATTTCAATTATATATACATTTAATAAAAGTGTGAAGTCACCAGTAGCTCATATTCTTGTGGGGATGTCTAGGGATTAACAATCATTAATGGACTTGGATAGTAGTTGTCAAATTTCATCTCAGGCTCATAGAATTTTAAACATGGAAGGGATCTTAGAAATAATTCAGTTTAATTTTTAATTTAGAGCTGAGGAAACACAGGCCCAGAGGGAAAGTGACTTGCCCAATCCCACACAGCAAGGCAGAGGTGGATCCATCCAGCTCTCTCCTCCCAGCCAGGGCTTATCAATAACACAGCTATAGGTGAGATGGTGCAGCCAAAGACAGCTGAGCTGTTGGAGACAAATATTGTGTTTATTCAGATATTCTCTGGTGGTTTCAGTCTAAACTGAGGAATTATTTGTGTTGAAGGTCACGTACCATCCTATAGTAATCTGTGGCAAAATACTGGAATCTACATCTGAAAGTCCTTCTGTGGGTTCTTACTTCTAAGTCAAAGATCATCTGAATTAAGGCTGGATATGTGTTTGTGAAGGGAGAAGGTGATAATTTACCAGCGATTGAAGGGTGCTGTTTACATATAGGAGTATTTTTAAGTTTGGAGCTAAGGTAATTTGCTTTTAGATATGCAGGATAAGGCAAGGCCATTTCTGCTTCCTACCTTTCTCCTCCCAGGGGCATGAGATGCTCAGAGGCCTGGTCCTCTGGCTGGTGGAGCCTTGGAGGCAGTAGTGAAGATCCCTGGAAGAGGAGGACCAACAAGAGGGGTGCAGATACCTGGCAAGCCCACCTCCCTTCTATGGCACCTGCCAGCCTTCTCTAACAGTCCAAACCAGGGACCAACACCGCCAATCAGGGAAGACGTACACGCACTTAATTATGTAAGTCTCATTAGTTTATGCAGAGGAAACACGTATTATGAACACACTCTGGGGCCGGGCGCGGTGGCTCAAGCCTGTAATCCCAGCACTTTGGGAGGCCGAGACGGGCGGATCACGAGGTCAGGAGATCGAGACCATCCTGGCTAACACGGTGAAACCCCGTCTCCACTAAAAAATACAAAAAACTAGCCGGGCGCGGTGGCGGGCGCCTGTAGTCCCAACTACTCGGGAGGCTGAGGCAGGAGAATGGCCTGAACCCGGGAGGCGGAGCTTGCAGTGAGCTGAGATCCGGCCACTGCACTCCAGCCTGGGCGGCAGAGCGAGACTCCGTCTCAAAAAAAAAAAAAAAAAAAAAAAAAAAAAAAAAAAAAAAAAAACACTCTGGCAAGTCAGTTATTTAGCATCTCTCCCTACCTGTTCCACCTGGAAGAGGCCCATGAAATAAATGCCCTGAGTCGTTTGGGCAGTGAACTGGAAACTCAGAATCCATAACTCAGGTTGCCACTGTCAGTGTAGGAAATGCTGTATTGGCAATTTCAAACAAATAAACTAGTTTTGGTGGGTGGGGTGGGGGGGTGCGGAGAAGGGAAGGGGAGGGAGGGACAGACACAGGGAAGGAGAAACAGAAAGAGGATGAGAAAGCATGCCCTAAATAAGGAGGCTGCCACTGAAGTTCATGCTTCAGGCCAGAACAAAAGGCAGAGGCCTTTAGCAAGGCAAATGCTGAACTCCACAGGCAAGGAAAAGAAAAGACTTTAAGCAAAGATTAAAAGAGGGAGAGAAACTCATAAACTGTGCTTGTTGTACCAGAAAGAAAAGCTTATGCATACAGTTTATTAGTTTCCACCATTGTCATTGCCTCTGGCAGCGTGTACAGTAGGAAATGCCAGAAGGGAGGAAAAAAAAAAAACTCCAAACTTAAACTTGATTCCCTTCCTGATAACCCTGTCCTGTCAAGCAAGGCGAGATAAGGGGAACAGTTCACCTTGTCCTCCTGAAGGTCAGGCCATCAGGATAGGGTGGCCTAGGGATCACCATAAAAAGAAGCCAAGTTGTTGTTGCTGTTACAACTCAAAACCCATTTTAGAAGCTGGGGCCCCAGCCAGGCTTTAGAAGTCCACAATGGACATTGTTTCAGGAATCTCCCACCCTGCAGAAAAGGGACTTACTTTTGTTCCATCGCAGCAGAGCTCTAGCTAACATCCAGCCTCAGTCCCTTTCCCGCACAGCTGGTTCAGCCCAGCCTGTCTGCTCCTCCACGTTTCCCCTCCTCTAATTCTCCCCAGTTCCTCTTTCTCTCTCTCTTTTTTTTTTTCATAGTAAAAAAAGCTGGAGAAGCTACTAGAAGTCTGGGGTTTGGACAGGAGGTGAGATCACCCTTCCAGAGGCACCATGGGGTAGAAGTGGAGAGCCAGGCACTGTCCCTGGCAAGCCTATCCTGGCCACCTCCTTCCCAGGCCCATGTGTGCCACTGGGCTCCTCAGAGTTGGTGTGACCCTGGGTTCTGTAGGAAGGTTCTCCTCCTTACTCCAGCCCAGGCCTCTTTCTGATCCGTAGGCAATGGCTGTGGTCTGGGCAGGCTGCTTTCTTCTAACCTGCCTTAGGGTTTCTTTCAGCTTAAAACCAAAAACAGGGTGCTCCATTCACACTGTTTCTAGATTCCATTGTATTTAGCAAGCACTGGGCCCTGAGTATGCTGAGAAGGGCTGAGCGGCTTTTGTTAGTGATTCATGAACTGGGCAGCATCCAGTCTACAAAATAGACTGGAGCTCCACTGGGTGAGGCAGAACAGTGGGTTTCTGTAAGGCAACTTGAGCAGGAACAGGGAGATAGCCTGGTGCAAAGAGCAGATTGGCTAACATCACGTCACTTCAGGTTACTCTCCTTGTGTGGGTTACAGCAGAGGGGGCTTCCTTATCACAAGCTCCGTTGAGTGGGCCCCTTTTGATTGGCTGCTGTGAATCTCTGGTTTCTTGGTAAACGGCCCTATTTGGGTGTTAGGCTACTGTCTCTCCTGTTTTCTCAAAAGGTCAGATCTTACAGGTAAACAGCTTAGGTTTCAGTTTGGGGACATGGAGCCTTAGCATGAGTGACTTCACTTTAGATTGGTTTGTCAGGGTCTAGTGCAGGAGCTCAGTCCAAATCAATGGTCTCCCATAAATTTTATCCCACTGAGAGTGTTTGTGATGTATGTGTTATGTCTGAGCACACTCCAAAGCCAAACACAGGTTGAGTCATTCATTCAATAAATGTTTACTGAGCTTCTATTTTGTGCCAGGCACTGCTCTGAAACTTACAGACCAGCAGCGAACAAAACGGATAATTTCTGACTTCATGGAGTTTATATCCTAGTTGGAGAGACAGAAAAAATACTAAATAATACTTTAAACGTTAAGGTAATCCTTCTACTAAGGAAAATAAAGCTGGGAGACAGGTCCAGAGTACGTGGTGGGAGGAATACAATATTAAATAGAGTGGTCAGGAAAGGCCTCACTGACTGCAGTATTGCTTGGGGATAGGCTGCCGTTTTGAAATCTTTCCACCTCTGCTTCCTCTTTGCCAAGTGTACAAATGATGAGGATAAAGTCAATAGCCCAAAGCCTTGCCATCAGCAGTCTGTATCTCCAATATAAGATAACGATTCCTCTCAAATATCCAAATCACAAAAGTCCAGGTCCCACCTGTCAAATCAGCAGGAAGTTTAGACTTCTCTTGAGTTTTTCTCCCAAAGATTCCTGAGAATCATGGAACGAGTTAGACTTGCCCATTAATTAGACTTGACCTTTTTTGCTACCATACAGAGAACCAGTTCAAGTCTCTGGAGGCTGGATGTCCAGCCCTCACCCAGGTACAGTGGGTTGTGGGCTCTGTGGTCCAGTTGCTAGTCAGGAGAAGTCCTGGTGGCCCCTAATTCGTGTTCACATTCACATCACTGTTCCTGTGGTTCTCTACCCATTCAGCTTGGTATTAGCGCTCCTTGCCCCTGGTCTAGCATACCCCTTCAACTTCCAAGTATGGGTCACCTTCCTTAAGTAAATTTCCTCTTGGGATTTTTATTTTCTTTTAAGTAAAAATTGGCCTTGTCCGGAAACTTACTTCATCAGACATAGTCATGTATCTTTGAATGTCTCCTCCTAGCTCTGTAAATTTGTGAATGAAGTGGAGGGCACAGCCCAGCTCTGTCTGGTGGCATTGGGGACCCAAATGCAGATGAAGCAGCTCAGGAAGTGGCAATATCTTGCTGCTCCCGCAGTGGGGCCAACACAAAGTGCTGTCACCTACATAGACATAGACACCAGTTTGTGTTTGTGTTGTGACTCTAAAAGAAAGCCATGACATTGCTTTCCACAGATTACTAGTAAAAAACTGTTCTGTTAAAATATTTGAAATATTTAAACACAAAAGTACCGACCATTCAGATTTAACAAATTGTTAGCATTTTACTATTTTGCTTAAGACCTTATATTTTTAAAGCAACAGAAACCTGGTATTCTGTGCTCTCTGATTCTATGCAGTTAGTGAGCTTGGATAGTGACAGTTCAGACAGGAAGCTTAGAGAGCAATGTGCACCATTTTATCTGAATCCATGTAGGTCTTAAGTTTCAGGTCGTAAGATTTCAGAGAGTGAGGAGATACCATTTCCTCCAAACAATTCTCTTTCAAAAAAAAAAAAAATCACTGGACTCTATTCAGTTCCTAAGTAGAGACAAGAGTTCAAATAGTAAGAATTATAGGTGTTACAGATATAGTTGGGGCCTTTGGTGTGTTCCTCTCAATTTCATTCTCTTTGCTCCCTCTCCTGTGGTTACTATTGCCCTGAAGCTGGTAGGTATCATTTCTGTCCATGTTTCCCACTTTACTATATGTGGATATTTTAATAAACAATACATAGTCTTTTGGTAGGGGTTTAAGTATTACTTAAACAGTATTATACTATATGCATCATTCTGCAGTTGGTTACTTTGTACTTTAGGTTTGCCTTCTGTTGCATGGATACAGTTTTCTTTTTAAATTCTTATTTCTTCTTGTAGAATTAAATCTTTTTTTAATTTAAATTTTTTTTTTTTTTTTTTTTTTTTTTTTTTTTTTTTTTTTGAGACGGAGTCTCACTGTGTCATCAGGCTGGAGTGCAGTGGCACGATCTTGGCTTACTGCAACCTCCACCTCCCGGGTTCAAGTGATTCTCCTGCCTCAGCCTCCCGAGTAACTGGGACTAACCACGCCACCACACTAACGTGAACCACCATGCTCAGCTAATTTTTGTATTTTTAGTAGAGACAGGGTTTTGCTATGTTGGACAGAATGGTCTGGATCTCTCGACCTTGTGATCCACCCGCCTCAGCCTCCCAAAGTGCTGGGATTACAGGTGTGAGCCACCGTGCCCAGTTAGAATTAAATCTTTTATTGAGGGAGCGTAAAGGTAGCTCTGAGTTTTTGCATCTCTTAAAATGTCTCTATTATGCTTTCACTCAAATGATGAAGTAGATGAGTACAGAATTGTAGATTGACAGTTTGTTTATTTCAACAAGGAAAATATTGCTTTCCTGCCATCATGCATTTCTTGATGTTGATGAGAAGTCTGCTGCCATTTCAGTTGTCATTACTCTGCAGGCGACCTGCCTTTTTTGTCTGTTAGCTTTTAAGCTTTGCAGCTTCGCAACAATGTGACTAGGTGTGGATTTATTTTTAATTAGTTTGCTTGACATATGAGGTGTGCATTTTCATGCTGAGAACTCATGTCTTTCTCAATTCTGGAAAATTCCTGTATATTCTTGAATGTAATTTTTCTGCCATTTTTTTTTTTCTATTTTCTTCTGGACTTCCTGTTAGTTGTTAATCAGAACTTCTCAGTCTCTTCTTGGTAGGTTCCGATTATCTAGTGCTGTACCACAAACCACACAAAATGTGACTTAAAACAATAATTTATTGTTATTTCCCATGGTTCCACAGGGTGATTGGACTCGGCTGAGTTGTTCTCACTTGGGACCTCTTGTGCAGTTGAGGCCAGATGCCAGCTGGAGCGCAATCATCCAGAAACTTGACTGGGTTGGACGTCCAAGATGACTTACTGGCCCCATGGCTCACGGGCCCAAAATGTCGACAGCTGCTGATTCCATGGGTGGGAGCTCACCTGGGGCTATCCATTGGCACACCTACATGTTGGCTCTCCATGGGTCTTAGTCAGTTCCCCATGTGGCTCAGGCTTCTCGCAGTAGGATTACTGGCTTCTGAGAGGGAGTGTTTTAAGCACCCTGGGCAGAATCTGCCGAGAATTTTTAAGACCTAGCCACAGAAGCTCTAAATATCACCCCTACCACATTCTCTTGGTCAAAAACATCATAAGGCCAGCCCAGATTCCAGAGGAAGGGAGACAGTGTCTCTTGACAGGAGAGAAGCCTGTGTGTATGGGGAGAGATGGAATTAATGGTGACCATCTTTGCAGGAAAGCTACCACACCGTACCTCTGAAGTCTCCTCTTTACTCAGTATTTCTTTGTTGCTGTGTTGTATTCTGCATGAATTCTTCAGTACTATCTTTCAACTTAAACTAATTATCGTGACTGCATCCAAGCTAGGTTTTATTGCATCTACTGATTTTGTATATTTTATGATATTTTTTGTTTCTGATATTTCTAACTAGTTCTTTTTCCTATCCACCTTTTCTTGTTATAGAGTCACCTGTTTTGCTTAATTATGTCTTATTCTTTTTTATATTTTATTTTTTAATTTATGTTTTTGAACATGCTAACCATAACTATTTTGAATTAATTAATATTCACCAATTTGAAAGGTATTTGTGTGCTAAGATTAGTAAGATTTGCTGATGTTTGGATATGATGAGAGAGTAGGAGTGTGAAGAATAAACTCCTAGGTTATATGCCTTATTTGGATGAAGTTAGAGACCATGGAAGAAGACCCGGCTTGCAGGAGAAGGTTATAAGTTCCTTCTGAAGCCCTATTAATAATAGAGGCAGTTGGACAGACCATGATCCTAAGTGTTAATTTTAACTATGGACTAGGAGAAATATAAATACTCGACAAAGATAAGCTCCAGTTATTGATCCAAGGATAATTCAATAGCTATAATCTCAAGATCTACCTTCATTTATTTATGAACTTACTTAATTCTTCGATATGCAAGTGCATCAATATGCTGTTAGCAACTTTGATCGTCCTTTCTTTAAAGTTGCCATTATTTACTTCTAAACATTTTCCTATTTCATCCACTATCATGGACCCAAATCTCTGCTTCAGAAGTATTCTCAGAAATGAAAGTAAGGGAAATGACAGAGAAAGTGAGGGCAGAGATGAACATCAGATCCAAAATTCATCTCTACCAATTGCTCTGTATGTTAGGAGGAAATAACTTCTAGTGCTTTGTTACTTCTTTCTTTCTTTTTTGGAGTGCCTCCATTTATACCTCTGAGTTTCTCTTCCCCTTCACTTTGTCATTTACCTGCCTTGCTTGTTCTGGCCCAGACTGGGAGTCAGAAGAGTTGACACTGAGCACAGTGAGGTCCAAATTCTGGTGGGATGACAGAGGGGAAGGGAATCCTGCACGTCGGAGGTGAGCCGTGCTCCCCTGGATGACTGGCACAGCCAGTTCTCCCCGAGATGTACTGCCAGGGGAGCATGTTTGAGAATGATTGCAAGAGATATTAACACACTTCCTCCCAGACTTATAGGCTAATGATTTTATAATTGAGACCCAGAAGTCTCATCTTAAGTTAATGAAGTGATAGGATGCCTCTTCAAAAGCACTTGGTAAATATTCATTGATGAATGAATGAAGAAACAGACCTAGATAAATTAAGTAATGACAGAAAACAATAGCAGCAAACCCAAAGAGTGGTGACTGTGTGCTCCCAGTGCCCGCTGACTAAGGGGTTTCATGCAGTTGGAATTCATTACGCCTCACAGTAACTTTATAAAGTGGGTACTTTCTTATCTCCATTTTCAGATTGAAACCTGAGACAAGCGAGGTTTCACAGCCAGCAAGTGGCAGAGCTAGGACTCAACCCCCTACAGTCAGGCTCTAGCATTTGGCACTACTATGCAACCCTCTCTGCCTAAGTAACCTGTCCAGGTTCCTGCATGGAGATTACTTATCACCAGGTTTGTCTGACATCAGACTATGTGCTTTCAGCCACCATTCTCTATTATTTCTCTAAAGGATCATTGCCTGTCAAGGAAGTTTCTTGTGAGGGAACCCTCCAGCTTCAGGCTGCTTCCTTTACCTAATCGATGAGTCAGTTACTCTCTCTTACAAAAGAAAAGACAGAGTCAAGAAATCTTAAAACTAATTGCTGGTTGTCATGTAGTGCAAAAAGAAAAAAGAAAAAAAGAAGAGATATATTTGTTTGACTAAATTTTCTACTCATCCGTCTTCCTGGGAAACCAACTAAAGTTATTCCCCAAAAGTCACAACACAAATCTTTAGCAAAATGAGGACTTGCAAAGAGGCACACCTCAGTATTTACAGTCAAAACAGATGATGGAGGCCACCTACTCCAACCTGCTCATTTCACAGGTGAGACACCCGGGCACAGAGAGGTTCAGTGTGTCTTATTCCAAGTTATGCACCTGATGAGTGGCGGAGCCAAGACTAGAAGCAGATCTCTTGACTCCCTGCTTAACAAGCTCTGCGTTATTCCTGTTCAGCCTCAGGTTTCTCTCTGTGCCTTGAGCAGTTAGCGTTTCATCCACTCATTATTCAGTCACTTATTCACCCCCAACCCCTCAAATATTTACTGAGTGCTTTCTCTGTGCCAAGCTCTGTTCTCTGTGCTCGTCTTCGAGTGGGAAATAGGAAAGATATAATTTCTGCATCCATGGAGTTTACAATCAATTGAGGGAGACAGGCCCCAGATAAACAAATTAAGAAATAAACAAGAAAATGTCAGGGAGTGAAAACTGCGGTGATGAAAACAGGTGTGAAAGAAAGGGGCCTACTGGAGCCCAAGGGTTGCAAAAGGTCTTGTGGGAGTTGCATTTAAGCCACTTCTTGAGTGGTGACAGCGAGGAAGAGCATCACAAGGCCAAGGCCGGTGGAGAAGCACGTGCTAGGAGTGTCTGAAAAGCAGGAAAATAGGACCATGGGAGGGAGGGAGAGGGGGCTGGGATGGTGAATTTTATGACTGGACTTGACTGGGCCACAGAGTGCCCAGTTTAAACACTATTTCTAGGCATATTTTTGAAGTTGCTTGAAGATGAAATTAGCATTTGAATCTGTGGATTCCGTAAAGTAGATCTGGCTTGGTGTGGGTGAGCATCAGCTAATTCCTTGAGGGCAAAAGGCAGAGGGAGGAGAAATTTACCCCTTTGCTTCCTGCCATGTACTTAAGCTGGGACATTAGTCTTCGGCCCTTTGACTGGGATTTACAACCTCAGCCTCTGGTTCTCAGGCCTTCAGACTTGGACTGGAATTATACTGTCGGTCTCCTCTCCAGTTTGCAGACAGCAGATCATGGGATTTGATCTGCTCAGTCTCAATAATCATGTGAGCCAATTCCTCATAATAAATGTGTGTGTGTGTGCGTGTGTATTTATATACGCATACCTCCTATTGGTCTTGTAGTTCTCTGGAGAACCCTGACTAATACAGAGGTGACTTACTTTGTTGAGTGTGACAGTCAGATCAAAAAGACTTGTCAAGCCATTAAGAAAGATGATTACAATGCTATATAGCAAGCTGGAAATTGATCACGATATAATGTGGGAGAAGAAAAGCAGGATATAATTATATGGAAGCCATGACTACAACTCTATGAAAATATTGAAAGCAAAATGATTCAGATGGTCACATAGAGTTGGAGGATTATGGATAATGTGGTTTCTTTTTTCCCCATTTCTTTACTGTTTCCAATTTTTCTCTGTGCTTCATTGCTTAAATTAAGAACTGAAATGGGTAAAAATAAACTGTAGCTGATGCTTTAAAAAAAAGAACTAGGCCCCAGAGTGTTCTAGATTAGTCTTGAGATATATTTTTCTTAACTTAAATATTTTAAAGTAATATATACATATAGATTTTAAAAATCAGAGTAGACCCTACCCCTTCCCAACTCCAAGTTACATTCTCCTGAAGAATTTCTTTCAAGTCTTTTGGCTGTTTATTTTCTTCTTATAGTAATTCTTTTTTTTTTTTTTTTTTTTTTTTTTTGAGACAGAGTCTTGCTCTGTCGCCCAGGCTAGAGTGCAGTGGCGCTATCTCGGCTCACTGCAAGCTCCGCCTCCTGGGTTCATGCCATTCTCCTGCCTCGGCCTCCTGAGTAGCTGGGACTACAGGCGCCCGCCACCACGCCTGGCTACTTTTTTTTGTATTTTTAGTAGAGACGGGGTTTCACTGTGTTAGCCAGGATGGTCTGGATCTCCTGACCTTGTGATCTGCCTGCCTCAGCTTCCCAAAATGCTGGGATTACAGGCGTGAGTCACTGCACCTGGTCTTCTTATAGTAATTCTTATATTTTTAAATAACATGCCTCTATTTCTACTGCTTGATTTCCCATCATCCTAGGAATTCTTTTTATTCTCTGCAACTTTAGATTCTACTTTTTCTTAGTTCCCATCTTGGTTTACTTTATTGACTTACTGTTTTACTGGGACATAATGTTTTTTGAGGAAGAATGCATGCAAAATAAACTTGCAGGTTTGAATAAGCCTTCATTCTATTTTCCTATTTGATTGAGAATTTGGCTGGATGTGTAACTGTAGGTGAGAAATAAAACCTCACTGTCTGTGAGGTTTTACTGTGACTGTTGAAAGTTTAATAACATTCTCATTTCTAAGTTTTTATATATGACTTACTCCTCCTACTCCCTACACCATCTGTTTTAAGTTCTTCTCTTTATCCCTGTTATATTAGAATTTCACTCAATGTGACTTGTTGTGGATCTTCTTATTATTCATTTTACTTGATACTCAAAGGTCCTTTTCCAACTGAAAACATGTACCTTTAAATATGGGGAATTTGTGTTTCCTAATTTTGCTTGGTTTTCTGTTTTCTGCTTTTGGAACCCCTATTACTTGTATGTTGGACTTCTTGATAGATGTCATATTTTCTTTTCTTTTCTCTGTAATTTTCTATCTTTTAAATTCTATTTCCTGAAAGAGATCTTCAACTTTTATCATCCAGTTCCTTCTATTGAATTTTTAAATGTCTGCTATGATGTTTCTAATTTAAAAAAAAACTGTTTCTCTTTCTGTGGATGTTCCATTTTATAACATTTAATTCTTGCTTCTTAGATGCAATGTTATCCCTTATCTTTCAATATTAATTATAGTTTGTTAACATTGTAGTTTTCCTCAGTACTTGCCTTGATTCTATTTCCTCCTACTTTCTTCCACGCCTCCCCCCACAAATTATTTGTTTTGATGTATGGCTTTCATATTAGGAGCTTTCATCAAATGTCTGTTAAAACATGGCCATCTCTTTACATTTCAGACTGGGACACAAAAGAGATGACTGGAAACTGGATAGGAGAGGGATAAGGCTTATTTATGGAGAGTAGACTTTCTTCACAATAGGACAAATAGTGGGCACTTTCTGGTTGCAGTAGGGGAACCCCTAGAAATATGGGTTCTTAGATTTGGGGGAATGGGTTCAGTCATCAGTCTTTTTCTCCAGTGACCAAATTTCTAATCTGCTTTCTGGGAATTAGGGTTGGAGTGGTAATAATAGTAATATATAAGTGTGGGAACGGGAGAGAGGCTGTCACTGAATCCAGTGTGCTTTCAGCTATGTTTGGTGTCAAGGTTAGACCTCTTTCAACTCAATTTCTCCTGAGACAAAACTTACAGTCTTTGGAATGGAGGAACACCAGCCATCTTGCTTAGAGGGAAATAATCCAGGCTCAGTTACTCCTTGTACAGACTTTTAACCAGTCTTCTAGTTTTTAGCCCCACCCCTCATCCCAGTCTTCTGGTGTATGTGGTGCTTCCAACCTTGAAGACTTTCCAGGGTCTTATAAAGAGATAATAGAGAAGACGGAGGTAATATAAATGTTATTGGACTAGCGAAAAGTATCAATCTACTGATCTGGGAAACAACCCATCTTAGACGAAATTCAGGCATTTAAAGAAATTCAGACATTATAGCAGACATTTAAAAACTTAATAGAAGGGAATGGAGATAAACATTGAAGAAGTCTTTCAGGAAACAAAATTTAAAAGATAAAAATTTGCAGAGAAAAGATAAGAAAATATGATATCAATCAAGAAGTCCAACATACAAATACTAGGGGTTCAGAAAGGAGAAAACAGAAAACCAGGGAGGGGCAAAATCATTACCCTCTAAGACTACACTCTCATAGACTAACTTGTTGTTGGATCTTTTTATAGGAGCTTAGCAAAGTTCATAAAGCTGAAGCTTAACTCAGCACTTATGCAAATATTTAATTTGTTATAGTATGTAATTTTTAAGACATTCAAAAGAGTATACCTGATGTATCTACATGTTAAAAGCCTAATAATAAAATGAGTACTAATGAATACACCTTCAACTAAAGAAAAGTAGCATGTTACCAATATTAGTGAATTTCATCTAAGATGTATTATTTCCTGGATCAGTAGATGGATACTTTTCATTTGTTCAGGAACATTTACACCTCTTCCATTTTCTTCATTATCTCTCTGTAAGGCTCTATCACACCTTCTCACTTTGTCTTCCAGTTTTCTTAACCTCTCCCTCATATTTCCCACCTTGTCTCTTTATATTTGCTGAATGTATTTTAACAAGGGTATCAGTATATTTGGGCAATAGAGCTTGCCATAATGTCTAGTCTGTCATACTCCTGGTAAAGAAAGTTCCAGGTCTCATCCAGCTTGTAATGTGTAATTGGCATCAGTAACCTGCTCTCATCTCCTTTTCTTTTTCTTTTTTTTGATGTGTGTGACTGTAAACATCTTCAATTCCTTTTCTATCATTTTAGAGGGGTTCCAGGAGAAATATGCAATAAACACTATATGGTTTGGCTATGTTTCCACCCAAATCTCATCTTGAATTGTAGCTCCCATAATCCCTATGTGTTGTGGGAGGGACCTAGAGGGAGGTAGTTGAATCATGGGGGTGGTTTTTCCTGTGTTGTTCTTGTGATAGTGAATAAGTTTCATGAGATCTGATAGTTTTCTAAAGGGCGGTTCTCCTGCTCATGCTGTCTTGCCTGCTGCCATGTAAGACATGTCTTTGCTCCTCCTACGCCTTCTGCCATGATTGTGAGGCCTCCCCAGCCATATGAAACTGTGAGTCAAGTAAGCCTCTTTTTCTTTATAAATTACCCAGTCTCCGGTACATCTTTATTAGCAGCATGAGAACAGACTAATACAAACACTCTTGTTCAATCTGAAATGTATAAATGGAAGTTGGTTAGGCGTCTTTTAAAATTGTGCAGCATTGCATTCGGGGGTCTAATATCTCCAAACAAGTAAACTTGTATAGAAGTCTACTGAAATAATCATGTGATATACTTTTGCCTAAGTGAAGTTATTGGGACAAATCCCCAACTGGCATTGCAAGTGTTTCCCTTTGGCATCCTCAGTAGGGAACCATCTCGTGGATAGAAGGATTCTTTCTGAGACTTATCCAGATGGAAATCTTCACTTCAAAAATAACTCTTTGTATTTCATAACAAAATCTTCAGAAAAAATACATTAGTCATCTTTATTAAAAAGCTGAACAACTTAATTTGATTTAGAGACAAGGAAAGACCAAAACGCTCATGTTAAACCCATTCCTTTCCTCGTCCATGAAGAAAGAGTAAGTCTTCAAATGGCCACTTCTTAGTCTGAGTGACTAGAAAATCACTCTACCGGTGCATAATGATGGCTGGGTGATCACTGGTTAATGACACAACTTATTGATTTCACAACTTCTTTGAACTGAACATCTCTCTGTAAGCCTAAATCCTGGATATGTGAAGTATGAAAGTATTTCATGACAAGATATTAGTATGTACCAGCTTTATATTTAGACCCAAGCCCTGACCCTCCCTGACACTCCCTATTTCCTTTGTGAACTAAGAATCTGCCCACAAACGACAGTCTGGGTCATCTCTTTCCTGTGATCAGGTAGGGTCCTTCCTGACAAGGCCCTGCCGCCTCCTGGCCTTGACTATCCCTGGGCAGTAGCCCCTGGGGTGGACCTGCTCTCTTGCTCTGACAAGCAGTCATCTGTCTTAGCGCACAGGCTCTAATTACCCCTGCCATTAGCCTGCTTGGCAGGACTGCAGATGTTATTAATGATGGTGAAATTATCCAATGCCTTTCAAAACTCCAGAACCACTCGATGTTTGTCCCCGTGACCTCTCACAGCACTTCATTTCTTTATTCACTTTGCTGCTGTATTGAACCTTAACCTTGAGTGTGAGATGAAAAAAAGAGGAGGAGAATGTCACTCTCTCCAACATTCCTTTATTCCCTTTCCTAGCCCCTCACCCCCTACTTATTTGGGGATGTAACCCAGCACCATCCTCACTGCCATGCTGTTTGTCAGCAAGGAGCTCTTGATGGTATGGACGTGCCATTCTTCCCCGCCTCTAGACATCTCATAGATCTTTTTTCACAAATTAAAAGTAACTTGTTGCTCCTTATTAGAAAATCAATATATTTTCATGTCTGAGAAAATTAGAAAAATGCAGATAAGCAGAAAGAGGAAAAATAAATCCATACTCTCACCTTCCAGAGATAAACAATGTTCAAATTTTATAGTATATCTTTACAGACATTTCTCTATAGGAAGATATGAGATGATACTGTTATAATAATCACCACAACTAACATCTGTCGACACTGTTTGGATTGCTTGGGCGTGTATTAATTGATTCACTAAATTGTCTTAAGAACCCTATGAAGTAGGTTTAATTTTTTTTCTTTTTTCTTTTTTCTTTCTTTCTTTCTTTTTTTGAGATGGAGTTTTTTTCTTGTTGCCCAGACTGGAGCATAACGGCGCTATTTCAGCTCACTGCAGCCTCCAACTCCTGGGTTCAAGCAATTCTCCTACCTCAGCCTCCCAAGTCACTGGGATTACAGGCACCTGCCACCATGCCCAGCTAATTTTTGTTATTTTTAGTGGAGATGGGGTTTTACCATGTTGGCCAGGCTGGTCTCGAACTCCTGACCTCAGGTGATCCACCTGTCTCGGCCTCCAAAAGTGCGGGGATTACAGGCATGAGCCACCGCGCCAGGCCAAAGTAGGTTTAATTTCTATTGCCATTTTGCAGGTGAGGGCACTGAAGCAGGGAGCGATTACAAATACTGCCCAAAGCCTCGCAGCTATTGAAGTGGAAGAAGTGGGAGCTGAACCCAAGTTGTCTGCCTCTAGGCTCTGAATTCTTCAATAATAAATTATATTATCATCTAACCTGCTTTTTAAATTTCACAAAGTCTAAATATCTTTCTTTGTTACTCTCAATCCACCACACGATTTTGAATAATTATGAAGACTGAGTAGAATTCCAAAATATGAATATGTTGAAATTTCTTCAACCAAACTTTAGGGCGATTTTCTTTTTCTTATATTTACTTTTATTTTATTTTTTGCTATGATAAACAACACCTGGATTTTTTTTTAATGAGATAATTCCTTCAGGAATTTGGCTGTAGGGAAAGCAAAGATAAATAGACAACGTAAACAATGTTCAGTTTATTTCACACTTGCAAGTGAAAGCTTGATATACTCCTTGGTTCAGTTCATTATTTCTAAGAGATATTTGTCTACTTTTAAAAATGCTAATAATTATTGAACATTTTCTATGTGTCAGCCACATCTTATTTGTGCTGGTTAATTGCTGATACTTACTCACAAGTAATTCAGGCTCAAAAGGAGATTCTGGTAAAGTCAGAGAGGAGGAAAGGAGAAGATTTTCTGGATGTCTCTGCCCCTGTTACATCCTGCCCTTTTCCTAGGTATTCCCAACTGAGCATCAGCTTTTTCATTTCCTTTTCCTTCCTCCCTCCTTTCCTCCCTCCCTCCTTCCTCCCTCTCTCTTTCTTTCTTTCCTGAGCCTGAATATTCTGTTTTTTCCCTTAGCTGGAAACAGCTCAAATGTTGACAATCCAGAAACCCTAATGTAGCTTTAATCTAATTCCTGTTCTGGAAGGACATTTTTGGCATACCATTTTGTCTCATCTGAGTGATAGACTAGGTCTATATTTGGCCAGTTAATCCACCACAGCAGAGTCTCTTTGGAATTTTTAGCTGATTGTCAGCCAGTCTGTAAAATGTATTTGAATTGACCTCTGGCTGATAAGATAGACTAAATATCTTCATAACTTCATAATAGGTCCATTTTTCCATGATTCAGAGTACACAGCCAGGGCCCAGGCAAGTCACTGATTGAATAATATGTAGACAGAGACCGTATCTATTTATTTATTTTTCTACTCCATGTAATGATGCCTAGCACACAGGGAGCATTAGACATGTATTTGTAAAGTTGAAGAGGAACTGTCAGGAGATCTGGGTTCCAGTTTCAGTTCCACTACAGATTAGTAAAACGAGTTAGCAGCTGTTGGAGTGAGGCTTATTATTAACTACTTTGCCCCTCAATTGCTGCATACACATTACCCGCTTAGGAACTCTTGGCAATCCAGTGAAATAACTCCTGAAGCTCTGTGATTTCCACAGAAGAATTGTGTTCTAGGTTCTTAAGGTATTAACTTTCAAGACAGAGTAAAAAAATATTGACACTCTTTCTTATTTTGAAAGCTATGGAATTTAATTCCAGGATATTGTGCACGGCAAACAGGTGACCTCTTAGATGTTTCAGCTTCCCCCGCCCCATTTTGACATAGATTGCAGATGAAATTTTCATGTAGGATCCCTTCCCATGAGTGACCTAATATGGGAATTATGGGCTATGACAAGGATGAGAGAGGCTGTGGAATCATGTACCATTCTTAGTCCACTAATATAACCCCACCCTTCTCTCCCACTTAAGAAAACACATTAGCTAAGACATATTTCAAAACTACCACAATAAAACTGTGGGGCAGTGGTGCAGGAATAGACAAATTGACCAAAAAATGGAATATGCACCTGGACACCCAATCGTGTATCCATGGGAAACTGGTATACAATAGAGCCGCTTCCCAAATCCGTGGGAGGAAGCTGGATCACTTAGTGAATAGTGTTGGGATAAATGACTCACTGTGGAAAAAACCAAAGCTGGATGGCTACCTCTCAATACAGACAAAAATACATTTCAAATGGACTAAGGACCCAAGTATAAAGGGAAAAGACACAAATCTTACAGAAGAGTCTATAGGCATCTATTTTTGTGGCTTTGTAGTTTTGTGCACATTTCTTAACCAATACCCAAACAACATAAACCATAAGGGGAAAATTGATGGGTCTGACTATCTAAAAAATTAAAGATTTCAGTTCAAAACAGTTAACCTGCCTGTCCAGTGGCATGGAAAAAGATGTTCACAGTGTCTAAAATCAGTAAGGAATTAATGCCCCAAGGAACTCCTGCAGATTGGCAAAAAAAAAAAGGATCAGAAACTCACATAAGAGCTAGATGGGCAAAGGATATGGGCAGTTTGTAGAAGGAGAAACCCAAATTGCTATTAAGCATGTGAAGAGATACCCACTTCACTGGTAATCAGAGAAATGCAAATTTAAATTATAACACTATCCACTTTAAAATAATTAGATTGACAGAAATTGGAAACCTTATTAATATCAAGTGCTGAAAGGATGTGGGTAAAAGAGAGCCCTCTGACACTGCTGGTGGGAGTGTAATATCCTATGCTTCGGCAATCCCACTCCTAGTGCCACCCCCAGAGACAGACCTGCACAGATCTGTGAGGGGACATCTCCGTGGGTGGTTCTTGAGGCACCATTTATGCGTGTGTGTGTGTGTATGGTAGAGTCAACCGAGGTGTTCATCCCTAGGGCAATCGAGGAAGCAACTGTGCTGGATGCAAGGCAGTCAGCAATAATGATTAGATTTCAATATAACAGCAAGGAGAGATTCCAAAAAACAGCTGGATGAAAAAAGTAACAGACAGAATGAGATTTATAGCCCATTGCCTTTTGTAAATTAGACATTAAACATGCACACACAAAGCAATATTATATATTATTCAAGGATGTCCATATATCTACATAAATATAGGAATAAGGGGATCTGGAGGGAGGGGGAGTGAGAGTGGGATGAGCGAGTTGGAGGGAAAACAACAACAGCATTGTTGAAGGGCTTTTTATGAATCTATGAGTGTACCACGCACTAAACAGTAGAATTAATGCAACTCTGTGGATCTGCGGTCCAAAAGACAGGAAAAGGAAGTAAAATAAAATTGGAATGCGGGTGAATGAGAGGTATCCTTATGGTAATAATCTTGAAATATTGCTTATAGTCTGTGTAATAAATCATTGATAAACTTCAATTCTCCATTATTTGTAATAGTTTACTTGCAACACTTCCCAGCTGTCAGGAACCCCGGGGCTGAGAGCCCTAATGGGAGCCGTTTGTGTTCATAGTTCTTTGCCTGACATAATCCTACAGAGGTGAACTTAGCCACAGAAACTAAAAGAGGCAGCCTCAATATTCAAGGAGCAATTAGGAGAGAGACTTGGAAAGGGTTTGCAATTACTATTCCATAAAGACCTAGTCTGAATACCTCTTTATCCATATTTTATTTCCTCCATCTAAAATTTAAAGTCTTCCCCTTATATTTGTTGAACGAAAAGCGGAAATCTAAATAACTCTAACATTATTTCCCTAATTCCCACAGCCTGCACTGCTCGGATGTCAGTCTCTAAATTCCTAACACAAATGAACAGAAGACAAAATCATTTGCAGGATTCTGAAATGAAGTTTTTCAGTGGAGCACAGAGAAACAGTTAAATTTTGCAAAGCTGTGAAACTGGAGAGGGGACTGTCCTCCAAATCTACCAACCAGAGACCTGGAAGGAATTACTTGCATGAGATTCATTTCTCTCCGTCTTTCTCTTTCTGCCCTCTCCCCGCCTATTTGCACCAAACTCACCTGCCAATTTCATCAGCGATACTTGAATGGATTTTCTAACCTGCCCCACTCCAAATTGATCAGTTAATTAAGTTGATCTCTACGAGATTGTTAAAGAACCAGGTCTTTTTCCTTTCATGTTATGCAGTTCCAAGTAAACTCCCTTTACTCTGGTATCCTTATTAGAGGCACACATCACAGGAAGTGAAGCATTCCTTACGAAAATCTTAATCTGCACTCAAATAGATTTTTCTCGATGTGAATTTGGACTTTTAAAAGCATGCTTACTGGAAATACATTTTGCAGGCTCGTTTCCAGATCAGAATTGAGTGATTTTCTATTATTTATTTATTATTTGTCACTTTAAAATATGCAGTTCTTGGGATCATGCAGAATTGCTGTATATTTGCTTTATGTATTTGCTTTGAAGATTAGAATAAAACTGGTAGATAATGTGGATATCTCTTGTGATCAATGGCTGTGAGGCAATGTGTGTGGCTTTGGCTGCCGAGTCTTGAAGTGAGGTCACTCCTCGGATCTGAATGTGTGTGTGCATTGTTCATAACTGGAATTGGTTTAGGAGGAAGTCAGACCAGTGTCCTGGGTACTAAGGCCCTCTGAGGGGCTTCCAACCACTTGCAGACCATTATCTCATTAGTTCTCAAAATACTCCAGTGAGGAGGAAAGGAAGGAAGACGCTAATGGAGTAATGAAATGGTAGAAAGCACTTTGCTAATGTAGCCATCACTTCCTCCTCCCCTGCCCCTAATCGCAAAGCCTGGATGCAGAAACTGAGGCAGAGAGAGCTGAAATTACTGACCCGAGGCCCCTGGAGAGTCAGCAGCAAAAGGAAGACGGGGATGCTGCTCCTCAGCACGCTGATGGAACTTTTTTTTTTTTTTTAAAGAAATGCTTAAATAAGGGCTAAATCGCTCACTTAAGATAACAGCAACCTTTTATTTCTAAACCAACACGGGGTGTGGATAGCTGCGAAGTCAAAAATGTGCTGAGAAGAGGGGTGGGCACTGGGCCAAGATAAAGCTGTCGACAGGCTCTCAGAAGTGGCCACTTCGGGGTGCAGCTGGGCTCTTCTGCCGACTCAGTACTTTGCTGATAAGTACAGTTCAATTTGGTTCACATCTTTATAGACACACACACGATACGTATTAAACTGACCTCATCTGCTCTAATTTCTCAGGTGTTTCACCAAGGCCTTTGGGGCTATTTTCTTAAAGAAAATAGCTTTGATAAAGCCTTTCGTTTTCAAAGAAGATGATTTGGTTTAAGTTTCTTCCCTGCTTTAAAATAATGAGCCTATATCTCCTTGGAAAGTGTTCTGAGAGTCATCTAACAGGACACTTCTATTTGTTTTCTTTTCTTATTCAAGGGCTTTATCGTATGACTCGCAGTCACTATCAGTACATCGTGTGGGCCCTGGGCTCCTCTCCGAGGTCCCCTGGGTTCCTCTGCTCTGTTTTCATGGTCTTTAAGCTTCCTCCTCTAGGGTCTAGGAAATCTTTTTTCTTTGGGGAAGTGGGGACTAAGGTAGAAATGGCTGGTAAGACATAGGTCAAAGGAATAAATCTTTCATGGTGGAATTGCAGGCATGTGGGATAATTTGTGAGAAGAGGGAGTTTTATGACACTCCACCAGGCAGTCTACTTGGAAAGGTCAACCCCACCAGGAAAAAGACAGCATCATTCTTGAAAAACCCAGATGCTATTGTTTCCCTTGAGAGTCAGCCTACTCAGCACTTCCTAAAAGTTGAGAATGTGAATGAATACATGGGATTCATTCGTTCATTCATTCATTTATTCAACAGACACCAAAAATGAATAAGTAATCGCCCCTTATATCAGGGAACTCACAGACATATAAACAAGTTATTGAAGGTCAGAGTAGTCATAAGAAGGATAATAGAGGGAGATTTAGAAAGCCAGGATTTCTGACATAAAAGTGGAAGTATTCAATGAATTTATAGACAATCAAAATTCAAGAAGACATTTATAGGCCCTGGGTCCTAGGCGAAACTGGCAGGGAAACATTTAATGGAGATAAATACATGATCCAGCACACGTATAAAAAGACCAAAGGATAATACTTGATGGAGATAAATACAGCATCCAGCATAGGAGTAAAAATACCCATGGGATAATAACAAGATTGGGGATACCTCCACATGATGTGGTTGGCAAGGACATACACTAGTGGGTCAGGTCCAATCATGGCCCCGCCATTACTTCTTCCATGACTGTGGCAAATTTTCTTCACCTCTCTGTACTTCAGTGTCCTCATCTATAAAATGGAAGCAATAATAGGTCCTACCCAAAAGCATTGTTGGCGAGATTAAATGAAATGATACCTTTCAAGTTCTTAGAAAATTGCCTGGCAAAAACATCAGCACTCAGTAAGATCTAACAGGGATTATTATTACTCACAAAGGGTTCTTTTAGAAAAGCAAAAAAGAAAGATCCCAGACTTTTAATTTACAACTTGCCCAGCTGCAGTCAGCAGTTCTCTGATAAGCTCATTGGGTTGTACGCTGGTCTAAAAGGGCAGGAGGCAGCGTGCAACTCACTACTTTATACCTGGTATTCAGTCCAAAAGAAGAAAGTGTCATCCTGGGGTTTTCTATAGGCAAGAAGAGAAAATCTGGATATGGTTGGACACCTACTTAAGCCATTAGGGAGGCAAATATCAATAGGACCAGAGAGAAAACAGGCCCACTGTGCACTTCTGCGATATGTGACCCTACCAGAGAGAACCTTTCCTGATAGTGAAAACCTCTCAACAATGAACTCAGTCTCTGCAACCACGACAGTCTCGAGGAGGAAGGAAATTTGAAAGTATTTAAAGAAGCCAAAGTAGCTGCAATGGACTTAATGAGCTCAGGTTTCACAAAGACTTTTGCAGGGAAAAAACACACAACCAAGAATGATTACAAGAGGAGTATTGGCAAGGTGAAAGTTTAAAATGAGCTGAGGCATGCAAGAAACTTCTAAAGACAACAAAAAGGACTTAATGACGTTCCAGGCAAGAAGCTCAGGGAAGACAGCGGCAGATCTAGAGCTTGGAGTTGATGGTGAAACTGTAGCTGGGCAGTCTGGAGAGGGCAGAACTCTGCAAGACTTGCTTTTGTCTCTTTTATCCAACAAGGAGAATGGTAGAACAGAATGCAAAGAAAGAATGAGCACTGGCCAGTGACATGGAAGCCAGTGAGCTTTTTTAAATTTTTATTCTTATTTTTTTTTGAGATGGAGTTTTGCCTAGGCTGGAGTGCAGTGATGCGATCTTGGCTCACTGCCATCTCTGCCTCCTGAGTTCAAGCAATTCTCCTGCCTCAGCCTCCCGAGTAGCTGTGATTACATGCACATGCCACCATGCCTGGCTAGTTTTTGTATTTTTAGTAGAAGATAGGGTTTCGCCACATTGGCTATGCTGGCCTCAAACTCCTGACCTTGTGATCCGCCGACCTCAGCCTCCCAAAGTGCTGGGATTATAGGCATGAGCCACCGTGCCCAGCCCACCAGTGAGCTTTTAAGAAGCATGTGGCTGCTCTTGATGAGTTCAGATCTCTGGAATAAATTAATGATGTTGCAAGGTACTGAGGCAATTTGCAAATCAGATTCTCAGTCATTACTTCTTGAAATTTAAAGAATCTTAGGGAAATGAAGATGTGCTGGAAAAAAAAAAAATGCCCATGAGCACATCTCACCATTTTTCAAGATGGAAAACAAGTTCATTTTACAGACTACAGATAGTTAAGCATGTTGTCCAGCTTGCACAGGAATTGATCACGGAAGGGTTAATTGGTGAACACTTCGCCGAGAATGTGGAGACCATGAATATATGGCACAGGCTGACAAGGAACAGGTTGCAACAGGCTGATCTCAACTCTTCTCTTCTTCCTCTTTCTTTTTCATTGGTGTTTTGGGACCAGAGTCTTGAGAGGTCAACTCAAGACTGTATGTTTGGATTCCTTCCTCCATCTCTTCCTCCCTCCCTCCCTCCCTTCCTTCCTCCCTCCCTCCCTTCATTTCCTTCCTTCCTTTTCCTTTTTTTTCCTTTCTTTTCTTTTTTATGTCTTTCTTTTCTTTCTTTCTTGACAGAGTCTTGCTCTGTTGCCCAGGCTGGAGTTTGGTGGCATGATCACAGCTCCCTGTGCCTCAAACTTCTAGACCCAAGCAATCCTTCAAACTCAACCGCCCAAGAAGCTGATATTACAGGTATGTGCCACCATGCTTGGCTAATTTTTTTCTACTTGTAGAGACAGGGTCTCCTTATGTTGCCCAGGCTGGTCTTGAACTCCTGGGCTCAAGTGATCCTCCTGCCTCAGCCTCCCAGGGGTTACAGGCGTGAGCCATCATGCCCAGCCTTGTGTTTGGACTTCAACAAAGCATTTGATAGTTCTCTCAGGATGTTGTTGAGGGTAAGAAAAATAAAAATAGGCTGGTTCCCAAGTAATGAAAAAACTTGGGAACTGCTTGAGTGGCTGTACTTAATGGTTGTGATCATGGAAACTCTCAGCCCACAGGGGTGTTTCTAGTGGTGAAAAAAGCTTTATTTCCTCCGGTCGAGTTCACATATTTTGTTGTTGTTGCTATTCATGATTACTATTTATTACAAGCCCACTATGTGTCAGATGAGATGTGATATATATGCATATAACATCGTTTAATTGAATTTTTATAAAACTGTGGGATAGATATTATGTTATAGAAAGGTTAAATAACTTTCCTGAAGGTACACTGAGATGAAGGCAGAGAGTGGGGATTTGAGCCCTAGAACCCAAAGTCATTGCTCTTTCCTTTATACCAAAGGCTCAAAAGCTGAAGTGGTGGGAGGAGTGGTGAACAAGGGAGATGAGATCATCAGGACCCAACATGGTATCATCAGGGGCATAGACTGAATCCCAACAAGAAGCAATTTAACTGGGAAAATTTAACTTCCTACCCCACAGTGTTCCCACATAAGTACAGGATGGAATAGACATGGTTTATTATGTGAACAAGACTTAGCTGACAGGAATCTGAATCTGAGACAATAGTGTTCTGTGGCAGCCAAAAAACAAAACAAAACAAAAACTCTAACTAATTAGATTTTGGTCTACCTTGAGAGAATAGCACAGCTACAATGAGATTTGGACAAAGAAGACAGAAAAAGGTCTATGTCTGCTGTTTGGGTCCATTAGTGTAATGATGGATTAAAGAGATAAGGCAGAATTCCTCACCCCGATTTTTTGTCTGTCTTTATTTTCAGAAAAACACTAGGACTACAAAATATACACCAACTGCTGGTGAGAGAGAAATGTGGCGTTAGAGAATGCTGTTTCTGCTGTTTCCCAGAACTACTCTTTGATAGGGCTGTAGAGAGAGTTCCAGGGGAAAGCAACCAACAACCACATCATATGCAAACAAGGGAAGGAGCCAGGGGTTTGGGGCTGGGAGGAGAAGGCTTTAGAAGCCATCTCAACTGGTCTTCTCACACTGAAAGGGCCATCAAAAGTACAAGTCTCCTAATTTTCCAGGACACTGGTTTTCAAAGCTGCTTGGCTGTTACCTACAGTAAGAATTATATGTTGGCCTGGTGCAGTGGCTCGCGCCTGTAATCCCAGCACTTTCGGAGGCCAAGGCGGGCGGATCACGAGGTCAGCAGAGCTAGACCACGGTGAAACCCCGTCTCTACTAAAAGTACAAAAAATTAGCCGGGCGAGGTGGCGGGAGCCTGTAGTCCCAGCTACTCGGGAGGCTGAGGCAGGAGAATGCCATGAACGTGGGAGGCGGAGCTTGCAGTGAACCGAGATAGCACCACTACACTCCAGCCTGGGCGACAGAGCAAGACTCTGTCTCCAAAAAAATATATATATATATATTTATTTATATATATATGTGTGTGTATATATATGTGTGTTATATCTCAACACAGAATATGTGTAAACACCCATATGTAACTGAAATAAGCACACCAGAAAATATTGACCCTACTGTGTTCAGTTCACTTTGACCTCCTCTCCCCTCCCCCTCCCCTTCCCTCCCCTCCCCTCCCCTCCCCTTCCCTCCCCTCCCCTTCCCTCCCCTCCCCTCCTTCCCCTCCCCTCCTTCCCCTCCCCTCCTTCCCCTCCCCTCCTTCCCCCCTCCCCTCCTTCCCCTCCCCTCCCCTTCCCTTCCCTTTTCCCTTCCCTTCCCTCCCTCCCCTTCCCTTCCCTTTTCCCTTCCCTTCCCTTTTGAGAGAGAGTCTCGCTCTGTCGCCCAGGCTGGAGTGCAGTGGCGCGATCTCAGCTCACTGCAAGCTCCGCCTCTCAGGTTCACACCATTCTCCTGCCTCAGCTTCCTGAGTAGCTGGGACTACAGGCGCCCGCCACCACGCCGGACTAATTTTTTTGTATTTTTAGTAGACACGGGATTTCACCATGTTAGCCAGGATGGTCTCAATATCCTGACCTCGTGATCCGCCCGCCTTGGCCTCCCAAAGTGCTGGGATTACAGACGTAAGCCACCGCACCTGGCCCTCTATTCTGTTCTTTCTATCCTATTCTATTCTTTTTCATTGGAGAAAAAAAAATACCAGTCAAGACCCATTCAATTCATTTTCTGACTTATTAATGGGTTGCAACTCGTAGTTTAAAAATCATTGCCCTAAGGACTAGAGCTAGGACCCATGGATGGAAGCTATGAGGTGCCAGCTATTGCTTCAGGATCACAAAAAACTTCTATCAAGCAGAGGTGGCAAAAGATGGGATTGTTTTCCTCAGGAAGCAGTGAGTTATTGCTTCTTGCAGTATTCCAGTGTAGGCTGAATGAAGGCATGATGAGAGCAGTGCAGAAAGGAGTCACATATCAAATGGGGACTGAATTAAATCATCCACAAGGTCCTTTTCATTCCTGAGACATGATGGTTGTATTAGTGGGATTGGCTGCTTAGATGTTTCTGCCCTTTTAGGCTATGCTGTCAGAAGCACAGTATACATCTCTTCAGAGGTGAAGGCAGAGTTCCCTGCCATTCAGACCACAAATCAGGCCACAAATGGAAAGTATATATATATTTATTTATTTTAGAGACAGGGTCTTGCTATGTTGCACAGGCTGGACTTGAACTTCTGGACTCAAGCAATCCTCCTGCCTCAGCCTAGAGGGACTACAGGCATGCGCCACTGTACCTGGCTGGAGATGTATTTTTGAAGTCATTCATTTATTTGTTTATCAAACAAATGTTTATGGCATATCTAGCACAAGCCAAACACCAGGCTAGGCTGTGGGGACATAATATTGACACAGCCCATATCTACTGAAGCTTACTGTCTGGCGAGAAAAACACAATCATTCAACACATATTTTTTGAGTGCCAACTATCTGCCGGCCACTGCTTTCGAAGCTGGGCTTCTATCGGGGCATCCATGCAAAATCCATAAAATCCCTGCTCTCATGGAGTCTTCAGATTATATACAACAAGCACACAAATAATTAATCAATTCTGATTGTGGTAAGGACAGAGTACCCAAAGAGGGTAGCAGCCTAGTGCAAGAGTCAGGGAAGTGTTCCTGAGGAAGTGGCATTGAGACGGCCGCCTGAAAGGTGAGTACTTCGGGGAGAGTGGGGTGGAAAGAGGAAGGAACCTTTTCAGGCAGAGGGAAAAGCCAGCATCTGAGGACTGGAAGGAAAGTGAGGCTGGCTGGGGTTAGAGGTGGAGGGGAGGAATGGACCCCACAGGGTCAGGAAGTGGGATTTGATCCTCAGAGCAAGGGGAAGCCATTCGAGGAATACACGGAGATAGAGAGAGATCTATGGATACAGAGAGGGGATGGATTTGAGAGAGATGCAGGAGGCAGCATCAGCATGACCTGGTGAAGGAGATGAGCTGGGGGAGGAGACAAGAATGCCCCCTTCCCCGTGTGTCCTGTCTTGAGCAGCTGATGGTGATGGCGATGGGGGCTGAGGAGAGAGGAGTCCAGTTCAAGGAGATGCGGAGCAGAGGGGAAGGAGTGATGGGGTGGGGGGTGGGGGGAAGATGAAATCAGTCTGGGACATCTTTGCTCATGCAGCTTCCTTAAAATGCAGTCTCCTTAAAATATCACCATCCCACTTGTCTGCTGGGAAAACACATGTCTGTCCTCTAACACTCCAACAGGCACGAAGCCGTTCTCAGCCCCACACCTTACCAGACAGAAGCGGTCATGTCCCACTTTTTAACCCTATTCTCTCCTTAGCAGGTTCTGTTGCTGCCTCCACAGCACATCATTGTATTTGTTTGTTTGCCTGTGACAGTAACGATGCCCATTGAACATTTACTGGGGCCAGGCATGGTTCCAGCCCCTTAACACATATCGCCTCATTTAATCCTTCCAACAGCTCTTTAAGGTCCATACTATGACTATCCCCATTTCACAGATAAGGGAAACTGAGGCATAGGCAGTTCAGATAACTTGCCTAGTGAACGTGGCTCTGCTAGTAAGGGTGGAGCTGGGATTCAAGCCCAGGTTGTCTGACTCCAGGGCGTGTGATCTTAAACCACTGGGTGCATCCTTTGTTTTCTACTAGATCGTAGACCCTTGAAGTTAGAAACCACTAAATATTATTAATACTACTTTTTTTTTTTTTTTTTTACATCCCCAGTCCCCTGCATGACACCTGGACCTTAATAGGCCCTTAAAAAGTTGTTAGGATGGGTAAATGACATAACATTATTAACACATTTGAAGCGGGATTAGGATTACCTGTAGAACTCCAAAATTAGGGGATGCTCTGTAAATGGACAGATATTAAATATTTTCGGCTATGCAGGCCATATGGTCTCTGTTACAACTACTCAACCCTGCTGCTGTAATGCAAAAAATAGACAGACAATATGAGAAGAAGTAGGCATGGCCGTGTTTCAATAAAACTTTATAGATACTAAAATTTGAATTTTTTTTTTTTTTAAGACAAGGTCTTGCTCTGTTGCCCAGGCTGGAGTGCAGTGGCACCATCTCAGCTCACTGCAGCCTCTGCCACTTGGGTTCAAGCAGTTCTCCTCCCTCAGCCTCCTGAGTTTCTGGGATCGCAGGCCTGTGCCACCATGCCTAGCTAATTTTTGTATTTTTAGTAAAGAGGAGGTTGTGCCATGTTCGCCAGGCTGGTCTCGAACTCTTAGCCTCAAATGATTCGCCCGCCTCGGCCTCCCAAAATGCTGGGATTACAGGCATGAGCCACCGAGACTGTCTGAAATTTGAATTTTATATAGTTTTCATGTTAGGAAATATTCTTTTTAAAATGTAAAATGTTTTCACATTATAAAAATGTAAAACTATTCTAGAATATAAAAACCATTCTTAGCTGACAAACTGTATAGAAACAGCCTTCAGAGTGGATTTGGGCCATGGGCCATCGTTTGCAGACCCCTGCTCTAGATAGCCGGCCTAGAGCCCGTGAGTGGAAGTGGCTTTTGGTTGCTGGAAGCATCAGCTGGAGAGAGAGGCCCATCAGTAGGAAGGGCTGCTGGGTGCCCTGGGAAGCCGCTCTCACCAGAGATTTCAAAGCCAGGGGGCCTGGGGAATATCTGTGGTGATGCAGAGGGGATTCCTGCTGGAGAGGTGGGGACAGGGGTGAGATACAAGGTGACCTCGAGGTAAAGTCTTTTCCTCTACTTTATAAGATTCCATGTGGCAGCTTCCTGGGCTCTAGAATAAAGCCATAAGAGCTGAACTGATTGGAGGGAAGGTCGTTCAGAATTAGTAAAAAGGTCTGAGTTATAAAACGGTTTATAAGAAATGATGCTTCATTGCGTTCAAGGACATTCAGCAATCAAACGAACACTTAACAAAGGGCTGTCAATAACCCATTTGAATTGCACTTTGTATTTTTCAAAGTGCTTTCCAGTACATTATCTCCATTGATCCACCCAGGCACCCTAGGAGACAGGCAACCCCATTTACAGGTGAGGTCAGGATGCACCCCGCCTGGGACAGCTCAGAACCAGGTCTGTGCTGCTCCCTGCAGCCTCCATCGTTCTAATGAGGGCTAGAGAAAAATGAACTTTATATTGTATGTCAAGGGGATGTTACAGAGCTTTAAGAATCTCATTTATATTTGTAGGAAGAATAAACATTCCTAACTCAAGCTTACTTTTAATCCCTGAGAATCTGCTAGAAACATGGCCACATACCCAGATTAGCATGTTGAATTTGAGAAACCATATTAATTTAAATAGAGCAAGGGTTCAGTGAAAACTGACAAGCTAGAATATTGGTCTTCACCCTGCTCCCTCCCAGCAGGCTGAAAAAGGGGTTTCTGCTGTGTTACTTCTCATGGTCAGGGGAATTTGGCATAAAGGTAAATGCCAGTCCTTCCCAAGTCTGAAGGATCAGAAATGCATTTTGAATTAGAAAGGTTTCTCAGAGTCTAAAACTCATCCTGGTAAATGCGTAGTTTAGAGAAATCGGAGAGAGCGACTCTGACACAGGAGGGAATCGAATCCAATTGCCTTCGGTGGTGTCCTTCCTCGGAATTGGAGAAAGTGTGACTTGGGGAAACATGAGATGCAGCCAGCCAGCATGCCCTGGTGATGTGGGGGAGAAACCTCCCCCTCCCCACTTTGGAACTCAGCATTTCCCTGCCAAATTGGGCTTTGGCACAGCTATGGACGCCTTGGCAAACTTTTTCATTTCCCAAGAGCAACTTCCTGGTTCTTAATTAGGCCTTTTATTCCTAGATGTCTATATTTAACTGTGCTCCGTAAACGCTAACCCCTTTTGGATACTGCCAAGAACTTCAGGGAGGAGGCAGTGGAGTCTAGACAGGGCAATTATTCAGATAACTAAGCCCCCAAATCTTATTCTTAAAGACCCTACGAGGAAATCTTCAGTTATGGAGTGATGCCTTCCTGAATTAATTAAGTAACTACTCCACCCTTCTCTCACTTTGCTCAGGGAGACAGAGAGCAAACACTTAACTCATGGAAGATACGGGCCAGCGCTGTAAGTGTTTCCCCCACGAACTTGGCGGGAAAGAGGATGGAGGGGAAACAATGGATTGAAAAAGAGGCCTAGAGAAAGGCCCTCAACTGTGCACAAGGAAACTGCAAGACTGTTCATTCTGCCCCTGTTTGTAATAAAGAACTAAAAACAACCGAAATGCTCTCACAGGAGAAATGGATCAATAAATGGTGGTACATTCCTACAGTGGATTACAATTTAGCAGTGAGAAAGTGAATGAGTTACTTGTATCAATGAGGATAAATCTTAAAAACATATTGTTGAGCTTAAGGAGACAAGTTTCACAGGATACCTATAATATGAAAACATTCGTAAAAATTTAAAACATGATGATGAATATACTGTATAGTGTTTATGGGTGACATATATATATATAGTGTAAGCATTTAAAAATTCATGGCAATTTTAAAAATTCAACGTATCATCTTTTTGTTTTCTTTTTTTTAAAGGAAAGAAAGAAAATGCATGTTCAGGCTGTAGCCTAAGTTCAGGGGGATGGTTACCTCTTAGGAGGGAAGCAAGCGAGTGAATCTGAGGAGGGCTGACTGTGTTGGGCTAACTGTAATGTTTAACTTTTTAAAGCTGGGTGGCAAGTTACTCATGCTATTGTCAGAGATCCTTTTACTATACCTGAAATAGTTCATTAAAAAGTGAAAGGGGGCTAGAGGAGAGCTGGGCTGCTGTTTTTTCCATGGGATCAGTTGACCTTTTCAGGGAAACAAGAATGTTCATGGGACAGCATTGATGGAGAGTTCAAAGAACAAGACTCCAGAACCAGTTTTGCGTCTCTCAGGACCCAAGTGATCATCAGTGAGCCGTTCCCTTTCCTGAGTCTCAGGTCCCTGCTCTGTAATGGCAGGGCTTCCCAGCTCTCTCCTGGAGTCCAGCTGCCTTTGTTTCTGGAAGTCGTCCTAGGAAGGCAGCCTTGCTCGGGAGTTGGCCCCTGCTATTGGCTGCACCCTTGTGATGCTGAGTTAGCCAAGTGGCAGACCCTACTGCTCACGGGGCAGCGTGGGGGAGGAGGGCTTAAAATTACTGAGCTGGGTTAAAAATTTGCTTATGTGACCCTTGCAGCCTTGCAAAATGAGCCTGGGAAATAATTGCATGGATCAGGAGAGCTTCTTATTTTAAAACTTTTATTATGGAGAATTTTGAACATACATAAAATTAGATACTATTACTCCTATTTTAAAAAATATCCTTCATCCAGCCCTAACAGCCATTAACCCATGGTCAGTTGTGCCCCATCTATTCGCCAATTCACTCCCCCCATTTCTCTTATTTTGAAGCAAGTGTCAGACAAAAGACCATATTTTAGTCAAGGGTTCTCTGAAGAAAGAGAACTATCTATCATCTATCTATCTATCTATCTATCTATCTATCTATCTATCTGAATTTATTTTAAGGAATTGGATTATGCAGTTGTAGAGGCTAGTAGTTTGAGTAAGCGTTTTCATTGCTGTCTTGAGTCTGAATTCCACAGGTTGGAAACTTGGGTGGAGTTTCTATGTTGCAGTCTTAAGAAAGAATTGCTTCTTCTAGAAACCGTAACCTTTGGTATTAAGGCCTTCAGTTGATTGGGTAAGGCCTGTTTACATTATGAATGGTATATACTTTAGTCAAAGTCTACTTAGTTAAGTGTTCATCTGTATTAGTCTGTTTTCATAGTTCATCCCTGAGACAGGGACTATAAAGAGGTTTAATTGGACTTACAGTTCCACGTGTCTGGGGAGGCCTCAGAGTTATGGCAGGAGGGGAAAGGCATTTCTAACATGGCGGTGGCAAGAGAAAATGAGAAAGAAGCAAAAGCGGAAACCCCTGATAAGCCCATGAGATCTCATGAGACTTATTCAGTACCACAAAGACAGTATGGGGGAAACTGTCCCCATGATTTAAATTATCTTCCACTAGGTCCCTCCCACAACACATGGGAATTATGGGAATACAATTCAAAATGAGATTTAAGTGGGGCCACAGAGCCAAACCATATCATAATCACATCTAAAAAGATACCTTCACAGCAATATGTAGACTGGTGTTTGACTGAACAACTGGGCACCACGGCCTTGCCAAGTTGACACATAAAATTAACCATCACAGACCTTGTTATTAGTAAATATTTCAGTGTGTGTATCTAAATAGGACTCTTTTTAAAAAACAACTATATTATCACACTTACAAAATTAACAATTACACTTAATATCACCAGATGTCAAATTAAACTAATGCTCAACTCCAATTTGTCTCATAAATGTCATAACTTTCATTTAATAATTTGTTTAATGTTACTTAGGTTCCAACTAAGGTCCATAGCTTGTGATTAAATTTGTGTTTTATACCTCTTAATCTGCAGGTTCCCCCAACATTTCTCTTGCTTGAAATTGATTTATAAAAATATTATTTGTCCTATAGAAGCATTCACAGTCTAGGTTTTGCATGGGAAAAACTCAGAAAAAATACGGGGAAAAATGCTTGTTGCATTCCCTTCGTGCCATTTATCAAGTTCCTCTGTCCTCTGTGTTTTCTCTAAACTGGTAGTTAAATTTAGAGGCTCAGCCAGGCATTTAAGAGATACTTATTTGCATGATTTTAAAGGCCCACTGAAGGATTCCTTATTATCCCATCCTGCAAACAAAACAAAAGCAACATGCCTCCCTTATTAGATTGCTGAGGACTAAAATTGCTCTGCTAGAATAGTTTTGTTTTAATCCCCAGTTCACATGCAAATAGTCCCAGAAAGGAAAAAACTTATTAGATATTCTTGAATATAAATGTTTTGTAGGGGAGAAGAAATCATATCTTTTCCTCAACAATTGCAAGCTTCATGGCTGACATCCCTATAATAATAGGCAGAGTAGCAAGAGAAAAGCATAACAAGTTTATTTAACTAAAATATTACATGACAGGGAGCCTCTGGAAATGAAGACTCAAAGACCCAGGGAAAACTATCTATTTTTTATGCTAAGTCTGTGGAAAGAAGTAGATAGTTGTGGGGAAATAGTTGATTGGACAAAAAGGGTGTGATGTGACAGTAAGGAGCAGTGGGTAGAGCAAAGTAGGGGCTGTTTGTTGTGATTCTTTTCTGTGTCTCTGTAAGACACCCCTTTTCCCGGGAACAGGATAGAACACCTATTGTGTGAGGGTCTTAGGACCTACGTTCAGGAGTAGGACAGAGAATTCTTCCATGGATATCTGTCCCACAGAAAGGCACCTCTGACCTCCAAGGTGCCATATATTGGGGTAGCATGTCCTGCACCCTGTCGGCCTCTATGAAATTCCTTTCTGAGTCCCTCTCTGAAAGGGGTGGAACAGGGATAAATGGTGGCGAGTGAGAAGAGTGCGTGGGCAGTCGGTGACTGCTTCGTGGGAAGGGAGAGATAGGGTCACTACAGAAAGAACAGAGTCAGTTGAGATGGAACTCATCTTGCAAGCCCTAGTAGCTATGGAGCATCTGCTAGGCTCTGGACACTGCATTCGGCGATTTCAAGCAATTATTTCATTGCAATCTTATAACAGCCCTGGGAAGTGAGTATAATTTGCAGCCATTTTAAAGATTAAAACACTGAGGTTCAACCAGGCCTGGTAACTGGTTAATGGATATGTGGTTAGTAAGTGGCAGCTCCAGGATTCCCTCCCACATCTCTGGCTCCTGTGTTCCTTCTCTTTCCATTAACCCATGGCTGCTAATCCACCTTCCTCTATTACTCCCAGCTTTGGTGGGGCTTGACCCGAAGACTCTACCACATGGGTGGTTTCCAGCCTCCAGGCTAGCCTGTTCCTGATCACATTCTGGGCTTATACCCAGAATCAGACCATCTCAGGGATTTGCCCAGTGGCCTCTGAGTAATGTGTTTTTTGTTTTCTTTATAAATTTTTCCTTGCCCTTTTCTGGGGAAGAAGATGGTAACCCTATCTCTGGAAATTCAGTCTGCTGATTAGACAGAAAAAATGCTTCTGGCTTCTTTTGTGCCACCATGAGTCAGCAGTATTTTAAAAATAAATTTTATTCATTTATTGCACAGATGAAAAAGTAAGACTAACAGAAATTTAAAAAACAAACAAACAAAAAACAAAGAACTAAAGAAGAACGAGCTGTCTCCCAGAAATTCCACCCTCCCAACAAAATCGTCTGTTTCCATTATTTGGCGTCCTCATCAGCCTCTTGCTGGACGCCTATGCAATCGCTCCAGTTCCATTCGGTTCGTCTCGGTGCCTACGGAACAGTCCGAAGAAGCTGGGAGAGACGCAGATCTCTCTCCGCCCTCCTCCGATTCACAGCCATTTTGAAGTTGCTCAATTGGAAGCATTAACCTGCAAGACTCTGCATCCCGGGAGCCAAGGAGAGGGGCCAGCAGAGCCTTATTAACTTACGCTTTCATCATTTTCTTCTGCTGGTCTTTTTGAGAGCACAACCATGAACCTTGGTAGGGTAGGTCTTTCTTTTAACACCAGAAGGGGAGGATCAAAACTAGCAAAGGTAATTGAGAAAGAAGAAGGAGAAGGAAACCAACTGTAACGTATAAGCAGTTCTGATCTTTCTTAATACTGAGATCACACGCAGCCGCAATCCTCTCTCCTTCCTACCCCTGGGTGACTCAAACCTCATTATTTAGAAAAATGCATTTTGTAGGCAATTTCAACAGCTAGGACAAGTTCTAAGACAAAGGAAGTATGTGAAACTAGTTGAACCATGGATGATTGTGCCGTTTATTCGTATCTGTTCAATGCATGCCTGAGTTGGACCACTACTTCCCTTAAGTGGTCTTGTCAGGAGAGAGTTAAATTATATGAAGCACAATTGCTTGCTTTTGCCTGCTAAGAGGAAGGTGAAGTGCATTTACTATATTATCTGTTTGCAATAAAACCTTTGAGACATTCTTAAAGAAAAACGCAACATGAAAAAAAGTTACGTTTTTTAGAAAGAAGTCATTTGTCTTCAGCCAAATTCATCTGGGTATGATACGAGTTGCTGCAGACATAAAACTGTCTGGAGTCTGGCTTCAGGGTTTAGAATTATAAAATATTCATGGCATATAATTTAGCATAATTTGTTTAGTTACCAAGACATAATTTAGTTATTTGGTGCATGAATCCTTCAGAAGGTCTAAAGAAGAGAAAAATGGACTTTAAGAAGCTAAATCCAGTTTGATGCAAGATGAACAAATCCTATAGGGCCCTGTGTACTCAAAACACACAAACACGTGGTGGTAAACACACGCATCTATCTGCATATAACTAATTCTTCCTACTCATCCTCTGCACTGTTTTACCGGGGCACTTTATATATATTAGTTACCTAGTTTTGCTTTGCATGTGATTACATGTAAGCCAAAAGAAAAAGCTAGAGAAAGAGCCTTTGATTTCAGCAAGATGCATTTAGATTATAAAACTCCTTGATGGTAAGGTCGTTGAGATAACAAACATGATAATTTATTTATTCAAAGCACAGCAATAGCTCATTTCCATGTCCACTACTGTGCCCAGGACTAATGGGTATGTGTTAAAAGTGGTTCCTGGCTGGGCGTGGTGGCTCACGTTTGTAATCATAGCACTTTGGAAGGCCGAGGCGGGTGGATCACTTGAGGTCAGGAGTTCGTGACCAGCCTGGCCAACATAATGAAACCCGGTCTCTACTAAAAATAGAAAAATTAGCCAGGTGTGGTGATGCGGGCCTATAATCCCAGTTACGCAGGAGGTTGAGGCAGGAGAATCACTTGAACCTGGGAGGCAGAGGTTGCAGTGAGCCGAGATTGTGCACTGCACTCCAGCCTGGGCAACAAAGCAAGACTCCATCTTAAAAAATAAATAAATAAATAAAAGTGGTTCCTATCCTGGGGGAGCTTATAGTCCAGTTGAGACAGGATGAATAAACAGAAACAGCTAAAGAACAATATGCTTGAAGGCATTATTTAAGCAAGTACCAGCCAGCATGGCAGAGCCCTCAAACCAAAATGCAGAGGAAATGCAAATAAGGGAAGGTGATTGCTCTCCCCACCCTCACTGCCACTGTGCAGGGGGAGCTCCTATCCTCCCTCTCCGCGTCACAGCGACCTGTTTCCGCGATGGCAGTCTTGTCCCTCCCAACCCATTCTCCACATTAAAACAGTAGAGGATCTCTCTAAAAGCACATGTCACTATAGCGTTTACTTCTTAAAATCCTTAAAATTCAATGGCTTCCCATTGGCCTTAACAAAAAGCCCAACCCCTTAGCCTGGTATTAATGCAAAGTCCACCCCTGAGTTCCAGGCAGTTTGACTGTTTCCTTTACAAGCGGCCTTGCTTCTCTCAACCTCACCATTGATCTCTCCACCTGAAATGTTCTCACCTCCTTGTTCACTTACCTCCAGTTCTTCAGTCTCACCTTCGGCTTCCTCCCTTCTGGGAAGTTCTCTAACTCTCCGAGACTAGGCTGGTATTCCCCATGTGGGCCTCATTGCTCCGGAACTTTTCTTAGCCGGTACTCAGAGAGCGTTCTCAGTGTCTGTAATTGGGAATCAACACGTTAGTGAAACTCTGAGTCAGACCTTCTGGATCTAAAACCAAGACCCACCACTGACTGGTTTTGTGACCTTACGGTAAATTACTTACCATCCTTGTCACCATTTTCTCATCCATTAAATGGGAATACTAATGGAAGCTACAGCACAGGACTGTTGTGAGGAATGCATGAGATTTTATATTAAAAGTACTTAGACTACAGCATGGCACATACTCGGTCCTCAGTAATGTTAGCTGCCATTAGGATAAAGCTTGCTTGTTAAAATAATCGGAAAACAATATTTTAATCAGAACATTAAACCCATAGACATATAAATGCAGCATGTACATATATATATTTTATATATATACACATATATATTATATATATATACACATATATATTATATATACACATATATATTATATATATACACATATATATTATATATATACACATATATATATATATATACACATATATTATATATACACATATATATACACATATATATTATATATATACACACATATATATTATATATATACACACATATATATTATATATATATACACACATATATATACACACACACACACACACACACAAAAGTATGTGGTATAATAATGCTAGCTATCACTGTGATAAATTCTGGTTAGTGTCTTCCCAATGCTAAGAACTGCTAGCTCCCCAACCTTTCCCAGGTCATGGCCCCACAGCAAATATTAAGATTTGACAACACACTGGGGATAAACTGAGCGAGCTGCTGCAGCCAGTCCCCTGGGCTGGCGGGTCACTCCCCAGCCTTGCCTGTCACCCTCCACAGCACACTAGCTTAGGGCTGTGTCTCCAGCCCCGACAAGCACAGCACTTGGTGTGGAGACAATGCTCCGGAACCATTTTGTGAATGAATAAATGAATGAGTGAACAACTGACATGTGTCAGCTTTCTAATAGGAATAGAATTTTAGACAGAGGATAGGAGAAAATGCAGGCTTGCCTTTGCCAGGGGTGAGTGGGGCAGCCAGTCCTGCCTGAGGGAACAGCGGGAAGTGGCCCCAGGGGCCCAGTGAGCACGGGGGCAGGGAGAGGCACCTGCTTCTCTCGTTGTGCACCTTTTGTGCAGTTTGGATTGTTTCCTGTGTGTGCATGTCACTCAAACCCTCCACACAGAATGCCTGGCTGGAGGGGACAGCTGGCCATCAGAGCATTAAAAGCAGGACAGTAAAAATAGAGATAGGGAAAAGCATAAAGGAAGAACAGTAAAAACAAGAATTCCACATGTAAGCAAAATAGATTTGATTGCAAAATGACTTCCATAAAACCGTAGTTTCATATGAATTTTAAAACTAACCTTTTACCGATTATAACAGTAATACATATTCATTGCAGAGAATTTAAGATATGCAGAAAAGCAGACAAAAAATAAAAATCACCCATAATCCCACCACCCAAAATAACCACACTGATGTAGTTTTGCCTCTAGTTTTTTGCTTGTGCACATGTACATTATTGAATATAAAATTTTACATCTTTATCCTTCGATTGTCAGGGATAGCCTAGTCCCAGCCCTTGTCCTATATTTAGTTTTATGGCCTGGGGGCCTGGGATTCCAGACAGGTCATAACAGCAGGGACCAGAGATGGGGGAGAGGAAGGGAACTGTCCACTCCTTGCTATGCCTTTAAAGGCGGGAGACTTGTATCTCCATTCTGGGGCTATCTGAGGGCTGACTATAAGCCAGAAGCCGCTGGTCACTGTGAGCCTCAGAACTATTTCTAGGCAGCCACTGGCTGGCTGCCTGCTTCTGACCCCAGGATGACACAACTTCTACTGCCTGGGCTCACTGGGCTCAGCCTGCTTTGGCTGTGTCCCTCAGGTCTGGCGTTCTGGCCACCAGGCTCAACAGTTCAACTTGAATTCAGTATAAGTACAGTATGGGTGGGCTTGTGGACCCTCCTCAAGAATCTGGTGAACCAAGGCCTGAACTGAACCACCTGCGAGGCGTATTTGGTGTGTGTGTGTGTATGTGTGTGAAAGAGAGAGAGAGAGTGTGTTTATGACTGTGTGTGTGTACAAGTGCACATGGAGACTCAGTTTTAGTTCATGACCGTCTCTGGCCTACAACCTGGGGTGAATGGAAAGCATCTACCCTCCCCTGTTCCTGCACAGGCTTCTTACACAGAAGATCTGATAGAAATGAGACTAGGATTCCAAGCCCAAGACCAGGGTTCACAAAGGCGACTTGATGTCAGAAACAAGAGAGCACCCAGGTGTCACAACTGGGCCCTGAAGTCTATCTTGGCTCAGCAGCTCTGCTGTTTGACGTCTCGTCCCAGAGTGCTGAGTTCCAGCTCCCCAAATCCCACTTGGCTGAGGTCATCATTAGTCCTAGAGCCTGGGCCAGGACTCAGCTCAGGGTGGGAGCCTCAGCGAGAGTCAATTGGTTGCAGGATTGAAAGGACAAAGGGTACTGGGACGGAGAGGAAGGCTGTTCTTAACAAGAACAGGTTTTAGAAATTATAATCCATTTTCCTGCTCAGTGCAAGAGTCTCTTCTGTAAATCTCCTGGCAGAAGACCATGTAGCATCTACTTGGAGACACCCAGTGACAAGTGGCACGTGCACTCATTCACCACTGGGGCTCTCGGAATGATAAGGAAAGTCTTCCATATTTAGCTGAAATGCACTTCTTGCGAGCATCATCCTGGCAGTAGCCCAGAGCAGACCCGTGCTGGTGCCCTATGGACAGCTGTGCAGATAGTGCAGTGAGCTGTCATTCTCCTTTTCGGCCAAGGGCAAGTTTTCCATCTGCTGCTGAGTAGCCCCCTGGCAGAGAGATGGAGGCAGAGTAGTGAGGCCACGATAGATCTGACTCACAGTCTCCTCTTGCTGGGAGCCCAGGGATGGTGTGTTACCAACTCTGGCCACAGTGGAGTTGAGGGGTTTGCTTTACAGAGAGCAGAGGCAGATGTGGGATAAAGCCCTGACTCAGGAGCCAGGCAGGCCCAGAGAGACAGAACACATTCACCCCTCTGGGTTCTCTGCAGCTCTAATGATTAGACTCCTGCAAAAACCAGGAGTGACTTCCTTCTCTGAGTCAGGTCTAGTAGTTGGTTCTTTTTCTAATACCATAATTAAGGAATTTCAGGGCCTGAAGGTCTGTAAGGACCAGGCTTTCTGCCTCTTTATTTTCTAAAGGGGCAGATATCTAAATGATGAAATTATCTGGAGATTCTTGCTTCTGCCTTCTGCTTATGAGTTAATCTTTTTTTCAGAAGTCTCAGCAAATTTTAACCACTGTCTTTTCTGGGGGAAGGTAAATGCATAGGTTTTGGTCACAGTGGGACATCAGCTTCAAGGCATCTGAACTCCGTTTCACCTTTAAGGCAAAAATAACTGTGAGATGTGGCATTCAGTTAAAACCCATTACCTCGATTAAAGGTTTTGTGGGCAGATCGCTTTCTGTGGTTTTGTACCAACGTTAAACAGAAAACAATTTAGAACTGCAATTTCTCATATCAATGTCATAAGCACTATATATGCCATTTATTGTAATAACATAAAATTTAGCCTTCAGTGATAGGTGCATGCTTCCAAACAATCGTTAAAAGTTTCAGTTGGTTATTTCCATCACATTCCATCATCTCCCAAGAAAGAATTAAAACATGCAGTGTCAAGGGAGTTTCAGGACCACACAGAGTAATTTTACTAAAGACCTCCTGGAACTCTACCAAAATCTGACTGGGGATGGGATCATGTTGGAAACCATCATGCCAGCATAAGAAAGGATAATTCTCAGCTAAGAGAAGAAAGAGGCAATGCTATTAAAGCTTGGGCAGGTTCATTTTAATGAGAAGAGCCATCAGGACTTATAGTCCTTTAACAAAAATGCAAAATACCTAACTTGGCAGTTAAGGAAGATCTACTTGAAGAAATATCAGGGGATTAGAAGCAGAAAGATCATTTGGGAGGTGTACTAGTTAGGTTACAGATGAAGCAGTTATAACAAAGAAATCCCAACAGACAATGGCTTAGGTAACATAGATGCAGTGTTCTATATCTTGTTTGGTGTGATGGTTGTAAAACTGTAAGGTGTACACCTGTCAAACAGCAGTGAAGGGGACATCAAGCTCTGTGCAGTTTTTGAGTGTTCATTGTGCCTCAATTAAAAAAACACACACACCTTCTTCTCATTTCTTTCTTTCTCACATACTAGTTCAAAGATGGTGGGTAGGTAGCAGTTCTGTCTTGTGACTGATCGGCTCTGCTGTCCTTATCATGTAACTCCATCACTGCTGCTTAATAAAGGGGCGAGGGAGGAGGAAGTCCAGGGCAAGGGGCTGGTCTTTAGGTTGAGGCTAACTTGGAATTTGACGCATCCTTCCATTCATGTGCCACAGGCCCAGAGTGAATCACAAAGCCACAGAGAAGATTGAGAAATACAGACTTGAGCTGAGAAGCCACGTGGCCAGCTGACACTCCAGAGGGCCTGGGTCTCCTAGGGGAGGGAGTCATGGAAGAATGAGGCTGGAGAGGGTAGGGAGGTCTCCACCCTCTGCGGTGATCCTGGCAGCCCACCATCCATGACAGCCATAGAAGAGAAAGGCCAACCCGCAGAGTTATTCACGGACAGAATGGACACAGTCGTGTTACTGTTTGTACCTAGGGACAGAGTTAAAGTGAATTACAAGGTTGGAGCATGGTGGCTTAGGAAATGGTGAGATCATGAAGGAAATGGGGAAACCAGGAGGGACAGCTGGTGTGCTGGGGTGGGGCAGAGGGAAGAGATGGCCAAGGAAGAGTCTCTATCCTAGGAGATGTTTAATAATAGAGGAGGCAGCTGTCCCTGCTGTTTAGGGTGTGGCTCTGTCTGAAACCAGGGAGCTAAATGAAACAGTTTTTCTTAAACAGGTTGGATGTTTCGAAGGTAAAATGAAGCAGGAGTTGGTGTCTGAGAGGCAATGGCTGGAATCTCTCTCATCATGCACATTTCAGACAAGATTCCCCCATCTCCATTCTCCCCCCGGCCAATGACATCTGCAGTGCCCACCGTGGGCTATCGCCACCTCCTCTTTACCACAACTCACGCTTTCCCCATTTCTAGATCTGAGCTGCTCAACCTGTTACTGCCTTTTATCCTGTATTTGGAAACAAGGTTCCAGGCAGAACGAAAGATCAGGAACATGGGTTCGACTCTTAGGCACTGCAGTGAGTTGAGGGAGTTTGGGTGTGGGGAGAGCTGAGGGTTCCCAGTGTTTACCAAAGTGATCAGAGGAAAACACACATCAAATGCATGTTGCTTTCTCTGCGTAGGCAACAATCCCTCTGTGGTTTCAACTGGGAGCAGTAAGGTGCTTCCTTGTGAAGATAAGAAACTCTTTCAGGGTAGTGACCACACCTTCTACTTCCGTGCTTCCACAGCTGCTGCTAATGGTGCTGGAGAGGTAGGTATTTGTTAAATTAATAACCACCTGGACCTAATGCAGTCTCAAGAGGTTACATATGGATCCCTCCAGCAAAGGGTGACATTCTTTAACCAACTCCTTAAACCTCCCCCTATATACCCACTGCCAGATGCAGGCATTCTTTCTCTAAGAATTCATAAGGTTTAAGCCAAGTATAGGAAAATATGATGCATCAAGGTATGGGAACTTGGACGAGTCTTTTAATTTTTCTAGGCCTTGGTTTTCTCATCAGAAAATGAGAGTAGGGACTGGATCAGGTGATATCTAACAACATTTTGCAGCATTGGTATTCCAAATTTTCTCTTAGATCAAGCTGCTTGTTTTCCAGGTATTTTTGAGACATTTGAGTTTGCAACTTCCCTCCTCCACCTTTTTTCTTTCTTTTTTTCTTTTGGAAGTAGAGTGTCTTAGTCCATTCAGGCTACTATAACAAAATACCATAAAGGGGGTGACTTATAAATAGCAGAAGTTTATTTCTCAGTTCTAGAGACTGGAAAGTTCAAGATCAAGGTACCAGCAGATTTGGTGTTTGGCAAAAGCCTGATTTCTGGTTCACAGACGGTTCCCTCTTGCTGTGTCCTCTCATGGTAAAAGTGGCCAACAAGCTCCCTTGGGCCTCTTTATAAGGACACTACTCCCATTCCTAGGGGCTGCCCTTGTGACCTAATCACCTTCTCAAATCCTGCCTCCTAATACCATCACCTTGGGGGTTAGGATTCCAACACAGGAATTTGGGAGGGACACAAACATTCAGATACAACATAGAATATTCTCTACAGCATGTTTTCTGGTCTTAGGTGAAAGCTGTTCACATGATTCTGGTTGTGAGGGGATATGAGTACAGGCATGAAAGCAAATGATCAAATAGATAAGCTATTGTATTAGTATTCAATTGCGGCATAATAAATTGCCACAAAGATAGTGTCTTGCAACAACACAAATTTATTATCTCCCAGTTGTTGTGGGTTAGGAGTCCAGGACAGACTAGCTGGGTCCTCTGCTCAGGGTCTCACCAGACTGAAGTCCAGGTGTTGGCTGGAGCTGTGATCTCATCTGCTATGTCCTGAATGTTTGTGGCCCCCCGATTTCATACATTGAAACTTAATGTGGTCGTATTAGGAGGTGAGGCCTTTGGGAGGTAGTTAGGTTAGGAGGGCTCTGCCCTCATGAATGGGATTAGTGCCCTGATACAAGGCCGAAAGGAACTTTTTGGACCCCTCCACCCTGTAAGGATGCATAGAAGGCGCTTTCTTTGAAGTGGAGAGTGAGGCCTCACCAGACGCTGAATCTGCTGGTGACTTGGTCTTGGACTTCACAGCTTCCACTGCTGTGAGCAATAAATTTCTGTTGTTTACAGATTACCCAGTCTAAGATGTTAAAATTTATGGGAGGCTGTTTCATACTGAACTCCTTCACTAGGACCCAGCAGACCAGACAAAAGCAGAATGGAGGCACTCATGTTAAGTGCAACATAGGGGAAATCCCCAAGCAGGCAAGTTAAAAAAAAAAGAAAAAGAAAAAAAAAAAGAAAGGGATTCACAGCAACCAATCAGAAGGGACTGAGTCACCCTGAGCCAGCATGGTAAGGAAGTTCTCTCTATTTCAGCCCACACAAGAAAGGTAATTTTGAAATGACCAATGTGCTCTTTGTTCTTTTTTTTTTTTTTTTTTTTCCTTTCCTCGGCATTTTGCTGCCTGTAAAGCCCAGCCCCTCTGCTCAGCTGAGCCAGCAGAGCTCCTTTTATTTCATAGACAGGATGTTGCCCAATTCACGAATCACTAATAAAAGCCGATTAGATCTTTAAAACTCAATGTGCTGACATTTTGTTCTTTGACAAAGGCATTTTGTTACAGCAGCAGGAGTGGACTGAGATGTCATTGGAAGCTTGGCACCTCCTCTAAATTCATTCAGGTGGTTGACAGGATTCAGTTCCCTGTGATTAGAAGACTGTGGGCCGGGTGCAGTGGCTCACACCTGTAATCCAAGCACTTTGGGAGGCCGAGGCGGGTGGATCACGAGGTCGGGAGATCGAGACCCTCCTGGCTAGCGTGGTGAAACCCCGTCTCTACTAAAAATACAAAAAGAAATTAGCTGGGCGAGGTGGTGGTTGCCTGTAGTCCCAGCTACTAGGGAGGCTGAGGCAGGAGAATGGCGTGAACCCCGGAGGCAGAGCTTGCAGTGAGATGAGATCGTGCCACTGCACTCCAGCCTGGCGACAGAGACCCCGTCTCAAAAAAAAAAAAAAAAAAAAAAAAAAAAAGACTGTGGGCTCCGTTTTACTTGCTGGATCTCAGCTGGGATCACTCTCCTGGGGTTTGGCCTCAGGTCCTACCTAGCCTGTGGCCCTTTTGTAGCATGGCAGCTCACTTCTTCAAGGCCAGCAGGAGAACATCTGCAGCTGCTTCTGGTCTCTTTTAAGGGCTCACCTGCTTAGGTCAGGCTCACCTGGAATCATCTTGCTTTTAATCATCTCAAAGTCAACTGATTATAGACCTTGATTACATCTTCAGAATCCCTTTGCCATGTATCAGAGAGGGATATTCCACTGTATTCATAGGTCATAGCCACCCTCAAGGGAAGGGGATTCTACGTGGTGTGTATACCAGGTAGAGGGGATGTGGGGAAACAGGGCTTCCCAAAGGTAGCCAGAGCTGCCTTCCTGATCCACTAACAGGGGAGGCCTAGACGATTCCAAGATATCCTGACCAAGGTCCTTTGCTGACAGAGAAGGAAATTCACCAAAACTAGTTTGAGGAAAGAGAGAAATTAAATGGAGGGACAGAGGTGATTTCATAGTCTTTGCCCACCACAGCTATGAAAGCAGGGGTCATAGCCTCAATATCTACAAGGTGGACAGGCAGATGACTCAGTAAAGACCCCAGAGTTGGCCAGGCACAGTGGCTCATGCCTGTAGTCCCAGCACTTTGGGAGGCTGAGCTGGGCGGATCATGAGGTCAGGAATTTGAGACCAGCCTGGCCAACATGGTGAAACCCCATCTCTACTAAAAATACAAAAAATTAGCCAGGCGTGTTGGCGGGCGCCTGTAATCCCAGCTGCTCAGGAGGCTGAGGCGGAGAATCGTTTGAGCCCAGGAAGTAGAGGTTGCAGTGAACTGAGATTGTACCACTGCACTCCAGGCTGGGCAATAGGGCAAGACTCTGTCTTAGAAAACAAAAAGGCTCCAGAGTTTAGTCAGTAGGGGAGTAATGGAGTCTGTGGTGAATTGGGGAGGACCAGACTTCCCTAGTAGGGAGAACCTCGACTTAGTGCCGTAGTGCGGCCAAGCTTTGGCATTGCCAAAACAATCTACAAGTCCTGATTTTCATGTGAAAAAAAACTCCTGAGTTTTAAATTTGGACAACCATTTAAAAAATGATTTTAAATTTTCAAAAAAAAAAATTGAGAACAGAGGATTTTGGGGGCATTAAAACAGCTCTGTATGATACTCTGATAGTTAGATATATGTCACTAGACATGTGTCCAAACCCATGGAAGGTATAGCACGAAGAGTGAACCCAGTGTAAACTATTGACTTTGGGTGATAATGATGTGTCAATTTAGGTTCATCCATTGTAACAATTGTACCACTCCAGTGGGGGTGGTAGGGGCTGGGGGGTAGGGGAGGTGCTGATAATGGGGGAGGCTTTGCATGTGTGGGTGCAGGGGGATATGGGGACTCTCTGCACCTTTACTAGGTCTTGCTGTGAACCTAAAACTGTTCTAAAAATAGTCGGTTATAGTTAGGATTTAATTTTTTAAAAATCATTTAAAACCCCACAGTTGTGGGTCAGAGATGACCTATTGACCACCAGTGTATGATTTCTGTGTTAGAGAAAGCCATATCCAGTTGAGGGAAGTGACAAACTTGACCTAGCCAGGGAGAAATCCAACTCTAAGGACAAAATAGCTTCAGGAAGAATGTGATCTCATGTCAGCCAGGGCCCTGTATGTGGCAACGCATCCCGGGCACCAGAAGCTGGATTTGTAAGTCAGATCCCTGAGGTGAAGTGAGGCCGACTGAGGGAGGGAAGGCGGGAGGCGTGAGTCCCACTGGGATCACTGGGCTAAAACAGTGTTTACTATGAAAAAAGGTTCTCGGCCTTGTAATGTGGTTTCATGAACAGAGTGGCACATCACCTCACACTTGGGATGCAACACCTTCAATGGTTTGCTAGAAAATTGCTCCCCAAATTATCCTTCTGCAGAGTCCACGATAATAATGCATCACAAGGGCAGAGAAAAATGGATTGCAATTGGATACATTGAATAATGTAATATTTCAACAATACTACAAAGAATGTCCTATTATTAAAATACCACAGCAGTTTTAAAGAGCAGCATTAAAATCACCACAAGCAGGCATTAAGATCTGAGAATAACAAATACTGAGTTTTCCTCAGAGCTATGGTAGGGCAAAAATCCCTCAATCTGCTTAAACTTTCAGAGAATATCCAGGCATTTACAGGAAAGGATAACTAGAGTGAAAAAGAAATTGCTCTGGCTCTCATTCAATATGGGAGTGGCAAAATTATGGAGGTGTTAACATCTCTTTAAGCAAACCACACAGGTATAGTGAAGCGGGGAGCTGTGCAATTATCCAGGGAATGTGATTAACACTGAAAGCCCGGTCTAGAGAATTCAGGCTCTAAAATGTCTATCTTTTCTGGAATTGTCAGGCTCTCAGGGTAAACTGAAGGTGCTTTCAGTTCCCTTAATGATGGTCATTTCCTGTTGTAGCCCCAGCTGGTATCCAGGTGTGTTATGAATTACAGAAAGTTTAACTTGAGTGCTGTCTCTGAACCTCACATGGTCTCTTCCTCCCATGGTCCCCCTCACTCCAGATCCCTTCTCTCTGGCTTCCAATTTCTCCCTGGGCCTTAGGCTACCTTACTATAAGTCTACCTGTAGCTTATGCTTATTTAAGGTGTCAGCTAATCAATTTGCTGCCTTCCTGATCCACTAACAGGGGAGGCCTAGAAAATTCCAAGATGTCCTGGCCAAGGTCCTTTGCTGACAGAGAAGGAAATTCACCAAAACTCGTTTGAGGACAGAGAGAAATTAAATGGAGGGACAGAGGTGATTTCGCAGTCTCATGGGACCTGGAACCAGAACAGAAATACTTGCAAATGAAGCTCCACTCTCATTCTCTTACCAGGGGCTGTTCCTGCATCTGCACCCAAGGACGTTGCTTCTAGTCTGTAAGAAATTTGTGGGGTACTGACTTCTGCTTCGCCATATGTCTGCTTTAGTTTCTTCTTTCTGCCAAGGTGGAAAGTGGCCACCCCAACTGTACCTTTGCAGGACCCCTCAGCAATAAGATCCAACGCTGACCATTAAGAGACTCTGGGTCGACTCCAAGCTGGAATGAGAAAGAGTTGAATTTGACCTATCCTCAAGCCCAACCAGAATCCCTCCATTCAGGTTTTCCTTCCCTGTCAATCTCTCTCTTATTCATTAATTTTCATTGCTTCAATATGGAAACCCAAACTGGTGGAAAGGGGACAGAAAATGGCACAATCAGAAGCTGAAACCCCAAAGACCTAACATCCCATGGACGAGATTAGCCATCTGCTGGAGAGATGACTTGAAGTGTACAGCAGATAAGCTTAGAAAACCTCTCCAGACCCATCACAAAGATGCCGTCTGAATGCAGTTTAAGATAAATAGTAATCATGGAGACATTATCATATTAATAGCAGAAATAAATGCAGTACATGGGCTCTACATTTGTGGATTCAATCAGCTGGAAACTGAAAATATCCAGAAAAGAAAAATGGATGGTTCTGTCTGGACCGAACATGTACAGACATTTTTTCTTGTCATGATTCCCTAAATAGTACAGTATAGCAACTATTTACATAGCATTTACAGTATATTAGGTATTATAAGTAGCCTAGAGATGATTTAACATATATGAGAGGATGTACGTAGATTATATGCAAATATTACCCTACTTTATATCAGGACTTGAGCATCCATGGATTTTGGTGTCTGCAGGGGGTCCTGGAACCAATCCCCCATTGATACTTGAGTGATGACTGTAGTTGCTCTGCTTGGGATATTAAAAATAAAAATAACAAATGAATTGAAGAGTTACCATTTCTCTCTGGTCCTGTCCAGTGGAGCTGGGTACCTTGCCAAGCTCTAGGGATCTTCTGGCTCCTTTGGTAGGTACCACTTTATTAGGGCAGAGGATTGTTATAGCTTGATGACACCAACCATTAAAAATCCCCACGCTCTGCTCTATGACCTTGCCTTGAGTTAGTAATTCGGTTTTTCAAAAATACTTTTCATTTTAGAAAAAAATTTGCTCAGCATCTGCCAGCCAGTCTCATGAGTTTGATTAGCCTGAACCAATCATCCAGAACTTCAATGAATTCACAGAATTGAGCTCCTGAACCCTCAGATCTGAAGACCTTGGTGACCTTGTCAAGGTACCAGCCAACCAGCTCCTTCCTGACTTGAATTATGCCAAAGAAAAGTCCTTGTAGCTGAAGAGAAGCACAATAAGAAGTCCTATAACAAGGAAGAGGGTCACCCATCCCGGGACCTTTCTTTCTCTACAGCTATCAGCAAGTTCAATGGAGAGAATTCCGAGCCAGGGGAGGGGCAAGACAGCAGAGGCACATGGAGCAGGTGGGCCTCTCAGAGCTCTGTAAATCACCTGATAAAGGCAGCTGCTTCCTCTGCCTGTACCAGTGGCAGGTCTTGCCTGAAGGTGTATTTTGGGAAGACGGGGATGAACCGAACTATGCCTTCTCCAGAGCAGGCTGGATGTGTGGACGAGTGCTGACTACTGGGTTTCCTCTACTTCTATTGCTTCTGTCTTAGTCTCCTGGGGTGGCCATACCAAAATATCATAGACTGAGTGGCTTCAACAACAGAAATTCATTTCCTCACAGCTTTATGGACTGGGAAGCCCAACTTCAAGATGCCAGCAGATTGAGTTCCTGGTGAGGACCCTCTTCTTGGCTTGCAGACAGCTTTCTTCTCACTGTGTCTTCACATGGTGGAGGGAGAGTCGGCTAGCTCTGTGATGTCTCTTCTCATAAGGGCACTGATCCCCTCAGACCAGGATCCTGTCCTCGTGACCTAAGGACCTCCCGAACCCATTTCCAAACAGCATCACACTGGGGGCTAGGGCTTCAATATCTGACTTCAGGGGTATCCCGGGGTGCGGCACACAAACATTCAGTCCACACATTCCCTTCCTCCTCCTCCTTATTGCTGGCTTCTACCCAGGGTCAAGAGTCCATTGCTGGGGCCCCAGGAGCTGGGGAGGAACAGAGCTGGGGGGAGTCACAAAGCGGAGGCCCCGAGTCCTTTCAGAGAAGATGCACTGGGAAAGAAGGGCGGTTCATGTGGCTGCACTGCGGGGAGCTGGTCCCTGTTTTCTTATGAACATGCCTAAAATGAAGGTGCTACAGCTCAGGGACCAGCCAAAGGTGGTGCAAAGGGGTGTGTTGAGAAGTGGCTGCAGCTGATTTGCCGCCATGCACAATCTTAGGTCCCTGTTGGTAGATGGTAATGGATCTGAGAGGGTGGGGTTCACGGTCTGCACAGCCTCACTGCATTTATCATCAACTGGGCATAAAACAGATCGTACAACTTTTTTTCTGAGAACTAAATGACATTTGAAGAATTGTCCCCTTAAGTGCTTCAGCCGACACCTTTGATGATAATTCATTTGAATGGATGTGACAATCACCTGGAAGCAGGATGCTATCATTTCTGTCACTGGCTCAGACAACCCCTCAATGGCAGTCATGGGCTATTTATGTACCCCGCCTTGGGTGCCACCTCCAAGATAACAGCCACAGATCTCACTGGATTTTTATACCCTTTTCACACAAGGGCGAGGAATGACTCTCAAATATTTTGACAAATCAGCATGCTTCTCTGACCTTGGCACTCAGGCCTTTCTCTCTGACTGGATTTAACATTCGGCCCTGGGTTCTACATAGTTGCTGCTACTTTTGAGAGTCTCTTACTGCCCAGCCTAGTTCCTTAACATCCAAACTAACCCAGCCAATTGTGCCAATTCTCCCTGCCCTGAAGTGAGGTGAAGAGATGCCTTCGGCAGGGCACAGTGGCTCATGCCTGTCATCTCAGTGCTTTGAGAGGCAAGGTGAGATTATTGCTTGAGGTCAGGAGTTAGAGGCCAGCCTGGGCAACATAGCAAGACCCCATCTCTACCAAAAAACAAATTAGCTGAGTGTTGTGGTGCAAACCTGTACTCCAAGCTACTCAGGAGGTTGAGGCAGGAGGATGGCTTGAGCCCAGAAGTTTTAGCCTGCAGTGAGTCGTAATTGCATCACTGTACTCCAACCTGGGTGACAGAGAGCAAGACCCTGTCTCTAAAGGCTAAAAAAAGAAGGAGAAAGAAAGGAAAGAAAGGAAAGGAAAGGAAGGAAGAAAGAAAGAAGGAAAAAAGAGAAAGAAAGAAAAGAAAGAAGGAAAAGAAAGAAAAAGAAAGAAAAGAAAAGAAAAAAGAAAAGAAAGGCAGGTATTGGATCATGATCAAACAGATGTAGGAGGCAAGAGTAACATGAACATGATTTTGAATGTGGGACTTGAATCCTGATAGACCCGTGCTCAAATTCCAGCTCCATACTACTTGCTATGTGACTTAAGACAAGGCACTTTTCTGAGCCTGTTTTCTCAATTCTCCAATTGTGTGAAGATGAACAGTAATTTTGCAAAATTCCTGTCACACAGAAATAAACACTGGCTATTATTATTGTTGGACTCAATAGGTGAAGAAAATGCAGTGGTGGGGACCCACACTGGACAGGCACAAGTTTGTTTTTAGGGAAACTGATCATCTGGAAGCCAGATCTCAGCTCTTAGACTAAGTTCAGATGGGATGTCAGTCTCAGAAAGAGGGGTGTGCAGAGCCAGAGCAGAAGACCCTATTTTGTGATGAAAAATGATAAACTGAGCAGGCAGCTAGTAAGAATCTAAGAAAAATTAGACACAGGCAGAAATCCATTTGAAAACTGAGACTCCAGGACTCTGGGTCTCAGCACAGCAGAAGCCCAGTGACTTACATGGAAGGCACTGCCAGGCCCTGCTGGTAGCAAAGGTGAACCTGAATCCTGCAGTGTGCATTTACCCTTTATGGTCAGGATTTATCCTGGGGAGCAAGAGTGTGGAGGAGCTTGAGATGAATTCTAACCAGATTCTCTCAGCATGAAAAGCCTGAAGGGGGTGTGGGTTGTATCTGGGTTGAATTTCCCTTGGCGAAATGCTGAGCAAACACCCTTGGCTCTGTCCCTGAGAAAAAATTCTGACTAAAACCCAAATTGCTTGTTTATTAGCAAATGTGAATAATGTACAAATTAAACCACCTGCTCCTGGTGAATTAATTTAGGTTATACTGCAGCTGGGATGGAGTGGCTGACGGTTAGTTAACACAATCATGCAAATTAACACACGCCTGACTTCTAGGCAGATCCTCACCGTCCACAGTAGGGGCCCTAAGGGAAATCAGGCAACAGACCTTAAAGAAAGCAATAATCTCTGCTTTATCTGTTCTGACAGTTTTCAGCTACTTTCTACAAGAGTCTTTTGGGGAGAATATTCAGTACCTTTTTTCTTAGCCCAATGATGCAGGAAGCAGAATATAAAATGTCAAAAGGGCTGGGCATGGTGGCTTACACTTATAATCCCAGCACTTTGGGAGGCTGAGGCAGGTGGATCACCTGAGGTCAGGAGTTCGAGACCAGCCTGGCCAACATGGAGAAACCCCCTTCTCTACTAAAAATACAAAAAATATTAGCCACGGGTGGTGGCAGGCACCGTAATCCCGGTTACTCAGGAGCCTGAGGCAGAGAGAATTGCTTGAGCCCAGGTGGCGGAGGTTGCAGTGAGCTGAGATCACACCACTGCCCTCCAGCCTGGGTGACAGAACTCTGTCTCTAAATAAATAAATAAATAAATAAGTAAAATAAAATGTGGAAAGAAGAGTTTAACAGTGGGTTTCTGGGACCTGGGTCCCTCACATGAGCTGGTGATGTTATTCTTGTGTGTCTCATTTTTCTCTCTGGGCTCCTGGGACTTCCCTGTAAGTGACCAGAATCGTTCTTGCTCTGTTGGGTTATTTCAGATTGCTAAGGAAAGACTGACCCAGACTTCCTTTGGTGATAGGCCTTACTTCTAGGACACAAGGGAAAGGGGCAGCATTAGGGCATCTTTCTTCATTAGCCACAGACACTCTGGGTCTCAACACAGTCAGGACTGGTGAATGGAGAACCCGAGTCATTTGCCTGAGCCCATACACATGTTCGTATGTGCCAGGAGAGACATTGGATGGGGTCAGCTTGTCACTCTGCAATATAGAGCACCTCTAGTGGGGTGAGTTGGTGCCAAGCCACCTCAGAGGTGGTTGGTCCCCTTGGCGAGCAGCCTGCATTGGTTGGGCACTCATCCTGGGTACCATCAGTTGTGGCCCAGGTAGCATGAATGGTCCACTAAATAAAAGTATTAATCCAAAGCTGGAGACAGAGAATGCTGTGCTTTAGGAAAATGTTCCTTAAAAGGCGGTTGAGGGCATGGCAGTTCCTCACCACATCATGGATTCTGCTCTAGAATATTCCTGTGTAGGGTAGGTGAGCTTTGGGCAAGACACATAATTGCGAACTCCAGATGGCCTAGGCCGGCAGAAAGGACGGCAGGGGATGCAGAGAAGGAAGTTCATCTCAGCTGTTCCCACCTTTGCCTTTTTGTTGTTACCTCTGGGTTCTGGCAGCCCCTTCCTCATTGTAAGTCCCTGAGCCCTGGCCCCACCTCATTCATAAGAAGGTCAGTGACCAGATGAGGCGGAAGCACACTTGGGGACTATTTTCATAGTGGGCAAGCCCTGGACTCTGCAGGTTGCCATTGCAGTCTCACCCTGCGTGTCCTGGTGGGGACATCTGTCTACCTTTGCAGGCTTGTCTCAGGCAAGAGAAGCACCGCTATCAACGGCACCAATGAAGGGAAGGGCAGGAGGGCAGCTTTACAGAGAAGCACCTTTTTAACATTCTTTTGTGAGGAGTTGGCTATAGCTTGTGATACATCCTTGGTGGAAGGAGTAGGGCATTTGGAGACATTGGGAAAGACTGCTGGAAGCTCAGGTTTAAATTTTTGCTTGGCTCTCTCTTGGCTGGCTGTGAAAGTTTTGGAAAATCACTTTACTTTTTTCTCTTCTTTTCTTCTCTTCTTGTCTCTTTTCTTCCCTTCCCTTCCCTTCCCTTCCCTTCCCTTCCCTTCCCTTCCCTTCTCTTCTTTCTTTCTTTTTTTTGAGACAATGTCTTATTCTGTCACCCAGGCTGGAATGCAGTGGCACTATCTTGGTTCACCGCAACCTCTGCCTCCCAGGTTCAAGTGATCCTCCCGCCTGAGCCTCCCAAGTAGTTGGAATTATAGGCACACACCACCACACCTGGTTAATTTTTGTATTTTTAGTAGAGACAGGGTTTTACCATGTTGGCCAGGCTGGTCCCAAACTCTTGACCTCAAGTGATCCACCTGCCTCAGCCTCCCAAAGTGCTAGGATTACCCGGGTGAGCCATTGTGCCCGGCCCACTTTACCTTTCTGATACTTAGTTTCCCCATCTATAAAACATGAATAATAACCTAATCTTTGAAAAATGTGGTAAACATAAAATGAAAATTCGTCAGAAAAGCATTTTGTAATCCTAAAATGCCATCCTCATGTTTTGTTTCCAGTTGTTACTTTAATCATGCTGCTTTTGCTCAATATGGCAGAAAGGTTTTTTTTTTTTTTTTTTTTTTAATGCAATATTGCAATGCCTCCAGGAAAAATAGGAAAAAAGATAAAGGTTAGAATATCTATTACAGATAAAAGCTAAGATATCAAGATAACTAACTGAATAATATTAACCCTTTCTCCTAACTAGTTATTTGAATCTCCATTTGGTAGTTAATTCCCCCAGGAATCCCATCAAACAGAAAATAATCAAATTAGAGCTTCACTTTGTTTTAAAGTTTGCATCACATCCTCTGCAGGTTGTTGCATGTTACAGTGAACATATGGGAGGTTGCATGTAGCATTAGTTAATTTTTGTTAAACACCTTGAAGAGAAGCAACTATGTGAACAGCTGCTAAATCCATATATCATACATGTGTATGACTCTACTCAATGTGTATAAACAAACAAACTGATCTAATTTAGAGTTGACATATAAAAATTGGTAAGGGATGTCACAGCCTAACATCAGTGAAGGCAACATGATTTTTTAAACACTCTTTAAAACGTTCTGCCCTTTCTCATGGGTAATTTGTCTGTTGCGTCCTGATGTTCCAGTTGCTCCGTTGGCTCTGTAAGCGGCATCAAAGCCTGAATTTCCCTGCAGGCGAAGGCACAGAACAATAATCCTCTGTGCAAACAGCTGCTTTGTTATGCTTGAGGTTAAAAATTGTGATGATGGCAATGTAAACTCAAAAAATCTCCAGCTTGATTTGAAAAATCTTGACAGGCTGTGTTGAGGAGGTCTCTGGTTTGCTGTATGGAGAATCTGCGTGCTGGGTCTCTGTTTGTTGGGGCTGCCATAATGAAGTGCCACAGGCTGGGTGACTTGAACCACAGAATTTTTTTTTTTCTCATAGTTCTGGCAAATAGCTGTCCAAGGTCTGAGTGTCAGCAAGGTTGGTTTCTTCTAAGGCCTCTCCTTGGCTTATAGAAGGCTGTCATATTAGTCCGTTCTCATGCTGCTAATAAGGAACTACCCAAGACTGGGTAATTTATAAAGGAAAGAGATTTAATGGACTCACAGTTCCACATGACTGGGAGGCCATACAGTCATGGCAGAAGGCAAATGAGGAACAAAGTCACATCGTACATGGCAGCAGGCAAGAGAGCTTGTGCAGGCGAGCTCCTATTTAGAAAGCCATCAGATCTCATGAGATGTATTCACTACCAAGAGAACAGTATGGGGGAAATGGTCCCCATGATTCAATTATCTCCATCTGGCTTGCCCCTGCCATGTGGGGATTATTACAACTCAAGGTGAGATCTGGGTGAGGACACAGCCAAACCATATTAGCTGTCATGTCCCTGTGTCTTCACATGGTCTTTTCCCTGTATATATCTGTGTCCTAATCTTCTCTTCTTCTTCTTTTTTTTTTTTTTTTTTTTGAGACGGAGTCTTGCTCTGTCGCCCAGGCTGGAGTGCAGTGGCGCGATCTCCGCTTACTGCAAGCTCCGCCCCCCAGGTTCACGCCATTCTCCTGCCTCAGTCTCCCAAGTAGCTGGGACTACAGGTGCCCATCACCACGCCTGGCTAATTTTTTTTTGTATTTTTAGTAGACGCGGGGTTTCACCGTGTTAGCCAGGATGGTCTCGATCTCCTGACCTCGTGATCCACCTGCCTTGGCCTTCCAAAGTGCTTGGATTACAAGCTTGAGCCACCGTGCCCAGCCTAATCTTCTCCTCTTCTAAAGGTACTAGTCGTGTTAGATTAGGGGCCACCATAATGGCCCCAATTTACTTTAATTACCTCTTTAGAGATCCTATCTCCAAATACAGTCCCATTCTAAGGTATTGGAGGGTAGGTCTTCAACATGTGAAGTTGGGGTGAGAGATAGACAGTTCCACCCATCACAGTGGGGGAATTTGTTCTTGGTACAGGGCATCATTCAGCCTGATAAAAACTTTTTTTCCCCAGTTTCCCAAATACTTGCTTTGTCCTATAGCATACATTTTTAAATTTCCAAAACCATTTCCAAATTGTCTTTGGGGCTGGTTCTGATAGGATGGAAGAGGGTTTCTCTGTCCTCTAAAGACTGTAAAGAGGTTACGTTTGGCCTCAGTGCACACTGGCGAGAGAATATCTGAAAAGTGAGGACATTTGGGAGTTGATGGGAAATGACTTCAGCCTGAACTGAACTCTCAGGCCCCTGTAATCACCACCAAGTCCCTAGAGCTGTATGGCTACTTGCATGGCCACCCAGCAACATCCAACAGAACAGTATGCAATAGTGGGAATGTTCTAGATCTGTGCTGTCCAATACAGTAGCCACTCACCACATGTGGCTACTAAGCACTGCAAATGTGATTAGTGCACCTGAAGAACTGAATTTTAAATTTTACGTGATTTTAAGTAATCTAAATCTAAATGGCTACATGTGGATAATTGCTGCCATATTGGACAGCACAGTCCTAGACCACAGATAAATAAGAGAAGCTCTGATATTTGTGAGATCCAGTAGGACTGGTCTACCATACCGTTCCCCCACCTACCACACACACTCCACACGCTCTGCTATCAATTCGAACTGACTTTTGGAGAAGGAAGCTATCGCAAAGGTTGGCTTGGGGATTCACTCCCTGACACTAGCTTCAAGTTGGGGGCCCCATAAAAGTGAGCCTGGTTTATTGCTTTGCATACAAAAGTATCCAAGAGACCAGATGAGCATAGATAGGAATGTTCCTTAGCCACAGTGGAACAGTTTCTTACTAAGAAATATAACTCTCTGGAAATATTAAACTGGCAGATCAGTTTAAAGCAATTTGCATCCACTGTGACTTCCTTTGCAACTACTACTCTGAGAACTAAAGCTAAGGGGCTCGGTCAGAATAGGGCTTTGGTCAAAATAGGAGGTATCCATAATGCCTGGTATTTTATAGCATGGGCTAGTCATACCCCATACTGTAAGCAGTTCAGATGTTTGGAAAATTAAGTTGCTTTTGCTCACTCTTATCATGCCTCTGACTCAAAGTACCAATTTGGAGCCCTACCATTTTTATTTGTTATTTCACTGAGGTAAGCAGGGTGGGAGCTGCCCAAGACAATGAAGGCAGTCATTACCCTTCATTGAGCTAAGTATATAATTTCCCCAGTGATGCGCTGGGTAATAACAAAAACTTATGTGAGATACATGTAGTGTTATATTCCCTGGGGCTTAATAGGGCTCTCAGTAAAATTGATTTTCTGAAATCTTGCAATATACCTCATCAAACTAAATGAAACCTGCACTGGTTTTTATAAGAAGTGATTGGATTCCATGTGATAAATTAACCCTCACCGTCAGAGAGGTGCTGGGTAATAGGCTGGTTCATTTCAGCCCTTGCAGCTGCCATCCAGGATTTGAATTTCTCCCCAGATCCTTATCTAATCCCCTCTGGGACCCGGAGGAGCTTCCACCCAACTGAGAACCTTGGAGGGCTTCGCTGGTCTGGCTGAAAATCATTTCTCCCAAAATGGAGATTTATCCCTGTTTCCACGGGAAGGGAGATTGCTGGTGATAGAGGGAGGGCCTTGGAGGTCAGAGAGCAAAGGTGAAGGCACACAGGAGTGCTGCGGCTCTGGGATAGTGGGTTTTGTGAATGGTCAGAATGGGGCTGTGTCTGAGAGGAAGACCACCTCTGCTCCTCTGCGATTCTCCCTTTAGCAGCATCAGTGGGTTATGTTAGGAGGTGTGAGGGCCCCTCCTGACCTGCATTTTTACCTTCACGTATTGTGTGTTTGTTTATAACACTCAGGTGGCTGAAATTAGCTTTGCCTCTCCAAGAGAAAACGACTGGCCCCTGAAACAGAGGCTTCCTCCATAAATAAACATGTGAATCAGGCCTCAGCAACCTAAAGGGGGCGTCTTCCTTTGGAAGGGAAAGTAAGTTTGACTGGGCTTTGATTCAGCTCATCCCTAGGAGACCAGTTCCTGAGGTAATAATAGCTTGAGGGAAATTACTCTGCGCAAATCCTAGGGGAGAAAGTTGGCTTCCTCTGTGAGGGTAACCAACATCCATTAAGCAGGGATACCTACACAAGCATTTCCAAAAGACCACAGAGTTTCACAACGATATCGAAATCCAGCTAACATTATGCACCAAGTGCCTGGGGGAATCAATGGCAAGATTGCTTACCTTGCAGAAAGATACCCTAGATGCGAGCATTGTATTGCTAGAAATCCAACTCTGTTTAGCATGGTTAATTTGGCAAGAGGAGGCAGAGCGGCTGAGAGGTGAAAATAGCAGGAGTTTAAACGAACAAGTGGTAGGGCCCCTTTCTAGACCCACCACAGCTCAGAGTAGATTAATTCTTGGCCCCACTCCCTTCTTCCTTTTCCTAAGGTCCTGCCCAAATTAATAAGTCTTGGGAAAAGCAAAGAACTGACAAGCTCCCCCCAAGCGGCCTGTGCAGTGTCTTGTTTTGCTGGAGGGTAATCTTTTCAGGGAGGAGAACCAAAGTCTGAGAGAGAGCTTTGGGGTTTGTTAACCATTTGGGGGAGGGAATAAGAAAAATAGGAGAGATGTTTTCTGTTTAGGAGTATAAGGAAGGCCAGTGTTTCCCAGCCCAAAGGAGTAAACTATTTCAGAGCCTGTAGGTGTCACAGAGGACAATTTTTCAATGGCAGAAAATAATGGGTCATATTTTACTTTCAGTAATTAACATTACCACATGACATGAGTTTGTTTTTGTTTTTTTTCCGAGTCAGGGTCTTGCTCTGTTGCCCAGGCTGGAGTGCAATGGCATCATCTCAGCTCACTGCAACTTCCGCCTCCCAGGTTCCGGCAATTCTCCTCCCTCAGCCTCCCAAGTAGCTGGGATTACAGGCGTGCACCACCACTCCTGGATAATTTTTGTATTTTTAGTAGAGACAGGGTTTTGCCATGTTGGCCAGGCTGGTCTCGAACTCCTGACCTCAGGTGATCCACCCGCCTCGGCCTCCCAAAGTGCCGGGATTACAGGCGTGAGCCACCGTACCCGGCCATGATATGGGTTTTGTTTGTAAAAAATGTTTTTAGTTTTGCTATTCAAGTTTATGTTTTCTCTATTAAAAAAATAAAAAAGATAGTGGCATGCAGTTGCTCCTGTCTGACTCCTTTCCTAGGTAGCTGCATTCTGATTTATTGCTGTAACCTGGGTGCTGTGCAGATGTCCTTGTGTATATTAAAAGCTCTGTGACTGTTGGTTGAGAGAACACAGTGCCAGGATTGCAGAGCTCTTCACTGTGATGCTGTCCAAGAAGCAAATGGTAACCCTGGGCAGGTTCAGGTGGAAGTCTATACCCAGCCAGTGGGGGAAGCCCCTGGGTCAGGTTGCTGGGCTGCTGTTAGTGCCTCTTCCTCTCTTTAGTGTCTCCAAATGAGCAATGCTACTGTGCAGTGACTACTTGCTGTTTGGCTTTGTCTCACCCTGTCAAGACCTAGAACATGACCCTTGGCACCTGGATGCCTTGTTAGGTTTGATGCAGGTTTTAGACTTACTTGAAATTCTCCATCTTTCATCTCACTTTTAAAATGGAGACAATGCACGTAAGAATCTGGGGTTAGCTAGGACCTGCTATCCCTTTATCTTTCTCTTTGACGTCAGTATTCTAAATATACTGAGGTATATGGTTGTGTGTGTGTGTGTGTGTGTGTGTATGCAAGAGAAAGAGAGACACACACAGAGAGAGAGAGAGAGAGAAAATCAGGAGAAGAATAATCTCTCCATGCTGTAACCTCTTTCTGTTTGCAAAGGACACCTTCAAAAAGAGCCCTAGCCCTTTGATAGCATGCTAAAATGTTCATTTTTAATTAGTTTCTACTTTCTTCATATTGCAGCAATAATCCTGCTTCCTAACTTTCATTTCTATAAATAAAGGTATTTAACAGAATTGTGAGGTATTTATATCCTCTGTACCTTCTGTTCTATCTTGCAAAAGCACATTATTCCAGGAGATGTGTGTGCTCTGACCTTAATCCAGAAGGTGCAAAAAGAAGCAAGTTTTCTACTACTTATGGCTTCTTGAGAGTTGAATATCTAGTTTCAAGACACTGGTGGGCCCAGAAATGGACAGAATGGTTGTTTGTCTGGTTCTTATGCCTCAGACTGAGCTTCTTTCAAAGGTCATGATGATCTCACAGACACACTAAGGTGGTGCGGAGCCAGCCCACACATGGGAGAACCAAGGAGAGCTTGTAAGTTTTATTGTGGCTGTAGGGCTCGGACAAGAGTACTCAGCCCTCTGTTTTCCCAAAGCTGCAATTGCCATCTTCAGGTCTAAGGCCACTTGGGAGACTTACCCAAGGAAGTAGGGAAGAAACACTGAGTTTTACAGGTCCCATTCCTCAATATGTATTTATTGAGCGGTAAAAAGTGGACATTGGTGGAAAAAGCACTGTTTCTTATACTGTAATTAAGCCCTATTTTGGTTTCTAATTTGAACAACATGGTCCACACTCCTCTGCTCATAGATGTAATGTGGCTAAAATGTTAGGGAGTGGGCAAAGAAAGGGGGCTGGGAGCAGTGGCTCAGCTCGCGCGGGGGTCACTGTCCTTGGTCCTGAACACAAACGTCATCGCATGTTGTAACATAGTCACATCTCATAACCCAGAGACACTAATGTCTCCTGTTCAACCTCTTGGATAAATCCTGAGTGAGGTAAAGGAAAAGGCAGTGGTAGCAGAGAATGCAGGAGGGTGTCAAAGAGATACAGCTACCAACGGAAAAAGAGTATTTTTATTTATAAGGATAAAAAGAGATTTTATTTGGGCAAAAGTGCTCATAGTTTCTCTTTTTAAAAATTATCTTTAAGGCGACAAAATGCGGTTTCTGTCCTGCTAGTGAAGAAATGTGGCTGTACCTTATGCTTTACGAAGCGGTTTATATTGTAGAATGTCTAGCTGGCTTTGTGTAAATTTGACAGTTACAAATAGTTTTTCTTCTGGGGTGTTCGTGTGAGGGTGCCACATGCCCCTGTGCCCCGCCACTCCCTGTCCTGTTCCCCCAGGATTCATCAGCCTGACACAGTCACAGTAGAGTAACTCCCTTGCTGGGATGTGCTCTGCCATGATCACTGTTCATTGCCCACAATCGATTCTTAGTTTATATTAAGGATTCATGTAAAAGCCCAGCCATGCTGTCAGCCTCCTCTCAGATATGCATTCTCTGCTCTCCCGTACACTTTTCTCCTAAGCTCTCAGAAGCATCTTTCATCTTACCACAATTCAACCCACAATTTCTTGGCCTTGGAAAGGGTTCAGTACAGAGAAGAGAAACCAAGAATAGCTTTTGGAAGTCTCATGCCATGGCTGACAACGTGAGTAGGTTTCTAAGGACTATGTCTTTTCAGATGGAAACCAAACTCAAGATGTTTTCAATTCCTTGGCAGTCTATCTTCCACCTTGACTTCCACATGTAAGGAAGTGTTTAAAAGTCTATTTACAACTCTTCTATAATGTAAGGGCAAATTATTTTGTTGCTGTGTTCATTCCTGGTTAATTGAGAAAATCATTCCGTTTAGCGAAGAGTAAAACCTCTGAGATTTTTCTTCTCATTTCTCTGCATGTCTGGGGAAACAGGCAGCAGTAAACAATCATGCCCTATTTTATTCCTAGTTAAATGAATTATCATAATACTAATTACTAGTAAAAACATCTGGTTTTGGCACAGCCTGACACAAGGATTTCTCAGTGCAAGATTTGATATTTGCCCTGAAATCTTAACCTTTGCTGGGCTTCCCAGCTCCTTAGGCTTACCCCTCTACTATTTGAACTCAAGACCTTCCAAAGCTGATAGTACTTTCAAATTTAGATAAGCTATCCTATAAGAGACTTTTTCTGGTTACTGATATACACAATACCTTTTTGTATGTCTCTATTGCTTGTTTAATTTTCCATGGAAACCATTTGCATGAAAACAAAGTTTGGTTCCTTACATCAGTTCCTGTTGCTTCTCCCAGTGTGACCACCTGAGATGATCATCCAGTCGCTGTGGAATTTAGCAGGATGCCACTGTGAGAGTAAGACACCATCTGGAGGATAATGCTCTGAATCTGGGGGAGGGTGGTGGTGGTGGTGGCTAAAGCTCTTGTCAGATTGCAAGCTTGTTTAAAAGCATGCAGTTCCTGAAGTCTGAGCCAACTTCAGTTCTTCCAGGGGAAGGTTTTAATGACAAAGAACAATTAAAGCCATGTATCTCAAAGTGTGGTCTGGGGACCACTTCATCAGATCCACCTGGGATCATTATTAAAACACAGATTCCTGGGTTATACCCTAGACCTACTGAATCAGAACTTCTGGCATTTGTATTTTTATCAAATGCCCCCAGTAATCATAAAGGGGATACTAAAGTTGGAGAACCACTAGATCTGAATATATGGATATTTTTTCAAGGAAAATAACCTTTACCCCAAGGTTGTTCATCTGGTATCTGGAAATCTGCTTAAGAATTCTGGGCATTGAAGAGATCTGCTTAATGTACTGATGCTGATGTGTCTCAGCACACAAGCCTGCTCCTGGTGGTGAAAGCTGCAGAACTGGTTAGGCAGTAAAGCTGTTCTGGGGCCCAACTTGTCACACAAAACAAAGTCAATGTGACCAACAGTGTGATGCAGGCAAAGTTTATGGACCACAGATCAGGAGATTTGGGCTCCAGACCTGGCTATGCCATTATAAAATGCTCAGCCTTGGCCATGATGATGTTTCCCATTTGGGCCTTGGTTTCCAAATCTGTAAAATGAATTGAAATAGGTCTGTAGTTTTTGTTCTGGTTTTTTTGTTTGTTTGTTTTTTGTTTTTTGTTTTGTTTTTGTTTTTTTACAGCCCTAAGATCTCAGGAAATTCAAGGGACAATGAGGAGGCTGAATGGGCAGTTCATGCCTACTTCAATCAGAGAAGCTCAGATCTCTTCTGTATCAAACTTCCACAAAGATTAATTTTGAAAAGAGAGATCTGTTGCTAAAAAAGGAAAAAAGAAAAAAAAGAGAGAAAGAAAAAGAAAGGAAGGAAAGAAGGAAAAGAAAGAAAGAGAAAAAAGGAAAGAAAGAAGGAAAGAAAGAAAGGAAGAAAATAACTATATGATTCATTAGAGGTCTTCTAGCATGATTCTGAGATAATTTTTTAGTGGGTTCTAGTTGGTTTACCTGGGAAAATACATTATTCCTCTCTTTAAAACACAGGATTATGAAAGATTACACCAACTATTTTGCATGCCATGTTACAAAATGTTAAATTAACATTTGCAATTTAAAAATAAGTCAGGGATATAAAAGTTCCATTTCCCCCCTAAGAATACACTTTAGAACATTCTATCGAAGAAGAGTTGGGGCTTTCCCAACTGCATGATATTTTATGGATATTTAAAGGTAATAGATAAATTCATAACACTGCTAGGCTTTTCCTCAAAGGAAAACAGCAGGGGTTGATGAAGTCTGAAGTGTTTGAGCATGTTGACATTAATGGCTAATACTGGGGTTTGGAATGTATGTGGATTTTAATTTTCTGTGCAGGCTCTGGTCCACATTAATAATGGATAATCAAGAGTTGATTGTTCTTTGAAAATACGTGCTTAATACTGGTTTTCCCACCCTGTCAGTCAGGCTGGAGAACAGAGCTGTGGTGAACGGAGAACGGAGAGGGTCGGACCAAATCCCATCCATCCATGGTTGAGCTGAGAGATGCTGGCAAAGTTCGCCAATCTTTTCCTGCTTCATTTTTACCCAGCTGAAAAGCAGAGAAAAGATTCGTAGGTAAGTAGATTTTCCATGTTAGAAACTATTCTGAAAGTTCATGGGTGGCCAGGCGCGGTGGCTCATGCCTGCAATCCCAGCATTTTGGGAAGTTGAGGTGGGCAGATCACTTGAGGTCAGGAGTTTGAGACCAGCCTGGCCAACATGATAAAACCCTGACTCTACTAACAATACAAAAAATTAGCTGGGGATAGTGGTGCACACCTGTAGTACCAGCTACTCTGGAGGCTGAGGCAGGAAGGCAGGAGAATCGCTTGAACCTGGGAGGAGGAGTTGCAGTGAGCCGAGATCATGCCACTGCACTCTAGCATGGGAGACAGAGTGAGACTCTGTATAAAAAAAAAAAAGTATTAGTTTGTTAGTATTGCCTTAGCAAACGAAATACCACTTAGTCATAGGAAACACTGAGTAGCTTACACAACAGCTCACAGTTTTAGAGTCAAGAACAAGATTAAGGCATAGACATGGTTGCTTCCTTCTAAGACCTTTCTCCTGGGCTTGCAGATGGCTGTCTTCTGATGATCTGGTATCTTCACATAGTGCCTCTGTGTGTGTGCCCCTGTCTGATCTCTTCCTCTCCCTCTCGCCCCCACCCTCCTCTCTTTACCTCCCCTTTCCCCTTTCTCCTCTTCCTTATCCTCTATTTCCTCTCCCTTTCCCTCTATCCTCATAAAGGACATCAGTCAGATTGCATTAGGGTACACCCAAACAGCCTCATTTTAACTTAATTACCTATTTGAAGACCCTATCTCCAAATGCAGTCACATTCTGAGGAACTGGCGGTGAGGGTTTTCACATATGAATTTGGTCACGGGGGATGGGAAACAATTTAGTTTTTTTTTTTTTTTTTTGAGACGGAGTCTCGCTCTGTCGCCCAGGCTGGAGTGCAGTGGCCGGATCTCAGCTCACTGCAAGCTCCGCCTCCCGGGTTCACGCCATTCTCCTGCCTCAGCCTCCCGAGTAGTTGGGACTACAGGCGCCCGCCACCGCACCCGGCTAGTTTTTTGTATTTTTTAGTAGAGACGGGGTTTCGCCGTTTTAGCCAGGATGGTCTCGATCTCCTGACCTCATGATCCGCCCGTCTCGGCCTCCCAAAGTGCTGGAATTATAGGCTTGAGCCACCGCGCCCGGCCAACAATTTAGTTCTTAACAGTGAGTTAGTATGAACAGGGAATTTTGAGCTGTACTGAATAATTACTAAGTGTTATTACTATTATTACTAAGTTGCCATTACTTAGGATGCGTTTTGCCCTAAATAATTACTTTTGAATCAGCTCATCCGGAATGCTGGTCTCCAAGTTACTGCACAGAACAGGCCAATTCTGGCCACTGCCTGGTATGAAGAGTGGCTCAGTGCCTCCCTTCTAAGGAACATCTGGATAATGGGGATGTGGCTGACCAGGCCTTTTAAGTTGCTGTTTTTATAAATTGTCCACATATTGATGTCATTTACTTTTGTCCATTCAGCATAAGGTATTTAATGATGAGATTATTTAAATTTTATTTTGAGATGAGGGTTCAAGCCACAAAAGTTTTTTGAAAGATACCAAACAAATAAATAATAATGGTTTTGCCAGAATAAGGATTTTAACAGTGGGACAGTAAGTCATACTCTGATTCGTACGGGAAGGATAAAAATAGCCTGACAACAATGGGGAGTTATGAAAAGTGCCTATTGAGCGGTGACTGAAAGCCCAGAAGGGCTGTAAAGGGAAATGAATGCTTATCTAGCGGGTGCCTTCCACGCTCATTTGCAAGTGCATCTCTTTCTGGGACGGGCATCTACTGGTGCTCAATAAATACTGGGTGATTGATTAACAGAAAAAAAGATAAGCTGAATATGCAGCTGCAATCTCAGACTTCTGCTTTTAATATTTAAAGAAGTCTGAATTTAAGCCTTCCTGTGTCATAATAGCTTAACTTTGGAGCACGGAAGAGAAGCTGTCCCCTGCTTCTCAGAGATGCCTGTGGTTTCAGTGTAAATGACAATCAAGGCTGATCTGTGTGTCCAGTTCCAGGAGGACTTAGGCATTAGGCATGTGTCCAGAACAATTAAATGCTCGCTAGCACCCTTTTGACTCTAATTTTGAAATTATTTTCTTGGGCATGTATATTGGAGAATAAACCCTGTCTATATCATCTAATGGCCGCTTTTCTAGGGCCCAGGTTGTCATGGAGGGGATGGAGATTCTGAAACCTTTTCACTGTCATGACACACATAGAAAATGATGTTTTTATGGCATACTGAGATGACCAGATATGTTAATCAGAGTCCAGTTCAGGACATCAGAAACCACTGTAGTTATAGTAGCAGACAGAGCTGAATATGGGGAATTGGTTGAAAAAGCATTAGGACTGAGAAAGTACAGAAGACAGAAGTAATCCAAATGGAGGAATTGCAGCTGCCTCCTTAAGACTGGGGAAAAGAGGAGAGAAGTTTGGATTATCAGACCTTGGAGCTTGGAAAAGGGTCCCAGGGAGCTAGGACCAGTCCTCTGAGCAGGGGTTGCTGCTTGGGGACCACTGGTACTTTAGGAGCTTGGAGGATGGAGCCCAGGGACCCGGGAACCTGCTTCTGGGGAGGGGCACTGCCTGGATGCTGCTGGTACCTCCGAGGGACATAATAAGGCTGGTTCTGGGAGGATAGGGAAAAGTTGGAAACTGGAATCCACTGCTGCTGTGGGGCTAAAGAGCCAATGCCAGGTTACCACTGCCAGGAACAGCCAGCATGTGGGAAGGAGCAAGTCTTCTCTGCCACCTCCTGCCTCCTAGTCTCCCTTCAATGCCTCACTTGAGGACCATCTGGGGAGTCATCTGTAAAAGGAGAAATGTATTTGCAGCCCCCCAGCCCCAGCATCACAGATCCAAGTACAGAGGGTAAGTTTGGAGCTGGGAGGCAGTAGCTTCATGGTTAGCTCCCAGGGCTACCAGCCCAAGATGTGGCCACCCCAGGTCCTACACTCCTGCCCCTCGGATTGGTAGGGGAGCATCATATCTCAGCCTACCAGTAGCCTATTAGGTAAGTGCTGGTTTAGAGACCTAACTGTCAGGAAAAACACATGGGATCGCGTTGTGGGGAGAGGATGCTGCATGGGGACGTAGCGAATGTGATGAGATGGGGGGAACCTCAGTGGGCCTGATGCAGGGATGGAAAGAGCCAATGGTTAAGCGTGGGCTCTGGAGACTGACTGCAGAGCTGAATGCCGGTTCTATCCCTGACCTGGGCCAAGCTGCTTAACCTTCTTGAGCTTCATGGAGCTGCTGTGAGGATTAAATGAGATAATCCAGGTAAAGTGCTTAGCCCGGCACTTGTCACAGGGTGAGCATTCAACAAGCGTTAGTCCCTATTACCGGAAAATTTGTGGAACTTGTTCACCCACTTCTCTGTGATGGTGATTACTGTGCATGCACACGATGACTTATTTTCTCATCCTGACAGGTCTGTGCTACCCGAGTCCTGCATGGAACACAATGTGATCTGTACTGGCTAGTTAGATAATTCATCTTCCATTGCAAATCTAATAGGGAGAATGGGTCTATATTGTGTCATTTTACCCCAGGCGGCCACTTCTTACCCTAATTAACAGAGTCAGTGCCCATTTAATCTAGAATCTTAATTTTCTCTATCCTTTGAGTTAGTACCATAGCCCCTTAGTTATGAATGCTGACATTAGAGCAGGCCATAGTCTCAGTTCCTTATTACTATTCTTGGCGACTGTGAGCATTTAACCAAATGCATGATTATTTACAAGGCTGGCTTTCTGGTATGCTTTGGGGAAGTACCAGTCTGTAAGATCGTGTGGTGTCTTTAAGACACCCCCATGCCAGAGAGACCACTTATGGGACTGGTACAATAAAACCCACTTCAGTCTGAGCTTATCTCATGCTCTTGTCCCATGCCTGTTCCTGTCCCCCAATGGCCAGCAGCTGTCCTTGGGCTTCAGGTTTTAGCCTTGGCCTGAACAGTCAACAGTTCTCTGATGTTACTTTTGGTTGGCACCCAGATATGCTCTTATCCCTAACCTGGGCCTTTCCTGGATTCTAAATCTATCCAGTGGCCTTGCCTGGGTCAAAGAAGGGGGTTGGGAGAGGAGGGGATACCCAGATGGGGATGATACTCCTTGTTTTTTGGAAGGTACCTAAAATCTCACTGTTAAAGATACATTGCTTTAGACTTTAGGCTGCGGTGCAGAATTTGGGATGTTAATAGTTTTTACTTGGAGATGGGAAAGGGTTTTGTGATGGAAGCATTTGGGAAACAATGGTTTAAACGAAGTTAAAAAGGCCTTTTTAACCCAAGTCTTCTCCCAGCTGTTAAAGTGTTGATGTTAATTGGTGAACCTCCAAGAAAGATAGTATGCGGCAGTTTTCCAAAATTTGTGTAACGGTCAACTCATGTTTTGAAGGAGTAGTGCTTGGGACTGGAAAGTATTGCCTTTAGGCTAGGCATTGACTTTCTGTTATGATCTCTTTCTCTTTCTTAGTGTCTTCCTTCTAAATAAAAGTACTTCTGGAAGGAAATATCTACAAAGTCACTATCACTTTAGTGAGAATTAGCCTGACTAGTTTCCAGGCATTTTGGGTTCTTCCTTTACAGAGACTCTCACATTAGCTCTTCCTTTCCATCTCATCCCTACTGTCTGCCCAGGCTTGGCCTGGCAGGTTGTGTGAAAGAGGTGGATCAGAAGGGACAGATGTGGGACACCTGACTCCTCATTTTCCTTGGGCTTCCACCTGATCTCCTGTTGCTTATCCCTTTCCTTCTCAGGTCAGTTTAGTGGCTTGGATTTAAACCATCTAAAGCACTTGCTTGGCTTAGGTTAAGATGACAAACTGTTAGTGCTGCAGAGACTTTTCAGTAGAAAGGATGGGAGGTTAAATGCCAGCGGCTCCTGACTCCCAAGCCAGGGCTCCTCTGCCCTGCACTGAGCTGCCCCATGGTACTTCCATGTCCTTGATCCCACAGAACCACCTGTACTTTAGAAGGATACAGAGGCCTCCTGGGTTTGGCAGATGAAGGCCCTGGGGTAGGCTCTGGTGGAGGTTGACAGTTTCCATCTTTGGAGATGGGCTCCTGAGTGGCCTTCAACACTCTCAAGCCCAAGGGACCTCTCTTTCTTGGGTGCAACACAGACAAAGCCCAAATCCCTTTCCGTGTTCCCCATCACACAACCCAGACACATGGAATTTTCAAAGGGAAATTGACTTCAAAATGAAGGGAAATCAAAGGGAAATACACCATGAAAACAAAAAAAAACAAAACAAAAACACACGTGTATACACGAATGACAACAAAAGAAGCAAGAAAAAAAAAAGAAAGAAAAAGAAGAAGAAAAGAGAAAAAGGAGAAACCTAAGAACAGTTGACTTCAAAGCTCTGGGCTGCAGCCACCCTGGCCAAGCTCCAGTGAGATTCTTTGAGTCTGTGCGAGATGAACTGTTTCTTGGTGACAGTGAAACCTCCCCTTCCGCAAGGACCTCGTGCTCCAGCCCTCCTCCTCTGCATTATTGATTTTTAAAAAACACACACCAAAAACCCAGCCTCATTATGGGGTCCATTTGGCAGTAACTTCTTTGGACTGAGTTCAAGACAAGCCAATGCTGCACTCAAATATTTCTCTGGAATAAATCTATTTCCATCCAGTGTGCACCCGGACTTAGCTCTCTGTGGTCCCCAGACCCCAGAGTCCTCCAGGCTTCATCTACCTGCAGCTGTTCCCCCTGTTCCCAGCTCCCTGCAAACAACAAATAAACAAAATAGCTGCACCTTTAATTTATGGAGCACTCAAGGTGGTGCCAGGCACCACGTTCGAATCTTCACAGCAGCTTTCAGAGAACGATTCCATCGTTATAACCTGAATTTTAAGAAGTGAGGAAGCTGAGGCTCAGAAAAGCTAAGATGAATGCCCTAAGACAGCTAATAAGCCAAGAGGGCTGGGGCAGCAGCCCTGTCACTCTGACTCTGCAGTCAGAGCTCACAACTACCCCCTTGCGCCTTGGGGTAGAGATAGCTGGGCTTGCTTCTTGCTGAACTCCCTGGAATTCTGCCTGCGGTCACTTGGGAGGTCACGCAACAGAGAACGAGGCCTGAGCTGAGAATGGAGCCCAGCCATAGATCTCTTGTAGCTGTCTATGCACTGTGGCATTTCACCCCTGGCTTCACTCAATTGAAATCTTTCTCATTCACATATGACACACTGCAGTTCAAAGTTCATATTTGTAAGATCAAGCCTATAAAACTGGCACGTTGTGAAGGAACTAATTAAAGCCAAGCATGTCAACATCACTTAATAAAACACCTCTTCAAACCCAGGGGTTGGTAGAGTTAAGCCCCTATGGGAGACATACACCCAACACCCCAGTCACCGTCAGAACAAGAGGAGGCCTGTGTCTCAGGCCTCTTGGCAGAGAGCCCTCGTGGACACCCCAGAAAGAACAACAGATCATAAATCTTGAAGGCACCTCTCAGAGATGAATAGTACCCCAGCATCCACATCAGGCATCCTGAACTGGTCAGGGCCTAAAACACAGTCCGCTCAGCAACATGTGGCTCCCAGGAGCCATTTGTGCAAGCCTGTGAAGTGTGCCTGTGGGCAGGAGGTAGCAGAATTGATGCAAAGGGTTAGGACAAAAATAATGACAGTTCTACTGGGAAAGGTGCATCTAAAGGGCTGGGACAAACTCAAAGAGCTTAATTTTTGGCCTTCTCTGGTGGGCTGCCCTGTGACCAAGGGCTTTTGGGTAGCTACAAGGGCAAAAACTCTAAAACTCAGTTACTATTTAAAGCCTCTATGTACCACATTGCAGGCAAGAGGGAGGGGTTGGGCAGAGCAGGAGAAACCCTAATCCATGCCCCATCAGGCTTAGGCAAGACTCTTGCCCCAGCCATTCAAACAACAGAAGGTGGACTTCTCTGATGGAGAAGGGCAGAGTTTCCTTCTCAGGAACTGAGGCGGAAGGAGAGGGCACTGCCTGGCATCCTCCTGGCAGCCATTCACCCAGGCTACTGCAGCAGATTCTGCTTTTGGACTCTAAGGGAACTGCAGGATGCTTCTGCAGAAGTTTCCATGGACTGTGCGCCCTTTACTTTCACCCAGGGCTTTATTCCAAGTGCACTCTCTTTCCCTGAGGGACAGGGCAATGCTTTGGGTTTTGGTGATGAAGCACTACTCAGCAACAGGACAGAAGGACAGACACCAGGTTTGCATGGAGGAGGGGGAGACAGACAAAGCTGGAATGCTGTCATGTCTGGCTGGTGTGTGGGCAGCTTCTGTCTACACAGACACAATTCTTATATCTACACCACCCTGAAAAATGGATCAAACATGGATCAAACGAATATTTTATTTGCATCTGTGATTTTCAGAGGCAGAGAGGAGGTCAGTGAGGATTTTGGAGGCAAAAAGTAAGGCTGAAAAAAGTTGGATTCCTGGAGATGGTTAAAAGACAGCACAGGGGGCCGGGCATGGTGGCTCAAACCTATAATCCCAACACTTTGGGAGGCTAAAGTGGGCGGATCCCTTGGGGTCAGGAGTTTGAGACCAGCCTGGTCAACATTGTGAAACCCCTGTCTCTACTAAAAAGAGAAAAATCAGACAGGCATGGTGGTGGGTGCCTGTGGTTCCAGCTACTTGGGACGCTGAGGCAGGAGAATCACTTGAACTCGGGAGGCAGAGCTTGCAGTGAGCCGAGATCATGCCACTGCACTCCAGCCTGGGTGACAGAGCAAGACCCTGTCAAAAAAACACAACAACAACAACAACAACCAACCAAACAAACAAACAAAACAGCACAGGGAAACAGGGAACAGCCTGAAGGGGGATGCTGTTTGGGGGAGGGAGAGGGAGTGGAGACGGCCAGTGAGTTGGTGACTGTGACCACAGATGTTGCCACCTTCACAGGGGTGGGGAGGGATGCCCCTACTTGCAAAAATTTGTTAGAACGCAGTAAGACTAGTTCCTTCAGAATAGACAATACCTAAACAATCCGTTCCTTTATTAAGCATTTTTGTTTCACAGTGATCCACCAGGAATAGAGATGAAAACAATCTGGTTTTTGTCTCTGAGGAGTTTGCAGTTGAGAGCCTTGCTGTGGGAGGCATCTTTCTGAGGTGTTGGAGTTGTTCTGTAATTCTGCATTGCCCAATAGTGTAGCCACTGACCACATGTGGTTACTGAGTACTGGATTACTGGATCTGTGGCTAGTGTGACTAAGGAACTAAATCTTAAATTATATAAATTATAATAAAATGAAATTAATTACAATTTAAACAGCCACACGTGATGAGTGGCTATTGTATTGCACGACATAGGTTGACAGGATTTACCAATCAGGATGCTTTTGGCTGTGAGTTGTAGAAGACACAACTCAAAATGGACAAGAAGTCCAGGGATGGCGTGGTCTCTGGGCTGGTTCAATGACATCGTCAATGATCCAGGTCCTTTCCATCTTTGGGTTCTGCCTTCCTCAGTGTGTGGCTTTTGTCCACAAGGTGATTGCAGCACCTCTGTGTGTTCATGTTCCCACAAAGCAACATATGTATATGTACGCTCTTCCCTTTTGTGCCTTGCTAGGAGTAAACATTTCTTAGAAGTCCCCTTGCCCCTTCCCCAACAGCATGAGACCACATCACATGCTGTGAAGCACCGGACATGTGACTGAATCCCCATGCCTGGAGACAGCAAGTGAGCTCACACGCCTGGGAGAGGAATGACCCAGCCCCTCTGACACACCTGACTGCCAATACTCAGCCAAGTTGTGTTGTGCTGCCAAGGAAGAAGGCTTGTGAGAGATGCTGGGTATACAATGGCTGGGACTGGCCCAGTGGAGATTTCAACATGTATATAATCCTAACACACACAAAATAGAAGGGCTCTAAATGAGATATGAAAAAAGAGCTATGGTAGCACAGAGGAGAGAGTGATGAAGTCTTCCTGGGAGAGTTAGAAAAAGTGTCACAGAAAAGGTAACTTTGAATTGGGCCTTCAAGAAGAGGATTAGAAGCAGTCACTTGACACAAGTCTGGAAGCTAAACTTTGCCCTAGGTGAGCACATTTTCCCACTTCTCTAGTGGATGTGAAGTTCTTCAGGTTGACTTTCTTTTGAGAGATGATTGTACCATCTGCTTGGCACAGTCCTTCCTCTCTCTCTCTCTCTTTCTCTTTAGAAAACGTATGGAAAGATCTGTTGAGTCAGCAATGAAACACATCCCCATTGTTTTGCTATATACAGCCACCATCTATCCATCTATTCATCCACCTACCCACACACTCAACCCTTCTCTGACTCGACTTCCTTTTCTTAGAAGGGCAGAGGGAGGAATATCTGCAAGTGAGAGGCAGAGTACAGAATAAGCATGAGAGCAGAGACACATGGACACACACCATTCAAGACTATGAAAGTACTGTAATGGTGTCATACTGCCGTAGGCCTACAGGACTCCTGCCCATGCTGCCTTCTAGGGGACATCCTTTCCTACTGACACCTTCAGGAGGTCCCTGGAAAATGACATCTCATTTGCTGCTAGTGGGTATGATTAGGCCTAGGGCTCAATTAAGCTGATGACTGAGTGAATCCTTCAAAAGTCAGGCAGGTGGTAGTAAATGAAAACCTTTAGCAATAACAACAAAGATGGCTATCTGCCCCAAGACGCTCTCATCATTTTCTTCCTGAGCATCCCCCGTTCCTGTCTTGAAGGTGGCTCAGTTTCATCACCAGCCAGGGACTGAGCTGTCTCTGCTGGCCAGGTCTGGGGCTCAGCCTTCAGCTCTGTGAGCATCTACATCCTCTTCAGGGAAACCAGCCAGGGAAACAGTCATGTTCTTGCCTCAGCTGTGGCATCTCATGAGCTCCATCATAGCCCTGGCCAGCAGCAAGGAATTTTTCCATTGATTTAGTGAGACATTTGAGAGCAAAAGGGATCCAGAAAAGTCATCTACATAATTTAAGACATTTTCCCACATAAGTACATGCATGTGCACACATTTACTCACGCAGGCACACACAGAGCTTGAGTGCTATGGGCTGTTGAAGGGTTAATTCTTTCAGCTATTGCTTTTTCTCCCTCCATTCACTAAATTTTGCTGTGAAAATGTGGATGACTGAACAAGAAGAGTTAAGTGGTCTGATGTTGGGAAATAGAGTGTGAGGGAAGTTATTATGCCAACAAAATGTTGAGAGTCTTCTAATTTTTAGCCAATTGTTTAAAAGACGACAGACGGTAATGTTTATGAGATGTATAATTCAAGGCAAATCTGTCCAGATAGAGAGGAGAAAGCATCTTTAACTTGGCTAACAAATGTTGAGCTGCATTCAGATAAATAAAATCAACAAAACCCAAGGCACATAATTCCAACATTGCAGAGATGGAAAATAATTTTTCTTAAGAAGAAGAAAAAGAACTGCAAGAACTATATGTACTTGAATAAGAAATTTTGATTCTTCCATCTTTCCATGCTATAGTTACATTTTTGGTCTCAGGTGAAGACAGGGTAGACCTCAAATCTTGAATAGTTGAGATTTTTCGACAAGGTCATGCTGCATGCCAGTTTTTCAGTTTCCCCCAATTTTTGCTTTGAGCCAAATAACATGATCTTTGTTTCATTAATATTTAAGAGTAAGTTAGATTGTGCCAGATGATCTTAAAGCTCATTTAAATCAGCTTGAAGATAATATTAAGCTTTCTCCCAGCATAATCTACTACCATAAGTGATAGTGTCATCTGCATATAGATGATGGGCTGGATATGATAATGAATAGCCAAGATTATCGATATAGAAAGACAACTGCATTTGATTTCAGATAAATCTATCAAGGATCCATTATTGTGTTTCCAGAGTTAAACATGCATTGTTTTTGTCCAAATATTCTAAAAAAAAACCACAAAATGTTTTTATGAAATGAATCCTTTATTGTGTTAGAAAGAGAGGGGGAAAGTCCACAAATTATACACATATTGTTTTGCAAATACAATAATTAGAGTTTGCACAGATCATTACTTTATTGGATTGAAGAACTGTCTCTTGGCAATTACTGCTTCTCCTTCCTTTTTCTCCTTTTCCTCTTCCTTTTCCTTTAGATAGTAATGAACAATCTAAACTATCCTTCATTTGAGAGTGGCTTGAACACATTTAAATTGCCATAGGCCTTTGGAATTCCTCCCCATGATATCTTCTAGGTTACACCTTTTCATACTCTGAAAACATTTGATCTTAATAAATCACATCTTTCCTTTTCACTAACCTAAAACTTACTGATATGTCTCATTTGAATAAAGTAAAGCCTCTGGATAACTATGTGTTAGATAAGATTTGTAAGAGTTAAATTAAGGACATCCTTTTCTCTCCTAAGAGACTATTTTTAAAGTCAAAAGGAAAAAAATGAAAAAAATTGACAAAAAGAAGAGTCAATGCCAATAAACACATATTGATCTGTGTGTGGTTGATGGTACAAGCCTCTGGCTGCAAATACAGCCATTTTTATTTTCTTAGCAGATGCAGCTATGCAGGATAGTGGTCATTCTTCCTTTTCTCCTCTCTCTCCCTTTCTCCTTTTATCTCTAGTGCTCCATCCTGCATCTTCCAAACACAGTGGAATCTCTGTACCACATTCAGGCGTTTTTGGAGGTGGTCTTGAAGTCTTAAAGCTAGCAAAGAGGGTGAAAAGTGCTGTTGGGCAGGAAAAAGGTGTTTTTCCACTTTTCCAGTTCAGCAGAGTCAGTCACTGCTCTGGGTCCAGGCAACTGGACCCTTGGGGAAACACACCATGAAACACACCAGTAAGGACCACATGGGCAACTATGTGTTTGATTTCTCTGTACATCTCCTTGCACAGCTGCTGGGATATAAGAGATACCCAATGTTTGTTAATTGAATGAGTAAATGGGAATATCATGAACTTAGCGGAATTCTGGTGTAGGAGATAAGGACTTACTGCTCATCTATACACCATGGGATATGTTCAGGCAAGCAAACATCCTTCCTCTTCTGGGACCCCCAGCTTTGCACACACTTGAGGAATCTCTCTCTCTCTCTCTCTCTCTCTTTTTTGATGGAGTCTCACTCTTGGTGCCCAGGCTGGAATGCAATGGCGCAATCTCGGCTCAGTGCAGCACCTCTGCCTTTCGGGTTCAAGCGATTCTCCTGCCTCAGCCTCCCAAGTAGCTGGGATTACAGGCACCCGCTACCATGCTGGGCTAATGTTTGTATTTTTAGTAGAGATGGGATTTTGCCATGTTAGCTAACAGGAGTCTTGAACTTCTGACCTCAGGTGATCTGCCCACCTCAGCCTCCCAAAATGCTGGGATTACAGGTGTGAGCCACCGCTTCAAGCCGAGGAATCGCTTCTTTGACTTTTCAGTCCTTTGAGACAAAGGAGAGCCTGGGGCAGAGTTACCTAAAACTGTTGTGAGGCAAGAGGAACTAAGGGGACTCCAGGTATGGTGAGGAGATCTAGAGTAGAAGTCAAACCAAATTGCTCTGCAAAAATCACCCAACCTCACGTCTTCATGCCTTGGCCCAGTAGCTTTTGCCTAGAATATTCTTGTCTATATAGGGAATTCCTACTGTTTTTCCTTAAAGATTCTGCCCCAAATTTCACCCTCCTTCGGAAGTTTTCTGATCCTTCTTGGCAACATTACATCTTCCTTCTCCGCTGATATAGTATTTTGTGTATGACTTTTTTTTTTTTTAACATTGGATATTTATTTTCAGGTGGCTGTTTTCCGCACTAGACTGTGTCTTCTGGAGGGTATATTTTATTTATCTTGATTTGTTCTATGCTTAGCATAGTGCCTGAAACATGGTAGACATTTTAAAGAGATTTGCTGAGTGGGAATGACATTACAAAGCACTGAGAATGCATAACGGAGAAAGTGACGGCAGGGCCACCCTGGACAATTGTGTAAGTTGTGAACTGCACATCTGGATGCAGTGGTTCTCACCTCTGGATCCCCAACATCTGGGTGGAGAGATGAGGAGCTTTGGGCTCAAAAAGATGTTACCTTAGGGCCCTTCTGTCCCTTTCCTCCTGGTCCGCAGGGCTCTGAAATGGTTTAAGTTCTTGAGGAGACCATGCCTTCCAGGACCAAATGAAGACCGTTTTCCCCCAAATCCCCCCGTCTGTACCTAGTGTCTCGGGTTTTCCCAATAGATCGCAGTCTTGATCTTTCATTTCTTCAGTAAACAAATAGCTTGGAGGATTTTTATGTGTTTTAGTTAAAGAATAATATTGAGAACAGATTTTTCCTGTTAGGATTATTTGAAGAGACTAGAAAGTAGAAAATCACTGTGCCCAGTCAGGTGGAGGGTGGGAGTTGGGTGGAGGGGAAAAGGTTGCAGAGAGAATATGTTAAAGACCAAGAAGACATCCCTCAATGCCAGGGGCCTGCCCTGTTAGCTCTTCCTGGGTAGGAAATAAGCAAATGTGCACACGTGAACTTGAAAAACAGCTAGGTTTTAATCACCGTGGAAGGGAGGCTGGGGTTGGGAGAGGTGGTCTTAGAGGGCAAGGCTGTTCAGGGAGCTGGCTCCTGTCTTTACTGGCTGAATGTCTGTGTCCCCCTAACATTCATATGTTGAAACCTTACTGCCCAAGGTGATGGTGTTGGGAGATGGGGCCTGTGGGAGGTAATTAGAATTGGATGAGGTCATTAGGGGAGCCCTCATGAATGGGATTAGTGCCCCTTAAGAGCCAGGAGATTTACTCCCTCTCTCTGCCCTCCACCACATGAGGAGACAACCAGAAGCTGGCAGCTACCAGAACCTGACCCTGCTGGCACCCCAATCCTGGACACCTACACTCTAGAATTGTGAAAAATAAGTTCCTGTTGTTTATAAGTCATCCAGTCTGTGGTACTTTGTTATAGCAGCCAGAACCAAGACACCTGCTTTCTCTTGTCTGGCCTCAGCGTGCATTGCCAGTCTCTCTCAGGGTTGTTCTGCAGCTGGGGGTGGGCGTGGGCATGAGGAGTGCTTTGGAGCCTGGGGGAAGAGGAAGTGAGAAGAGGCCATCAGTGTGGTCTGGACCCACAGTCAGCCCTTCCCCACTGTGAAACACCACCTCTTTTGAGTGTATTTTCTATGAAGCTAAAGAAATATTTGTCTTATCGCCAGACCTGAATGACGTTAAACAGGGTCCAGCTTTGAGTCTTGGAAACTGGAGTTATAGAAGGAGGAAAGGATCTTGTCTACCACATTTGAAACTTGGATTTTAGATGCATTGCATGTAATTAACACAAGCTAGGACAGAGGATTTGAAAGTGTATTCTGAGGAACCTAAGATCCCTGTGAATATTTTTGAGATCGTTTAAGTATTTAGCAAATACTTGACTTGAAATTTTATTTTATTTTATTTTGAGACAGAGTCTCACTCTGTTGCCCAGGCTGGAGGGCAGTGGAGCAATCTCCACTCGCTACAACCTCCGACTCCTGGGTTCAGCCCTCCTCAGCCTCCCAAAGTGCTGGGATTACAGGTGTGAGCCACTGCACCCAGCTGAAATTTAAAAATACCATATGTTTTAATGTAAACAAACAATATATTACATATCAACTTTTAACAATCAGCACATTAACTTGTGCCTGCCAACCTAATTTTGTGTGTTTGAGCCCAGATATCAGAATAAAGCTGTCCTGATATCACTGTTAAGTGAAGAGTGTCTTGAGTTTGCAAAGCAAATTTTAAAAAAACCCAAAAAACTGGCACCCTATTTGCAGCTACTCATCTGTGGAAATTAGACTTCCCTCACTATTACACATTCAAAACAAAATGCTAAAATAAATTTAATGCTAAGACTGATATGACTTCCATTTATATCCGTAACTCCCCATTTTAAGTTTTGTGTCTCAGCAATTCTTCATTATCTTCTTATAATAAAAGTTACAAATTAAAGCCTATAAAATAAATGTTTAAAAATAATTTGTCAATTTTAATCTGTTTTATACATTAGTGTATAAGAATTATTGCTGTTGCAAAGTACAGACACCCAACTAAAAATGGCTTCAGCAAAAAAAGGATTTATTATCTCATGTAAAAAGAAATTCTGGGGTTGGTTAATTTGATGGCACAGAAACATCCTTGAGGACCTAGTTTCCTCCTGTTTTCTATTTTGCCTTCCTCAGGATGTGATCTTTGTGCTAACCCTTCTTAAGATGGCAGGAGGGCTTCCATAGTTCCAAGCACCCTGCACTGACATGGAAATATCCAATGGGGGAAAAGGGCAAAATGTCTCTTCTTAGGAAAAAGTAATTTCTTCAAGAAGCTCCTGTGCAGGCCTCCTCTGCCACGTCCCAACCCTGTCTAAACCAGTTGTGGCAAGAAGGCCTTCCATAATTGGGCTTTCCTGAACCATGAATGGGAGATGTAGACCCTGAACAGGATCAGGGCTCAGCCAGCAAGAACAGAGAGGAGGAATGCTGCTGGTACTCTACTAACAGTGTCTGTGAGAATTTGGGTTCCTTACATGAATCATTTGATTAAACAATTTGGCGAGTTTAAAAATTGGTTGAAAAATCTTCTGGGAGTACTATGAACTTTTCCTGGGTTGGGCTGTGGGTGGGGCTGTGTTTACTGCTGATCAGATTTTTTGGGAGGGGAGAATTCGCACCTGTGTTAGCCTTGGCACCATCCACCAGCTCTTCAGTGCATTTCCTTTCTTGGTAGCACTGGCTGCCATCTGTGTGGAAACTGACAGTTTACAAGGTATTGTTATGTATATTCACCTATTTAATTCTCAAACTAGGAAGTAATCTCCAGGCTAGATGACCATTAAATCACCTGGGAGCATCCTGAAAAGAAGAGATCCATGATCCTCACGCTGGATCCACTGATCCAGAACCTCCTGAGGTAGAGCCTGGGAATTTATTTTTCAAAAAAGTACTCTAGGTATTTCTGCAATTATAGGAAACTGCAAGAGGTTTGGCATGGCTAGGGAATTGACGTCACTGAGGATGAGGCTACAGATGTGAGCAGGGGTCAGGTTTTGCAGGGACTCCAAGTTTAGGACTTGGACTTTGTCCTGCAAGGCCAAATCGGATGAGCACCTTTGCAATGGCTCTCTGGTGGAACACAGTTGATTGACAGGTGATGGGAATTAAACCAAAGCAGTGGGAGTAGAAGAGAGGAAAGAGCAGAAGAGAGGCTAAGGAAATGCAATCAGCAGGTCTTGGTTTCTAATTAAATTAAGAGGAAAGAAGACTGAAGTGACTCCCAGGTGTCTAGCTTGGGTGATTCTCTCTCAAAAGCTAGCTCTTCTGTCGCTGGTTTCCTGGCTGAGGAAGACAGTGCTCTAGACAGAAAGATTCTCAACTCTTTCACCTCAGTCTTTTCTTAACTTCCCTTCCTATTCTTTCACTCCTTACTCGTTTGTCCTAATCCTGAACTTACCAACATCGACTGCTGTAGTGATTTCCTAATTCTCCCTTCCTCTCTTACAACTCAACCTGACCATTCACCTTTCATCACAAAAGAACAGTCATAAATAACCAGGCTTCCATTGAAGATCTGCCTACTGACATTTTTTGTCTGCAGAAAAAAAGGAATAAAGTAAGTCCATGTCAGCTGGAGAGAAAATATTCCTATACAACACAAGCTAGGAGAGGAAGAGTGTGGGGCTGATTTTGATTTAAAGAAAATGCTCATGGTTAAATGAAGAAAGCAGTGAAAATTGTGTACTATGATGCCTACACTAAACCAGAAGATATTTGAATTCTCAAATTATATTATTGCTTACTAGTATTCATTCTATTGCGTTGTCTACTAAGAAAAACGAATTCTAATGTTTTGCAGAAAGACTAATGGAAACTGCAAGATGCTGGAAGATGTTAATACCTATCCTTATCCATCATTAGGGTCATGGCCAATGCTCCCATAACAAAAGATAGGTTAATAAAGGAAAAGCATAACCAATTTATTTTAATGAAGATTTCTCTGACACAGGAGGCTTCAGAAATGAAGATCCAAAGACCAAGGGAGAGCTGTCCATTTTTATGCTTCGATGTAATGAAAAATGGATAGCCATTTAGAATCCTTTTTGTGACTGGACAAAAAGGGTAGTAATATGGATTGGCTGTGTTCCCACCCAAATCTCAACTTGAATTGTATCTCCCAGAATTCCCATGTGGTGTAGGAGGGACCCAGGGGGAGGTAATTGAATCATGGGGGCTGGTATTTCCTGTGCTATTCTCATGATAGTGAATAAATCTCATAAGATCTGATGGGTTTATCAGGGGTTTCTGCTTTTGCTTCCTCCTCATTTTTCTCTTGCTGCCATCATGTAAGAAGTGGCTTTCACCTCCCACCATGATTCTGAAGCTTCCCCAGTTATGTGGAACTGTAAGTTCAATTAAACCTCTTTTTGTTCTCAGTTTCAGGTATGTCTTTATCAGCAGTGCGAAAACAAACTAATACAATGCATTGGTACCAGGAGTAGGGTGTTGCTGAAAAGACACCTGAAAATGTGGAAGTGACTTTGGAGCACAGGTTGGAACAGTTTGAAGGGCTCAGAAGAAGATAGGAAAATTTGGGAAAGTTTGTAACCTCCTAGGGACTTGTTGAATGGCTTTGACAAAAATGCTAGTAGTGATATGAGTAATCAAGTACAGGCAGAGGTGGCCTCAGATGGAGATGAGAAAGTTGTTGGGAACTGCAGCAAAGGTGACTCTTGATATATTTTAGCAAAGAGACTGGTGGCATTTTGCCCCTGCCCTAGAGATTTGTGGAACTTTGAACTTGAGAGAGATGATTTAGGGTATCTGGCAGAAGAAATTTCTAAGTAGCAAAGCATTCAAAAGATGACTTGGGTGCTGTTAATAGCATTCGGTTTTAAAAGGGAAAGAGAGCATAGAAGTGCAGAAAATTTGCAGCCTGATGATGCAGTAGAAAAGAAAAACCCAGTTTTTTAAGGAAAAATTCAAGCTGGCTGCAGAAATTTGCATAAGCAGCAAGGAGCCTACTGTTAATCCCCAAGACCATGGGGAAAATGTCTCCAGGGAATGTCAGAGACCTTTATGGCAGCCCCTCCCATCACAGGCCTGGAGGCCCAGGAGGAAAACGTGGTTTCATGGGCCAGGCCCAGACTCCTCATGCTGTGTGCAGCCTAGGGACTTAGTGCCCCATGTCCCAGCTGCTCCAGCTGTGGCTGAAAGGAGACAATGTAGAGCTTGGGCTGTGATTTCAGAGGGTGGAGGCCCCAAGTGTTGGCAGCTTCCACATGGTGTCAAGCCTGTGGGTGCAGAGAAGTCAAGACTTGAGGTTTGGGAATCTCCGTCTAGATTTCAGAAGATGTATGGAAATACCTGGATGCCCAGGCAGAAGTTTGCTGCAGGAGCAGGGCCCTCATGGAGAACCTCTGCTAGGGCAGTGCAGAAGGGAAATGTGGGGTTGGAACCCCACACACAGTCCCTACTGTGGCACTGCCTAGTGGAACTGTGAGAAGAGGGCCACCTTCCTCCAGACTCCAGAATGGTATATCGACTGACAGCTTGCACTGGGCGCCTGGACAAGCTACAGACACTCAATGCCAGCCTGTGAAAGAAGCCAGGAGGGAGGCTGTACCCTGCAAAGCCACAGGGGTGGAGCTGTCCAAGACCATAGGAACCCATCTCTTGCATCAGCATGACCCAGATGTGAGAACTGGAGTCAAAGGAGGTCATTTTGGAGCTTTAAAATTTGACTACCCCACTGGATTTTGGACATCCATGAGCCCTATAATCCCTTTGTTCTGGCCAATTTCTCCCCTTTGGAATGACTCTATTTACCCAATACTTGTATCCCCATTGTGTCTAGGAAGTAACTAGCTTGCTTTTGATTTTACAGACTCATAGGCAGAAAGGACTTGCCTTGTCTCAGATGAGAATTTGGACTGTGGACTTTTGGGTTAATGCTGAAATGAGTTGAGAGTTTGGGGAACTGTTAGGAAGGCATGATTGGTGTTTAAATATGAGGACATGAGATTTGGAGGAGTCAGGGGTGGAATGATATGGTTTGGCTGTGTACCCATCCAAATCTCAACTTGAATTGTATCTTCCAGAATTCCCACATGTTGTGGGAGGGACCCAGCGGGCGGTAATTGAATCATGGGGGCCAGCCTTTCCTGTGCTATTCTCATGATAGTGAATAAGTCTCATGAGATCTGATGGGTTTATCAAGTATTTCTGCTTTCACTTCCTCCTCATTTTTCTCTTGCCACTGCCATGTAAGAAGTGTCTTTCACCTGCTGCCATGATTCTGAAACCTCCCCAGTCATGAGGAACCGTAAGTCAAATTAAACCTCTTTTTGTTCCCAGTTCGGGTATGTCTTTATCAGCAGCATGAAAAGAAATTAATACAGGTAGGGTCTGATGGTAAGAGAGTTTGGGGGGAAACCTAGCAAGGCCTATCCAGATTCTTCTTGGCCTCTCTATGTAGCACTTTTCCTTCCCTGGTATAGGGCAGGACCCCTTAGGTCATTAGGAGTCTTATGATCAACTCTCAGTCAAAGTAGGTCAGAGAACTTCTTTAATGACAGCCCCTACACAGAAAGGCAGGAGAAGGTTAGGGTGACTTTGCTTCTGAGGTTGCTTTGGAAGCCTTCCAACTTCCTTCAGTTCAAAGTACTCAGCATGCCAAAGTGCCATACTTTGGGGTGTGATTTTTTCAGAACCCCAACAAAACTATTACTGAATAGTGGGAACATAAAATTAAAATCCTTGAATTTCATGAATAGTGAATTTTAAGAAATAAGCCACACAGGAAAATCTCTCAGAGATTTAATTTTTTTTTTTTTTTCAGAAAATGTTTGATTAGCACCATCTCCATCTGACCACGTCTGCCATTTCCAAGATTTCTAGGCTGACACATGCTCCATTCCTTTTCTCTACATAAAGTCCCTATGTGTCCCCACTCCTTGCTCCACTCACTGGAAACTCAACTTGTGGTTCAGCTGCTGACAAATTCTGGATGAACACAAGAAGCTCACTTCTTTGCCACTAAAATAAAACACATGAAACACACGAAAGGGAATCATTTCATGTGTAAAAGAATAAAGGACTTTTTTTTTTTTTTTTGAAACAGGATCTTGCTGTCACCCAGGCTGGAGTACAGCGGTGCATTCATAGCTCATTGCAGCCTTGAAGTCCTGGGCTCACGTAGTCCTCCCACTTTAGCCTTCCAAGTAGCTTGGAACTATAGGTCTGAGCGACTGCACTAGGCTGAGAAACTCATATATATATTTTTTATATATCTATCTATCTATCTATCTCTGTCTCTTAAGTTCTAGGGTACATGTGCACAATGTACAGGTTTGATACATAGGTATACATGTGCCATGTTGGTTTGCTGCACCCATCAACTTGTCATTTACATTAGGTATTTCTCCTAATGCTATCCCTCCCTGAGCCCCTCATCCCCCGACAGGCCCCAGTGAGTGATGTTCCCTGCCCTGTGTCCAAGTGATCTCATTGTTCAATTCCCACCTATGAGTGAGAACACGCAGTGTTTGGTTTTTTGTCCTTGTTATAGTTTGCCAAGAATTATGGTTTCCAGCTTCATTCATGTCCCTGCAAAGGACATGAACTCATCCTTTTTTATGGCTGCATAGTATTCCATGGTATATATGTGCCACATTTTCTTAATCCAGTCTATCATTGATGGACATTTGGGTTGGTTCCAAGTCTTTGCTGTTGTGAATGGTGCTGCAATAAACATACGTGTGCATGTGTCTTTACAGTAGCATGATTTATAATCCTTTGGGTATATACCCAGTAATGAGATTGCTGGGTCAAATGGTATTTCTAGTTCTAGATCCTTGAGGGATCACCACACTGTCTTCCACAATGTTTGAACTAATTTACACTCACACCAACAGTATAAAAGCATTCCTATTTCTCCACATCTTCTCCAGCATCTGTTGTTTCCTGACTTTTTAATGATCGCCATTCTAACTGGTGTGAGATGGTATCTCACTGTGGTTTTGATTTGCATTTCTCTGGTGGCCAGTGATGATGAGCATTTTTTCATGTGTCTGTTGACTGCATAGATGTCTTATTTTGAGAAGTGTCTGTTCATATTTTTGCCTGCTTTTTATGAGGTTGTTTGGTTTTTTTTGTAAATTTGTTTGAGTTCTTTATAGATTCTGGATATTAGCTCTTTGTCAGGTGGGTAGACTGCAAAAATGTTCTCCCATTCTGTAGGTTGCCTGTTCACTCTGATGGTAGTTTCTTTTGCTGTGCACAAGTTCTTTAGTTTAATTAGACCCCATTTGTCTATTTTGGCTTTTGTTGCCATTGCTTTTGGTGTTTTAATCATGAAGTCCTTGCCCATGCCTATGTCCTGAATGGTATTGCCTAGGTTTTCTTCTAGAGTTTTTATGGTTTTAGGTCTAACACTTAAGTCTTTAATTCATCTTGAATTAGTTTTTGTATAAGGTGTAAGGAAGGGATGCAGTTTCAACTTTCTACATATGGCTAGCCAGTTTTCCCAGCACCATTTATTAAACAGGGAATCTTTTCCCCATTTCTTGTTTTTGTCAGGTTTGTCAAAGAGCAGATGGGTGTAGATGTGTGGTGTTATTTCTGAGGCCTCTGTTCTGTTCCATTGGTCTATATCTCTGTTTTGGTACCAGCACCATGCTGTTTTGGTTACTATAGCCTTGTAGTATAGTTTTAAGTCAGGTAGCATGATGCCTCCAGCTTTGTTCTTTTTGCTTAAGATTTTCTTGGCAATGTGAGCTCTTTTTTGGTTCCATATGAACTTTAAAGTAGTTCTTTCCAATTCTATGAAGAAAGTCATTGGTAGTTTCATGGGGATGGCATTGAATCTATAAATTACCTTGGGCAGTATGGCCATTTTCATGATATTTATTCTTCCTATCCATGAGCATGGAATGTTCTTCCATTTGTTTGTGTCCTTTTTCATTTCATCGAGCAGTGGTTTGTAGTTTTCCTTGACGAGGTCCTTAACATCACTTGTAAGTTGGATTTCTAGTTATTTTTTTCTCTTTGTAGCAATTGTGAATGGGAGTTCACTCATGATTTGGCTCTCTGTCTCTTATTGGTGTATAAGAATGCTTGTGATTTTTGCACATTGATTTTATATCCTGAGACTTTGCTAAAGTTGCTTATCAGCTTAAGGAGATTTTGGGCTGAGACGATGGGGTTTTGTAAATATACAATCATGTCATCTGCAAACAGGGACAATTTGACTTCCTCTTTTCCTAAGTGAATACCCTTTATTTCTTTCTCTTGCCTGATTGCCCTGGTCAGAACTTCCAACACTACCTTGAATAGGAGTGGTGACAGAAGGCATCCTTTTCTTGTGCCAGTTTTCAAAGGGAATGCTTCCAGTTCTTGCCCATTCAGTATGATATTGGCTGTGGGTTTGTCATAAACAGCTCTTATTATTTTGAGATACGTTCCATCAATACCTAGTTTATTGAGAGTTTTTATCATGAAGGGCTGTTGAATTTTGTCAAAGGCCCTTTCTGCATCTATTGAGATAATCATGTGGTTTTTGTCATTGGTTCTGTTTATGTGATGGATTACATTTATTGATTTGCATATGTTGAACCAGCCTTACCTCCCAGGGATGAAGCTGACTTGATCGTGGTGGATAAGCTTTTTGATGTGTTGCTGGATTCGGTTTGCCAGTATTTTATTGAGGATTTTCGCATCAATGTTCATCAGGGATATTGGTCTAGAATTCTCTTTTTTTTTGTTGTGTCTCTGCCAGGCTTTGTGTCAGGATGACGTTGGCCTCATAAAATGAGTTAGGGAGGATTCCCTCTTTTTCTATTGATTGGAATAGTTTCAGAAGGAATGGTACCAGCTTGAGGAACTCTTAATGACCAAATATCTACCATTTCATTCACCAAAAAGTAGATGGGAACAATATTTAGAAAGCAACAGACATTCGGAATTTTTTTTTTAAATGTGGTATATCTGTCCCATAACTTTTTACTCAACAACAACAATGTATGACAAAAATATACAATTGTATTGATGTGTGAAAATACATGGGTGAATTTCAAAAGAATTTTGTTGAGTAAAAGGAGCCATACCTCCCAAATGAGACTATATAGTATATAATTCCCTTTTAATAAAATGTCATAAACTAAAAACTAACTTATAATGGCAAAAACAAAACAAAACAAAACATCGGTGTTGCCTAGGGCTTATGGGAAGGAAGGACAAATTACAAGGCAGTATGAGGAAACTTTCAGCAAGGATGGAGACATTCAAAATCCTGATTGCAGTGAAAGTTTCACCAGTGTCTACCTATGTCAAGTCTCATCAAATTTACACTTTAAATATGGGCAATTTATCGTGCCTCCATTCTATGCAAATAAAGCTGTAACAAAAATAAACAGAGGAAGAACAGAGATTGATTCCTTCTCAGCTGAAACCTTCAACATGGGAATACGAATCAACTTTCTCTAGGGTAATATTTCTTGATCATTTTACAGCTATTTTTGCAGGTTTCCATTTCCCCACTAGCTCTGCAAGTCATGTCAGTAGGTCCTTTCTATTTACCAGACACTTGGACATAATGAGACTTCCAGAGGCACAGGCTGACCAAGATATAAAATGTGACTTTTCTGGTTTTCTGGGTCCCACTCGAGTTCTTGGTTATTTCCTTCAGCCCGCGAGCCAGCCTGGGTGTCGGGGCCTGTCTCTGTGCCTGTGCTGCGCTATCTCTAGCTGCCCTTTCTCCTGTGTGTGCTGGGAGTGTCGTCAATGGCTGGCAATTAGCACGTGGAGATTAGCAAGAGTTCAGGTGGCCGGAGGAAAACTGGCTCCCTTGGGGAGAATGCAGGACAGGAAGACCAAATCCCCCGAGGAAGAGAAGCACGAAAGGGAAATCAGAGCAGGGAGGGGCCATTCCCATGGACAACTTGCAGGGACAGGGGTCGCCCCTGCCTGTGTTGGCCCCAGAGCTGGAGAACTGCTGGAGGTGAGGTCCCAAAGGCCCTCTTTCCTCCTTCACGTCTTTGCCTGACTGCATTTTTCGTGAACAGATGGCACTGTGGCATTTGTGGTCATGATGCAGCCGATCTCCCAGAACCATCCAGCTCCATGCTCCCCAGGGTTGATCTGCTTAGAGGTTAGGGCTAAGGCTTACAAACTGATACAGAGTGCAGTTGCATTTCCTTGCCCTTTCCAAATCTCCCTTTCCTATCCTGGTAGATATTGCTAACCTCCAAGCTCTTACAGCTAGAATCACTCAATTTTACATAAATGAAGCAGTTAAAAAAGAAGAAGAAGAAGAAACAAGTAGAAAAGAGATCGAGCTTTCTCAATGGAAATTCAACTATGACTATTTGACTATGATTCCAATAGTATTATACGTATTGAAAATATTTGCTGTACTTGATTGAGGAGCTATTTAATAGTCAGGCACTTCACTAGGCACTTTGTATATCTTATCTATTTGAATACACACCATACCCCTGGAAGCTGTTGTGATCCATATTCTACAGATGAGAAAATTGAAGCTCTAGGAAACAGAGTGACTTCCCTAAGACCACATAGAGCTGCTGAGATTTGAACTCAGGTATGTCTAGCTGTAAACCCAGTTCTCTTTCTTCCATAGCAGACCACCTTCCCATTCCTTGGGCTGCACTGAGTTAGACACTGTTGGCTTGCCTCATAGTTCTTTGTTCAGAGTCCTACTCTGGGTTTTGTATGCTCTGAGCCAAGTCTCTTCATCCCCAATCTTGTAACAGTTCGTCAAAAACTATGTTGGCTGTTAAAGAATTTAGGTATAGCACTTCCATTTTCAGAACAGAAACTAAAAGACCAAAAAGCAGTCTGAGTGTCAATGAATGAATCTGGAGGACAACAACGCACAGTGCGGTTGCATTTTCTTGCCTTTTCCAAATCTCCCTTTCCTATCCTAGTAGATATCACTGACCTCTGAGCTCTTTCTCAAATCAGTCCCAACCAATCTCATAGTCAAGGAGACAATTTTGAGGTGGGAGGGGCATGGGTGAGCCCCAGAGCAGGGAGTCTCAAGAGTTACTAGGTGGATGCCCATGCCAGGTCCTCTCTGTTCATGGAGCCAGACGTGTCCATCCCTGAAAGGGCTGTGGCATTAATTTGTTTTCCTTCCTGGGTCTGCCAGGGCCTCAATGTCCTCTCATAAAAAGCAATGGGGAGGGAGTGCAGAAAGAGAAACAAGAGGAAATGAAAGCTCTTTTGGGAAAGGCAACTGTGACAAATTGAAAGGGTGGAGGAAATATGAGCACAAACAAGAGAAGGGAGAACAGCCTGCAAGAGAGGGAGCAAAAGAGGCCTGTGTCTGCAGCCTCTGGACCACAGAGCACCGATTTGTTTTCTATAAAAAGAGACGTGTTATTTTTCCCCCTTTCTTGGCAAATAGTGACAAAGAAGAATGGTTGTGGAGTTTGCTGAAATAGAATAGTCTGCGGGGGTATTCTGAGTGAATGAAATGTGCTCTCAGATATCTTATCATGTTCCCCACCAACTTGTTTTTATTTCAAATTGCCTACAACAGGTGCCAGAGTCTGGGCAAACTATAATATTGTACCTTGCAACAGCTGTGCGTGGAGTACACATAGAAACTGTAAAGAAAGGTTACACAACGTTACTGGTCTCATATGGCTCAGAGTAGCTCTAGAATTTAAAACATTCCCCCATCCTTGAGTTAAATTGGGCCCCCATGATATGTGTTCTGTAACTTAATATGAAAGGCTGCTGATGGATGGGTTGATACCATGGCCACCAAAGTTGGTGGTGGGCACCTGCAAGGAACACATGTGTCCTGAGTGGAGAGTACTGCAAATACAGCCCTTCCTGAAATGGTCACTTCTCATAGTACGGTGTTTACTCATGTGTGCCACTTCTCATAGTACAATGTTTACTCATGTGTGCAAGCAGGCTCTCCCCTGCATATTGGAAAGATGAAACAGTTTAACGCAGATGTCAGCCATACCTAAGACACTTCTCAAAAAGCAGCCCAAACAGAATAAACTGTAGTCTGTGAAAAAATTTTCAGCACCCTCATTCTACTCGTTTTTTCTTGCTCAAGAAAGCAGATATGAATGCAAGTGAGTGACAGTGGTGGCATTGAATTGGTTCTAATTTGACAGAAAAATAAAAGCCCTACATTTTTATTTTTGATTTGTAACAGACTTACAGATGCACCACCTAGAGTTAGTGATGATATGTCCATGTGAGAACCAGGACTGCATCTGAGAACCACTGGCTACTTTTTAAATTTGATAAAGCATGTCACAGTAATGTAGAATATTACTTGTTTTCTCCAGGTATTTTCCTGCATGTGATTTGAAATGGAACACAATGTTCTTAGCGGGTAGAAGGCTAACCATGTGTATCGGTTAGGATTCTGAGGTGCAAGCAACAGAAACAGATTCTGGCTGCTTTAAGCACAAAAAGGATATATTAAAAGGATACCATTTGGCTCACAGAGTTTCTGAGGCTATGGAGGACCTGCACATTCAGAACAATATCCAAAATCAGCTGCAGAGCTTGCCTGGTAAGGGTCTGGATTCTGCTGGGCTGCCTCTGAGCCCTAATGCTGTGACCAGCCTTATCTATACCAGCAGCACCAGCTCTGCCAGCTGTGACCAGCCCTATCTATACCAGCAGCACCAGCTCTGCTGGCTCAAAGGCTCCATGTTTCTGCAAACCCTGTTACTACCAGAGGGTGTGCCTCATGGCCTCTGTCCCTATGAGGCAGCCCCAGACGACTGGCCAAGTGGAGGGCATGAATTGGAATCCTAGAAAGTGCTTGGTAGCAGATGTATTACAAGGGAAATCAGTGGATAATCTTAATTCTGACATTTTGCTAGACTGTGGACTAGGCCACCATGTTTCTTATTCACATCTCTATCCCCAGGCCCTAGCATAATACCCGGCACTTAGAAAGGGCTCAATAAGCATTTGTTGAAATGAATTAAAATTGAATTTTAAATTTAGAAGCACCCTTTCCAAGGGCTGGCTGCCAGTCACTATTGCAAATTAGTTCTAGTAAATCAAAGTAAATTAGAAATGCAATCAAAAATAGAGTCTCTAAGTCCAGTGGTTATATGCACTTACCTACCACAGCATTTGCCCTTAGACCTGTGGCTTAGTGGTTTGTTTGTTTTTAAGCTCAATGACAGCTTTACCTTTTCTAGTAATAATAATGTGTGCATGTGACTCTGTGTGTCTGTGCATTTCCATCTTTGTAAGCATGCTGACGGGAGGTTATTTTTTAATCAAGAAATGAAACTAACATTAGCCTTCATCTGGAGGCCAGAGAATTCCAGAGTATTCGCTCTTGTTTTGTGAGTGTTCTTTGATGGGGGAGAGGGAAAGGAAGGATGATCCTTTCCCCTGTGCAATCTCTCTCTCTCTCTCTCTCTCTCTCTCAACCCATTTGCAGTGGGTGGGCTACTATATTAATCAAATATGCACATATCATTCTCACTTAGAAGTGTGAGCTAAACAAATGGTGCATATGGACATAAAGATGAAGAAAATAGACTCTGAGGATTCCAAACCCGGGAGGAAAAGAGGAGGGTGAGGGTTGAAAAATTACCTACTGAGTACAATCTCTAATATTTGGGTGATGGGTACCCTAGAAGCCAACCCCCACTATTATGCACGTAATACCTATGTAACAAACAAGCACATGCATTTCCTGAATCTAAAATAAAATTTAAGAAAAGAAATATGCACATCATATTCTTATTGAATTACTGCAGATGTTTTGTCCTCTTCATTTCTTCCTGGTCATTTGCAGAATTCCAGAGTTCAACACTGGAGAGTAGAGAGCGTTGTAGAAGATAATTCCTTCAGCAGATTCAGCAAGATGGTTACTCTTAAAACAAAACAAATTAGTGTTGGAGTTTTGCTGTACGATTGAAGTACTGATTACTTCCTGTAGCATACATGCCAAAAAAGTTTTAACTGAATCTACATAATCCATACTTTATGTCTTTGATTCAGAAAAATCCTTTTAAAGGTCCAAAATTTCAAGGTCATCACATTTGGAGAAGAACACTTTTCCTGAGCTGGGATATCCTTCTTCTGTCCTCCAACATCGGAGCTCCAGGTTCTCAGGCCTTCAGACTCTGGGACTTACACCAGAAGCCCCCACTCCCATTTTGGTTCTCGGGTCTTCAGACTCAGTCTGATTCAAACCACTGGTTTCCCTGGTTCTCCAGCTTCCAAAGGGCATATTGTGGGACTTCTTAGCTTCCATAATTGTGTGAACCAATTCCCATAATAAATTCCCTCATATATAAGCTATACATATCTTACTGGTTATGTTTCTCTGGAGAACTCTGACTAATATAGATTTTGTTGCTTAAAAATCATCATGAACTAAGTTCCATCTGTTTTAACTTCAATTGGATTAAACCCTGAATGTGCCCATTTTCTGCCATAGTTATTTTCTCAGGGTAGGAGGGTTGTTTTATGGTGTGTGTGTGTTTGTGTGTGTGTGTGTATGTGTGTGTGTTTAGTTTCCCTAAGTGCATTCTTTCCCTCATTGCTGCAGAAATTACTTTTAAAAATGTTTTGCATTCTTTCATTTTGAAAAATGTAGCATCTTGATTCTCACTATGGTTAAAATAAGTATATGTGAACTAGAAAAAAACTAGTAAGATATTAAAAATATCTATGAGTAGAATAATGATTACTTATTGCATTATTTTCTTGTACTTTTCTGTAGTTTCCAGTTTTTCAATAATGAGCATGTATTGCTTTCATGATCAGAAGAAAAACACATATTACAGGCATTTTTTGCAATATTATCATTCTTGCATTCTTAAAAACTCCCATTCTGAAAAGTTATGCACCAAAAATAACAGAGCTTATGGGGAAGATAGGATTGGGACAAATCACTGAAACCTATGTAGGGTTGAAAACAGGATGTTAATGAACATCACTAGTAATCCTAACAGAAATACTGACATAGGAATGTTCAGGAATATGAAGGCTACGGCTAATACTTGCTCTTTTGAAATACGTTTTAGAGGGCATTTGCTTTTGACTGAGAACATTTTCATCAGTATTAAAATTTGGATCTAGGTTGTAGCCTTCTTCATTAACTTCTTATTTGACACAGGGCATAATATCTTTGCAGCTTCTTTATCTGCACTCTCAGTCTGCCCAGGTAGCTTAAGAGAGTGGAAACAGAGAGTTCTGGAAGCCACTACCTGAACCAGAAACTACTTGAACTAAAGAAAGGCAAGGCTGCAGATTTTCAGGGTTTTTTCTCCCTGAAGTTTTAGCATATATTTTTAAGACTTTAGTTTTGAAAAAGTTTACTTCAAATTGCTTCAAAATATTGACATGCCTGGGAAAGTTGCATCAGAACCAGCACAACTTCTGCATAATACTGACTCATTCCCTGCTTGCTGATCACTTGTAAGCTCATCTGTATTTAAAAAAAAATGCATTGCCACAGTACAGACTTTATTAAAAACTCTATGCCCAGCAAAGATGGTGCCTAGAATGTAGATAGCTGGAAAGAGCAACAAGGAGAAACATATGAGCAGGGCAGCCAAGTAGTCTGAAATCTAAGGAAAGACAGGCTCCTCCTAGAAAAGATGGGCATGAACATTGGTTCCCCTGCAGCAGAGCAGAGGGGGAAGGAACATCATGTGCCATACTCATGGATGTAAAGAGTTAAGCTAACATTTTAATGAATAATAAAAAACGAGTCTGGCTACTGAGACAGTGTAGAACCCACAGACAAAGGGACATTGTATCTACTCCAAGGCTTTTCTCCAGGGACCTTCTCTAGGTGCTCACAGGTAAGACTGGGGCAATGGTGGGAGATCTGAGAGAGCAGATCTGGAGGAAGAAGCAGCTGACACTGCAGGAAAGGCAAAAGCCTTCTCTTCCATTGAGCAAAAGCCTTGAGCTCCTGAAAGTGGGCAATACATTTTGACACCTGCAGGATACAGGGAAAGGGTAAAGAGAAAAACACTATTACCTCCGGGCAAGGGGCAGGAGGCACTCCTGGACCAAGGATCCTACACCAATGCTGTGAGAGGTCTTCTACTGCTAGAGGGAGGGCAGGAAGATTCACCAAAGACACAGGACACAGTTTGCCTGCCATAGGGAGGAGGGGTAGAATCCCTGAGAAAGCCCCAAGAATGATACCCAGGACAGAGAGCCTGCCTGAGACTTAGGGTGAGATGGGAAATGAAGACCAGCCCCCTCCCACCTTCTGCCACCAGCAAATCCAAGTAACAAGCAACAGCTGTCTACGGTTATATGACAGGCAAGAGCATTAAAAGAGATTCTCTTTGAGGTACAGGCACATAGTGAAGGCTGAAACATGATGATGGACAAGAATCTTTGAGAATAAACCTCTAGAATTCTATTCCCCCTACCCTAAGTATAATTCAATGTTAGACCAAGATTTCTCAATCTTGTCTTATTAACATTGTTAGCCATATAATTATTTGCTGTAGGGGGCTGTCCTGTGCGTTGTAGTATGTTTAGCAGCATCCTTGGCTTCTACTCACTATATTCCAGTATCATCTCTTTCTCCCAGTTGTGACAATTAAAAAAAAAATGTCTCCAGACATTGCCAAATCTTCATTGGGTGGGGGTGGAAATCACCCCTGGTTGAAAACCACTGCATTAGAGGAATTGGAAGCTACTACTGAACAAAAGGTGGCCACAAACTCAAACCCAAGTCTACCTCAACTTCTAACTAGATTGACTCAACACTAAAGCCCAGACAGAAGAAAAGACACATTCATTTCCAGACAGAAATAATATTTATCTCAGTCTCTTTTATTTTACACGATTCCAGCCCTCAATAAAATATCATGAGACAGAGGAAAATGCAGGAAAAATAAACTCAAGACAAAGTCATCAACAGAATCAGACTCAGAGATGACCTGGATGTTGGTACTGGCAGACAGGAAATTACTATAATTAATATTTAAAAGTTCTAGTGGGCTAGTGAAGAACATGCATAAACGGATGAAAAATGTGAGCAGAGAGATGAAAACTGTAAGAAAGAGTAAAATGAAAACGCCAAAAATAAAAAGAGATGAAGAATGCCTTTGAGGGCTCACAAGTGGAACTGACACAGTGGAGGATCAGTGAACTTCAAAACAGGTCAACAGAAATTACCCAAACTGAAACACTAAAGGAAATAAAAAGTAAGAAAAAGCAGAATAGAATTGTAAGACAATATCAAATTGTTCAATATACCTGTAATTGAAATCCCAAAGGATAAGAAACGGACAAAGCAGAAGAAATATTTGAAGAGACAACGGCACAGAATTTTCCAAAAATAAAGAAAAACATTACTGGACAGATCCAAGAAGCTCAGATGTCCCGAAGCATGAGAAATAAAAAAGAAGGACGAGAAGGCGGAAGGGGAAGGGGAGGAAGAAGAGAAACAATATGCTTGACACATCTTATGCGTGCACACTCCTGTAAACAAAATTTAAAGAAAAATAGACACAAGGAAAAAGATGAGAATTGCAATCAATTTCTATTGTGAACCTACATAATCCAGAAGACAACACAGCGAAAAATTTAAAGTACTGAGAGGAAATATACAAACAAACAAACTGTAAACCCAGAATTCTATATCTAGCCAGAATATTTTTCAAAATGAAAGTAAAATACTGTTTTAGGTAAACAAACACTAAGAGAATTCAGTACCTGCAGCTCTGCACCTTTAGAAATATTAAAAGAAATTCTTCTAGACAGATACGACATCCAACAGACAATTAGATTTACAAACAAAAAATAAAGATCTAAGGAAATGGTTAAATTAAAGGTAAAAATATTTTTTGTTATGTTTAATCATTCTCTAGAATGAAAGATAACTGACTCTCTAAAACAAAAATAGTAGGGGGTAGTAATGGGAAGGAGGAATGAGAAGTTTACTATTGTAAAGTTCTTACATTATACATGAAGACCTATATTACTTGAAGGTAGATTGTAATTAATTATGACATATATTACAAAACATAGGACATCCGTTAAAAAATTTTAAGGGCATAAATAATAAGTCAATACTAGAGATAAAATCGAATAAAAGGTATTCATTCCAAAAGCAGGCAAAGGAGAACAACAACAACAAAACAAATAACACGTTGAACAAATAAAAAACAAATAGCAATATGGCAGGTAAGTCCAACCATGTCAATGATTACATTGTATGTAAATGACTAAACACATCAAATTAAAAGATAGAAATTGTCAGTATGGTTAAAAAAGCAAGATAGATGCTGTCTATAAGAAACCTACTTTAACTTTGGGAGGCCGACGCAGGCAGATTACAAGGTCAGGAGATCAAGACCATCCTGGCTAACACTGTGAAACCCCATCTCTACTAAAAAAAAAAAATTAACTGGGTGTGGTGGTGGACGCCTGTAGTCCCAGCTACTTGGGAGGCTGAGGCAGGAGAATGGCGTGAACCTGGGAGGTGGAGCTTGCAGGGAGCCAAGATCATGCCACTGCACTCCAGCCTGGGCGACAGAGTGAGACTCTCTCTCAAAAAACAAAACAAAAACAACAACAACAACCAAAAAAACCTACTTTAAATACAAAGATATAGAGAGGTTGAAAGTTAAAAGATGAAAAAGATATATCAGGTATACCAACTAAATGCTAATCAAAAAAGTAAGTATAACTATGTTAATATCAAAGTAGACTTTAGAAATAAGAAATATTTCTAGGGTTACCAAATTATGTAATATAATAATAATAAGGGGATCAATTCATCAAGAAGACATAACAATCCTAAAGAAATATGGACTGAACAATAGAACTTCAAAATACATAGAGCAAAAACTGATACAACTGAAAAGAGAAATAGATAAATTCAAAATTGTGACTAGAGCTCGACAATTCTCTCTTAGCAATAGGTAGAACAGGTAGACAGAAAATCAGTAAGGAGATAGGTGACTGAACAACACTATCAACCAACTTGAGCTAACTGACATTCATAGAGCACTCCACTCAACAATAGCACAACACACGTTACCTTTTCACATGCACATGGAACATTCACAAGATACAACATATTCTGAGCCATAAAATAAATCTTAGTAAATTTGAATGAACTGAAGTAATGCAAAGTATGTTCTCCTGCCAGAGTCCTGGTTTAATAGAATTAAACTAGAAGTCAACAACAGAAAGATATCTGGAAAACTCACAATATTTAGGAACTAAATAATACACTTGTACAGAACCTGTCATCAAAGTGGGAGTCATAAGGGAATTAGAAAAAAATTTTGAGAGGTCTCGTCTTCACTGCTCTGTGTCCTCTGCTCCTAGAAGCCCAGCCTCTGTGGCCCTGTGACCTGAAGGTATTGGGAGATCCACAGCTCAGACACCAGGCCCCCCTGGAAGCTTTGAAATGAAATTTTCTGGTTACGGAATTGCTACAATCATGGCGGATGGGAGGCAGGTCTAGATTGCAGCTCCAATTCAGATGGACAGAGCAGTGTGTGGAGGCTTGCATCATGAATTTTTGCTCCAGAAAGACTGCAGGAATAAATCAGGAAACCTGAGAGGACCCACAGACCCCCTGAAGGAAGTGGATTGCTCCTGCAGAACTCAGGAGTCACCCCTAATACTGTACTGGTACCCATGACTGAGAGACCCATTGACAGTTCACATCACAGGACCCTGTGCAGACAACTGCCAGCACCAACTTGGAGTCTGGTAGACTTGCTGGGTGGCTAGATCCAGAAGAGAGATAACAATCACTACAGCTCAGCTCTCAGGAAGCCACATCCATAGAAAAAGCTGGAGAGTACTACATCAAGGAAACACCCTGTGGGACAAAAGAATCTGAACAACAGCCTTCAGCCCTAGACCTTCCCTCTGACAGAGCCTACCCGAATGAGAAGGAACCAGAAAACCAACTCTGGTAGTATGACAAAACAAGGTTCTTTAACATTTCCAAAATATCACACTAGCTCACAAGTAATGGAACCAAACTAAGAAGAAATCTCTGATTTACCTGAAAAAGAATTTAGGAGGTTAGTTATTAAGCTAATTAGGGAGGCACCAGAGAAAGGTGAAGCCCAATGTAAGGAAATCCAAAAAATGATGCAAGAAGTGAAGGAAAAAATATTCAAGGAAATAGATAGCATGAAGAAAAACCAATCAAAACTTCAGGAAACAATGGATGCACTTATAGAAATGCAAAATGTTCTGGAAAGTCTCAGGAATAGAATTGAACAAGCAGAAGAAAGAAATTCAGAGCTCAAAGACAAGGTCTTCGAACTAACCCAGTCCAACAAAGACAAAGAAAAAAGAAAAGAATAAGAAAATATGAACGAAACCTCCAAGAAGTCTGGGCTTATGTTAAACAACCAAACCTAAGAATAATTGGTGTTCCTGAGGAAGAAGATACATCTAAAAGTTTGGAAAACATATTTGGGGGAATAATTAAGGAAAACTTCCTGAGCCTTGCTATAGACCTAGACATCCAAATACAAGAAGCACAAAGAACACCTGAGAAATTCATTGCAAAAAGATCATCACCTAGCCACATTGTTATCAGGTTATCTAAAGTTAAGAGGAAGGAAAGAATCTTAAGAGCTGTCAGACAGAAGCACCAGGTAACCTATAAAGGAAAACCTATCAGATTAACAGCCAATTTCTCAGCAGAAACCCTACAAGCTAGAAGGGATTGAGGCCCTATCTTCAGCCTCCTCAAACAAAACAATGATCAGCCAAGAATTCTGTATCCAGTGAAAGTAAGCTTCATATATGACAAAAAGATACAGTCTTTTCCAGACAAACACTGAGAGAATTTGTCACTACCAAGCCACCACTACAAGAACTGCTAACAGGAGCTCTAAATATTGAAACAAATCCTGGAAACACATCAAAAGAGAACCTCTTTAAAGCATAAATCTCACAGGATCTATAAAACAAAAAAAATACAATTTAGAAAACAAAAACCAAAACCGAGGTATACAGGCAACAAATAGCACAATGAATGGAATGGTACCGCACATCTCAATACTAATATTGAGTGTAAATGGCCTAAATGCTCCACCTAAAAGATACAGAACTGCAGAATGGACAAGAATTCACCAACTAACTATCTGCTGCCTTCAAGAGACTCACCTAACACATAAGGACTCTCACAAACTTAAGGTAAAGGGGTGGGAAAAGACAATTCATGTAAATGGACACCAAAAGTGAGCAGGAATAGCTATTCTTACATCAGACAAAACAAACTTCAAAGCAACAGCAGTTAAAAAGACAAAGAGGGACATTATATAATGATAAAAAGCCTTGTCCAACAGGAAAATATCACAATCCTAAATATATATGCACCTAAAACTGGAGCTCCCAAATTTATAAAACAATTACTAATAGACCTAAGAAATGAGACAGACAGTGACACAATAATAGTGGGGGACTTCAATACTCCACTGATAGCACTAGACAGGTCTTGAAGACAGAAAGTCAACAAAGAAACAATGGATCTAAACTATACCCTGCAACAAATGGACTTAGCAGATATATACAGAACATTCCATCCAACAACTGCAGCATATACATTCCCTTCAACAGTGCATGGAACTTTCTCCAACATTGACCACATGATAGGCCACAAAACGAGCCTCAATAAATTTAAGAAAATTGAAATTATATCAAGCACTCTCTCAGGCCACATTGGAATAAAACTGGAAATCAACTCCAAAAGGAACCTTCAAAGCCATGCAAATACATGGAAATTAAATAACCTGCTCTGGAATGATCATTGGGTCAGAAAGGAAATCAAGATGGAAAATAAAAAATTCTTGGACTGAATGAGAATAGTAACACAACCTATCAAAACCTCTGGGACACAGCAAAGGTGGTGCTAAGAGGAAAGTTCATAGCCCTTAAACACATACATCAAAAAGTCTGAAAGAGCACAGATAATGTAGGTCACACCTCAAGGAACTAGAGAAACAAGAACAAACTAAACCCAAACCCAGTAGAAGAAAGGAAATTACCAAGATCAGAGCAGAATTCAATGAAATTAAAACAAACAAACAATACAAAAGATAAATGAAACAAAAACCTGGTTCTTTGAAAAGATAAATAAAACTGATAGACCATTAGCAAGATTAACCAAGAAAAGAAGAAAGAAAATTCAAATAACCTCAATGAGAAATGAAATGGGAGCTATTACAACTGACACCACAGAAATGCAAAAGATCTTTCAAGGCTACTGTGAACATCTTTATGTGCATAAATTAGAAAACCTAGAAGAGATGGATAAATTTCTGGAAGGATACAATCCTCCTGGCTTAAATCAGGAAGAATTAGATACCCTGAACAGACCAATAACAAGCAGTGAGATTGACATGATAATTAAAAAAATACGAACAAAAAAGGTCCAGGACCAGACGGATTCACAGAAGAATTCTACCAGACAGCAGAATTCTATCAGACATTCAACATAGAATTGGAACCAATCCTTTTGACAGTATTCCACAAGATAGAGAAAGAGGGAACCCTCCCTCATTCATTGTATGAAGCCAGTATCACCCTAATACCAAAACCAGAAAAGGACATAACCAAAAAAGAAAAATACAGACCAATATCCTTGATGAACATAGATACTAAAATCCTTAACAAAATAATAGCTAACCAAATCCAGCAACATATCACAAAGATAATTCACCATGGTCAAGTGGGTTTCATACCAGGGATGCAGGGATGGTTTAACATACGCAATTCAACAAATGTCATACACCACATAAACAGAATTAAAAACAAAAATCTCATGGTCATGTCAATAGATGCGGAAAAAGCATTCGACAAAATCCAGCATCCTTTATGATTAAAACTCTCAGCAAAATCGGCATACAAGGGACATACCTCAATATAATAAAAGCCATCTATGACAAACCTACAGCCAACATAATACTGAATGGGGAAAAGTTGAAAGCATTCTTTCTGAGAACTGGAACAAGACAAGGGTGCCCACTCCTCTTCAACAGAGTACTGGAAGTCCTAGCCAGAGCAAACAGACAAGAGAAAGAAATAAGGGCGTCCAAATCAGTAAAGAGGAAGTCAGACTGTCACTGTTTGCTGATGATATGATCGTTTACTTAGAAAACCCTAAAGACTCCTCCAGAAAGCTCCTAGAACTGATAAAAGAATTCAGAAAAGTTTCCACATACAAAATTAATGTCTAAAAATCAGTAACTCTTCTATACACCAATGGCAACAAAGCTGAGAATCAAACCAAGAACTCAACTCCTTTTACAATAGCTGCAAAACAACAACAACAACAACGAAAACAAAAAAACAAAACTTAGGAATATACCTAACCAAGGAGGAGAAAGACTACAAACCACTGTTTATGTGGTGTACAAACCACTGCTAAAAGAAATCATAGATGACATAAACAAATGGAAACACATCCCATGCTCAAGGATGGGGTAGAATCAATATTGTGAAAATGACCATACTGCCAAAAGCAATCTACAAATTCAATGCAATTCCCATCAAAATATCACCATCATTCTTCACAGAATCAGAAAAAAACAATTCTAAAATTCATATGGAACCCAAAAAGAGCCCACATAGCTAAAGCAACATTAAGCAAAGAGAACAAATCTGGAGGAATCACATTACCTGATTTCAAACTATATTATATGGCCACAGTCACCAAAACAGTGTGGTACTGTTTTGACCAATGGAACAGAACAGAGAATGCAGAAATAAACCCAAATACTTACAGCCAACTGATCTTCAACAAAGCAAACAAAGACATAAAGTGGGGAGAGGACACCCTTTTCAATAAATGGTGCTGGGATAACTGGCTAGCCACATATGAGAAAATGAAACTGGATCCTCATCCCTCACCTTTTACAAAAATGAGCTCAAGATGGATTAAGGACTTAAATCTAAGACCTGAAACTGTAAAAATTCTAGAAGATAACATTGAAAAAACCCTTCTAGACATTGGGTTAGGCAAAGATTTCATGACCAAGAACCCAAAAGCAAACGCAATAAAAACAAAGATAAATTGCTGGGACTTAGTTAAACTAAAGAGCTTTTGTACGGCAAAAGGAACAGTCAGCAGAGTAAACACACAACCCACAGAGTGGGAAAAAATCTTTACAATATCAATCTATACATCTGACATACATCTGACAAAGGACTAACATCCAGAATCTACAATGAATTCAAAGAAATAAAAGTCATTTTATGAAAAAGATACTTGCACATGCATGTTTATAGCAGCATCATTTGGAATTGCAAAAACGTGGAACCAACCCAAATGCCCATCAATCAACGAGTGGATAAAAAACTGAGGTATATGTATCTCAGCCATAAAAAGGGATGAATTAATGGCATTCGCAGCAACCTGGATGAGATTGGAGACTATTATTCTAAGTGAAGTAACTCAAGAATGGAAAAACCAAATATCGTATGTTCTCACTCAAAAGTGGGAGCTACACTATGAGGATACAAAGACATAAGAATGACACAATAGACTTTGGAGACTCAGGAGGAAAGGGTGGGGGATAGAAGACTACAGATAGGGTGCAGTGCATACTGCTCGGGTGATGGGTGCACCAAAATCTCACAAATCACCACTAAGGAACTTACTCATGTAACCAAATACCACCTATTCCCCAATAATTTATGAAAATAAAACAAATTTTTTAAGGAAAAAAGTTTTAATGGAATGAAAGCACAGTATATGAAAAGCTGTGAGGTGTAACTAAAACAGTGCTTAGAAGGAAATGTATAGCAATATACACCTAATTAGAAATAAGAAAGATCTCAAATCAATAATCTAAGCTTTTATCTTAAGAAAGTATAATAAATAACAAATTAAACCTAACATAAGCAGACAGCAGAAAATAAAAATAGAAGCAGAAAGCAATAATGCTGAAAACAGAAAAACAATACAGATAGGCAACAAAACAAAAAGCAGTTTGCTTAAAATAAACAAATTTGATAAGCCTTTATCCAGATCAAGAAAAAAACAAAGAAGAGTGAAGACTCAAATACCAGCATAAGGAATGAAAAAGGGAACATTGCTATAAATCATACAGACTTTAAAAGGCTAAGAGAGAATATTATGAACAACTTTATGTCCATAAATTCAACCAGTTGGGTTATAAGACTAGTTTCTTAAAAGGTATATTCAAGAAGCCATGGATAATCTCAATCATTTGTATCTTATTTAAAAAATTTAAATTTTAGGTAAAAACCTTTCTATAAGGAAAATTCAAGGCCACGATGGCATCACTGAGAAGATTTAGGAAAAAATAACACCAATTCTACACAAACTTTTTCAGAATATGGAAAAAGAGCAACCACCTCCCAACTCATTTTATACCAGCATTATGCTGATACCAAAACCAGAGATATTGCATGACAAGAAAATTACAAACCAGCATTCCTCATGAACATAAATGCAAAATTCATCAACTGAATATTTAAAAAATTGAACCCAGCAATATATAAAAAGGACAATACATTAAGATCTTACCCTGGGAATGCAAGACTAGTTTAACAGTTTAAAAATCAGTCAGTATAATTTACCATATATGCAAACTAAAGAAGAAAAATGAGGGCATCTCATCTGATAAAATTTAGAGTCCATTCATAATAAAACAAAAACAAACAAAACTCTCAGCAAGCTAGAAATAGAAAGGACCACTCTCAAACTGATAAAGGGAATCCACAAAAACCCTATATCTAACATCATATTTAACAGTGGGTGACTGAATAATTTCCCCTAAAATGGAAAGCAAGGTAAGGATGTCTGTTCTCACCACTTGTATTCAAAATTGTTTTGGAAGTCCTAGACAGTGAAATAAGACAAGAAAAATAAATAAAAGGTATACAGGTTAGAAAGAAAAAAAACTGTCTCCATTTTGCAGACATCATAACAACCTATATAGGAAATTCTAAAGAATCTATTTTTAAAAGCTACTAGAATTAGTAAATGAGGTTAGCAAGGATACAGGATACAAAAATCAGTTTATCAAAGCAATTGTATTTCTATATACTCGCAACAAACATTTTTCAATTAAAAATAAGTATCATTTCAAAGAAAGAATCATTTACAATAGCATCTAAAAATATTAAATACTTAGGTTGAAATATTTTTAAAATGTGCAAGATCTGTATTCTGAACACTACAAAACTTGGATGGAAGAAATCAAAGATCTGAATAAATGGAGATATATATTATGTTTACAGAAGCTTATATTTTTAAGATGTCAATTATCCCCAAACCAGTCTATTGATTCAATCAACCCAAAAATTTTCAGCAAGATTTTTTGTAGACATCAATAGGTGATTCTAAAATATATATATAAACTAGCATAGCCAAACTAGTTAAAAACAAATAAATTTGGGGGACCCATGTTACCTTACTTCAAGGCTTATTATAAAGCACAATAATCAAGATAATCTTATATTGGTGAAAAGATAAACATCTAAACCAACTGGTCAGAGTAGAGAGTCCACAAATCTAACCACATATATACCATTCATTGATTTTGGACATAAGTTCAAAGGCAATTCAATGAAGAAAAGATAGACTTTCAAAGAATGGTGCTGAAAGAACTGGATATTGATATACCAAAAACAAACAAACAAGAAGAACATGAACTCATACTTCTATAAAACATGTAAGAGAAAAATTTTGTTACCCTGAGTTAAGCAATGAGTTCTTAGATATAAAACCAAAACCGCAATCTAATAGATAACTTGGGCTTCACCAAAATTAAAAATGTCTGCTCTTTAGAAGACAGCGTTAAGAAAATTAAAACAAACAAAAAAACAAACAAAAAAACACAGACTGGGAGAAAAGATTTGCAAAGTCCGTATCTGACAATAATAAATGGCTGATACGCAGAATACAGTTAACCCTTGAACAATATGGGTTTGAATTGTGCGAATCCACTTACACGCAGATATTTTTTCAATCAAATGCTGAAAATACAGTATTCACAGTATTCATGGGATACAAAAACTATGAAAATGGAAGGCAAACTTTTCCTTCGACAAGTTCCCCAGGGCAAACTGCAGGACCTGAGTAAACTCTGATTTGGTAATAAACAGAGGCCCTGGAACCACTCCCCTGCAAATACTGAGACTGTATATAGAACTCTTGAAACTCAGAATAAGAAAACAACTACACAAAAAATGGCCAAAAATTTTAACAAATATATCATCAAAGAAGCTATCTGAATGGCAAACAAGCAAGTGAAAAGGTGTTCAATATCTTTCATCATTATGGAAATGCAAAGTAAAGCTACAATAAAATACAACTATACACCTAGTAGAATGGTTAAAAGAAAAGAAAATCTCACAATACCAAATGGATGTGGAACAACTGGAGCTATAATACACCGCTGCTGGGAATAAGATGTACAGCTATTTTGGAAAACAGTTTGGCATTTTCTTACAACATTAAACATACGCTTACTAGACAACCAAACAATCTCACTCTTGGGTATCTGCCAAAGAGAAATGAAAACCTATGGTCACACAAAAATCTGTCTCTTAGTTTCTTTTCTGTTGCTATACTGGAATAACTGGGACTGGGTAATTTACTAAAAAACAAAATTTATTTCTTACAATTCTAGAGGCTAAGTTGAGGGGCCAACTTGTGGTCCAAGGTTGAGGGGCCACATCTGGTGAGGGCCTTCTTGCTGGTGGGGACTCTCTGTAGAGTCCCAAGGTGACGCAGGGCATCACATGGCCAGTTCAGGTCTCTCTCCCTCTTCTTATAAAGCCACCAGTCTCACTCCCATGATAACCCTTTAATCCATTAACAAATGAATGGACTAATCCATTCCAGAGGGCAGAGCCTTCATGACCCAATGACCTCTCACAGACTCCACCTCCCAATCCTGCCACATTGGGGATTAAATTTCAACATGAGTTTTGGAGGGGATGAAAATTCAGATCATAGCAACCTGCATTTGAATGTTTACAGCAACTTTATTCATAATCACAAAAATGCAAATATCCCAAATGTCCTTTGACTAGTTAATGATAAATAAAGTGTGGTACATTCATATGTTGTAATACCACTCAGCAATAAAAAAGGAACATGCTATGGCTGTGCACAACATGCATATATCCACAATGAATCATGCTAAGTGAAAGAAGCCATATTTGAAAGGCTACATATTATATTATTCTATTTATATGACATTCTAGAAAAGGCAAAACTATAGAGACAGAAATCAGATCAGTGGCTGCCAGGGAATGGGGCTGAGGGGTCAGACTTGATGATGAAGAGGCATGAGGGAACTTTTTGGAAAGATGGAAATGTTTTACATCTTGATTGTAGGGAGAGTTACATGAACATCTATATTTGTTAAAACTGAGAGTACTGTACACTAGAAAGGGTGAATTTCACTGTATATAAATCATATCCCAATAAAATGTCAGTCTGAACAAAAATCTAAAAATCTAAAATGTTTATAGTAAGCAGCGGGTCAAAATAGTAAAAAGTGAAAATAAATTAGTCCCCCATTTCCCCACGTGACCTGATATTCACAGCTCATAAGACCGTGCGCTGTCTTCCGGGTGGGAAAATGTTTGGGATCCCAAGAACTCAGGTCAGACCCATCTCTGCAAAGCAGGTGGTGGACAGCTTCTCAGGGGTGGGGCCAGTTTCTGCTGTGTGACCCTGTTCCTCTCACTCCTGCCTGCAGGCTGCCTTCAGATGCCCTGTGGGCACTGAGCTCCCGCTGCACCTGCTCCCAAAGATTCTCCTGATGTTATGTGGCTGAGCCTTTGTAAGAGGGGATTCATAGCAGCCTCCCGACGCTCATGGTAAGGTAGGTGCTTGTGGTAGGTGCTGCAGCCTTCGCCAGCCCCCAACTTTAGAGTGAAGCTCCAGTTGACCCTCAAAGTTCCTTGAAGCAAACCTCTGTGTAAGTGAAAGGGTCCCAGAGCCACCACAGTGGGGGCAGGTGTCTTGGTGGCAGCTTAAACTGTTTTGCAGCCTGTGCTTTTAGGAACCCAGGCCAGGAGTTAAGACTCCTGCTGTTAACAGTCACTTTATCCTCTCCGCCCACACCACAGAGCCTGGCAGGAAGGCAGTCCAGAACAGTGGGTCAACAGATGTACACGGGCTGCTGAGTGGAGACCCACCAGGGAGGACTAAGGCGGTGGAAAAGGCCACTCTGCCTAGACTTTGAATTCCTCAGTTCCTTGGGGCTAAACATAACACTGCTTCCTCAGTGGAGCCCCTCTTCCCTTGCATTTATAAACCTTAACTCATGCATTGATGCCATTTAACCACCAGGTAGCTAGCTAGAACTGAAAATGTAACCTTTAATTTGAAGGCCTATACTTGAAGAAATTGCTTGTCTGCAGTGCTGAGGTTCTGGGAAGGTAGCAATGAGAAGGAGGGATTGAAAGAAGGGAGAGTCACAGCTGAAAAACAGAATCTGGTGCCTCTGTGCTCTGTAATGTCTCATCTTTCCTTTCCAGAAGCCCCCAAGCTCTGACTTAGCTAAAATTATTTTGGTTCATTCGGCCACGCCTCAAGATGTTCGGCCAGGACACTTTGATTGGACTGAAGGGAAATGGGTTATTTAAGTGGCCCGAACTTCAGAACAAGATGTGTGTTTATACCTATTCTGTTGCTCCATTTTGGCTCCATCAGATGATAGAGAGAAAAGACTTCCTGGGCTCTCTATAGTGGAAACCTGTTGGCAAGGCAAAGACCACCTGGCCCCCGGCCAAGCCCAGCAGAGATGCTGCTTGAGAGAGACAAGTCAGTGAGCATTTGTGCAGGCTCTGGTACCTGGAACAAAAATACGCCGAGCCGCAAATTATGGCTTTCAGATGTCACCACTGCCATCTGACATTGTGTTTCAGCTGTTCACGTCTTCATTACTGTGCTGCAGCCTCCCATTAAGGCTGTTACTGTGTGTGAGACACATTTATGTTATGTGGTTTTCTGTACACCCCAAGCAACAACACTCACCAAGGGTTATCAGGCTGATTGCCAAAACCCTATGGTGGAGATGCTCTGAGTCTATAGGTTGCTTTGTGGGCGTCCCTGTGTGCATGTGTGTGTGTGTATGTGTGTGTGTACATCCCTCCTCCATGCCCCATCTTGTAACAGCTGAAAGGAATCAGCCTCCACACTACAGGAACTTGTTCTTTGTGTGGTTTTCTCATCTCCCTTTGCTCCCTTACGGCCCCCCCGCCTGGCCCATCTGCCAGATCCTTCCTCCCCCTCTCTCTTGCTCCTCTTTGAGGTGGTAACCAGACCAACACAGCAATGCCCTTGTGACTCTCTTTTCAGTTTCTCAGCCACACTCAGATTAATGGAACAGAAATATGTGCTTGCATCTGATGCCAGTAATCATATCCTGAGTGACCACAGAGAGAGAGATTAAGCAAAGGTACTGGCCCGGTCCCGGGGGATACGGTTACAGGAAGAAAGTGTTTCTTGACAGCAGCCGCTCTGGCTCCCTCTCGCTTGCCCTCCTTCATTCCTAGCTAGGCTCATTAAGTCCCTTGAATATTTTCCATAAGATTAGTTAAAATCTACCCAGCAATGGTCCAAGTCACTTAAGAACTGGGTTTTGATCTACATTCTGATCTTTACTCATAGATGTGAACAGAGCATATTTCCATATTCTTTACTTTGATTTAGTCCCTGTGATTATATATTTTGGATGTGTGTTTTCAAATAGTGAAAGGTAAACAAGTGTATGGTTATCTAGTCTGATGACTTAAGTCAACAAGTATCAACTGTAAGCAAATGACTCCTTTAGTAGGACAACATCCTTGGCCCAGGGGCAGGGCAATGAGGCACATACTCAAATACTGTGACATGAGATTAAGTGTGATGAGTGTGCAGGGATAAACTGAGTGAAGCCAGGGAGAACAGGGAAGGAAAAGCACTCCTGGCTGGGGAAACCCTGGGAGGCATCCTGGAAGAAGTGGTATTTGAGATGACCCTAAAGGGAAAGGTAAGATTTTGGTAGATGTAAATAAAAAGAAAAGGCATTACCTGAGAAAGGTCCAGCTTGAGCAAAAGCCTGGAGTTGGGAAGACAGAGTGTTTCGAGATGAGTGGGAATTTGAGGTAAACTGCAGAAATGTGTACCTATAGGGAAAGTGATGGAAAGTGGACTGAGAGAGCCTTGAACTATGATGAGTGTAAAGCCAGGCTTAGGACTTATTATCAGCAGTGGGAGCCATTGCAGGTCTTAGAGCAGGGAGACACAACATAGTGCTTTCCTGATGGAACTTGAAGAGTGTCCTCAAAGAAGCACAGACAATAGATTGTGGGGAAAGGGGTGCGGGAGGAGGAGAGAGTAGAGATGGATCCCTTAGGAGGTTACAGCAATGGTCTGAAAAAGAGTAGAATATAAGCACTTGATGGGAATACAAACATCGTGATATAGGAGAGATATGGAAAAGACAGAACTTGCAATTGGTTGGATCTAGGAGGTAAGGCCACTGGGTAAGCCAGAGATGACGCTGAGATTTGGAGACTGAACACTGGAGTGGCGGGCTCTTAGGAGAGGAGGATAGAAGGGAGGACAGAACTGGAGCAGAAAATGACCCATTCCGTTTGGGATATTTAGACATTCAGAAGAGGCACCCGAGACCTGGTGCCCGACAGGGGTTGGAGCTCAGAGCTGGTGCTGACAAGAGAGGCTGGAAGTGAGGACCATCTGCACGGAGGTGTCAGGTGAGGCCCAGGGTAGGTGAGATAACGAAGGAGGGAGCACAGAGGGAGGGATGCTAAGCTCAGATCCTTGGGGAGGCACACACATTAAAAAGTGAAAACAACGGGAGTTTCCTGCCACGGAAACCCAGAGGGGAGAGATTTCCTGTGGAATGCTGAACCAGCTGAGGATGAGGACTGGGGCAAGGCTGCCGGATTTGTGGCTGAGGAGGAAGTCCTTGGAGTCCTTCCTGGGGCTCCATCAGGAGCGAGGTGGGGCGGAAGCCGGATTAGAAGCCCCGAAGAGCGAGTGGGTGATGAGGAAGTGTAGGCAGCAAGTGTGTTTCCTGAAGAGCTTTTAAAAATAGGACGGAGGCCCCTCATTTGTGCATAGCTTGAGGGCCTCCTGCCAGGGAAATCCAGGAGACTACGGAGGCTGTGAGGGGCCAAAAGCCACCATCTCTCGTGGTGTTTGTAAGATTCCTTCCAAGCCAGCAACCCTGATACGTTGGTTTCCTCATGGTAGCAGGTGAGAAAGTGGTTGTATTTGTTGTCAGCAGGTACTTGTTAATGTCACAAACCAGACCTCTCCTTCAACGAGGTCCAGAGCAGATTGCCCCGAGGAATGAGCACTGACTTGGAGTTTTCTAGACTGTTCTGCATCTGGTTTTAGGGGCCACCATAAAGGGGTGACTGTGGAGGAATCACTGCTTTTCCAGGATATTGGCAGGACTTGCACGAAGGATAAACAAAGAGGCATGTCAGCTTCCAGGGTCTCTTTTCTGTTTCTCAGAAAAAAAAAGAGTCTAACCTTTTGAAGACAGACTTGAGGTTAATTGCTCTTTCCTCAGGAGAGCCTGCCAAAGAGAAAATGAACCCGGTAAATGATGTGTCAGTGCCCTAGAAAGTCAGTTGATTATCCTGGTTTAGGGACAGCAGGGACTCAACTGCCTCCCATGGAAACGCTCTCCTCTCCCTCACTTCTCACAGGTGACCCTGACGACCCACCACCCCAGCTGTTCTCCATCACCTGACAGTTGAGCCTTCAAGATGCTGGCGAGTTCTGCCTGTGCATGGCTTTGACCAGCTCCAGCCAGAAAGAGGAACTTTCAGAGTCCAGGTTTGGGGCCTGTGGATGAGTTACCTGTTACCAAGAAAGGTTACTGAGTCTCCATCACTCATGTGGGAATGAGGCCACTTCCTACTGACAGATCCTGTAGCTATTTATGGAGAGTTTTGGCCTTTCAGCATCCAATCCCTTTCAATCAGGAGGAGTTCTCCACTGCATATTATCTCAGAGGGTCCCAATGTACCACCTCCTGCTGTGGATGCCAAAGCTGGCGTGGGGGAAGCAGGAGGTGAGAATGCAACTCAGGATCAGTCAACCACATGGGACCCTGAATCTTGCAGGAGAGGCAGAAAGAGGCAGATGTGGTTTATAAATTATTGGCAGTTATTGAAAGTCTAGAGGTGCAGCATCGAGTGTCCAGCAGGGTGACATCTCACTCCAGTGTTCTAATTACTTTCTCCTGTAGCGAACTGGGCTCTGGTTCCAGCTCCCTGGCCTCCCTTGCTTTCTGTGTATTTCCTGGGCCTGGCCTGGCCTTCCAGTCTTTCTGCCTTGCAGTGAATTTTCCTTTCACCAAGTTAGTCAGACTGGGTTTCTGTTGCTTGCTGCCAAGAACCTTGACAATGTAGAACAGCGAAGAGATGTGCTGTCAAGGCCTGAGCAACAGGTTCAACTGGACCCAAGACACGAACACTGTATGAAAGTTACCCTCCTGCAAGCGACTCGGAATGTCAATCCTCCAGTGAGAGAGACAGAGAATAAATAAATGTCTATACATAAATACACACACTCACACGCGCACACATATGTCAGGTGGTGACAAGAGAAGAGTAAAGTACAATGAAGGAGTAGAGAGTGAGTGGGCAGTATTTTAGATGGGGTGGTGAGGGTAGACTGTTTGGAGGAGGGGGTGGTGAGCAGCGGCCTGAATGGAGTGAAGGAGCAGCCAAGTCGGGTACTCAGAAGAGCCTTCCAGGCAAAGGGAGCCCCAAGAGAAAAGATGCCGAGGCAAAAAAAAAAAAAAAAAAAAAAAAAAGTGTCACTTCTGTGTCTCTCCTGCTGGCACTGCTTCCTGGGAGCAGAGACTCTGCCTGTTTTCTTCACATACACCAAGCCTAGGACACTTTCTGTCATGTAAATATCTGTTCATGAGTGAACATCTGCCTGGCACGCAGGGTACAGTTCTTCACACATCATTTGCAGGCCTTCCCGATTTGCCTACAGTGGGGCATAGGATGGGAAGGAACTCGTCAGGAGTAGGTTTCAGACATGGGACCTGGGTGAGACAGGATAGGTTACCTTAGTTGTCCCCTGAAACTCAATATGATCCTCATGTAGTTGTCAAGAGGGGTTATATTATTTCATGTTTGTAAAGGTCTTAGCACCAAGGGCACAGGCCTTTATGTTCTAGAGGTTGGCTATTATTATTACTATTCTTACCAATCAATAATAAACTGTAAATCTATATATATCTGTGCCCATTTGAACTTGGCCTGTTATTTCTTTGTATTGAATTTATAAAGCAGTGATCAAATATTCATGTTATTTATCTGCTAAGGAACAAATACAGGCAGTCTCATTCACAATACTGTTATGCCTTAGCTTATCTGCTGGGACCCTAGAACTTCCAACCCCTTTTCTTGATTCACAAGCAAAGTCAAGGGTGGTCTCTGGCCCCTTGGGCACTTGTTTATTCCCCTGAAGGAGAGGAAATAGAATCCATTAGAATCCAGTATGGAGCTTCCTCAATGGGGAATCCCTGTCCCCTACCCCACTGTCCCCTCCCCTCATCCCTGCCTGTGGAAGTTGGGGACTAGGGTCTCAGATGGGGGCTGTGTTTATGGGAAAGGGGCTCCACAGGCCTCCAACCCCAGCTCTGGATTGACCCTCCTCCTCATCCCCCCATCATTCTCTTCTCCTCCTACTTCCCCACTCTCCTCCCCTTCTCCTCCTCCTCCTCCTCCTCCTCTTCCTCTTCTGACTTCGAAGCCTCCTTCTCTCATCCTGGTGACCCAACTTGTCCTGGCTTCTCATTTGTCCCCAAGTCCTGCCCTGACCTTCTCTGGCTGGAATAATTCCCCAAAGTAGCCCCATGAAGAACCTTATACGACCATCCTCTGTTGTTTACGTTACATTTGGCCTTAGGTAAGTGAGGTCAAATGAAACAAAACTCCCACCCAGCAGCCATCACCTCACTTCCCTTTGTCAGACACTCCCGCTGACCTTGGAGTGAACTGACTGTGAAGCTTCTTTCAGTCTTAAAACAGGTCAGTTTTCATGGCTGGGAGGTGTGACCTTTCACACCACAGTCTCCGGAACAGGCTGCTGCTTCCCCCAGCATCTTCTCATTTACTGCAGGCAGCCATCACCAGTTCTCTGGGTGAACATGATTGGTGACTCTATATGTGTTGCTTGCAGGCATTTAAATTGGTATAATAACATTCCGGAGAACTATTTGGTGATATATATAAGAAAAGCCTTAAAAAATGTAGATTCCCCTGACCCAGTAATGCCACCCCTAAGAATTTATCCTGAGAAAATAATCAGAGATGCAGCCAAAAATGTATGTATAAGAATATTTATTGTAGTGCTAGTTATAATGGTAAAAAAAAAAAAAAAAATTGAGAAATACTCCACAAGGACTGGGTTAAATAATTTATGGTACTTTTCTATAAAGGAATACTAGGCAGTCCCTTTTGTAAGGTGTACTTAAAGCATATTGGATGATGTGCATGATGGACATTCTCCTTTTGCCTTCCAGATTCATCCTGCACCACTCAGGCTCCCTGCCCTCTGAACTCCTTCTGGGTGTGTCCAGTGGGAAGTGCACCCTGAGGAGCGGGACGGCAGGATGGTTGTATAAGATTCTTCATGGGGCTACTTTGGGGAATTATTATTCCAGCCAGAGAAGGTCAGGGCAGGACTGGGGCAAAAAGGAGAAGCCAGGACAAGTTGGGGCACCAGGATGAGAGAAGGAGGCCTCAAAGTCAGAAGAGGAAGAGGAGGAGCAGGAGGAGCAGGAGGAGCAGGAGAAGAGAGTGAGGAAATAGGAGGAGAGGAGAATAATGGGGTGGAGGAGGAGAAGGGTAAATCCAGAGCTGAGGCTGAGGGTCTGTGAATCCCCCTTCCCATAAACACAGCCCCCATCTGAGACCCCAGGGTTTCATTTCTGGGCTTCTCTACTCAAGGCAATCAATTTGGCCAGGTGGCATCCTCCTCCACTTATCCTCCCTACCTACTTACTTCCTGTTCCAGTAACTTCTCCCTCCCCTTGACTCTTCAGGATTAGGGTGGGAACAGCTTCATAGTGTGCGTACTCCAGTTTTATTTCAGCATCCCTTTTGGTCGTCTAATCTAGCCTCAGTAGTTTAAAGGGAAACTTGTATCCTGCTAGGACCCTAACTGATGCAACGCAAAAAAAAAAAAAAAAAAAAAAAAAAAACTGTATATGTATATATAGTTCAAATATATATATATATATATAGAGAGAGAGAGAGAGAGTGGTCAAATTGGGTTAGAAAACAGTACAATCCCAACTCTATAATAAATCAATATATTTAGAAAGAAAAAATATATGTATATATGTGCATATATCTACACATAGGAGAAAAAAGACTGGAAGGAAATAGACTGGATGATTACCTGTCATTGCCTCTGGGCTGTGAGATTGTAGGTGATTTTTCTTGTCTACTTTATACAATTCTATAATTTTCACATCCTTGAAAACAATTATGTGTCACCTTTAAAGTGAAAAAAAAATTAAATAAATGTATACTTTAAAATAAAACTGAAGTAAAATAGAAGAGTTAGCTACACAGTAACAACATCATGGCACATCAGTCACCCACAAGTAGCACTGCAAATAATCAATTTTAAGTAAATTATTTGGCAAATTTCATGTTATCACATAATTTAGAAGGAAATATAAACATTTTAGAAGGAATTGTAACTAGGCCTTGACTATTATCAGCCACATCTTATCTAATGTTTCTTAAACCTTGGTAGTGCTTAATATAACCGCTTGCTGGGACTGGAATCCTTCACAAGCTGCACTTGTCCCAGCTCTGGCTTTGATTCTGAGTCCAGTTGTGCTCAGGATGGGGTGGGGACAGGGGACAGGGGAGCCTAGGATCAAGCTGACAGATTAGACCAATGTTTTGGCACCCTCCAAAGCATATCCTTAGATATGGTTCCACATTCATTTAGTGGGGATAGAGGAAAATCTGACTTTCCATTAGTAGGAGTCGTGTGCCTCTCTGCTCAAAGTGAGGGATGTATACAAACGTCAAACGCAGCATAACATTTTTACTTACTTGAAGTGGTCTTTCCTTTACTGTTTTTCTAACACTCCTAAATGGAGAGAGTTGGCTACTTACCCACTCGGGACAGAGGTAATGCATATATCGATATGGTTACAAACACTTGTTCAAAAAGTTCAAAAGTTGGTTTTATGTTTGTTTTGCTTCTCTTGGGGTGCGGTGGGGTGGAGTTGGACTTTCATGTGGGCAAAACTTTTCTGTAATGTTTGATGTTGTTCAGATGTCTTTTGTAGTTTCTAAGTCAGATGATTTCTTTTGAGATGTATGAAGGGGGTTACATTTTTAAGAGAGAAAATTAATTACTTGAACATAATAAGTGCTCATTACGGAGGACTTCCTTTCAGAGTTTCAGCTCTCGGAGGCTACACGTTAAGGAAACGTTCAGGTGGCTGTCTCAGGTAGGGATGCAGCCTCCAGTGGCACTAGGCAACTTGCTTGAGCTGGTCACGAAGATGATAATGAGTAGCTAACCGTTATAAAGTTCCTGCTACATGCCAGTCTGGGGTCTAAGTGTTTCCTTTATGTCCGTTTAGTGTTCAGAACTGGCACTACTATAATTTTTATTTTATAGCCGAGGGAACAGAGCACTAGGAGGTGAAAGAAGTTGCCTAAGGTCACATATCCTGTGAGTAGTGGAACCTGGATTTGAACCCAGGCAGGTTGGCACCAAATCAGGCTCTAAGGCCACCAAAACTTTCTGTATACATCAGGAGTGTGTTTTATGTTTTGCTTGAGGATGGAGTGTACTTTGGCTGTGGTTTCCACTTCACCAATTATATCAAGAGTCTTGTGTGGAAAGCGGGGTTAACCGGCACCATCTTTCTGATTTATTCTTATGATCTTTCAGCTTCCCTCATAGATGGGTAGCTGGGACAGCTGCCCAGTTCTTCTGCCCCTAAATCCAGCTCTGCTGGGCATCCAAGTGTCCCCAGTCATGGCCTGTCAGAGAGGAAACATCAGACAGGATCTCTCAGTAACGGAGCCAAGAAAAGCTGCATCCTGCTGTTCCATGGGCTTTGAGTTCCTGCACACACTCTGCCTCCTGATTCGCGGAAAGAGAAAACCACATTTGAATCTTTAGGCATCCTCTGTAAATACCAGTTTCCTCCCAATCAGGAAGAGATTACTACAGTAACCAAAGCCCCTTGTACTCCCTCCCGACTCCAGAGGTGAAGGTGTTCACTAATTACCTTCATCTGCAAAGACCATGTCTCTCTAAGCAGTGTGCCCTCAGCAGGACTTTTTAAAAACCTGCTGCAGGTTAAAAAGCAGACCTGCTCTTAATTTATTAAAAGACTTGGCATTTTTTTCCCCACTGAGCATTTTAAAATGCAATTAGACCAAACGGAATAATAATCAGGCAAAAGTACTCAGGAGTTTTCATGCTGGGGGCCACCCCTTCTCATGCTCTTTTCCATTTCTGGGTTTTATGTTGGGATAATATGCCCATGGAGCATGGGGATGGCTCGAGGGATGCATTCATGGCATCCCTCCCTCACCCCATCCTCATGTTCCTGCAGCCCCCCGGGCTCTCTGGAATCAACCTCTGGATCTCCACCCCACCCTTTCTGGATGCCAGGGGCTCCTCATCCTCACAGTTCTGCAGTGTGCAAGGGTCAGTCTCCTGGTTTGGGACATAGAATCACATTTTCCTCCAGACCAGGCTGGGACATCTGCGTTTTTAAACAAGTTCCCTAGGGAATTGTGATGCCCAGAAGCATCTGAGAGCCACTCTGAACTCCAGGAAGGAGGTTCGTATCTACCATTTGCTTCCTTGTATACTGAGCCCTGACACAGTCTGGAACACAGAAGCACTCAATGAATATTTATTGCATGCATGAATGGAATTTCATGAGACCTATTAGGGCTTTTTTTATGGAAGACAAAAAGGAAGTACAGTCCCACCTCACTCATCAAGGATAGGTATGAGGAAATGGAAAGTAAGGATGTGTCAGGAACCTCCTAGTTTTAATTAACACATTCAAGTATATACATGGTGCGCAGGAATTTTGTGGTGTACGTGACATACACCATGGGAGTACCCATGTGTTCCATGAATAGAAAACTCATACCCATTATTACCTTATAACCACTGGCATGAGCAGAATAGAAAAACAAATGGCAAACTTAGCTGGAAAAGGGCAAGATGCTGCCTGTAATGCTGGTATCTATGCCATAAACTGAAGAGGTGAAGGTATGTGGTTCAGTGATATTTATTTAAACATCTTTGGGTTGTATCACCTGATACATTCCATCTCATCTGCCCTCCCATCTCATCTCCACCCCTCATGTCATCTTCCCCACCCATCTCCAGTCTGGATCAGGTGCCCCTTCATGTGCCCAAAGAGCAGTTGCTGTGCACAGCTGAACATGCTGTCTTATTAAAATATGCCAGTGTGCCCTTTTGTGCTAGGAGGGCCTGGGGTACAGGGTCTGTGCTTCATTTGCCTTTATGTCTCCAGGGCCTCACTTGGGGCCCTCTCACACCTAACGGGCTCTCTATAAATCTTTGTCAGATCCATCCATCCATCAATCAACGTGGATTTCAGTAATTAACTGTTTTCATTGGACTGGGATTCGTTGACAGAACAGCAAGTTCAGAGAGCATTGTGAGCCTCAGAAGGGAAGCTATTCCCAGCTTCTAACTGTCCTATTCCCTTACCCAGCCCAGCCCTCCTCCTATGATTTAATGGGCAACTAATCAAATGAAGCCTTGTTCTCTAAAAAGAAACCAGCCAGTTTGAAAAGGCTTGCAGTGAATTCCTTATCCAATCAGGGCACTTCACGCTGAGAGGAAGAAACCAGATTTGGGTATTGGCCAGACTACATTTCCATTCAAATTCTCCTTCTCCTTTCGCTCCTTCCTTACTTCTTACCTTCCTGCTTTCCTTCCTGACCTCCCTTCTTCCATCTCCCTGCCCTTCCTTTTGTCCAGATTACTGCCCTCTACACAGGCACTGTGTCTGAAGCACGGTAACATTCTCTATCATGTGTAACAGGCACCATATCAATCGCTCCAAGTTCAGCCTCTGAAAAATTAAAAGGGAAATTGTCACCCAGGCAGTTTGTTTGCATTTCATACCTCCTGGCATTTCCCAGGCCCACCACTGTTTTCCCGGGAGGCCCACCAATTTACTCTCCCTGGTCTATGAGAAAAGTCTTGGACATTCGGGCATGCAAGTCAGACTCTCCTCCAGCTACATAAACATTGAGATGTCCATGTAGTCCTTATTTAGCCACAAACAAGGCCAGCTTCCTACTGGACTCCTCCAGGCCCTGCTCATGCATACCTGTAGCTCCACGTCCCTGCTAGGGTGTGTGTCTTCAACATCTCTAAGCCAGGGTCTTGGCACTCAGTCGGCTGACAATTTTAACATACCTGGGAGAAGAGAGACCATAGGTTTGACCTTCTGGCTTTATATTTCCAAGGAGGAGAAATTGGCTGGACTCTCTTTTGTGGTGAGTACTCATATATTTGTCACTTGACAAACACTCACTGACCACCGCCATGTTTGTGCAGTGCAGAGGCAGGGTGCGGACTCTGTTGGCAGGTTGCCCAGCTTCATGCCCAGGAACAAAGTCTGTGCATATTTGGTCATCCCATGCAATGGGAAGACGCAGCTCTCACTAGGAAGGCCACAAACTTGAATATCTAATCATACGAACATTTGAGGCCAGAGCATGGTTCAGACACTCTCTTACGGTGACCTTGTAGTCCCATGGAGTCGGCTTTGGATGGGTGCCCGGGATCCTCCTTTCCTTCTGGCTTTTTTCTCTCTTATTTTTTCCTGGTTCTCTGCTCAACCCCAGGCTGGATCCCCATATGGTCAAAGCCATGAAGGCTGCTATCTGGTGGATCCTCACAGTGGGATAACTTTATCATTCCCCACAGTAGGAGGCAGAGGCCCTTCCTCCAAAGGGTGCATCATGAGACACACCTTACCTCTTGCTGGGAGTTTACCTTGCACTGTAGCGTAACTTTGGTGCCTCGATGTGCCTCAGGGCCTCCTTTCTCCACTAGGGATGAGGCAGAGAATGGACATGGAGGATGGATGGGGAGATCAGGGGAGGGCTGCCAGGCAAAATATAGGAATGTTTTATCCCATGCAGTATTTGAGACATACACTGAAACATTATTCGTCATTCATCTGAAATTCAAATGAAACTGGGTCTCCTGTGTATTTTTATTTGCTTAATCTGGCAACTCTGCTAGGAAGCACATCGCTACTTTAGGAAGATCACTCCTTACTTCCTGCCACCACCAAAAACGCTGATTCAGCTGGCTGGGGCTAAGTCAGCACTGTTCAAAAGAGGAAACACTCCTTTGAAAAATGACTTTTATTTGGGACTTCCATTTGCTTGAGTCATTGTTATCCAGGCAAACCCATGGCAGAAGGAATGACTCAGCCTCCCATTTCTCCACCCATTCCTATGGCCTCAGAAAAATTCTCATTTTATGATGAGATGGGACCACTTTTCCCTTCCCTGGTGGATTAGAGCTTTCTGTGTCTATTTTCCTAGGACCACCATAACAAAGTACGTCAAAGTAGGTTGTTTAAACAACAGAAATTTATGGTTTCCCAGTTCTGGAGGCGAGAAGTCTGAGGTCAAGGTATGGGTAGAGTTGGTGCCTTCCGAGTCCTGTGAGGGGGCATATTTTCCAGGCCTTCCCTCAGCATCAAGAGGTTTGCTGGCAATTTTTGGCATCCCTTGACTTACAGAAGCACCTTCACACAGCGCTCTCCCTGCATGTGGCTCTCCCTGTATATGTTTCTGTGTTCAAGTTCTCCTTCTTTTTTTTTTTTTTTTTTTTTTGAGGCAGAGTTTCACTGAGTCACCCAGGCCAGAGTGCAGTGGTGTGATCTTGGCTCACTGCAACCTCCGCCTCCTGGGTTCAAGCCATCCCCCCACTTCAGCCTCCTGAGTAGCTGGGATTACAGGTGCCCACCACCATGCCCAGATAATTTGTATTTTTAGTAGAGATGGGGTTTTACCATATTGCCCAGGCTGGTCTCCAACTCCTGGCCTCAGGTGATCAGCCCGCCTTGGCCTCCCAAAGTGCTGGGATTCTAGGCATGAGCCACCGCACCCAGCCCAAGTTCTCCTTCTTATAAGGACACCAGTCACATTCGATTAGGGCCCACCTTAAGGACTTTATTTTAACGTGATTACCTCTGTTAAGGTCCTATCTTTAAATAAGGTCATATTCTGAGGTACTGGGGGTTAGAACTTCAACATAGCTTTCTTTCCGAGGGTGGCGGGTTGAGGGATAAAATTCAGCCCCTAATACAGGTGCCTCAATGTCGTGCACATTTATATTTGCTGGGAAGATAAGGAGACATTGGAGTCAGTGGTTTGGTTTCTTTTGCTGGCTTAGGGTTAATAATGATTTAAGGCTTTGGAGTAATGGAAGATAAACTGCTTGTCACTGCCTACTCTGTGTTGCAGAAGATTGCATTTCCGTGTGAGGCCGACCCCAGCCTGGCTCTGCAGAGGGCTTTTCCATTACCTTAAGAGCTGGTGGTGATAACCCCCATTAATATTCAGCCCTTTGGCCTCCACCCTCTTGCATTCCCTCAGCCCTAAGCACTTCCCTCTGACCCTCCAAGAGGTAACATCGGGGTTATTGTCCCCAAGAGACCTCTGCAATTACTTGCAGGGGGAACCCGGTGAGGCTCTGCTGAGAGTGTATGCCAGGAGGGGCGTGGGTGGAGAAAGGGAGCTCGGCATGCAGATCTTCGCCCTCCCCCGTCCAACCCAATATTAGAATCAAGGGGAACCGTGATGTCTGTCTTTGCCTCTGCTTGCTTCCCTCCTCCGTGTGGATGCTGGGAGAACAAGATTAAATTCCTTGTCGGCTCGGTCTCTACATTCTCATTTGTTTATTGAGAAATGATTCTGTTTTCTCCGAGGAGCCATCTATCCTGCTCTTCTGGGCGCTGTTCATTACTAAAGAAATGAAAGGGAGAAAGGTCCTTTTTTTGGCCATGGGTTTTTTGTTTGCTTTTGGGGTGTGTGTGTGTGTGTGTGTGTGTGTGTGTGTGTGTGTGTGTGTCTTTCAGATGTCTGTATCACCAGAGAGAATGCTTTCTGAAGCCTGTCCAGGAAATTTGGTTCTAAGAACAGCCTGCTAATTTGAGCATCTTCAGGGGTAACTCGTGCGATGAGGCTGGCATGCTGTCCACAGACAGTGGCACCATGGCGGTGGGAAGTGCGGTCTGCACTCATCTGCCAGGGCTGCCATGACAAAGGACCACAGGCTGGGCCGCTTACACAACAGAAATGTATTTTCTCACAGTTCTGGAGGCTAGAAGTCCAAGATCAAGTTGTCCGCAGATTGATTTGTTCTAAGTCTCTCTCCTGGGCTTGCAGATGGCCAAGCTTCTCTGTCTGTCCTCACATGGTCTTCTCACTGCACACCAACGTGTGTCCCAATTTCCTCCTATAAGGACACCAGTTGTATTGGATGAGGATCCCCCGAGTAAACTATTTAACCTGTATTAGCTCAATAAAGACCGTGTCTCCAAATACTGTCCCATCCTGAGGTCTGAGAGGGTTAGGAATGAACCTAGGGAGAGGCACAATTTAGCTCACAGCTGTGCTCCTGTAGGGGACTCAATAGGAACTCAAATCTCAGGCTGGACCTTGATCTGGGTAAGTGACCTTGGGGAAGGGCAAGGGTATCAGTTGGAGTTTTCTGTTGTCGGCAAAAGAAAACAATCCAGGCTCACTGGAGCAATGAGAGAATTGAATGAGATGATCTGGAGAGACAGGGATGCCATGGAAGGCTGGACGACAGACAGTAACCCTGGCACCTTGGAGAGGGGAAGTGGAAGCCACAGGAGCTGCCCTTTGGTGGAAACACTCCCGTCAGTGCTTGGTGGCTGAAGCGAGTGAACTCAAGAGTCTCAGAGGACAGCTGTCCTGCCGGGTTCCCCACTGTGCTGGAGTAGGAGGAGGAGGAAGAGTCCAGACCCTTGGCCTCAGTGATGGGAGTCAGGGTACAGTGTTCACATCCTCCCAGGACCACCCAGAGTCCAGGGGTGTGAGCCCTCGAGAGAAAATCAGCAGCTGTCAAAAGAGGAAATGAATGTTTGTAAGCTGAAACAATGACAGATATCTATCGCATAACATTTCCTTGCTTCAAAAAGAGGGGCTGCATTGGACGACCTCTGTGCTCCATCTTCATTAAACATTTACTAAAGCTCTCCCGTCACTGCTTTCTTGAGTTCTGTGCCTTTCTTTGTCTAGGGGTGTTGAGATGTTTCGCTCAGGGATGTTTTATTGCCTGCGGTGTCTCCCTTGGCCTTTGGTGTTCCCGGGAGTTCTCCTCAGTGAGGCGAGGGACTCTGTTTGCTCAGGAAGGTCACCAGGCTTAGAGTGCTATAAAAAACCAGGGAACAGCTTCCTGTTATAGATCAGTTTATTAATGTCTTCTTTGTGATCTGTACCGGTTGTAAATATTATATTCATTATAAATAATAATTCAACCTGCCATTCCTTCTCTGGTTCTCAGTCACCTTGTCTATAAAACAAGAGGGTTGAATTAAATGATTATTAAGATCTCTTTCCGCACTGGCCCTGTTGGATTCCATGAAAATTAAACTCCTCTGGGTAGACAGTCTATGGGGCTTGACTGTGAGGCATCACCCAAGAACTTGGAAACGGGAAATAAGATTTCCCTCTGAGAGAAAAATTATAAAACCAGCCAGCACCAGATCAAAGATCTATTTAAAGTCTCCTTATATGGACAGGATGAATTTCAGACCAGAGCAGCCTGGACTGACAGCAGGAACATCCTGAGGGACAGAAGGGCCTGTCAGAATGGATGCAGCATCACAGACACAGAGAGAAATGAGACCGAGGAGGATCGTCAGGATGATTCAAGCTCTGACTGAGACAACGCTGGGGTGATGGGTATCCACACATTAGTAGGCTCTGGGCCTCTCCTGGCTGCATTTCTGTTATGGAGAAGGCGAGGGGCATCCAGCTATCATGACTGGGCGCCCTAAAGCGGGGATGAGAGTCAACATCTTTAACAATCCATATAGCACAGGCACCACCCAAACAGCAAGGTCTTCAGCTACAGCTGGAGCAGTGACCTGGGGCCCCCATTCTGCCTGCCTTTACCTTCTAGCATCTGGGAGCTCTGTGAGGTCCCTGATATGAGAAGGGCAGTCAGTAGGAGCAGACAGGAGGCTCCAGGAAGAGGCTCCTTACCAATTAGCTCAGAAGAATTTTAATATGTTGATAACTTAACATGTTTGAGCGATTTAGTTCATCCCCTTTGTCTCATTCTAACTCACTGGGAAATCCCTGGATTGGAATGCAGTTTCCCATCTGCTTTGACCTACAGGGAAAAAACAGGCATGACCGGCTTACATAATTGTGAGATGACTATATTTTTCAAGGTAAACAGAGTTTCTGCTTTATCACTCTCTTAGGAGCCTGGTTACACTGATCAATGTGAATTCACCCCTATGAGAGAAATCCACTCTTGGCTTGCTGACAAAGTCAGTTGCCTCAATTACAATAAAAAAAAAAAAAAGATTCCCAAACTTGCCCCATGGAAGCAAGCCAGCCAAGCTTGGAAGCAGCCAGCCAAGCCCTTTTTCAAACTTAGAATCAGTGATCCAAGGGTCCTTTCAGTATTTTTCCACAGGATCTCTGGCTGAATTTCCACAGCATGTGAAAATTCAACTATAGACAAGACAGCATGATGCAGCGATTTTCTTTTTTTTTTTTTCTTCTTCTCTCTCCTTTTTTTTTTTTTTTTTTTTTTTTGCACATTTTATTTTAGTAGCACAACTCTTATTTTCAAATGATCTTATGAAGGACCCCAAGCTGCAGATATGATGTCTTCACATCAGGCATCTCTACTTGGGTGTCTGACAGGCACCTCAAATATAAGATGTCCAAAGAGCATTCTGGATGCCCTGCCCCCGCTGCACCTGCTCCTCCCCAATGTGCCCTCATCTCTCAGGCCTAACACCTAAAATAATTCTATTCTCAGGTCATCTCTTAGCCTCAAACTCCTGCTTCCAGCTACAAAACATATGTAGAATCCCATCCCTTCCAAGCTAGGTCCCACATAGCTGAAACCTTGTTTTCAGCCACCATCCCCTCTTACCTGGATGACTGCAACAAACTTGTAATAGGTCTTCCCACTTTCATTACTGCTTCCTATACTTCCCTGAATTGGAATGCAGTTTCCCATACGTTTCTACCCATAGGGAAAGAACAGGCATGGCTGGCTTACGTAATTGTCAGATGGAGCAACATTTGCTCCATTTAAAATTGTTTTTAGAAGTCTAGACTTTAGAATCTCCACTTGTTAATGATAATATAACAATGACCAATTACTACCATTTTAGACGTATTATTTCTCTATTTAGTGAAATAATACGTTTAAAATGTAGATCAGATGGTGATTTTCCCCTGTTCAAAGTGCTCCAACATCTCCCATCACACTTAGAGTAAACTGCAAACTCCTTACCATGGTCTACCAGGCTCTCCGCCATCTGGTTTCCTGGTACCCCATTGGCTGAACCGCCAGCTGCTCTCTCCTTCACTCTTGTGGCTCCAGACACACTGGACTTATTGTTGGTTCTCAAATGTGCCAAGCTTGTTCTCCGCTTTGCATTTGCTGTTTCCTCTGCTTAGAACCTCTGGTGCCCTTGACTTTGAATGGCTTACTTCCTCACACCAATCAAGTCTTTGCAAGTCTCTGCCTTTGCCCAGAGAGGTCTTCCCTCGCCACCTCTTTAAAACAGCCTGCCTCACTCCTACTCTCGAGCTCCTCAGTCAGCCACCCCCCAGCACACACCACATTTCATAGTGGATGTTGTTATGTGCCGCTCAGATCCCCTGGCAGGACCGAGAAATGCTCATCGCCTTAGCTGCTGGGGGTGCAGACACCACCAGCTCACACCTGAGACACTTTCCAAGCGTTGGAAAGTGTCAGAGGTGTGTCATTTCCTCTGTCAGAGGAAGCTGCTCCACCAACACGTACGCCCACTTCCTGGAGGCAGCTTGCGGCCAAAGACTGGTCACATGGTAGTGCAAATGCCCAGTCCTTCGATCTCAATTAGGACAACACTGCTTGTTGTCCCAAGCTGCAAAGCTCCTCAGGAGGAATAGAGAAAGCAGCTTTTCCGTCTGTCGTCCTGTGTCCCTCACCCTTCACACGTGTTGCTCCTGAGATCACGCCCCCAAAAACCTCCTGCAAATCTCTGTCAGAGTCTGCTTCCTGCAGAACCTGTCCTGTGGGCCTCTACCCCAAATTATGGGGTTTTCACTTACTTGCTTACACTTACTTGTTTATTTCCTGTCTCCCCAGCTAAGACTTAAATTCTGTGACATCAAGGAAAGGTCTATCTTATTCCCCTCTCTATCCTGGCCCAGATGCCTAGACAGTGCCTGGAATACATGGAAGTTCAATAAATATTGAATGAAGAAATGAATGCACCCCGCCATCTATATAATAGATAACAGGGAAACTGTCTTCCAGAAATTGTGTGTGTGTCAGGGGCCCTCCTCCTCTGTCACTCCTCTACGCACCACTGGAGAAGTACCCAGGGCACCTCAGCAGCACCTTCAGACAGAGTCGATTTTAGAATCAGGAAAGCAAGATTCATAGCCAGTTTCCATCACTAGCAAGCCCTTCCCAGTACCTCCTGGAGTCAGCATTGGGCCTTGCAGGGTCTTTAGCTTGTTCCACTGCGACAATGAGCCCCGCACTCCGCTCCACTCCTGGAAAAGAAGCTGGGAGAATGGAAAAGCTAATCGAATTGGCTCATTTCCCTGAAGCCAGTGATAAATCTCAGGGGTCTGAAGAAGGCTTTGGGGGATCTAGTGCCCCCAGTGAGATCTGGGGTGGGGAAATTGACCTCAGACTCTGAATCTCAAATCAAGAGTGGTTCATTTTTACTACAGAGCCTGGAAGGGAGACTGCTTGGGACCTGCCCTGGGATGACTTCTGCTGGCCCTGGGGAGCCAACTTTTATTCCAGTAGAACGTCCAGGAAGCCATGCACCCTGGTGACAACTCACTTTCTCCTACGCCGTTAGAGTAAGTCTCCTTGATTTCCAGGATTGGAATTCCCTGGAATGTTCAATGTGCCATCATTACCAGGACATAAAGAATGTTTCTGGGCCAAGAAGGTGCCAGAGATGGTTTAATGCACATCTTCATTACCTAATTGTTTTCTCCTGGTCTATTCCCCAATTGCTTCCACGTCTGATGAATATTTCTCTGCTTTCATATGTGTTTTTGACAGAGACAGGGGAGCAAGGCTATCTGTAGGCTTTAGATCTCCTGACTTCTCTTTTGAGCATGATGAGTTGGAGTTAGATAATGCAGGGAGAGCTTGCTCCGGAACCCGGGAGGGAAGTGTGGCTGGGAATGCCCGCAGATGGGTGATGCCCCTCTGTCCTCAAACTGTGTTAGACGAGCTCTGCTCTCATCTGCCCCTACACGAGAGGCAATCCATTAGATACCTTGCATCTGGGGTAGACTGAGCCAGCACCAGCTGTGAGAGTGGCTGCAGCTTGGATTTCACTTCCTCCAGAAGGCAGCCAGGACAAATGCTGCTGCTCATTCTCCAGGAGGAGGTTCCAGGATGATCCAGCCATTGTTCCTCCTCCGTAGCGCAAAGGGAAGGTTACCCAGAACGGACCCAGCAAATGCCTTAACAGCCTTCAAGACAGTCTGGACACATCCACAGTGGTTGTTGGACAGCCCATTACACACTCTCTGAGGAGACTGGTCTCGGGTCCCTAAGCAGGTTGATGTTGGCAGTGGCCGGGGAGGCAGGAACATGCATGAAGGACACAGAAGTGAGAGGGGACTGAGCTGGATGGAGTGCATCTAAGGCCTGGGGCCAGGCAGAGAAGACACATCTGCTCCTCAGCACCACTGAGGCCACACAGCCAGCCTTGTGAGGAGATGCCTCTGAGGACCTTCGAGCCACACATCACTGGCTTGAGTATAAGAAGTGCTGGAGCACCTGTGATAGAAATTGGCGAGCAAACATCCTCCTAGAAAGACAGGTAATGCCTCATCTCTACCAAGGCTAAATTGTTTTTATAACATTCTCATCATTATTCTAAAGAATAAAACCATTACTAGTACACAACGTCCTCATCAGGGTATGAGACAGGCCCCAGGCTCTATTCTTGGCCCTGGCACTTATTTGGTTGAGTGACTTAGTAATCTAGGCAAGAGCTGCCTCAACGTTTTTTTTTTTTTTAGTTCATTTTTTTTTTTTTTTTTAGGCCAGGCACAGTGGCTCACACCTGTAATCCCAACATTTTGGAGGCCACAGTGGGAGAGTTGCTTAAGGCCAGTAGTTGAAGACTAGCCTAGGCAGCAAAGTGAAACCCCATCTTTAAAAAAAAATTGCCAGGCATGGTGGTGCACCTGTATACCCAGGTAATTGGGAGGCTGAGGTGTGAGGATCACTTAAGCCCAGGAGGTGGAGGCTGCAATATGCTAGGATGACACCTCTGCACTCCAGCCTGGGCAACAGAGTGAGACCCTGTCTCAAAAACAAAATTTTGTTTAAATGTCTAGGCTTTAGAATCTCCATTTGTTAATAATAATATAACAATGACCAATTACTGCCTTTACTCTTGAATGGCCACTGTGTGTCCGGCACTGTCCCAGGAGCTGGAGGAATAGTGGTAAGCAAGCTGACAGCCATGTACTTTTCCTGGAGCTCATATCCACGGATCATCAGACAGGCAATACTTCCCCCATTTTAAAGCTGAGGCCATTAAGGTTTAGAGCCCTGAAGTGATGGCATGTGAAGCACTTCCCCATGGGTGCCTGCTATTGGGTCATTGCTTCTTGGTGCTAACCTATCTTTGGGTGTTCCGCTTTGTTATGCTGGGACTGGGACTCTAAACCAATTTTTTTCTAGCCTTTGCCAGCTGCTCCTTGGTAGATTATATCAGTAACGGGTGCTAGGGGAGGCAAGAGAGGAGGAAAAGGGACCTGCTTCCCCCTGGGTGCTTTCAGAGCCTTCCTTCCTTCCTTCCTTCCCTTCTTCCTTCCTTCCTTCCCTTCTTCCTTCCTTCTTTCCTTCCTTCCTTCCTTCCTTGCTCCCTCCCTCCCTCCCTCCCTTCCTTCCTCCCTCCCTCCCTCCTTCTTTCTTTCTCTTTCTTTCTTTCCTTCCTTCTTTCTTTCTCTTTCCGTCTTTCTTTCCTTCCTTCTTTCGTCCGTTCGTTCTTTCCTCTCTCTTTCTCTCTTTCTCTGTCTCTCTCTTTCTCTCTTTCCTTCCTTCCTTCCTTCCTTCCTTTCTTTTCCTTCTTTCTTTCCCTCTCTTTCTTTCTTTCTTTCTTTCTTTCTTTCTTTCTTTCTTTCTTTCTTTCTTTCTTTCTTTCTTTCTCTTTCTTTCTTTCTTTCTTTCTTTCTTTCTTTCTTTCTTTCTTTCTTTCTTTCTTTCTTTCTTTCTTTCTTTCTTTCTTTCTTTCTTTCTTTCTTTTTTGTTAGGCAGAGTCTTGCTCTGTCTCCAAGCTGGAGTACAGTGACACAATCTCGGCTCATTGCAACCTCTGCCTCCCAGGTTCAAGTGATTATCCTGCCTCAACCTCCCAAGTAGCTGGGACTACAGGCACATGCCACCACACCCAGCTGATTTTTGTATTTTTAGTAGAGACGGGATTTCACCATGTTGGCCAGGATGGTCTTGATCTCCTGACCTCGTGATCAGCCCGCCTCGGCCTCCCAAAGTGCTGTCCAAGGCTTTCTTCTCTGCCATGGTCTTTGTGGGCATCACTCTGGCCTCTGCATCTGCCCAGCAGCTGCTGTCGCAGCTTTTCCTGCACTCACAGACCAGTCTTGCTGTGCCCCTTCTGAGATTCCAGCACCAGCCCAGCAGAGCCCCCTCCTCAGAGAGCGAAGCCTTGGCTCCTTGGGGCCTCTCCTCCAAGTTTCTAGCTTCTAGCTTCCAGGTTGTAGGAACACCATGGTGTTCCTAATTCCAACTGCTTCTCTTGGTTCCCCCAGGCCTAGTGTGGAAGCTGTTTCCTCAAGCTGCCACTCCATGGTATCTTAGTGTTCTTTTTCTCGCTTTCTTTTAATTTTCTAGTTGACAATGCTTTATACCTAGCTAATAAGCCTTTATATAAAATCATTCTGACCAGAATACCTGGTGGGGCTCCGGTCCCCTGACTGGTCCCTGCTGAATGCACATGGTCATGAAACTGACCCAATTTTCCAACATGCTGGATGCCCACAGAAGCGAAGCTTGAGGAACTTAACATTTGTACAATGAGGCGCACCTGCTGCCTGTGGACCAGCTTCTCTGCCTAGCCCCTCCTGTTTTCCTTCCCAGCTATGTAAACCCCTAACTTTAGTCAGTGGGGGAGGGACAGATTTGAGCTTTGGCTCCTGTTTCTCTGGCTGAAGTCACCCAAATAAAAAGCCTTCTTTCCTGGAAATGCTCATTGAATCAGGGATCAGCTTTCTTTGTGGTGAGCAATGGGACCTAGACTGAACTCCTGGCATTCGGTCACAGTCTCACCTGGCTGAGCCAGTACAGAGATGGGGCTTTGACGCTGCCCACTCCTTCCACAGCCCTTGCTGTACCCACTGTGCTCCCGGGTGATGTCTGGCTGGCATCAGATCACTGGAGAGGGCATTACCTCTGATCACCGAGCCCCCTAAGAAGGTGCGGCTCACCTTCCTTCATGAGAGACAAGGAAGACAGTGTCCACATGCCCACTGCCCAGGGAGAGGGGCACTTGTTGCTGCAAAATGATGTCGGTCTGCATTGGTACCCTGGCCTGCCCACGGCTCTTCTGGGGGCAGCTGGTGGCAGGCCCTCCAGTGCCTACCCTACAGCCACCTCCCTTTGTCTTTCTCGCAGATGGGACCTGCAGTTGGGTCAGGCAGAGGTCTCTTGGTTTTGGGCAAAGTAGACCCTTCCCCCAACACAGGGGATGAATCATGATTGCTCTTAGCCAGCCATGGTTATATCCTTTCATTTTGCCAATGGTTGGGCATGTGACTCAGGTATGGCCGGAGAGAAGAGAGACAGCGAGAGATATCTACTGGCTATAGAGTGGAGGCAGCCTGGATGGGACTCCTGGCTGTCTCACTTCTCATCTCTATAACCTTGGGCTTGTTACTTAAACTCTCTTGAAATCATAATAGCGACATCATAGGCTTGTTGAAAGGATCAAATAGGAAATGATACATCAGTGCAAGCACCTTTCTGTGACTGCCAGGTGCTTAATACATACATTTCCCGTTTCAATATCCAGACTTGTTTATGAAGTGCACAGTTTTGTATTTATTCTGGTCAGTCTCAGCATCAGTCACTTTTGGGTAGTAGTTACAAGTTTTCATTTTAACATGGATTCTTGGCAGGGTGCAGTGGCTCACCCCTATAACGGTAGCACTTTGGAAGGCTGAGGCAAGAAGACTGCTTTGGTGAAGAGGGAGTTGCTATGCCCTCCCTTCCTTCTAGCCTGGAGCTCCAGCAGCCATCTTAGGACCGTGAGGTAACAATACCAAGGACAGAAAGTCAACAGCTAAGGGCGGCAAAGCAAAGAATGAGAAAAAGCCGGGATTCCTCATGGCACTCCACAGTCCTGGACTCCTCTGCTGCTTGCAACTGAAAGCATTCCCATGCACTACAAAATAAGCATTCTTAGCAGACACGGCCCCACTGGGTCAGCCCTCACGCCTGCTGCTGTAGGCTGCACCCTAGAAAAGGCAGCCCTATCCTGACAGCTGTGGCCGCTGGTTTGCGCTGCAGTGGTGGCTCCTAGCCCTCCCCACATGCACTGTGCGTTCTGAGGCTGAGCTCCAGCACAGCCCTCGGAGCAGGAAGATGTATAAATAAAAGGCCTTATGTTTTACAGGCTAGTCAATATTTATTCAGCCCCAACAGAGCAGTGGACTGGAGGGAACAGAGAGACTATAAAATGTATTCTGTATTGAAGCCTGAAATCATGCAGGGGAAAGGGGTTTCTCGGTGCTCCCCCTGCAGAACAGTCCTCAGCACAGCAGAACTTCAGAGGCCTCTTCTTTGAAGGAAAGGGGCTGGGGCAATCTGGCAAATGAAGACAGAAATGAAGGCAGGGCTGAGGACACAGGAACGGCTAAGCTCTCAATGCAGTTCTAACAGGTGGTCATGTATAGTTACCTCAAATGCAAATGATCCATACCAGAACATGAGTCCCTGTCCCTTGTCTTCAGAAGCCACTCTTCTCTCTTTCCTTAGAGCATCTCCTGGGAAGCCCACACTTTTGAGAGCAGCAATGGTGGGGTCTTTTTAAAGCCCTCTGGAGGGGCCTTTGTGTGTGTTTGATGGAAGGTACATCCCCACAGGATTTTTGGGTCCTCCCTGCCCCTCAGTTTTCCCTGCCATGTAGCATATGTTTTGTTGACTTTGCCACCCTCTGCTCTCATCTGGGTTGCTACATTTTCCCTCCTCTCCCCTCTCCCTCTTACTCAGTGCCTTAGTCTGTTCAGGTTGCTATAACCAAATACCTTAAACTGAGTGCTCATAAACAACAGAAATGTATTGTTCATAATTCTGGAGGCTGAGAAGTCCAAGCTCAAGATGCCAGCTGATTCCATCTGGGGAAGGCCCTCTTCCTCATAGATGGCACCTTCTCGCTGTGTTCTCACATGGTGGACGGGACGAGCTACCTCTCTGCAGTCTCTTTGGTAAGGGCACTAATCCATTCCTGAGGGCACCACCCCCATGACCTCATCACCTCCTAGAGGCCCCGCCTCATAATACTGTTACGTTGGGGATTAGGATGCAAGATAAATTTGGGGGGACACAAACATGCAGATGATAGGACGCAGCCTTTACACAATATCTGATTTTTTTTTTTTTTTTTGGACAGATTAGAGGATTCTCTTCTCTACACAAAGCTTTCAAAGCTCCCCCTGGATAACTGAATCAGGCTCCACGTCTGTTGCCTGATATTCAGAGCTGTTCCCTCTCTGCCCTCAAGCATCCAGCCTGACCTTCATCTCTCCCTTGCATACACCCCGTGTGCTCCACAGAAACGATCATGCCTCTCCCAACCTGCTCCTCGGCCTCTTCTCTGTGCCTTTTCTTAGGGTGCTGCTGGCAAGAACCTAGCCAAGTCTATCAAGGTTCAGCTTAGCTACCTTCCTCCTTTTTCTTCAATGTCTGCTTTTCTCACTGGGAGAGCACTTCCTTCCTTTAGATCATTATAATAATTAATACCCATTGCACTAGAATTACTAAAACTCTCAGCTTCATGTATTTCTCCCCACTTTCTCTTACATAATGGATCAGTGGATTTCAACCCGAGTGGTTCTCACCTCTACCACGGGGCGTACTGGGCAGTGTCTGGAGGCATTCTCGGTTGTCACGCTATGGTGATGCTACTGACGGGTAGAGCCAGGGATGCTGCTGTAAACTGCCTGCAATGCCTGGACAGCTCCCCACACCAAAGAAGCATCCAGCCCAAAATGTTAACAGAGCCAAGGTTGAGAAATCCTGTATTAGATTATAAGCTTCCTGGAGGCGGAAACCACACTCCTATTCCTTTTATTCTCCATAGTACACAGCTTGAAATAGAATGTTATTCAATTATCTAAAATGAATGACTATGAATGTTTAATTGCATTTATATATCTTGTTTTGAACCTGTAGATAGAGGCCTACTGCCCAAAGAGTGGTGCCTCACCCACATTACCCACATCATCTTCCCATTGTCCAGCATGTGTAGTGTCTCCGAGGGCTGATGGCTGGGTAACCCTTCATCATTGATATTCTCTAAGGCATTCTCTGCTCTGCTAGACTCCATAAAGCAAAGTCCCAGCTCATATTCTCTCAGCTCCTTAGAGAAATTCCTTCACTAAGCTGTGCTTTAGTATATTATGTCTTCTGTCTTTATGGAGGGTCCATAAAAGCAGAGTTCTGTTGAACGGTGTTTCTGACTCTTGTGGAACTTTCTTTAGCAGTATTTCATGCACTCACTGCACTGCAAGGTGACCTTAATGCGGCCCCCTTCCTTTACAAATGAGAGTAAGGGAGTAAGGTTCTCTGTGTCACTCAGGGTCCTTTATCCAAGGACCTACGTGATCAATTCCTACCTAAGTTTCCTACCAGGAAAACGTTTTGTCTCTGTAGATGAATATGTATGCTTTACACTGTTGGAAAACAAAACTCTGTGCAGTCCAATATGCTTCTCTTTTTGGCTTAGCTGTCAGAAAAGTTAGAACCAAATTAAATGCCCAAGTGTTGGAATCTGCTCCACTCAGGTGTCTAAAACCATCTATTTCTTTTGCATTCTTCAGCAAGAGTGTTATCCTTAAATGCCTTCTCTTGCACTGTATTTTAATCTTTAAGCTGCCTCAAGTCTTTTGGAAGTAAGTAGGATATAAATCTTAACTTGAAGGAAAAAAAAAAAAAAACTTCCGAATGTTATTCCAAGCCATCTTCTGTTGTTGAGTATGAAATGCTTGGGCTATGGAGTAGAGGCAGCCTGGATGGGACTTCTGACTCTCTCACTTCTCATCTCTATAACCTTGGGCTTGTTACTTAACCTCTCTTGAAATCATAATAGCAACATCATAGGCTTGTTGAAAGGATCAAATAAGAAGTGATACATCAGTGAAAGTACCTTTCTGTGACTGCCAGGTGCTTAATACATACATTTCCCATTTCAATGTCCAGCCTTGTTTATGAAGTACACAGTTTTGTATCTATTCTGGCTAGTCTCAGCATCAATCATTATTGGGTAGCAGTAACAAGTTTTCACTTTAACGTAGATTCTTGGCCAGGTGCAGTGGCTCACGCCTGTAATCTCAGCACTTTGGGAGGCCAAGGCAGGAGGACTGCTTGAGCCCAGGAGTTCAAGACCAGCCTGGGCAACAAAGTGAGACCCCACCTCTACAAAAATTTTTTTAAAAATTCGCTGGGTGTAGTGGTGCATGCCTGTAGTCCTAGCTACTGGGGGACTGAGATGGGAAGATCGCTTGAGCCCAGGGAGGGCTGTACTGAGCCAAGATCATGCCACTGCACTCCAGCCTTGGTGACAAAGCCAGAACCTATCTCAAAAAAAATTTTTTTAAATGTGAAAACAAAAAAAAAAAAGAGATTCTTATATTTCTCATTAACCTTCCCATTTAAAGGTCATGTAACTGATATAAAGTTATCACTCTGTTCCTGTGATTTTAATTATGAAGGTAAGTTATGTAAACAACAGCACAACACTCCACTTTGTGGAAATGGAACTGAGGTTCTTTGATTGGCTGTTTTGGTTGCTATTTTCAGAGCTTGGCACTGTTTCTGCTCCTGCCACTTAGGCTTATAGCTGGCCTTGAGATTTCATATTGTAAATTTAGGGACTATGGCCTAAAAACGGCTACTTGCTTTTCTTTTTGCCTTAAGATGGGATGAATTTAAAAATGAATGAGGAATATAGAACATTCTACATATATTTATCATTAAGTGGTTTCCCACTTGTTTAGAAACCCCAGGACCTTGAAATAAGTAAAAGTAACAGAACAATCCCTTTATAAAACAACCTTAAATTTTTAGAGTGGCTTAATTATCATAATTCCTTGTAAGGAAGTCAGTGAAGAAACTGAGGCTTAGAGAGACATCAGGGCATGTGCCGGTCCTATAGCTGCGGGTTATTGTACCTGCTTCTCCAGGGCTAGTTCCAGGCCTCATCAGACCTTACCCCTCATGTAGAACTCTAGTGCCATGCTCCCTAAATTACTAAAAGGCTCCAATCCCAGAGACATTTACATTCTTTACTGAGTTCAAAGGGCAGGAGTTGGAATTAAAGTTAGTAAACCTTCCAGAGCTGTGCTGTCCAATACAGTAAACACTAGCCCCATGTGGCTCTATAATTTAACTTTTAGTTAATTAGGATAAAATAAAATTAAAAAACCGTCTGTCAGTTGTACTAGGCACATTTCAAATGCTCAACAGCCCCATGCGGCTGGGTGGTAAACATACGGGACAGCCCAGGCGTAGACTGTTTCCGTCATTGCAGAAAGAGCCCCAGTGCTATTCCAGAGCCATTTCCTACCTGCGTGCGGGCAGAGGCAAAACAGACATCGTTGCATGTCAAGCATGTGTTACATCCCTAAAGAGATGAAAAGAGGAGGGGCTTTGCTACAGGGGCTCTTGACAGTGACTCACCCCAGGCCTATCTTTTTTGTTGCCTGCACATTTTATACTCAAAGCCTCTTACACAGTTACAGAAAGCTAGTTAGCTCAGGCAGTGACCAGGCCTGGGAGCAACTGGCAACCATCAATGTGCTTATGAATTTAGCGGAGTGACTTAGTTACATTTGGAAAGCGAGGAGCAATCTTTAAATACCTTATGGAACAGTGGCTCATGCTTGTAATTGCAGCACTTTGGGAGGCTGAAGCAGGTGGATCACGAGGTCAGGAGTTCGAAACCAGCCTGGCCAACATGGTGAAACCCCATCTCTACTAAAAATACAAGAATTAGCTGGGCAAGGTGGCACATGCCTGTAATCTCAGCTACTTGGGAGGCTGAGGCAGGAGAATTGCTTGAACCCAGGAAGCGGAGGTTGCAGTGAGCCCAGATCACACCACTGCACTCTAACCTGGATGATGGAGCAAGACACCATCTCAGAAAACAAAACAAAACAAAACAAACAAAGAAAAAACCTTATGGAAATATTGCCCTTAAAGCATTTACTTTCTCAAATAGAGTTCCCCTTCTTGCATGGCCATGGCAAGAGGTTCAGTATCTACCCCTAAACGGGAAGGGCAAGGGATCATTAGGTTTCTGAAAGGCCAAACTTGGTTTCCATTCACCCCTTTGTATATTGATTTAGAGAAATTAAAGTGTCCCTGATATGGTATTTAGGTGCTTTTGTGGTTTCTAGCTTCCATGTAGAAACCAGGGAGGTTTCTACATTATGTATCTTGGTACATAAAAATAAACAAACAAACTGCCCTCACTCTTGTGTCTCCTGTGTCTCTGAATCCAGATAGTCTCCTAGCTGACCTTGACTTTTCTTAATTCTCTGCTTCTCTGGAGGATTTGGCTCGGGGACAGATCCCTTGCTGTAGCACCCGCATGGTGCCTTTGAAGCTCAGAACAATCTTTTTTCCTGGTCCCAAAATAGTGCCTCTGAGATTACCCCTGATACCCAGGCTGCCATTATCCTAGGTTTCTGGCTCTGCCTTCCCTTTATTCAGTTAATGTCTGGCACACTGAATGTTGTGGCTTTCTTTTGCCCCTGACTTCCCACTTCTCCCCATGTACTTTGTTAATAATAATAAGCACCATCACCACCCATTGGGCACTCATTCTGTGCCAGAAACAGCAGTGAGTGCTTCACTAGAATGAATCTCTCCACCTCCACCACCACCACCTTGCTACAAGCTGCCTTCATCTTTCACCTGGACTATTGCAGAAGCTTCCTGATGGGCTTCCTTTCTTTTGTCTTTGTTGCCTTCACTCTTCTCTCCACAGAGCACCAGAAAGATAGTGTTAAAATGTGAGTTAGAGCATGTTCTTCTCCACTGCCCCAGCATCTTCTCTTTTGATTCAGAGTAAAATTCAAAGTCTTTGCAATGGCCTATAGTACCCTAAGCAATCTGCCTCTGCACCTGCTGACATTGCTCTGACCCCACCGCCTACCACTTGCTTGCTTCTCTCTCTGATCCAGCCACACTGGCCTCGGGGCCTTTGCACATATGTTCTCCCTGCCAGATATCCCCATGGCTTGCTCCCTCACCTCCTTTATGTCTTTTTTTACTCTGAGATCTCTTTCTCAATGAGGAATTCCCTGGTTATCCTATTTAAAATTAAACACACACACACACACACACACGCAATCACCTATGCACACTATTTATCTTCATAGCACTTATCACCATTAACATGTCATGTACTTTACTTATTTATTTGCGTATATATATGTGTTTATAAATATACACACACACACACACATATATATATATATGTATGTATTTGAGATGGAATCTTGCTGTCACCCAGGCTGGAGTGCAGTGGCACAATCTCAGCTCACTGCAACCTCCACCTACCAAGTTCAAATTTATATATATATATATAAAAAATATATATATTTATATATATAAATAAAATAAAATGTACCATCTTAACCATGTTTAAGTGTATAGTTTAGTAGTGTGAAGTATTTACATTGTTGTGCAATCAATTTCCAGAACTTTCTTCATCTTGCAAAACTAAACTCTATGCCCATTAAGTAAATCCTCATTTTTCCACCCCTGGCAACATCAATTCTAGTTTCCTTTTCTATGCATTTGACCACTCTAGATACCTTGCATATGCAGACTCCTACAACATTTGTCTTTTTGTGACTGGCTCGTCTCCCTCAGCATAATGGCCTTGAGCGTCATGCATGCTGTAGCCCGGGAAGTCTTTGAAACCAGCTTTTGTGTATGCTTCATTTTATTGGGCAGGGTGTAAAGTTCGGAGACTATTTTTAGAGTTGCTTATTTTCTAATAACTATTTTGTCTGCATTTATGATATGTAAAAAATAAGGCTTTGTTTATAGCCATCCTTTTCAAACAGAAAGGCTGGCCACAGAACAATGCTTTTCTATTTAATTAAACCTTTCCATTAGAATAAAATCATTTATTAAAACAATTAATCATCAATAAATAGAGAACAGCACTTATATAAGACACACAGTGCAATGCATGTTTTAGAGCAGTGGTCATCAAACTGCCTCCAGGAGTCCTGGGTCCTCAGAGGTGTGTCAGGGGCCACCTGAGGAGGGGCCTCATGGTGGAGGTTTAACTCCAACCTTGCCCTCTCCTCTCAGCTTGAATCAGAGCAAGTCCAGTAAACATATCTCATATTGTGGGTCCTGCATAATATTTTATTTGAATAAAAAATGCCATGGTGCCACATTGTTTTGTCATTAGTGCTGTCCACCAACAATTCTGGTTCTTCCCCTTTCCAGGCGCGTGGTAGCATTGTCCTTCCGGGCCTCTAATGGTTGGGTGGAGCCATTGTGACTGATCTGGGGGCAATGAGTACTTCTCTCTGGTTTGGAACATTTAATTGCCAGTGCAGGACCCTCCAGATCACCCTCACTCCTCTCTTTTTTGTTTTGCAGTGTTTACTGCCCTTGCTTCAAGCAGTGGCCACTCTGTTAGCCTGGGTCCCAGGATGAGGATGACAAACAAGGATGGCACAGAGCAGAGTGTTCAGACACCCTTAGACAGATATTCAGCATGAGTTAGAATAATCCTTTTCTGTTTTAACCTACTGAGATTAGGGGTTGATACATCACTGCCGTATAATCTAGCCTATTGTGACTAATATATGCTGCTTTTTAAAAGTGTGTGAAACACCATTTTGGAGATGTATGAGTGTTTATGTAGATTTGGGTGCCTCTTCCCTAATCTTTGACTCGTCTTAAACCTTGCTTAACTCAGTCTTGTTTTCCGTGGTCTTAGGTTAGACTCAGATTTATTTATCTTCTCCTCCTCTTACATGCCTACCCCCCATGTTTGACTGGGACTCTTAGAAATTCTGGGAGTTTCATCGGATAGTTAATTTGTGTAGCTTTTCCACTGCTATAGATTTAAACTTTTCCCAGGAAAGGAATCTTTTGATTGCCACAGGTTTTCTCATTTAGCAAATGCTGCTGAGTAATCCTTCTTCCCAATCCTCTACCCCCACCTTGACTATATATGTAAAGAAACCAATTACATTTCCATTTTTCCCCAGCCTCATGGTTGAGCCAGGGCTGGGAGAGATAGAGAGACAGAGACAGACAGAGACAGAAAGGGGAGAAAGCACAAAGGGGAGGAGGAGGAGAAGAAAGAGAGGAGAAACATTATTTGGTTGCTGGGTTATGTCACTGGTCTTTTCTTCTAATGATGGGCTCCTTTTAAGTCAGTGTTTACCAAAGTTTAGCCCTGTTACATCAAAAAAAGAAAGAAAACAACAACAACAGCAACAACAACAACAAACATGGTGAGCTTGTTAAAATGCAGGTTACTATTCAGCACCCACTGTGAATATCCAGTGAATATTCAGGGGGATTCCATATATGCTAGAGTTTGACAAACGCTGTTATAAATCATTCTGGGTTCCCCCTTTGATCATGGAGCATCAAAAACATTCTTTCCCTTTGTAATATTGAGTGAGACCTTGTTTTTTTCTTCAGCCTAGTCTCAGTATGCAAATTACTTTCTGCTAAAAAATTTCACAGTTACTTAATTCTCAGCCTGCCTCAGAATTTACCTTTTCTTACATGTAAGCAGAGTATATAAATATTTAGAAATATAAAATAAAGTGAAATGTTTGTATTGTGTGCGCTTATCCTTTATATCCATTAAACTGTTACATTCTTTCTTTGAAGACAAAAACAAAACAAAACAAAACAAAAAAACACCTCCATAACTGATTGTGATAAAGCCAAGTGAGGGAAGGGAACCTGGTCCTGAGCCCCAGGATTGTCAGTGAGGCAAGTCAGTGGCAATTGACATGGATTATTAATTATGCGCCTAAAACTTGACATGTATTGCCTCATGTAAGCCTTGGAACTGACTGCTCTTTGAGGGAGGAATTATTGTCTTTACACAGAAAAGATCTATGCTCAGAGAGGTAAAGTAACTTGCCCAAAGCCACACAGCCAGTAAGTATCAGTGCCTGATTTATACCCCAAGGCATCTGGCCTTCAAAATCCATATTCTCTGCACCAAGCTGTACTGCCCCTGTGAGGGACTATCTGAGGCCAATGAGGAGGAGGACTAGAATGGTGGAGGGAAAATTCAGGCAGAATGGGGACAATGTCCCAGAGAGCAACTCCACCAAACCTAATCATACTTAATTTGCAAGACGGACAGCAGGTTATAGCATGAAAAACTTGGAAAGACTGCACTGCACGCCAGCATCTCCTCTGAAGATTTGCCTGGTCAGGGAAAAAAAAAAGCCACGTTCAATATAGATGTTATTTCATTTGGTCAAAGTAGGTCAGAGGAATTGGGCAGAGTGATAGGTGGTTCTTTATCAGGAGTTGTGTTTGACTGAGGAAATTAAACTCCGATGGAAAGAACACAATGAAGCCACAGTGTTGATGTCACCTGGGTAATATCAGGACTCTCTACTGAGGCAAGGACATTTACAGTTTCTATATGAAATGTCATCAGGACAGGTTGGCCAACGGAGACTATCTTAGAAATAACTGCCTACATGCAAAAAATTCTATATGTAGCTGCATTTCTAATTCTATTCCTGCAGGAGTGGGATGGGAAGAAAATAAGCTAGGAGGGTACATTCTCTTATTCACCACCATTATAAACAGAAGGTGCACATTCAGGTTTATTCTCCTATTACCCACTGGAAAGCTCCCTGGACTTTTCATAGCAAGTGCTGGCTCCATGTGCCCCCACAACCAGCCTGACGTGTAATTTTTATTAATGCAATTGGCCTTGAACAACACAGGTTTGAACTCTGCGAGCCCACTGAAATGCTATTTTTTTCAATAAAAGTTACGCTAGTCTGCCTGCCTCTCCTGCCTCCCCTTCCACCTCCTCCACTTCTTCCGCCTCTGCCACCCCTGAGACAGCAAGAACAACCCCTCCTCTTCCCTCTCCTCCTTGGCCTACTCAACAAGGATAAAGATCTTTATGATGATCCACTTCCACATAGTGAATAGTAAATATATTTTCTCTTTCTTATGATTTTCTCAAGTTTCCTTTCTTTAGCTTACTTTATGGAAAGAATACAATATATGATACATATAACACCTAAAATATGTGTTAATTGCCTGTGTATGTTATGGATAGGGCTTCCAGCCAGTGGTAGGCTATTAGTAAAGTTTTGAGGGAGTCAAAAGTTATACGTGGATTTTCAACTGCATTGGAGGTTGGCTCCCCAGTCTCCATGTTGTTCAAGGGTCAACTCTTCCTTTCTTTGGATTTTAACTTAGTTGAGAGTAAAGTTCCTTTCTATGTCTATATCCTTTTCAGCAATGGCATGCTGTGGGGACATAATAAATACTTATTAAACATGATGTTTCTCTGTTGCAAGTTTTCTATACTTATTACGAATTGTCATTGGAGGAGAAATGCTCTGCAATAATATGTGTCAACTTTTTAATAAAAACTGTTATATTGAGTGTCTGCAAAGAGCTATTCCAGTGTAAGTTATTAGGATACCCCAGCATTAATTTTTAGGAATTGATATATACTTATGTCAAGTGGCTTAAGAGCACCTGAGCTCCTGGAGCAGGTTGAATTGTAACTTAGGCGTTTTGCTACTTGGCATGCAGGGACGCTTCTCCATTAGCTTCAAAAGCTTCTCATGGTGTGGTTGCTTTGCTGATTGAGTCATGTAGATCACTCAAATTCCTTGTGATGGTTTACACTTTAATCGTTCTCTCACGGTAATATAATGGTAATTGGTGTCGTTTAATCTACTGTGCTGTTTAATGTCCTGAGACTTCCGGGGAATTCACACAACCCATCAAACATTAACCTACACTGCCTATTTACTCCATGAAAGAAAAATCTCCCTTTTCCTCAGGCACTCCAGCTTTTCAAGAAGCTGGGCGAGGTGGAATTCATCCTACTGGGTATGTCCCAGACTGGAGAGAGGTTTCATGTGTACCACTTCTAAGCTTCATGGCTTTTCCACTTATCCCAAGGAACCCTTTAAGTCACTGAGTTTAAGTCCCTCATGGGCCTTCCTCCTCCCCTCCCCTCCCCTCTCCTCTCCTCCCCTCCCCTCCACTCCCCTCCCCTCATGGGCCTTTCCCTTCCCCTCCCCTCCCCTCCCCTCCCCTCCCTTCTCTTCTCCTCTCCTCTCCTTTTCTCTCCTCTCCTTTCTTTCGAGACGGAGTTTCTCTCTGTTGCACAGGCTGCAGTGCAGTGGCACGATCTCGGCTCACTGCAACCTTTGCCTCCCGGATTCAAGCGATTCTCCTGCCTCAGACTCCCAGGTTTTTCTTTACTGCTATGATTTCTCATTTTCCCTCACCTCAGACTCTACTACTGTTCGAGCACTGAGATGAACCAAGAATAGAGATAAGAGGGTGTTCTTCCCTAAATTAGGGTACATTCTCTTGTTCATCGTCATAAACAGAAGTTACACATTCAGGTTTATTCTCCTGTTACCCACTGGAAAGCTCCCTGGACTTTTCATAGCAAGTGCTGGCTCCATGTGCCCCCACCACCAGCCTTACACATAATTTTTGTTAATGCAATTGGCCTTGAACAACACAGGTTTGGACTCTGTAAGCCCACTGAAATGCTAATTGTTTTCAATAAAAGTTACACCCAATGTGCCTGTCTCTCTTTCCTTCCCTTCCACAGCGTCCCCCTCCTGGGACCCCACTCTGTTTACACAAATGGTTTTTTAACCCAATGCTTAGAATTTGCCCACAAAACCAACTTAAGGAACACCTATGGATAAAGGACTGAGAGGCTCCTCAGCTCTGATCTGCTCCTAAGCTGGTTACCCTTGAACTTGGTCAGCCTGCCTAAGCCCCCATTGCTCCTGCAGTACAAAAATGTCAGTGCAGCATGAAAACCAATATTGTATGGTATCACCCTCCTGTGGAAATAAATGACCCTAGCAGAATGGGAGAATAAACTCGCCAAGAACATAAATAACCATTATGGGCATCTCTGCATGACTGCGAGGTATTGGATCCAGAATCTGACAAAACATTAGAAAGATTTGTAAGTGGTTGTGGCTGTAAGGGTGGGAATCAGCAAACCACATATCCCCAGCATTTTCAAATTTATTTTATTTTTGTCAAAATGGCACACTTACCCTTGATCTTTGCTTTCCTGAATGAAAAAGAAACAAGATTCCAGTGGGTATCTATACTATCCAGGTGCAGATAGGATGCTAGAAGGGCTGCAGTGGATCAAGGTCCTGTAGGATCATTGCCTTCGAAGGTGTTCCCTTCAGATGGAGGTATGGGAGAAAAGGGGAAGGAAGGGCAAATACTTTAGCAGGCCAGGCTCTCAATGACTGTGCAGAACTTCAGGGGACAGGAAAAGCAAATTGGAAACCCAGCAGCCTTAGAGGTGGGAGTGGGGGCAGGGCAAAGGCCAGCTGTATTAGTCTGTTTTCACGCTGCTAATAAAGGCATATCTGAGACTGGGTACTTTATAAGGGAAAGAGGTTGAGGGACTCACAGTTCCACGTAGCTGGGGAGGCCTCATAATCATGGTGAAAGGTGAAAGGCACGTCTCACATGGTGGCAAACAAGAGAAGAGAGTAAGAGTCAAGTGAAAGGAGTTTTCCCTTATAAAACCATCAAATATCATGAGACTTATTCACTACCACAAGAACAGTATGGGGAAAACCAACCCCATGATTCAATTATCTCCCACTGGGTCCTTCCCACAACACTTGGGAATTACGGGAACTACAATTCAGGATGAGATTTGGGCCGGGCGCGGTGGCTCAAGCCTGTAATCCCAGCACTTTGGGAGGCCGAGACGGGTGGATCACGAGGTCAGGAGATCGAGACAATCCTGGCTAACACGGTGAAACCCCGTCTCTACTAAGAAATACAAAAAACTAGCCGGGCGAGGTGGCGGGCGCCTGTAGTCCCAGCTACCTGGGAGGCTGAGGCCGGAGAATGGCGTGAACCCGGGAGGCGGAACTTGCAGTGAGCTGAGATCCGGCCACTGCACTCCAGCCTGGGCTACAGAGTGAGACTCCGTCTCAAAAAAAAAAAAAAAAAAAAAAAAAAAAAGGTGAGATTTGGATGGGGACACAGCCAAACCATATCACCAGCTTTCTCTTAGTTGAAGGCCAAGTATTTCTTACATAGGTTAATCACATTCTTTGCTCTTGTTTCGTTCTATTCCTGTGTTCCTTTTTTTCCCTGACCATAAACATCACCAAGGTTGGCCAATCTACCATGCACCTGCCTCATTTCTTCTTCCTACAGCTATAGCAGAGCCTCCTAGTTGACCATGGCTTTATTTCCCCCTGAGCCCACACACCGTCTCAGCACATTTTTTTTCACATGCACTCCAGTGACCTGGACCCTCGGCAGAAAATAGATTTCAGGATGGAACTCATCATCCACTCTGAGCAGGCCCTAGAGAGATAGTGTCTCCTAGCCACGGTTTCTCTCTAGCTCACCACGCATAGTAGATGCTCAAAAACTATTTGGTGAGTGAATGAAGAGACATGACGAGTAATAGAACCATAGTAAATTCATCTGGAAACTTACAAATAAAGAGAGAAGACAAGATTCTAAGATAGTTTGAACTATTTATGTGCCCTATCTGTTCCATTCTTTGTTGTGTTCATTAACAAAAACAATAGCTAACTAGCTATAGTTGGAAAACCCATGTATACGTTAATATTGTTAGAAACAACAATATAAGGTTTTTAGAAATGATATGCAAGATTAATGTTAGCTAAAATAACACTTTTGATAATGTTTTACTGTTCATCATAGAAAATCAGGAAAATAGATAAAAGTAAGTAAAAGAAATCAGAAATCACAAGTAATCCCATCCCAATAAATACCATAACAATTGTTAATATTTAACATTTATAGTCTTTTTTGGATATACAGAATTATATCTTTAAAATGATTTTTTCTTCCTTTCCTCTTTCCTTCTTTCATTTCTTTTTCTCTCTTTATTTAGACAAAATTAAGATCATACCATGCATAGCTTTGCAACCCACCTTTTTTCACTTAAAAATACATGCTGAGCATCTTTCCAGATAAATGTCTACAATTTAGTGCTCAGAAATGAATTTCTAGTTTTCCATCAGAATGCAATTTTCTCTTTGGGGTCAAATGCTGGATAGTAACAAACCAACATCTTCCAGAAAATGCCTCGTATAAGGCATTTTAAAAAGAACGATCAAATTTTCTGCTTCCCCACCTTTTCCCAGCCCCCAAATCACTAAGGAGTGAAAAGTTTCTGCTACCATTGAGATGACATTTAAGTATCAATAATTCTATTGGAAGGAAGTTCGTGGCTGTGTGAAAAAGAGAGGCTCTCAGCTGTTCTGTGAAGGAAATGAACATTTGTTTTTCTGTAGGCCTTTTCTAAATTGGAGCAATCCTGCAAGCAGGAAGGCAGAGAACAGTGCTCTCTCCTCATGGGGAGCAGCAGCAACTTGGGACCCTCTACCTGCTGTGGATGGCGGCTGGCTCTGGGTTTTTTAAACACTACTCCTAAGCACCCCAGGAGGGCTGAAATGGTGCTACCCAGAAACCACATCAAAATGGACCTGGGGCCTGCAGCAGCACAGTCAGCATGGTCTTACCCAGCATCAACCTCCACTGCAGGTGGCAAGAGCAGTCAGATCTAAAAATCGTATCCACTGCTTCAATAAGCCAGGAAAGAAGAAACCTGCAACTGGAGGATTGCTATGAAGAAGATGCTGGAAAGAAACCAGAACTAATGAATAGGACGATTCCATTCTACACCATTAAGTACAGCACTGAAGCCTGTGGACAGAGAATACCAGTAGAAGGGACCATGCCTGTGCTCCCTTTAGCTTGGCAATTTCTTCCTTGAAGCCTCACTGGAGTGCAGACAGAGGACCAGGAGTGCCTTTAGCTCTTTGCTTGAGCTGCCTGTTTGATTATACAAAGAAACTGCATCTCCACATCTAAGATTACCTCTCTGATGCCCTTGCCTACAGGGAGGGCCATACCTAATTAACCCAGCCCCCAAAAGTAACTGCCCACCCTACTCAGATGATTTCCAAGGAAGGAGGTTGTTCAAAGACCCCTGGAAATCTTTCCAATGGCTTATAACCTGAGTAGGTCATAGCTCTAACCTCTTTGGCTGCTGAGAAATAGTCTCTGGCCTTCTCTTCAGTAAAAGAGAGCATCACCCTTACAAAACTCTTCCTTTGTGCCCTCAACTCAAGCTTCCTTGTCTTGGCGAGGATTGCTTGATTAGTGGTAACAGAAACCTACTCAAGTTAGCTGAAGAAAAGAATGAAAAGTATTAAAATACAGAGTTATCTCACAGAATCCGACGGCTGAAATGCAGCTGAGTCTTGAATGGCAAATTCCAATGGGGCCTGGAATTTGCAATATGTAAATTGGAAATATGCTTGATGTGAGCAACCAAAACAAATAAATAAACAATAAGAAAGGAACAAAACAATGACTAAACCCCAACAACTAGTTATATTGGCTTAAACAATCAGAAGTCTTATTTTTCTCATGAAACAATTTCAAAAGTTGCAGTCATCCATGTCATTAGGAATTCAGGGGTGGAACTTTTGTCCACCCTTGAATAGTTGCAAGGTGGCTGCTGCTCATCGAAGGAGGATGTCTGCTTCCTAGTCTGGAAAAAGGCAGAGGGACATAAAATGAAAAGGAATGTTAGACACATCTAACCTTTTGGAAAACTCTCTTGAGAGTTTCCACCCAGTGACATCTCATTGGCCGGAATTTAGCCACTTGGTGATCCATGAAGGAAAGAAAGATGAGAAAGCATTTTTCTCTCTTTTTTTTTTTTTGAGACGGCGTCTGGCTCTGTTGCCCAGGCTGGAGTGCAGTGGCCGGATCTCAGCTCACTGCAAGCTCCGCCTCCCGGGTTTACGCCATTCTCCTGCCTCAGCCTCCAGAGTAGCTGGGACTACAGGCCCCCGCCACCTTGCCCAGCTAGTTTTTTGTATTTTTTAGTAGAGACGGGGTTTCACCGTGTTAGCCAGGATGGTCTCGATCTCCTGACCTTGTGATCCGCCCTTCTCGGCCTCCCAAAGTGCTGGGATTACAGGCTTGAGCCACCATGCCCGGCCCATTTTTTTCTTTTATTATACTTAAGTTCTGTGATACATGTGCAGAACGTGTAGGTTTGTTACATAGGTATACATGTGCCATGGTGGTTTGCTGCCCCCATCAACTCATCATCTACATTAGGTATTTCTCCTAATGCTATCCCTCCCCTAGCCCTCCACCCTGCAACAGGCCCCAGTGTGTGATGTTCCCCTCCCTGTGTCCATGTGTTCTTATTGGTCAGCTCCCACTTATGAGTGAGAACATGTGGTGTTTGGTTTTCTGTTCTTGTGATAGTTTGCTGAGAATGATGATTTCCAGCTTCATCCATGTCCCTGCAAAGGACAAGAACTCATCCTTTTTTATGGCTGCATAGCATTCCTTGGTGTATATGTGCCACATTTTCTTAATCCAGTCTATCATTGATGGACATTTGGGTTGGTTCCAAGTCTTTGCTATTGTGAATAGTGCCACAATAAACATACGTGTGCATGTGTCTTTATAGCAGCATGATTTATAATCCTTTTGGTATATACCCAGTAATGAGATTGCTGGGTCATATGGAATTTCCACTTCTAGATCCTTGAGGAATCGCCACACTGTCTTCCACAATGGTTGAACTAATTTACACTCCCACCAACAGTGTAAAAGCATTCCTATTTCTCTACATGCTCTCCAGCATCTGTTGTTTCCTGCCTCTTTAATGATCGCCATTCTAACTGGCATGAGATGGTATCTCACTGCAATTTTGATCTGAGAAAGCCTTTTTTTTTAGTAGGCCAATTGTGACTTCGTGTACAATCTGTTTCTGCTGGTAAAGAAGAAAAAGGAAGAGATATTGGGTAGCAGTTATCTTCTGCAGTGCAACAAATGACCGTAAAACCTAGAGGTTCAATGCAACAACCACTTTATTTTCTTGTGATTTTTATGGGTCAGGAACTAGGGCAGGGCTTAGGATGGATGGTTCATCTCTGCTCTACATGTCTGGGACTTCACATGCAATGGCTCAAACACCTTAGATAAGCTGGTGTGGCTGGGTCTCTCCTCTCTCATCGTGTCAGCTAAGGTAGCTAGACTGGCCTGGGGCATCCAAAATGGATTCATTTGCACGTCTGGGGCTTGGTCTTTGCTGTGGGCTGGGACCTTTCAGTTCTCCTTCACATAAATTCTCTCTCATTACGTGGTCTTTATCGTTCAAAACCATGTGATTGGCTTCCAAGAGGGTGAAAATGAAAACTGCAAGGTCTCTTAAGGCCTGTCCTGGAGATCACACAGCATTACTCTCAACACATTCTCTTGGTCAAAGTAAATCATAAGACCAGCTGAATTCAAGGGCAGGTGAACAGACGTCACCTCCTGAGGGGCAGAGTAGCATGCCCACACCGGGTTGGGAGGACCGTTGGTGGGCATCCTTGCACAGAATCTCCTTAGCCAGCCACAGACACCAAGGTTGCTTGCTCTTTCTTCCTGTCCACAGGGCACTTTGTCCGTTTTTCACTACAGGTCTATTCATTCTTTCCCTGCCTTCTCTTTTTCTCTGAGCACCGAGTTTAAACCAAGCTGCCCTAGAAAGGGCAAACAAACAAAATATCTTAGACTAGGTAGCTTATAAACAGAAGTTTATTACTCACAGTTCTGGAGGCTGGGAAGTCTGAGATCAAGACACCAGCAAATTCGGTGTCTGGTGAGGACCTGTTTCCTGGTTCATAGAAGGCCATTTTCTCGTAGAGTCCTCATGTGGCAGAAGGGACCAGGGATCTCTCTGGGGCCTCTTTTATAAGGGCATTAATCTCATTCATAAGGATTCCACCCTCATGATCTAATCACCTCCCAAATGCAATATCTCCTAATACCATCATCTTGGGAGTTAGGATTTCAATATATGAATTTGGGAGGCTAGTCACAAACGATAAAATCATGGCACCTTACCTTTATGGGTTCTGAATCTATAGCCAACAAATGAGTTGCTGAATCCCTATTCCTCTAAGAAGTGGCATAGGGGCAGTTAAAAATCACTAGGCGATCCTCTCCTCTAGACCAGAAATCTCAATGCCCTTAGGCATTTCATGAACAGTTTTCTACAGCTCACTTGGGAACTAACCTTCAAGAAAAAGGCATTACCCAATAGTAGGTATTTGACAGTGCATGTGGATGTGGATAATGTTGAATAGTAGCATAAAACCATTTGGAGAGCTTTTAAGAAGCAGTCCATGAAAATGTAGTTTATATTTTGATTTTTAAAGCTCTAAATCAAAAGAAAAAACAATTTCTATCAGAGTCCATTGTTGTCTGATGAGTGAGGGGGCGATTTTTTATCTTGATGCCTTTCTCTACACACACACACACACACACACACACACACACACACACACACACCCCATGCTCTGTTACCAGGTAAAAGCACTGTTTCCATAAACAGCAAAGAGACAAGCATCAAAGAGGTCATTCACCTTGTCCAAGTGAAGAGGGTTGCGTGCAGCGAATCAGGGACTTTCTAATTCTATACAAATGTCCTTCTGGTCCAAGGATGGGTGACAGAGATCTAGGCACCTCCCTACTTTTGGAAACAATTGGAGTAGGGTTTCTTAATCTGAGGTTCAAGGAAAGTGTGAACTTCCTGAAATTATATACAACTTTTAGCATGTGTGTTCATTTTTCTACCCTGGTATCTGTAGCTTTTATCAGATTTCCAAAGGGGTCTATGAAACCCATTTTCCCTCTCTCTCCAATCACCTAAAGCCAAAACCTGTTGAGAATGAACAAATACCCCTCAGGGTTTGTGATGACTGAATGATACATGAGATTTATTGGGGTCACTTTTTAAAAATAAGGGCCTGCTTCTGCTGGGGTGCTTTTCTTTCTGGTACATGAGGGGCAGATATAAAAACAGTCACCATCAAATAAGGGCAGTGCAAAGGGACCCAGAGCTCAGTGGAAGCACGAGGCCAGGGCTGATGGCTGAAGATTCTTTTGCTGTTGAAACACACAGAGGTTGGAGAGGTACAGCCTTTTAAGTTTGGTAATCACAGCAAAGCTTCTCTGCTTCCCTGCTTCCCAGAGCAGGGACAGAGTGGTCCCTTATCTGACACGCTTTACCTGAGATGCACGTGGATTCAGCCAGCCAGTCTCCAGGCAGAACCTGGCATCTCGCTGGGTCATCGGGCTCTCCTTGTGTCCCAGAACGGGGTCTGTTAGAAGTGGGAAATTGCTGGACTGTTCCAAAGGCGTTCCTCCACCCTATGGTTCCACTTCCTTCTCTTCCAAGTATGACTGGGACACATACCCTAAAACAAGCAAAGGTTATCTCCCCTGCCGATAGTCACAGGCTTCTTCTGGGATTCACTAAGCCATAGCCCGTAAAGACCCATGAAGCAAACTACCAGCAGAGATGCACCAGGGGAGTGAAAGTAACCAAGGGGGAAACTCTTATCAAGAGGATTCGCTTTCTTCCTCTGTCCACCTGCTCCTCTGTCTCTCTTGCTGAGGCTGATTTCCCAGAACTCATTTCTGCTAGGTAAATAGCAACCAGAACATCAATTTCCGTTCAATGCCGGCAGCCTTGACAGTTGCCGTCCTTCATTCAAACATGTGAATGCTTTGCACATTTCTAAATTGCACATTTCTCATTTAGCACACCTTGAAAGGCTGTGCTGTCACTCGCTCATAATCTCGGAGGAGAGTGTTTGCACGAGCCATGGATGGCACCGGGTAGCTCCGGGGAGGTGTCAAAGCAGCAAAAGGGGACACTTGAGCAGATCAGCTTACTTCAGGGAGAGACGTCAGCTTCAGCAATTAGGTTTCTAAAAACCCGATGACGAGGAACACATACAGATGCTTACTAACCACCATTGAAGACAGTTGTGTGTGTGTGTTTTAAGATGCATAATAAGAGTTTATGTTGTTTCCTGCAGGAGAGGACTGATAACAATGGTGTATTTGTCACACAGCATCTGTAGGGTGACCTTTACCTCTGGACGACTCTAGACTAGTTTTCAGTCATCATCTGTTGCTGTTTCCTAGCTGTTAGGGAGGCTTAAGATGTCTTAGTAAGCTACCTGCCCCTCTGAGGCCCCATTCTACTCTATGGGTACAAATATTTCAATGGCACTTTCACATATATTCTTATAGATCATTCTTCCAGCAACCTATGAAGTAGGTATTAAGAGCTCCATTCTTCAGATGCAGAAACTGAGGCTCAGAGAAACTGGGATACTTGCCCAAATTCACACAGCTAGGAAGGGGCAGGGCCTGGTTGGTTTTGAGGTCTTCCAAAGCGAGTCCTGGGTATAGTCCATCTGACCCAAGGCAGCCCCATTCTTAGCCACCTCAATAAGACTTAAGGTGCTGAATAATGTTAGGGTTAGAGAATTTCATTCCCTGCTGTCTTTTTCTTTGGCCTTGGCTGGATGCACTGTATTCTTTAGTCTCTTGGCCCAAGAGGAAGTAGACAGTGATGACAGTATTCTGAGACTTAATTAACTAATGTCTTTAACATTCAGCTGCCTTGGGCAAAAAGTTCTATGCTATAATATTCTCAGAAAATTCTATGGACAGATGATCTAGCTTTTCAATTGCAAAAGTCCTTTATTACAAGGGTTGGGGAGGTGGGGTGAGGAGGTCTTCTCTTATGCAGCCAGGCAGAGAAGAGAGCTGGGCATCAGAGAGCAGAAAGCCAGCTGCTGGCTGCCACCACCACGCAATCTCAGGAGCGAGGAATGAGAAGTGACTCAGATCAGCCCTCGCTCCCACTCCTGAGGAGAAGTGGCTCTCAAGGTGCCACGTGATGGACAGGTGACCTTGGTTAGGATGACTTGCTTCCTTATTGTGCAACAACATCTCGGTGTGGTGTAGGGGAGCACTGACCCCTGAGATTTGCTGTCTCAGCCTTCATGATAAACACGGCTAAATGAATTAGCAAGAAAAAAAATTAATTAAATTTTATAGAGATTGTTTTGCTTATCTTGTCTTTGCTAACAAAACTGAAACAATTCTGGAGTTGTCATGGGCTTTTCTCTTCCCCCTTCTTTTTCACAAATCTCCCACAATACTCAGTGCTGGGAGATGCCCAGGCAGGAGCTTGTACTGCAGATCACATTCCAAGCCTTGCCATTTCAAGGCCTCCGTGGAGACTGCTTTTTATTTGCCACTGAAGCCTGGGGATTACTTTGATATGGGGGCCACATGGCTCACCATTGTTTCTAAGCAGAATCATGATCCAGTCTCACTGATTAGAAAGGGATGGACGGGGGAGGCGAGAGGCTGGAGGTTACCAGTATCAGGTTCAGTAAATCATGCCCATGTCAAAGGACTATCCTTGAGCACCTAAAATGCCACCTGCACTCTCAGCCTAGGGAAAGCATTCCTTTCAGAGGGGAGGAGAGCCGGAGGAGGCAGCTTCAGTGTGGAGTTTGGGGCTGTTGGTGTAAGGCTGAAGTTTCATAGGAAGAAGATGAGCTGATGAGGTTGAAAACAGCTGTTTCCATTTCCTTTAGGAGAGCCCCACACTCTTGTCTCAATGCTCAGTAACCCTGTGACATGCTCACGGGCTGCCATCAACATACTTAATGATCCTGCGCCAACCGCACAGGCCACAAATCACTCTGTGGAGATGCTTCCCCTGTCTGAGAGGCTGCCCAAGGTGTCTGGATTCCTCGACTTGAGACAGGGGAGGGAGACGGGGGCTCGGGTAAGGACTCTCCTCATAGAGTCACTGAATGAGGCAGCTGACCCCATTGCAAAAGTTGAAGCTGAGAGATAGAAAGAGAGAGACAGAGAGAGAGGGAAAGGGAGATAGAGGCATCTGGAATAGCAGAAATGCTTGAAGTGTGTTCTCTCCCCTATGGCCCTGGTGCCTTTGTTTTCTGCAGGGTCACAGGAGTGACTGGAGTGGAGGCTTGATGGGCAGCTCACTGTTGGAGAAGAGGAGGTTAGGAAATAGGGCTGAGGCAGGAGCAAGGAGAATTGGGGCCTGTGGTTTCCTCCTTAGGAGCCTCCAGCCCAGTGCCCACTTGCGATTGCTTTAATGATTCCAGCAAGTTGGCTAAGACCCCTCCAATCTGCCTTTCTAAGAATCACATTCAGTTCCCAGAGGTTTCCAGGGGCAAGGATGGTAATCTAATTGATGTGTCTTACCATGAGTGCCCTTCCTCTTCTCTCTATCAAATAGGGATTAACAGTGTTTGTGGGAGGATTTTTTTCCCTCTCGCCTCCAGTCACGCACGCCACAGCCACCTTGTTCTTTGCAGCGAGTGAGGACTTTCTGCTGACAGGGAGTTCTGTGGACTCCATTGCAGGTTTTTGACTGCAGCACATTCCATCTGTGGCAGTCACAGCAGCTGGAGGTCCTGGGAGTTCTAGCGTGGGATTCTGGGCCTGAGCTCACCGGGGGCATCCAGGCTTGGAAGTGTGAAGCCAGAGCTGTGTGTGGGGAGTGGGGTTCCCAGGAGTGGCCCCTGGCTCCCAAGTGGTGCTGTGTCACTGACTCAGCACACACGAGGGGACACCGGGCTCCATTTTCTCATCCATTAGAAGTGACTGCTAAATCCTGGCCGGTCGCCCTCCTGAAGTGGTTTGAGATTGATTTTGTAAAGCTGGCTGGCAGGATTAGGCCGTGCCACTCAGCAGAGCTGCTAGGGAACACTTGCTAGAAATGCTAAAGACGATGAGACTGACGGGTCAGCCCTGGCCCATGGAACACACCAAGTCAGCAGAGCAGGGGGCTAACATGTCCTGAAGTTTGTCACATCTGAGAGGTGGGAGTGGCTCAGTGGAGTGTCATGGGCCTGGGTGGCCGGGCCCAGTACCCACGCACAGACACCGTTCACTCTGTCCTCTTAATGTCCATCCTAGGCCAGGACGATTGTTCTCTCTACTTTGTAGTCAAGGTCACACTGGGGCACACTGAGGTTAAGGACCTTTCCTATTACTACACTGTTAGGAATTGGCAGGATCAGGATTTGAACCCAGGGAGTCCAGTTTCAGAACCTGAGGGTTGTAGGAAAAAACCCACTGGAAGAGTGGGGAAGCAGGAAAGATATTGGAGGAGAAGCCTCGGTTCTGGGGCTGACTGCAGTGGAACCACTGAGAGACCAGGCATGTCCTTTCACAGCCCTACACTGTAGGCCCTTTACCTGTACAATGAGGTTTTTGCGAAGATCATCCCTTCTATCTCTAAAATCGAGAAAACTGTAGTTCAGCATGCTTGGGGGGCACGGTGTTCCTGTAGAACAGCTGGACAATCACCAGAAGCTCAGGAGCAGAAGAAACCAGATATTGTAATAACAACCACCACAAGCACAATTGCCACCACAATTGCTCACATTTACTGACACTTGTTAGGTGCCAGGCACTAAGTCTTTTGCAGGTATTATTTCATAACAGATCTAGGAGGTAGCTACTAATGCCATTCCTACTTTATGGATCCAGTAACTAAGGCCCAGAAAGGTTAATAAAGTCACCGAATATCACACAGCTTATAAGTGGTGGGAGCCTGAAGCATTTCTCCCTGCCCTCTCTTCCCACCAAGTCTGTTTCCTCCCCGCTGCACCTGATGTGACAGCACATCCGAGAGCTCCAGAGAAGACAGTGTTTGGGGTTAACAGAAGAACGGTCTTCCCAAATGCAATTTCCACCAGCAGCTGCTGGTAGGCATCTGGGCTCGGGAGACTTCCTTTAAGCTCACCTGAGGGCTGAAGATGGGTTCCCCGGATGACCCTGAGGAGACGGTCAGCTTTCAGCTGTGTTCTACCTTTAAGCACCTTGGGGCACTAGATGTTGGAAACTCATATCAGAGGGCTTTGCCCTTTGTTTTCTTACCTTTTGATTATATATTGAACTAAAATATCAGCAGAGGAGTAGAGGACAAATAGGCTTTGCATTAATGTTTAATTGCAGTAAACATTTTCCAGGAAAAATTTAATTGCAGACTAGAAAACAAAGAGCCAGGAGGAAGAGGAAAGAGTCGATTCCTAAGTGCTGAAAAGGGACGGGGAAGAGTGTGGGTGTAAGAGAGTAAAAATGTATCCTTCTGGTCATGAGATTGCACCTGGAGCCAGGTGGACATCTGGGAAGAGGATGAGGCATGCATCTGTGCTAGGCAGGGCAGGCTACCTGCTGTGACAAATGACCCCAAAGCCCAGGCAGTTTTACTGTCCTTCCCCACCAGAGTTTACTTTTCTCTAACCTCACCGACATCACAGCCCAATGAGGTTGGAGACTGGGGGAGGTGAGGGATGGGCTCTGCTCCATCCAGCCACTTAGGGACCCACGCTCCTTCCACTCAAGTCGCTGACATTCCCTTTGAGACCGGGAGAGTTCTTTACTGTATTCTCTGTATCCAGAAGATGAGAGAAGAGAGATCACATGAAGAAGGCAGCCTTGCTCTCACCACCCAGAAAATAGGCCACACTTTCTCTCACATTCCATTTGTGGGAACTAATTTTATGGACGCACCCGCACACAAGAAGACTGCAAGTTGGCTTAGGAAGGCTTCCTGGAGGATGAGGATTGGGGTTGGCGAATGGCATTCTTCTTGCCACATTCTAGGTTCCCCAGAAGTTGACCCCCAAGACCTTGAATAGAACCTATTACCTGAAGGTCTCTGAGAAAGTCCCAGTGAGGATCATGTCCATTTCCCCTGGCATGTATCTAAGGGTGGAGAGAAAAGCCATTTTGTGGTTTTGTAGTGGCAAACAGTGCTGTAATCAAAATCCTTTTGGTCCTTCTGTTCATCATACTCCTGTGAACACAATCCAATATCAGTCTGTGTATTCCAAATACAGTGATGTACTTAGTCTATATGTATAATCTCTAGCCAATGGCTGCATGTTAACTCTCTGAGTCTGGCTACTGTGTTATCTAAGCCTATGATGGTCATATGTGCTTATCTGAAGCCACGTAGGTAGTTTAACCAGTGGTTTTCAAACATGGCTGTATTTTAGGATTGGCTCGAAAGCCTGTGAAGGGGCAGATGTTTTCCCTGCCACCACCCCAGAGACTCAGATTTGACAAGTCTGAGGTGGGTCTCACAGCACCTGCATTTTTTATTTATTTATTTATTTATTTATTTATTTATTTATTTATTTTTGAGATGGAGTCTGGTTCTGTTGCCCAGGCTGGAGTGCAGTGGCGTGATCTCGGCTCACTGCAACCTCCACCTCCCAGGTTCAGGCAATTCTCCTGCCTCGGCCTCTGAGTAGCTGGGACTACAGGCATATGCCACCATGCCTGGCTAAATTTTTTTGTATTTTTAGTAGAGATGGGGTTTCACCATGTTGGCCAGGATGGTGTCGATCTCTTGACCTCGTGATCTGCCCGCCTCAGCCTAGCACCTGCATTTTTAAGAAGCATCTTAGATAAGTCTGATGAACATCAAATATTGAGAACCGTTGAATAGCACCATAGTTCAGTTTCTCAGTAAGCAGATCATTTGGAATACACTTGAATTCAGAGAACTTGATACAGCTGATGTCACCTCAAAAAATAAGCAGACATGACACTTGACATAGTACACTCCAATGGGAAACATAGTTTTGGCCATGTGTCAGATGACATGGGACCAAGTCTTAACTGTCACTAACTACCCATGTGAACTCCAGTAAGCAAAGCGCTTATGAAACACACTTCCTGTTTCCTCTTCAGAAAGTGGGAGCCATGGCAACCCCACGCTCTCTCTACAGAGTCATTTGGCTGATCAAATACATTTAAGTGTGGTAGCACTTTGAAAAATATAAACGTCTATTATAGCAGCAGGTAATATCAATATTAGATAAACTGAGGGGGTTATTTACACTTCAAAGGAATCATTTGCCTTCCAAAGAGATTTCCTAACATTCCTTAACATTTAAATGCTTGCTTACAGAAGACTAATTGGGGACTAAGGCCAGAGGAATGCACTACTAATGCATTGTTAAAGCACTAAGGTAATAAATCAGATATGAAGGTTTCTGAAACTAGCATCTAAGCCAATAGATTGATTTACGAAAGTTCAGTTCATAGCCATCCATTGCTGAAAGCAAGGTACAACTATAAGTAGATCTTCTTCATAATTGTTATTAATGAAAACAGAAGTTTCCCTATCATTTTTGCATGTATAGTTATTTTATATTTCCTTTTCTCCAATTTCTTTCTAGCACCTGCTTCTTAAGAATAGTTTATACTCCGAGAATGGCAGGTAGATTTATTCGCCACACTTCCCTTTGTTCTTGCTAATACTGATCCTGTTTCCTAAATCTATGTCCCTAAGAAGTGGGACTGTTTTATGGTGAAATGGCCAGAGAAACAGGCTTTTAAAGCCTCAAATCCTTTCACTTTGCCTCATTTTATTAAGGCCAAGGATGTAGAATAGAGGCTAGAATTTTTGTCCTCAGGCATGGGTTTTAGGTCTGTTATAGCAGGTAAAGATAATGTAAGAAACAGGCATTTTTAGAAGAAATTGTAAGTCAGGTATAAATAAATGCAACTGATTATGAGCAGGTATGGCTATTAAGTTCCATACCATCAATTGGAAGTGGCTACCTGGAATACAATGCTGAGAAGGATTCTGAAATCTTATTTGGGCACTCAGAAAGGAATGCCACAATTGATTAATGATGTCTGCCATGGGAAAGGAGAGAGAAGGAGCAACATTGTGCTATCCTTGACCAAGATGATGGCCAAGGAGTAGGAAGGTGTGGAAGAAAAGAAGAATGAATCGATTTCTAGAAATGCACAATTAATTGGCAGAATTTCTAAGTTAGTGTTATCCAGACTTTCATCCTTCAAAGCCTACTTCCTATATTCTCCATGAAAACAACAACACATCATACATTTTTATAATTTGTTTGCTTGCCTATTTCCCCACAGCTCAGACTTCCCTCTCACTATCACCTTCAATCTTGTGAATTCCTTAAAAATTCCCTCTGGTCCCTGGATGTTCCTTATTTTCTTTCTGCCCACCTCAAATTTCATAGTATATGAGGGTAAGATTTTTATTAACCAGTGTTATTTTTATTTCATTATTTGATATTCATTGACTGTGCTTTATCTGTTTTCACAAGCTAGATTTTGTCATCCTTGGGTAGTGAGGCCCTAGAAAGAATGAACCTTGCCAAGTGCTGTTCTGTGAACAACATCATAGAGTGGCTGCTGTGGTGCTCCACCCCAATCTCCTTTTCCAGTCCCAGGGCACTCATTTCCCCAGACACTAGGAGTGTTGGTGGCTGACAGTTCTTAGTGCCATGATGAAGGGTGGCAGCTTCTCCACACAGCCATTAGCCAAGATAGTGGATAGAGAGACTGGCATGGGTTCAGCACATCTTGTTGGATTGAAGCTCAGCTTCACAGGTTCTAGTTTGTCCTGCATTCCCCACTTCACTTCCATCTTCCCTTCTGATGGCCTGTCCTGCAGACTTCAGGCTTGAGCACCAGACACAGAAACAAAAGACTCAGATAAACTATATAACCAGCTCCAATGATTGCATGGGTCATGTCCCTTCAACAAGTAAATTTCCCATTCTATCTATCTATCTATCTATCTATCTATCTATCTATCTATCTACCTGCCTACCTATGTATCTATCGATCCATCCCTCCATTTTTCCATTTACCTTCCCATCTGAATGGTTCTCTTGTGACCAAACTCTGGTTGATGCAGTCACCTTGCAGTAATTTCCTCCCACCTGAAGGAAGCTGTTGACCCTAAGGTGACAAGTCCTCCCCACATCCAATAACTAGTTGACATGGGATTATAGAGACCTGGACCTCTTGCTTCAGGGTAGGACAGCTCTATAGGGACTTTTGGGTCTTGAGCTCACTGTGGGGCTAGCTGAGGTCTCATTATGACTGCATCACTATCCAACTTCTTCCTGTGCCCAGACTTGATTCCTCCACTTTCTCCTCTTCCTCTCTGCCCTGCTGCAGGGATTGAGTCCCAGGGCACTCCCAGTAAATTTCCTGCAGGCGAACTCTTCCTTTGAGTCTTATTCCTAGGGAACTCAACTGAAGACACAATTTAGTATCATTCATTTCAGTCTGGCAAACTTTTATTTCGCATGTTTTTGGAGCTGGCACTGTGTGGAAACTCGAAGTACAAAGATGTGTGATACCCAGTTACTCCTCCCAGAGAACACATAACAGTGTAGACAGAAACATGGTCAGAAGATTTCAAGACCTGGGCATGTCCAGAAAGCTGCAGTGGTAGCCTATAGCCTATACAATTCAAGAAGGACTTCCTAGTATGCCTGACGTGAGTCTTGGATGAGTAAATGTTTGTCTGGTGAGGTGGGAAGTGCACTCCAGACAGAGGAGACAGCATGAACAAGGATGTGGGTCCTGAAAGGGCACAGAGAGCACACCTTGGTGTCACAAGAGAGTCAAGTGTGAGAGCTGGAACTTGCACATTATTTTATGGTCAATGGAGAACCACGGAAAGAGTTTCCGCAGAGGACTGGCATGGTCAGATTTGTGTTTCAGAAACATCAGTCCAGTGACTTGAAGGGGAACGTGGTTGTATTAGTCTGAGTTCTCCAAAAAGACAAAACCAGTAGGATATACAAGAGGGGATTCATTAGGGAATTGACGCAAAGAGGAAGGGAAGCCCTATAATAGGCTGTCTGCAAAGACCAGAGCAACCAGTAGCGTGGCTCAGTCCAAGTCGTGGCTCAGTTCAAGTCCAAGTCTGGGAGCATCAGAACAACAAAAGAAGATGGTAAAGACCCCAGCTGAGGCTGAAGGCCTGAGACCCCCTGGGAGGCTGCTGGTGCAAGTCCCAGAGTCTGAAAGCCAAAGAACCTGCAGTCTGATGTTCAACAGTAGGAGAAGAAAAGGCATCCCACACCAGAAGAGAGAGAGAGAGAGAGATTGAGAGAGAGAGAGAGAGAGAGAGGTCTGTTCTCTTCTGCCTGTTCCAATTGAGCCCCCTGCCGATGGGAGGGTGCCTGCCCACATTGAGGGCGCGTCTTCCTCTCTGAATCCACTGACTCACTCTTCAGTCTCCCCTGGAAACGCTGTCACAGTCACACCCAGGAGCCACGCTTCACCAGCTATCTAGCCATCCCTCAATTCAGGCACATGGACATCTACAATTAACCATCACAGCGGTGAATGTGGTGGGTTCGCACTCCGTGTCTATTCCAAACTTCTCCTAGGGAGCCTTCCTCTACCGCAGTTCTGCAGCAGCTAGAAAGCTCCAAACTACACCTTTAGGGTGTAATTTGGGTTTTGGACATGATTTAGGTTTTATCAATTAGAAATATTTTCCTGGGATTTGGAAGGTGGAAGCGAGGCGGCACCCCGGGGGTTCTGCTGGTCCCCTCGCTCATAGAGGTGCTGGGTTTTTCTGCCGTGGTTTCATGAGCACAGTTGCTTTGAATCATGGCTGTTTCCTAATTGCCATGGCTTTCTGAGCACGCTGGCATCTGATTATGGCAATGGAGGCATGGTTCTGGAGCTGGCAGCTCAAGCAGAAGCTGCTTTGTTTGGCACGCAGCTTCCGGATTATAAAAGAGGCAGTAGATCCCATGCACTCAGGTTCTGCAATGTGGCTCTCAAAGCCATTTTGAAAAGCTCCACCTGTTTCTTCAGCTTTTCCAGCACTTCTGTAAGCCATTTAATGCCTTATAACAAATCACCATCTACTTAAACTGGATAGAGTGAATTTTGTTATCTGCAACTGAATCCTGATCAATACCAATGCCAAGACTAAAGGCAGAGAGACCTGTTGCAAAGCTGTTACAAATGTCCAGGCAGATGATAAACAGGGTTATGGGGATAGGGAGGAAGAGAGGCATTAGAAAAATGTGGAGGAGGTAAAATTAGTAGCACTCGGTGATTAATTAGGTGTCAAGAATGGGAAGTTAGAAGAGTAATTGCTAGAATGACTCAGTTTTCTGTGCAGATAACTCAGATCAAATTTTAGGGGAGAAGCAACTTGGGGGGTAGGATGCAAAAATGAAGAGTTCAGGTACCTAGGGGATGTCCAAGTAATTTTTCTCCTGTTTCATAATTAAATTAGCCATAACTGCACATGTAATTGTGTAATTATTTATTGCTATTGATTTCTTCCCTGAATCTATGAATTCTACAAAAGTAGGAACCACATATGCTTATTCATTCCTGGCACAGTCTCTGGCAAAGAATAGGTTAGGTGTTCAACAGACATTTGTTGAATGTGGAATAAGTGAGTTGGATAATAAAAATTGTAATGATCGTAGTCAGCATTATCAAGATGAGCAGTCTCAGGCACTGCTTCTATGAATAGCTATTAGACACTTGGCAAAATTGTGCTTTTTTGATAATGATGATGGTGATGTTGATGATTAAGATGATAATATGTTAGACCAGAAACATCTTTATGGTTGGAAAACCAAGCCAGAGGTATGGAATTTTATCAGCATTCTTCTAAAACCCAGAAAAAATAGGCCGGAATCTCCTACTTCCATCAAATTGTACTTCTGTTACATATTCATTAAGTGACAGCCGTGTGGTAGGCCTATTAGGAAGTTCTCCCAGGTGTTTTGCACAGGAAAAGGCTGCTGTTGATCTGTCATATACTCAGTGAAATTGCCAGCTCTTGTAAATCAAAGCCAAAGTTGACTCCAGCGACTCAGAGAAAAGCACGCCCTCAGCCAGACTGATTCCTGCAGCTGCTCACAGGGCGAGGCAGCAACTGGATTATTATCTGCAACACGATCATGAAGCCAGGCTGTGCTTGGGGTGGGGTTCCCCTCCTGGTTTTGTGCAGTCACTACTGTACTGTGTCCGCTGTGCATATGCTACCTCCTACGTGTGTGCACAGGAGGCAATCATCTTACCCGCCAGACCCAACGCCCCTTGTAAAACTACTTATTATGCCTCCTTACCTGCCTGAAGTGAAATTCAGAGATAATATAACCTAGATGCATACATAAGTGCAAATAAATCAGTATCTCTTAACTGTAATAGCTAAGAGAGATACGATTGAAACTTACAATAAGATGATGTGTGCCTCAACATGTGAATGACCGCACTACTAGACTTGAGGAAGTGCTTGGACCCATATGAAATCCCCATGACTGTGACAGCTGCAAATGTAGACTCCTAAGGGGACGTTATAATTTGAAACAATCCTCTGATAAAGTTCCAGCGCCATAAAGAAAGTTCTTCCCTTGATTTACACAGTGGTGACGTTCTTTGGAAATTCAGTGTATGTTAAAGTAAACAAACCAAAATAAAACCCCGAAACAAACAAAAAGACCAAAATGTTTGTTAAGGTTCTAGATGATTAAAAACAGGCTTTTCACCTACATATTGTCCAGAGGGATAAACAGAGTTATGTGGGACTCAGGCAATTCTTGATCATGAGGACTGCCCTGGGCAGTAGCTTACTAAATGCCAGTAGTCACTTAATCGTTGTGATGACCAGAAAACTGTTCTCCCAAATTTTCAAATGCCTCTTTGGGCACAGTGCCAACCACACTGAGAACCCCATTATTCCAGCCAGAGTTTCCCTATCAGATCATTCCATTGAGCAACCCGCCCACTTAAGAAAATACAGAGCCAGGGGACTGGAGTTAAGGTTTGGGAGGGCAACAGGAAGCTACTATGGTTTTGAAACTGTAATCCACCCACAAGGGTCAGCATAATGGAATTTTGCTCAGCACTCATTTTGCAAGGATTCAGTGCTAAAGAAAAAACTCATAAACAAATAGCAAGGGAAGTTCAGCAGCCTTCATCTCTTTTGGTTACCTGGAGTTTATGCCTGGGATAGAAGTTCAGCCTAATGGCTTGAAGTCATTATCTGGTTAGAAGTGTTCAGTAAAAAGGACCAGGCACAGTGGTTCACGCCTGTAATCCCAGCACTTTGGAAGGCAGAGGCGGGCGGATCACTTGAGGTCAGGAGTTCGAGACTGGCCTGGCCAGCATGGCAAAACCCTGTCTCTACTAAAAACACAAAAATTAGCTGGGCGTGGTGGCTCATGCCTGTAATCCCGGGTACTCAGGGGGCTGAGGCAGGAGAATCACTTGAACCTGGGAGGCAGAGGTGGCAGTGAGCTGAGATTGCACCACTGCACTCCGGCCTGGGTGACAGAGTAAGACTCCGTCCCCAAAAAAGAAGTATTTGGTAAAAAGGATCTTTTAAAAAACAATACTGAAGATCAGGGAGTAACTACCTCAGTTTGAATCCCGTTATCACTCACTAACTGTGTGATCTTGGGCAAGTTACTTAACATCTCAGTGCCTCACAATAGTAATAGTGTTTCTGTTACATACTGTTGAATACATCATAGTGTTCTTATGAGGACTGAGTGAGTTCATTTTCTTATTAGAATAGTATCTGGCACACAGAGTAAATACATCATATGGTCATGTTAAAATAGCCTAATACATACATTTAAAAAACAATGAAAAAGTCTCATTCCTATAAAAAGTATTTACACAAATGAAGTATGATAAGCAATAAAAAGGAAGACAGATAAATAATACCACAATTAAAAAGATGGTGCAGGCCGGGCGCGGTGGCTCAAGCCTGTAATTCCAGCACTTTGGAAGGCCGAGAAGGGCGGATCACGAGGTCAGGAGATGGAGACCATCCTGGCTAACACGGTGAAACCCCGTCTCTACTAAAAAAAAAAAAATACAAAAAACTAGCTGGGCGAGGTGGCGGGCGCCTGTAGTCCCAGCTACTTGGGAGGCTGAGGCAGGAGAATGGCGTAAACCCGGGAAGCAGAGCTTGCAGTGAGCTGAGATCCGGCCATTGCACTCCAGCCTGGGCGACAGAGCCAGACTCCATCTCAAAAAAAAAAAAAAAGATGGTGCAAAGCCATTCAAGACTGATTGTCAAATGGATATGGTAGCAATTTGAGACATTTGGAGGAAAGATGGGTCTCAATGCGCTGATCTGGGGACGCCACACAGGGAAAGAAAGTCTTAGAGTTAGTCCCAAGGGACAGCAGTAATCTATACCGGTGAAACGAAGTGGGTACCAGCCTGAACCACCCAGGCCTTGGGAAATACAACCATCATAAGAGGCCTGGAGACTAGTTGGGGACTGGACTATGACAGACCAGCCCTCAGCCCAGGGGGCTGCAAGAAGTCTCACTCCTATCCCTGTTTCTCTACATCCTGTTAGGGAACTATTTTTATCCTTACACTTCTTCTTTATGGCAATATCAGTGCATATTTCTAATTCCCCACTTTTCTTACACAAAAGATAGCTTTCTATATATCCTATTATTTGTTTGCTTCTCACTTTAGAAAACATCCTGGGACATTTTCCATATTGGCATTCAGAGAACTTCAGTTTTTCTTTGACTGCTGCATAGTATTTTGTTGTATGTTGCACCATAATTTATTTAAATAGCCCCCCATCAATGAATATTTGGGTTGCTTCCAATCTTTTGCCATTACATTGCTGTAATAAATAACCTTGTGCATATGTCAGGTGTGCTGAGTGGATTCCCAGAAGCAGGACTGCTGGGTGAATGGGTGACTGTTTCTGCAATTTTGGTAGCTATTGCCAGTTTCCTATCATGAAGTAGTAGCATGATTTTGCATTCTCACCAACCATGTATGAGGATGTCTGTCCCCACAGTCTTACCAACAGAGGAGTGTTAAACTTTTGATTTTCTGCTAATCTGGAAGATAGGAAACTGTATTTTACTGTGGCTTTTCATTTGCATGTATCTTGTTGCCAGTGAGGTTGTGAACCTCCTCATGTATTTAAAGACCATTTGCATTTGTCTTCAATGTCATGTTCCTGGCTCATTTTTTCTATTGAATTTTTGGGATTTTTTTCTATTTTTAGAAAATTTTTATTAAGGAGATTAATGAATTGAAAATATGTTAACCCTTTTCTTTTGCCTTTTTATGGTTTTGACATTATTTTAAAGAACTACAGTTCATCTTTAAACAACACAAGTTTGAACACGTGTATGCACTTTTACAAGGATTTTTTTTCCATAGCAGTTACAATGAGTGTACCTGTCCCTCCTGCCTCCCCTTCCACCTCCTCTACCTCTTCTGTCTCTACCATTCTTGGGACAGCTAGACCACCTCCTCCTCTTCCTCCTCTTCCTTCTCTTCCTCAGCTTGCTCAGTGTGAACACAATAAGGATGAAAACCTTTATGATGATCCACTTACACTTGATGAAAAGTAAATATATTTTTCTTATGACTTTCCTATAACATTTTCTTTTCTCTAACTTACTTTATTGTAAGCACACAGCATATAATACATATAAAAATTATGTTATGTTGTTATATATAATACATAAAACATACAAATCAATCAAATGTTTATGTTCCTGGGAAAGCTTCTGGTCAAAAGTAGGCTATTAGTACTTAAGTTTAGGGGAAGCCAAAAGTTATATGCAGATTTTTGACTACTTGGGGTGTTGGTGTTCCCAATCCCTGCATTGTTCAAGGGTCAACTGTAATAACTTACTAAAATCATGTATCCAATATGGTAACATTGACTTAATAAATATATTCATTTAATAAATACATTGAATATATTTAAAATATATTCAAAAAATATATTCAAGAGAACCCCAAAATTTCAATATATTTAAAATCTATTCAATGTATAAAAATATAAGTACATTTAATATACTAAAATTTATTTAATAAATATATTGAATTCTATGCCAGCTATTGATGATAAAAATAAATAATTTAAGGGGGATTCTCTTCAAAAGTAACTAGTGCAGAAGATGAGCTCAAAATCTGATCTGGTGCAAGGAATGATGACAATATTTGACATTTGCCCTTTACAGTTTACAAGTTACTTTCACAATTATTATCTTCTAAGTAACTCGTAGATAACTTTTAAGGTTGTATTAATTGTTTGTTTCGCTGTGGTGAAAGAAAACTGAACATAACATTGCCTTAAGCAAAACAAAATGTTTCTGTCTTATATAAGTTTAGATGAGAGGTATAGGGCTGGTGTTAGGCTCCATGGTGCCAGATATGTAGGCTCTTCATGTAACCTCAACCTCATGACCTAAAATAGTGACATCCACAGTCCAGACAGCAGGACAGGAGAGCAGCAATGAATAAGACAGCAAATGTACATGCTTACTATCACATAAAGACAGTTCCAGCTGCTACAAGACCTTTCCATTTATACCAAGTTGGCCAGAGCTCAGTCACATGGCTACATCTATTTGCAAGGAAGGTTAGAATTATTCCGGGTTGCCGGGTGCCAGCTAAAGATGGTTGACAGGGGAGCATTTATTACAAATGGAGAGGGGATACTGGGGTTCAATCAGAACTTTCTTCCAGAAAAGTACATAGAAAAGGCATCATTATACTCATAAAAGGGGAGGCAAGGACAAGTATTTTCCTGTTAAAGATGTTTAATTGAGCACACCTCCTCCTGACACCTCACAAAAAGAATAGTAAATGGGGAAAAGGCATGAACCCCTAACAGTAAAGAGATGAAGAAGGGGCTCTATCAGTTGATGAGTGGTTTTAGCAAATTTATGACAATCAAAAAGTGCAAGTGGGAAATTTTATGGGGTTGCAATAGAGGGTGAAGTCAATCTGCCTCACAGAATTTGGGAAAGGTTCTGGGTCTGTGTTGTCAGGCAAGGCAGAGGGGAGGACTGAGTACTGGAACTAAAAAGAGAGATTGATTAAAGGTCCGTATATAAAACAATTGCCCCCCCTCCCCCCTTACAGAATGCATGAGAGCCAGGAAATTACCACTATTTCTAAAAAGCTTCATTTTTCTCTGAAGAAATTATACAAATGGTCTGAAAAAAGCTGGGACAGCTGGTGTGACTATTGATACTGCAGAAACAGTCCTTTTTATCCTTTCTTTTAGAAATCTCCAGAGCAAGAGTCAGTTTCCTGCCTACCCATACTAAAGCAGAGTCTACCAGTCCACAAGTTCTATCCATGTATCCAGAACTACTAATTCTTAACTCCTTATTCTTATCAATAGACAATTCTGAGAATAGTCTATTGAATATCAATAGACAATCAAAGTTTAAAAACCTTGAAAACGTCACCCTAAAGAAATAGAAATAATTTAAGAATAGAAGAGAACTTAAAAATAAAATTCAAAAATATCTTCAGAGTAAAGTGACCATGTAATTAATTTATTATCTAACCTGGAACAATTCTGAGAATGATATGGGGATCTACTAATAATTATTCCAGGACAATAGACATAAACCATGACTGTCCCCTACAAATCAAGATATACAATCACCCTATGTCAGAAAGATTTAAAGGTATTTTATTCATAAATGAACACAGGATGCTAACAAAAAGAAACAGAAGAGGTGACATTGCAGCTGATATCACAGAAATACAAAGGATCATAAAAGATTACCATGAACAACTATACACCAACAAATTGGATTACCTAGGAGAAACGGATAAATTCCAACAAACATATAACCTACCAAGACTGAGTCAAAAAGAAACAGAAAATTTGAACAGACCAATAAAACTAAGGAGATTAAATCAGAAATAAAAAGTCTCTCATCAAAGAAAAGTCCAGGTTGGGCATGGGGTACACACCTGTAATCCAACCTACTCAGGAGACTAAGGGAGGATAGTCACTTGAGTCCAGAAATTCAAAAGCAGCCCAGACATCATAGCAAGACCCATCTCAAATTTTAAAAAAAGAAAAGAAAAGAAGACAAAAGACCAAAACCTGACTGGCTTTATTGACTGGCTTTCCAAACATTTAAAGAACTAAAAACAACCCTTCTCAAACTCTTCCAGAAAACTCAAAGACGAGATAATACTTCCAACTTCATTTTATGAGGCCATCCTTACCCAAATACAAAAACCAGAGTTGGACATTACAAGAAAAGAAAATTACAGGCCAATATTCCTGACAAGCACAGGTGCAAAAATCCTCAACAAAATACTAGCAAACAAAATTCAACAGCACATCAAAAAGATCATTCATCATAAATTCAGTGGGATTTATTTCAAGGATGCAAGGATGGTTCAATATACACAAATCTATAAATGTGATCTACCACATTAGCAGAATGAAGGAAAAAAACTGTATGATCATCTCAATAGATGTAGCAAAAACATTTGACAAAATTAAACTCCATTCATGATAAAAACTCTCAGTAAATTAGGTATATAATGAAAGTACCTCAACACAATAAAAAGCCATATATGACAAACCCATAGCTAAAATGATACTCAATAGTGAGAAGTTGAAAGCTTTTATTCTAAGATTAGGAACCAGACATGGAGGCCCACTCTTGTCACTTCTGTTCAACATAATGTTAAAAGTCCCAGCCAGAGCAATTTAGACAAGAAAAAGAAATAAAAGGCATACAAATTGGAAAGGAAAAAATTAAATTGTCCCTATTTGCAGAAGGCATGATCTTATATATACAAAACCCTAAAGACTCTGCAAAAAACCCTGTTAAAATTAATAAATGAATTCAAATTTGCAGGATAAAAATCAACATAAAAATCAGTAGTATTTTATACACTAACAACAAATTATCCAGAAGAGAAATCAAGAAAAGAATCCCATTTACAATGGCTACAAAAAACATATTTAGAAATAAACTTGACCAAGGAAGTAAAAGGCCTGTACACTAAAGACTAGAAAATTGATGAAAGAGAAATTAGGGTTCCAAGATGGCCGAATAGGAACAGCTCCAGTCTACAGTTCCCAGTGCGAGCAATGCAGAAGACGGGTGATTTCTGCATTTACAACTGAGGTACCAGGTTCATCTCACGGGGGCTTGTCGGCCAGTGGGTGCAGGACAGCGGGTGCAGCGCACCAAGTGTGAGCTGAAGCAGAGTGAGGCATCACCTTACCTGGGAAGCACAAGGGGTTAGGAAATTCCATTTCCTAGCCAAGAGAAGCTGTGACAGGTGGCGCCTGGAAAATTGGTTCACTCCCACCCTAATACTGCGCTTTTCCAATGGTCTTAACAAATGGCACACCAGGAGATTATATCCCGCACCTGTCTCGGAAGGTCCCAAGCCCATGGAGCCTCACTCATTGCTAGCACAGCAGTCTGAGATCGAACTGCAAGGTGGCAGTGAGGCTGGGGGAGGGGCACCCGCCATTGCTGAGGCTTGAGTAGGTAAACAAAGCGGCCAGGAAGCTCCAACTGGGTGGAGCCCACCACAGCTCAAGGAGGCCTGCCTGCCTCTGTAGACCATCTCTGGGAGCAGGGCATAGCCGAATAAAAGGCAGCAGAAACCTTTGTAGACTTAATTGTCCCTGTCTGACAGCTTTGAAGAGAGCAGTGGTTCTCCCAGCATGGAGTTTGAGATCTGAGAATGATCAGACTGTCTCCCGAAGTGGGTCCCTGACCCTTGAGTAGCCTAACTAGGAGGCACCCTCCAGTAGGGGCAGACTGACACCTCACACGGCCAGGTACCCCTCTGAGACAAAACTTCCAGAGGAATGATCAGGCAGAAACATTTGCTGTTCAGCAATATTCACTGTTCTGCAGCCTCCACTGCTGATACCCAGGCAAACAGGGTCTGGAGTGGACCTCCAGCAAACTCCAACAGACCTGCAGCTGAGGGTCCTGACTGTTGGAAGGAAAACTAACAAACACAAAGGACATCCACACCAAAACCCCATCCGTACGTCGCCATCATCAGAGACCAAAGGTAGATAAAACCACAAAGATGGGGAAAAAACAGAGCAGAAAAGCTGAAAATTCTAAAATCTGAGCACCTCTCCCCCTGCAAAGGAACACAGCACCTCGACAGCAACAGGACAAAACTGGACAGAGAATGACTTTGATGAGTTGAGAGAAGAAGGCTTCAGATGATCAAATGTCTCTGAGCTAAAGGAGGAAGTTCGAACCCATCGCAAAGAAGCTAAAAACCTTGAGAAAAGATTAGACAAATGGCTAAGTAGAATAACCAGTGTAGAGAAGTCCTTAAATGACCTGATGGAGCTGAAAACTATGGCATGAGAACTACGTGATGCATGCACAAGCTTCAGTAGCCGATTTGATCAACTGGAAGAAAGGGTATCAGTGATTGAAGATCAAATGAATGAAATGAAGTGAGAAGAGAAGTTTGGAGAAAAAAGAGTAAAAAGAAATGAACAAAGCCTCCAAGAAATATGGGACTATGTGAAAAGACCAAATCTACATCTGATGGGTGTACCTGAAAGTGATGGGGAGAATGGGACCAAGTTGGAAAACACTCTGCAGGATATTATCCAGGAGAACTTCCCCAACCTAGCAAGGCAGGCCAACATTCAAACTCAGGAAATACAGAGAATGCCACAAGATACTCCTCGAGAAGAGCAACTCCAAGACACATAATTGTCAGATTCCCCAAAGTTGAAATGAAGGAAAAATGTTAAGGGCAGCCAGAGAGAAAGGTCGGGTTGCCCACAAAGGGAAGCCCATCAGACTAACAGCGGATCTCCTGGCAGAAACTCTACAAGCCAGAAGAGAGTGGGGGCCAATATTCAACATTCTTAAAGAAAAGAATTTTCAACACAGAATTTCATATCCAGCCAAACTAAGCTTCATAAATGAAGGAGAAATAAAGTCCCTTACAGACAAGCAAATGCTGATAGATTTTTGTCATCACCAGGCCTGCCCTACAAGAGCTCCTGAAGGAAGCACTAAACATGGAAAGGAATGACTGGTACCAGCCACTGCAAAAACATGCCAAAGTGCAAAGACCATCGATGCTAGGAAGAGACTGCATCAACTAATGAGCAAAATAACCAGCTAACATCATAATGACAGGATCAAATTCACACATAACAATATTAACGTTAAATGTAAATGGGCTAAATGGTCCAATTAAAAGACACAGACTGGCAAATTGGATAGAGTCAAGATCCATCAGTGTACTGTATTCAGGAAACCCATCTCACATGCAAAGACACACATAGGCTCAAAATAAAGGGAAGGAGGAAGATCTACCAAGCAAATGGAAAACAAAAAAAGGCAGGGGTTTCAATCCTAGTCTCCGATAAATAGACTTTAAACCAACAGAGATCAAAAGAGACAAAGAAGGCCATTACATAATGGTAAAGGGATCAATTCAACAAGAAGAGCTAACTATCCTAAATATATATGCAATATATATTTGCATATATATAAATATATATTTGCATATATATATAAATATATATGCTCCAATACAGGAGCACCCAGATTCATAAAGCAAGTCCTTAGAGATCTACAAAGAGACTTAGACTCCCATACAATAATAATGGGAGATTTTAACACCCCACTGTCAACATTAGACAGATCAACGAGACAGAAAGTTAACAAGGATATCCAGGAATTGAACTCAGCTCTGCACCAAGCAGACCTAATAGACATCTACAGAAATCTCCACCCAAAATCAACAGAATATACACTCTTCTTAGCACCACATCACACTTCAAAATTGACCACATAATTGGAAGTAAAGACTCCTCAGCAAATGTAAAAGAACAGAAATTATAACAAACTGTCTCTCAGACCACAGTGCAATCAAACTAGAACTCAGGACTAAGAAACTCACTCAAAACTGCTCAACTACATGGAAACTGAACAACCTGCTCCTGAGTGACTACTGGGTACATAACAAAATGAAGGCAGAAATAAAGATGTTATTTGAAATCAATGAGAACAAAGACACAACATACCAGAATCTCTAGAACACATTTAAAGCAGTGTGTAGAGGGAAATTTATAGCACTAAATGCCCACAAGAGAAAGCAGGAAAGATCTAAAATTGACACCCTAACATCACAATTAAAAGAACTAGAGAAGCAAGAGCAAACACATTCAAATGCTAGCAGAAGGCAAGGCATAACTAAGATCAGAGCAGAACTGAAGAAGATAGACACACAAAAAAACCCTTCAAAAAATCAATGAATCCAGGAGCTGGTTTTTTGAAAAGATCAACAAAATTGATAGACTGCTAGCAAGAGTAATGAAGAAGAAAAGAGAGAAGAATCAAATAGATGCAATAAAAAATGATAAAGGGGATATCACCACCAATTCCACAGAAATACGAACTACCATCAGAGAATACTATAAACACCTCTACATAAAACAAAAAATACTAGAAAATCTAGAAGAAATGGATAAATTTCTGAACACATACACCCTCCCAAGACTAAACCAGGAAGAAGTTGGTCTCAGTAACAGGCTCTGAAATTGAGGCAAATAATTAATAGCTTACCAACCAAAAAAAGTCCAGGACAAGATGGATTCACAGCCGAATTCTACCAGAGGTACAAGGAGGAGCTGGTACCATTCCTTCTGAAACTATTCCAATCAATAGAAAAAGAGGGAATCCTCCCTAACTCGTTTTATGAGGCCAACATCATCCTGATACCAAAGTCTGGCAGGGACATAACAAAAAAGAGAATTTTAGACCAATATCCCTGATGAACATCGATGCAAAAATCCTCAATAAAATACTGGCAAACCGAATCCAGCAACACATCAAAAAGCTTATCCACCATGATCAAGTGGGCTTCATCCCTGGGATGCAAGGCTGGTTCAACATATGCAAATCAATAAATGTAATCTGGCATATAAACAGAATCAAAGACAAAAACCACATGATTATCTCGATAGATGCAGAAGAGGCCTTTGACAAAATTCAACAGCCCTTCATGCTAAAAACTCTCAATAAATTAGGTATTGATGGGACGTATCTCAAAATAGTAAGAGCTATTTATGACAAACCCACAGCCAATATCATACTGAATGGGCAAAAACTGGAAGCATTCCCTTTGAAAACTGGCACAAGACAGGTATGCCCTCTCTCACCACTCCTATTCAACATAGTGTTGGAAGTTCTGGCCAGGGCAATCAGGCAGGAGAAAGAAATAAAGGGTATTCAATTAGGAAAAGAGGGAGTCAAATTGTCCCTGTTTGCAGATGACATGATTGTATATCTAGAAAACCCCATCATCTCAGCCCAAAATCTCTTTAAGCTGATAAGCAACTTCAGCAAAGTCTCAGGATACAAAATCAATGTGTAAAAATCACAGGCATTCTTATACACCAATAACAGACAAACAGAGAGCCAAATCACGAATGAACTCCCGTTCACAATTGCTTCAAAGAGAATAAAATACCTAGGAATCCAACTTACAAGGGATGTGAAGGACCTCTTCAAGGACAACTACAAACCACTGCTCAACGAAATAAAAGAGGACACAAACAAATGGAAGAACATTCCATGCTCATGGATAGGAAGAATCAATATTGTGAAAATGGCCATACTGCCCAAGGTAATTTATAGATTCAATGCCATCCCCATCAAGCTACCAATTACTTTCTTCACAGAACTGGAAAAAACTACTTTAAAGTTCATATCGAACCAAAAAAGAGCTGCATTGCCAAGTCAAACCTAAGCCAAAAAAACAAAGCTGGAGGCATCATGCTACCTGACTTCAAACTATACTACAAGGCTATAGTAACCAAAACAGCATGTTACTGGTACCAAAACAGAGATATAGACCAATGGAACAAAACAGAACCCTCAGAAACAATACCACACATCTACAACCATCTGATCTTTGACAAACCTGACAAAAACAAGAAATGGGGAAAGGATTCCCTATTTAACAAATGGTACTGGGAAAACTGGCTAGCCATATGTAGAAAGCTGAAACTGGATCCCTTTCTTACACCTTATAAAAATTAATTCAAGATGGATTAAAGACTGAAATGTTAGACCTAAAACCATAAAAACCCTAGAAGAAAACCTAGGCAATACCATTCAGGACATAGGCATGGGCAAGGACTTTGTGTCTAAAACACCAAAAGCAATGGTAACAAAAGCCAAAATTGACAAATGTGATCTAATTAAACTAAAGAGCTTCTGCACAGCAAAAGAAACTACCATCAGAGTGAACAGGCAACCTACAGAATGGGAAAAAAATTTTGCAATCTACTCATCTGACAAAGAGCTAATATCTAAAATCTACAAAGAGCTCAAATAAATTTACAAGAAAAAAACAAACAACCCCATCAAAAAGTGGGTGAAGGATATGAACAGACACTTCACAAAAGAAGACATTTATGCAGCCAACAGACACATGAAAAAATGCTCATCATCACTGGCCATCAGAGAAATGCAAATCAAAACCACAATAAGATACCATTTCACACCAGTTAGAATGGTGATCATTAAAAAGTCAGGAAACAATGGATGCTGGAGAGGATGTGGAGAAATAGGAACACTTTTACACTGTTGGTGGAACTGTAAACTAGTTCAACCATTGTGGAAGACAGTGTGGCGATTCCTCAAGGATCTAGAAGTGGAAATACCATATGGCCCAGAAATCCCATTACTGGGTATATACCAAAAGGATTATAAATCATGCTGCTATAAAGACACATGCACACGTATGTTTATTGCGGCACTATTCACAATAGCAAAGACTTGGAACCAACCCAAATGTCCATCAATGATAGACTGAATTAAGAAAATTTGGCACATATACACCAAGGAATACTATACAGCCATAAAAAAGGATGAGTTCATGTCCTTTCCAGGGGCATGGATGAAGCTGGAAACCATCATTCTCAGCAAACTATCACAAGGACAAAAAAACCAAACACCGCATGTTCTCACTCATAGGTGGGAACTGAACAATGAAAACACTTGGACACAGGGAGGGGAATATCACACATCAGGACATGTTGTGGGGTGGGGGGATGGGAGAGGGATAGCATTAGGAGATACACCTAATGTAAATTATGAGTTAATGGGTGCAGCACACCAACATGGCACATGTATACATATGTAACAAACCTGCACGTTGTGCGCATGTACCCTAGAAGTTAAAGTATAATAAAAAAAATTTTTAAATTAAAGAAATTTTAAAAAAGAAAATTGATGAAAGAAATTAAAGAAGACACAAATAAATGGCAAGATATCCTGTGTTCATGAATTGGAATAATTAATATTGTTAAAATGTCCATACTACCCAAAGTGATCTACAAATTCAATGCAATACCTATCAAACTTCCAATGACTTTTTTTTTTTTACAGAAATGTGTAAAAATTCTAAAGTCCTTTGACTCCCAAATACCCAAAGCAATCTCGAGCAAAAAGAATAAAGCTGGAAATAACACACTACCTGACTTCAAAATATATTACAAAGCTATAGTAACCAACACTGTTTGGTACTGGCAAAAAACAGACACATAGAGCAATCAAACAGAATAGAGAGCCTGGAAATAAATCCACATATTTGCAGTCAATTGATTTTCAACAAAAGTACCAAGAATACACAATAGGGTAAGGATAGTCTCTTCAAAAAATAGTGTTGGGACAATTGGACATTCTCATGCAGAGGAATAAAATTAGACCTTTATTCACACCATATACAAAAGCCAACTCAAAATGTATTAAAGGCTTAAATGTATGACCTGAAACTATAAACTCTTAGGAAAAAAATATAAGATAAAAGCTTCATGATATAAATATTATTCCAAAAGCAAAGGCAACAAAACTGAAAACAGACAAATAAGATTACATCAAACTAAAAAGCTTCTGCACAGCCAAGGAAACAATCAACAGAATAAAGAGACAATCTATCGACTGGGAGAAAATATTTACAAATCATACGTCTGATAATGAGTTAATATCCAAAATATACAAAGAACTCAAATAATAACAAGAAAACAAATAACTTGATTTTTAAAAAATGGACTGGCACAGACATTTCTCAAAAGAATACATCCAAATGGCCAATAGGTATATGAAAAATTGCTCATCACTCATCATCAGATAAATGCAAATTAAAACCACAATGAGATATCACTTCATACCTGTTAAAATGGCCATTATCAAAAACACAAAAGATGGCCAGGTGCAGTGGCTCATGCCTGTAAGCCCAGCACTTTGGGAGGCCAAGGCAGATGGATCACTGGAGGTTAGGAGTTCAAGACCAGCCTGGCCAACATGGTGAAACCCTGTCTCTATGAAAAATACAAAAACTAGCCGGGTGTGGTGGCGGGTGCCTGTAATCCCAGCTGTTCAGGAGGCTGAGGCAGACAATCACCTGAATCTGGGAGATGGAGTTTGCAGTGAGCCAAGGTAGCACCACTGCACTCCAGCCTGGGTGATAGGGTGAGACTCTGTCACAAAAAAAAAAAACCAAAAAAAAAAAAAAAAAGAAAAAAATGGTAAGTGCTGGCAAGGGTGGGGAGAAAAAAGGAACCCTTGCACACTGTTGGTGGGAATGTAAATTAGTACTACCACTACAGAAAACAGTATGGAGGTTCTTCAAAACATTAAAAATAGAACTATCATATGATCCAACAATCTCACTACTGGGTATACGTCCAAAGGAAATTAAATCAGTACGTCAAAGAGATATATACACTCCCATATACATTGCAGCATTATTCACAATAGCCAAAGGAGTTCAAGACCAGCCTGGCCAAGCCAAAACATGGAATCAACCTGAAATACTATTCAGCCTTAAAGAAGGAGGAAATCCTGTCATTTGCAACAACATGGGTAAACCTGGAAGACATTATGTTAAGTGAAATAAGTCAAACACAGGAAAACAAATAGTGTATGATCTCACATGTAGCACCTAAAAGTGACATCAAAAACATGTATATAATATTGTCTTATCCCAAGGCAAGTGAAGACTTTCAACAGAGGAAAAATGACTAGCTAGAGTTTTCATATCTGAAAATGGTGATAATAATCATTTAGGTTTGTTGTGAGAAATAAACTAGTTTATGTAAGTAAAATACATAAAATCATCCCTGGTACACAGAAATCAATGTTAGCAATTATGTTTATTATGACTAACAGCAAGACTTATCAGACAAAAAGACATTTCTATAATGTGTGCCCTGTTTTCCCCAAATTTCATTCAGATTTCAAAAAGCCTCACACACTACATTTTCATCTGTTTTGTTTCTTGGAGACTTGATGTGTGATTATTTGATTTTGTCTTTTCTACATTTTCTGACTATAGTGTTTATATTCCTGTTTCATTTCAGTTTTATGTTGCTGATGTTTTAGTTTACGTCTGCCTGTTAGTGCAGGCAGATTTTTAGGTATCATGTTCTGCTCTTAGAGGTAAAAATAAAAAGTATGCTATCCACCAGAAAAAAAAATCAAAATAATTAGTACTTTTTCTTATTGCCATTAACAGGTTTATAATTTTCCTTAGCATTTATGCCTAAGGAAGGACCATTTGTGATATTTAAACACTTATCGGGTACAGCATCACCAACCAACCAGAGCAGACAGAACTGCACAGAATGGGCACTGTCCTTAAATCCCAGTAAGCCTCTCTCTGTCTTGTTTCCCAGCTGAAGATCAGTCCTGACAAAAAGAATCTGAGAGGAGAAAAACAGACTTTTATTTCTTCTTAGGAGTTTTAGATAGGCTTTCTTTTCCCCTATCCCTGAGTAACTCCATTGTCAATTATTTCTTCCAAAATAGTCATAGGAGTTGGAAATCATTAGTAATGAAGTAGTGATTGCCATTTCTAAGTTTTCAGATATTCTACCTTCTGGTATTATTTGGTTCCCTGCCACATTTCCATGGAAGTGAGAGATAATCAAGCCAGTGGCATGCATATTGGCTCAGAGAGGGACAGAAAGAATAAAATAAAATCAAATAAAATAATCAGAAACCAGAACAGAATTCTCAGAAATTAAAAAAAAAAAAAAAAAAAAAAGATTGCAAAGTTTATATAAATAATGGAATAAAAAGTTGAGGAAAATCTTCCAGAACATAGAGGAAAAAGAGAAAAAGATCAAAATTATGAAGAAAACAGGCACAAAAGACCAATCTTGGCATTGACTTTGAAGAATTGGCATCTGATGACTTTTGGGAGTACAAAACAGAGAACAATGAAAACCAAAGGGAATGTAATCAAGGAAATAATAGAAGAAAAGTCTCAGAACTTTCAAAATACAAGGGCTGCCAAATTCCCAGCAAGAAAAGAAAAAGAAATAGTTATTCTGCTAAGACACCTTCACTGTGGAATTTCAGAACACCAGGAATCAGAAGATTCTAAGAGGTTCTAAAGGGAAAAAAGTAAGTTCCTTGCAAAGGAAAGATAATCAGAGTGGTATCACATTTCTAATTCACAATGCACAGATGCCAAAATGCAGTACAATAAAGTCTTTAAAAGTTTTGAAAGCAAATTATTAATAGAATTCTGTATCAAACTAAACAAACATTTAAGTGTGAGTGCACAATACAGTTTCAGATAGTCAAGAATGAAGTTAACTCCTACATACCCTCAAGAATGAAGTTAACTCCTATATACCCTTTCTGAGGAAGTTACTTGAGTGGATCAACCCTAGAAAACTAAGGCAAAATCCCAGAAAATGGAAGGTTTAAAAAAAAAATAAAAGAAATAATATAATATAATTCATCCAGGAAATTCCTGATTCCCTATTGTCAGTTGACCTAGCAAGCAATTAGTCTGAATTAAAACACAATGTCAATGGAATCCAAGAAGAATGAAATGAATTTCCAGGACTACAAAGAATGAATCAAAGCTGAATATGATAATGAAGTATATGTCTCTTCTATCAATAAAAACAACAACAAAACAATCAGAAATCTCAGGGAAAAAAAAAAGTGTGCAAATAAGTCAGTCCAAATAGAAACTAAACTAAAATGTGGCATTTTTCTGAGCAATGGATGAGTAGGAGAAAGAAGACTATTTGCTCCTGATGCTAGAAACATTTTGCACTGAGGTCATAACATTGGAACGATGGAGAAGAAATGTAATCACGGCACATTGCTTAGCTCTGTAATTAACAATATTTACAAAGTCATAATGTGACCACTGTTTTCTGGTTTTCAATTTTTAGAATCAACCTATAAACAAAGCGGGGGAAACTTAATTGTGGTTACAGAGTATCTAGAATTTGGGAGGTAGAAGAGTAGAGAGGTAGAGGAAAGAGGCATAATGCTTCTGTCTTCATCTTACAAAATTAGGAACCAAAGGTATCATTGACTGTTTATGAAACAACAGTTAGAAGTTTGTCTACAGTTACAACTGTAACTCAGAAACTAAAATAGCCAGAACTTTCAAAACTTGCAAGAGAGCGGGGGACATGAATTAAAACTTTATCTACCCTAAAAGGAAGTGGGTAGATAATGTCTACCAAGGTTGTTGATCAAGACATAGCCAATGTAAACATACCATTTGGAGATGGAGTAAGAAACCACAAGTGCTAAAAACAGAAACTGTTTAAAGGCCGTCTTCTGTGGGAAGCAAAATAAGGATGGGGAGACAAGGAGCAAGGAGACTGTTTCTTTACATTATGAAACCTCTGGATGATTTGACATTTTAATCAGGTGCATGAATCATTCTGATAAAACTTAAATTTAAGTCTTGGAAACCCATTTCATAGCCATGTAAATACAAAAGTTGGTCACAAAATAAATGACATATTCATAATAAAGTGAGAGAAAGTAGGGGCTCAGATAGGTGAGGTGAATCATCCCAGCTCACACTGGCCTGTGGCTGGTAAGGGGCAGAGTTGGGATTTGAACCCAGTTCTTCCAAGACTGAGTGCAGTGCCTGATTCACAGAGCCCTGGTGAAGGTCAAGGAAATCCAAGTGAGAAAGTGCGTTGTGAGCTGTGAAGCACAGCGCAAAGGTTGAGCACTATTTCAACTATTCCATCTGCCTGTACTCACCAGTTACCTACAAGTACTTATTCACTTCACTCCTGTTTGAGATTTTGATGGAATCCAACTGTTGTCAGATGACCTAGCAAGCAGTTAGTCTGAATTAAAACAGAATATCAATGGAATCCAAGAAGAATGGAATGAATTCCCAGGAGTATGAAAAATGAGTAAAAGCTGAACGTAATAATGAAGGTATATGTCTGTTCCATCAACAAAAACAACAATGAAGCAATCAGAAACTCCAGGAAAAACAAAAAAATTATACAAATAAGTCATACTCTAAATAGAAACTAAACTAAAATGTGGCATTTTTCTGAGCAAACATAAATAGCCCATGTGACAGGTAGATGTGCCCTTTATATGTTTGAAATGTCCTAGGGGGTAGTCTCTAAAAAATGCATTGTAAATGCAACAGCATTTAAAATGAGTATGAGGCATCTTTGAAGAAAAGGAAAGAAGTCAAACCTTCTGCATAGTGAACAGTCTTTTTGTAATAGGAGCACTCAGCTCCAGTGTATCCAGATGCACACGTGCTTGCACTGTGTTTTCTGAAGCATCTTGTTCACCCTACCACGGGCTAGTGAAATGGAGCAGTGCTGTCTCAAGCCCTCCCTCCTGTCTTCTCCTTGACTTGTCTGACTTACCTTCCTTTGCTTCTCCACCTTAAGACTTCAGCTGCTTGTACTTTGGGGGCTGATTTCTGTCCACTTGCCTGGGTTAGTGATCTAGTCCCATTACCTTTCCAGAACTATTCACTCCTGAACAGTGATTGTGTGCCCACTGAGCTAACCACTGCACCTCTGTGACAAAGACACCGTCTCTCTGCCCTCCAGGGGTTTAGGGTGGAAGGGAGGTATTACCAACAATGCAAGGACCTTCCTTTTCTACACATCTTTTCCAGGTAAGGGACTGAACTGCCCCAGCTTCAGTCCTGGGCCTCACACAGACTGAACCTCCTCTTTCCCTCCTCCTCCTGAAAGGAACTAGCAGAGGCAAGCGGACTTTGAGTTTCTCATTTGCCCTTAGGTGGTTTTGCCTATTAAAGGCGATAGTTCTCATGGTGGACCCAGCTTCTTATCTGAATTCATGGATCCCTGGTTATGCAAGGAAGATTAGAATATTGCAAACTTCTACTTCCAAGGAGGGGCTTGACAGAAAGCCTCAAATACTATAATCTGGAAACATAAATCAAATATGTACAGCCATTTACGTAACTAGGAGGCCATTAGGGAAGAAACACATATGTTCCTCTGGGATGTAACATGCAATGACCTAGGTGAGCACTGAGAGAGAAAATACAGACTGGCAACGTTTAAGTTCAGGGGTGCAGGGTACAGAGCCAAAGAGGCCCTTGCTGCCTCCTCTTCCCAACTATTGACAGAACTTGATATAGTTTTGAATGTTGGGCTTGATTTAGATCAAATCAGCCTGGAGGTAAGCAAACTTGGCACACTAGTGGGGAGATGGACCGAACTGGTCAGACCACTTATCTGTGGTAGAAAGTGGTTGGGTATGTTGGCGATTGTGGTGGAAAGGGCTGTCCCAGCCTTCACTCAGTGGTAATGTGAATCCTGAGCAGGGAATCATTTTTCTTTAAGATCTCCCTTGAGAAGCCCTGCAAGTTGCCGTGAGAACCGGTGGAAAATGAGGAATATTCTGGTTAAGGGTCCCCAGTCATCCAGGAGGCTATCAAGTTTCCAGGATACTGGGTGTCCATGTGTGCACAGCATCTACAATTCTAGACTGAATAATGAACTCATGCATATACAAACTATAATTTTCCACATGTATAGATAGATGCTGTTATGATTACTAAAATACAAATAATGTTAAAGCATTACTCAATTGACAGTAACACTTTATCATTATGTGGTTTCTAAAAGAACATTAAAAAATACAGCCATATGTATGCCTGCAGTCCCAGCTACTTGGGAGGCTGAGGCGGGAGAATCACTTCAGCCCAGGATTTCAAGGCTGCAGTGAGTTACGTTCGTGCCACTGCACTCCAGCCTGGGTGACAGAGTGAGACTCTATCACTTAAAAAAGAAAAAGAAAGAAAGAAAGAAAAGTAAAACAAACAAACATAAAACAGCCCTAAGTCTTTTATCTGCTCCCCCAGCTCCTAATCAGGCTTCCATAGATCCCTGTTTCCCTTCAGAGTACTTAACACAGTTTATGATTGTATTTCTATGTGCATGACTGTGTGTTTCATGTCTGTCTCTCCCACTAGACTATAAGCTTCATGAGGGCAAGAACTGCTTCTGTTTTTCTCATAAATTATATATCCAACCTTTAGACACATGACTGATACATAGTAAGTGCTCAGTAAATATTTGTTAAGCAAATGAATGAGGTGGTGAGCTTGAGGGAGGGTGTCCAATAAGTTTTTTGATGGTTAAAAAGTTTGAGGCAATAATCTGGTTATTTTATAAATATAACTGAAATCCAGAAGAGCCAAGAGACTAACCAAAGAGACATGTTGGTTCATTACAAATATGGGAGCAATCCCAGCTCAGTGTTCTTTCCAACATTATTGTCAATGTCTAATAGCATTTTTTTTTGAGCCTATACATATGTAACGTAGTGCTAGGGATGATAGAAAGCAGAACAGTGAAGGCTCAACCTCTTTGATGATTACAGTCTAAAAGAGTGGCTGGGTGCAGTGGTTCATGCTTGTAATCCCAACACTTTGGGAGGCCGAGGTGGGTGGGTCACGACGTCAGGAGATCAAGACCAGCGTGGCTAACATGGTGAAACGCTGTCTCTACTAAAAACACAAAAAAAGTAGCCGGGCGTGGTGGTGCGCACCTGTAGTCCCAGCTACTCTGGAGGCTGAGGCAGGAGAATCACTTGAACCCGGGAGGCGGAGGTTGCAGTGAGCCAAGATCACGCCACTGCACTCCAGCCTGGATGATAGAGTGAGATTCTATCTCAAAAAAAAAAAAAAAAAAAAAAAAAAAAGAATGAGTGTCTGGTGGCTATGTTATGCAGCATCTTGTATATTGATTGACACTTTCTTTGAATGATTTACTATAAACTATATACTTAGTTCTCTGGGGTGTATAATGGTGTCAATTGCAAACAACAAGTTACTAAAAGGAGGAGAATCTATTTTCTGCAGCCCCCTCCCCACTCCATATGCCTCTAGTCCCTTCCTGAACCTTAAGTTAGACAGTGCTATGTATGAAATGCCAGTCAATGGGGAGAACAGTTCTAGGTGCTGTGGGGGAAATACACAGGACTTAACAGGCACAGTATCCATTTTAGAGGCAAAACCAAGAAAGTCTACATTTATTTTCCTCTGTAGCTAGAATTCTTTCTCTCCAGTGATCTGTTTTGGGCATTTGGCAGCTGCAGAGTTGACCTGCAAATAAATTCAACTACATTCACAGTTCCTAAAAATGACTGTGACCAGTTTACTCATATAGGTGAGAAGAAAATATTTTCAGAGAGAACAAAGGCACATAACAAAAAGCTGCATAAAATAAGGAGAAAAGGGTTGAGACTGTATAAATCCAACCCCAATTCTTGGCTATTACAAAGCTACAGTCAGTGGGTTAGGAAGGAAAATCTCAACACGCATCCTCCATGGGACCCTGCCAGCAGCCTGTGGGGCACGCCCCTGCCCTTCTCCAATGATTGTCCATTGCCATTGCTTGACAAGGAATATTTAAAAGCTCTAATGCTACCCCTGATCAACTGGGACTTTCGGTGCTGGAAAATAGGGTGACCATATTTCAACCAGAAAAAAAAAATGTTTTAAATAAAATTTCCTCTCCCTTTGATTGTTAACAGCAACAGGATCCCTAAAAAGACTTCAGGTCACTTAGTTTAGCATACTTGGAGAAAGCCTTGGGAAAGGGAGTGGTATCAATAATTGGGCTGCTTGTGAGGGTGAAGGTCTTGCTTACCCGGCTATGGGCTTCAATAATTCTTCTTTCTGAAAGGCCATTCAGCCTTATCTCCCTCTGCTCTGTGCCAGAAGCTATACTGGTCATTTTACCTGTGATAACCCATTTATTCTACCCAGCCATCTAGTGAGAGGCTTACCATTCTTTTCATCTTGCAGATTTAAGAATAAACAGGTTCAAAAATGCTAAAGTTCCTCACCCAAGGTCACACAGCTAGTACAGAATGGAGGCAAGACTTGAAGCCATAATCTTATCCAGTATTACAAAGCTAAGGTCTACTCACAGGCAAGAATTGTGTATACATCTAGAGAGAAACCCTTCTATCCACCATGACAAGGTAGCACTATAACAGACATTGGGGGGCACATGAGCTTCTCACTGAGGAGCCTCAGGGGTACTCTTCCAGGTAGAGCCCTGCCTTGGCTCTTCTGCAGGAGAAAGCAGATCCGTGACAGACACACGAGGTCCACTCTTCAGACCTTTCTGTGGAGCTGCAATATGTTTTGTTGCATGTTTCCCGAATTATTTGTAACGGGCAGCTGCGCTAAGTCAGAATCTCAGAGGTGTTTCTGGGATTCCAGACAGGGTGGGGGCTGCCACCCTGCTCTCTGGCTGGGAATAATACAACTTACAAATGTGGAGCATCTGGGGAATTTAGGAGCTAAAAAGAGAAGCTTCTGGAGGGAAGTGGCTAAGATTCTTGGGCCTTCATGGTGTCAGGGAACAGTTTCAAGGATGTTTTGCTTTTGCCATTGAGCTAATAATAAAGTAGCCATCTATTGACAGTTACTGTAGGCTCCAGGTACTGTGCAAAGGACCTTTGACGGGTATTAAATTCATACATTCCATCAGTTTCAGTAGCATTTAATCATGAGCCATTTAATCATGGCTCAACCATGCTGAGAGCTAGGGATCGGCACCCACGTTTTACAGATGAGGAAATGGAGGCTCCAGGATAATAACGCCCAAGTTTTCATAGCTTTAAGGCCAAGTAAGGATTCAGACCCACGCTATTTGAAGCAAACTTCATGTTTTTAACAACAGTATGCTGCCTCTAATGAATTTATTAGGACGCTAATGAATATAGTAGACAGGCTTTTCTCCATGCTATACCCTACCCTCCAAATGTTTGGCCAATTAAAATAGTTCAGTTCACTTATAAGGGGAATGGGAAAACAGCATTTGGGCTTGTCCCAGTTACATGAATTAATTCTGTCTTGGGGTTCTAATGGCGGCCTACACCAAAGAGCCCAGAATCCCATGATGAAATTATATCGTTAAAGCCCTTGGCAGCTTAGCTATTATTTTATGTAAAATACATGCATAGCTTCTGAGAATCCATTTCCACCAGCAAACAGAATGAATATATATGTATGTGTGTGTGTGTGTGTGTATATATATATATGTATACACATTACTAATGACAGGATTCTCGGCTATCATGCCGTTATTTATGTGACATTATTGATAGGAATGTTGCTTGTTTGGAATCTGGAAGGTAAATAGAGTTTCAAATTTCAATCCTCTATCGTGGAAAATAATAACCTTGGTGCATGGCCATGCAAATTAAGGAACTCTGAAACCTCAAGCCTCCAATCACACCACTCCAGACACCAACATTCCAAACACGTCTCTCTCCCCAAAGAGAGCCGGGTTCATGCCACAGAATCTTTCCAGAGCCAGCATCAAAGGCTGTGTGAGGCTCAGTATTTGGGACCTCTCCTTGCAGCCACAGTCCCAACGTGGGGTGGGGTCAGCGAGGGCAAATAGCTAAATAGTTTTCTCCAAAACGCCATAGTTGGAATTCCCTCTCCTGGCCCGGGCTCCTTGCGTCCCCTCCCCGGCTGCCACACACTTCCTAGCGGCGCGGAGTCCTCTGGGCCCAGCGCCTGGCGGGCCTCACAGACCCACCTGCTGCGCACGGCGTTGCCCAGCCCAGGCATTAAAGAACTTTCCTGCCGCAGAGGACCGAGCCCGAGACACGCCCTGGCTATCTATAGAAAATCCCTTCGGGGGTTCTGCTGACAAGTCACTCGAGATCCCTCCTTGGGCCTCATTATGTCACAGGAACCCTGGCTGGAATGCGGAGGATTAAATTCCTAACCCCTCCCTGTCGGCCGGGCCCGGAGGGAGGGAAGGCAGGAGCTCAGCGCCCACCTGGGCTCTCAGGCGCCCCCTATTGAACTTTTCTGTCCCTCTGGCCCAGACGGCTGCAGCGGCTGCGTGCGGGAGTTCAAGCCTGCTAAAACCCCGGGGCTGCAGGCAGCAGGGAGGACCGAGGTCCCAAGGCCCTGTGCATTCTTACAGCATCACGGGGACACGGAAGGGAGAGTGAGAACACTGACTTGATCCTCAAGCCAGCTCTAAATCCAGCTCCCTACGTGGATTTGGGCAAGTCGCTAATCCCTCTGGGCCGTGGTTTCCTCTCCCAAAGAGCACCTGACACATAAAATCATGAACTTTACTGCTAGAGGAGGAAGCCAGGGAGCGGAAGCTACGGAGGCTGTTGAGTTCTCACCAGGTGCTGATGGATGGTGGTGGGGGGGATCACAGTTCCATGCTCCCTGAACGAGACAGTAAAGAGCAGAGAAACACTTCAGATGCGGACTAATTCTTTGTAAAAGGCCAGGTTACTTAAACCTAACTACCATCTGTGTCCTTCATCCCTAATAGGGGAGTGCTAATGCTACCTACCACATAGGTTTGTTGTGGCAAAAATGCATAAAGGACTTAATGACACATGAAAGGGTTAATGCACATAGGGGACTTCAAATGATGCCTGTAAGCCACCTATTATTTTATTATTATCGTTATTATTATTATACTACAAAAGAGTCACCTACTACCATTCTTATTATAAGGCGCCAAAGCTTTTGTAAACACAATGCTTTGAAAAGACCATTAATGTTGGTAGCATTTATTGCACGTTTATTACATGCCAGTCATTTTGCTGAGCATTTTTAGACATCTATTTTATTTCTAAAACAGCCCTGTGCAGTAAGCACTATCACTTCCATCTTTTAGCAGGTGAAGAGCCTGAGCTTTTCTTGACCTGCCCCAGGTCAAAGAGCTGTAAGTGACTGGGCCAGCCACGATCATGCCCCTTCCATCATGGGGTGCTGGTCCCAGCCGGATTCCACTCTTGCTCTTTGAACTTGCACGTGTCCTTGACCTCTCTGTGTCTCATGTGGAGATAAAGGGCAGGTATTATTTTCTTTATGCTATTGTCATGAAGAAAGTGCTGTGTAAACTGTGACGTTCCCCCCAGATATGGGAGGACTTTGATCATTACACAGGAAGACAAGTCAAAGGAGTGAATAGAAAGTCACAGTCCCGGGGAGCCTGTGTCTTCCTGGAATTGTCTTGCTCCTCAGAGAAGTAGAAGGAACTAACTACAGGGACATAGAACACATTTGATCTGAGCCAAGAGCCCAGGGAGGCTCTTGTAGACCTGAGGAGGCCACTTGTGCTCTGAAAAGTTGCAGGTTCAGAACCTGTCAGATCTCCTTGAGTCTTTCAATCACACACACACACACACACACACACTGATGCTCTCAGTAATAATGCATCACTGGACTTCCACCTTAGCAGAGTAAGTGAAACATGTAAACAAATAATAAATTATGTCTGAGCCAATGGGGCGTAGAAGCAGTAACTATAAAATACTGCCCTGGGGGAGAAAGTGTACTGGGACTGTGATAGAACACCCCAAAGTCATTGCCAACAGCATTATTTCATGACCTAAGTAAGCTGGCAGGGTTGTTACTTCTTGAAAGGAGACTTTGTCTTTTTCCTTTTTCTTAAACATCTGATTTTTCTTCTCCTTTAAACAATGCAAATCTTTCCTTCTGAAGGGATCTTGGAAAGCAGATTCCTTCCATTGCTTTAAAGGGAATTGGAGTTGGACAGAGTGAAGGCATTCTGGTGGCGGGGCTGTAAGCAGTGCTGATTTGTCAAGGTGGGCTGTCACACATCATTTCTCTGCAGGCTTGGAGATGCAGCGCAGACCTTGGTTCCTGGATGGAAGAGACGCTTCTCATGGTCAGGCCTCCCTGGGCCCCAGGTTGAGAGGTGATGCTGCATAGGGGACAAGAGCAAAGGTCCCCAAAGTGGGGTATCACACCTAAGGGCACCACCTCCAAACAACCCACTGGAAGAAAGAAGAGGAAGGAAGGGGAGGGGAGAGGAAGGAAAGGTGAGGAGGAAAGGAAGGAAGGAAAGGAAGAAGGAAGAAGGGAAGGAGGAAGAAAAGCAGGATTAAAACTCTTCATATTTATTCTAATATCATCATTACAAAACCACTTTTTTGTTAAAAGTTTAAATATATATAAAAGTAGAATCATATAATGAACCTCCCAGGTACCCATGTTCCCACCATTCAACTTCAAAAATTACCAACTCCAGGCCCAGTCTTATTTCCTGTATTAACCCACCTACTTGTCCTCCCTGCTCCTTTGTTATCTAAGACAGCAAACACTACCTCATTACACCTGTAAATATTTCAATATATGGATCTAAAAACATGTCCTCTCTTTTTAAAACTTGAACCACAATATCATTATACTCCCAACACATCAATGATTAGCCCACAATATAACTGAATATCCAATCAGTGCTCATATTTCCTTGGTTTTCCTAAAATTTTTTTTTTCAGTTTGAGTTGGGACCCAAACAAAGTCCACACATTGTGATACATAAATATGCCCCTCAGGTCTCCTTTAATCTATTACTCCCTCTCTCAATCTCTCATTCTTTATTTTTGCAATTTTTTTTTTTTTTGGTTGAAAAACTTGGGTTGCTTTTCTTGGTTAATCTACAATCTAGATTCCGCTGATTATGTTCCCATGGTATCATTTATCATGTGCCTCCATCCCCTGTATTTTCTGTAAATAGGAAATCAAGAGGCTCCATCAGGTTTATAGTAAATCTTTCTGACAAGAACATTTTGCAACTGGTGTTATGGACATCTGTTGGGGGAACGTAATGTCTGCTTGTCTCTCTTTTTGTGATAGCAATCATTATCAAATCTCTTGTTCACTAGCAGTTACAAAGTGTGGTGTCCTATGGTATCCTCATTCTATCTATGTGTCTTCACTTATTAGTTGGAATTCTTCTTTAAGAGAATCTTCTTATCGTCTATTTGCTAATCCAGGGACACAATTCTTATAGGAAAGGCAGAACAAATTCTTCTTTTTCTTTACCAGTTTTCAAAGTAATTAGTTGGTCATCTAGTATTCTCTAAAAGTGATCACCAAGGTATCTTTTTAGTATTATAATAAACATAAATTTGAAAAAAATACACACACACACACACACACACACACACACAAAATGTGGTTTAATCAATTGCAGTTGCTCAAAATGTCCCATGTTTGGCCAATGGAAAGCTTTTCAGGTTGGTTCCCACATCCTTTTGACAGGACCCAATAATAATTGATAGCTTCCTGGCTTTCTGGTATGACAAAATGCTCCAGGCACACTTCCCAGACTAAAAATTAGACACTTCTCCCAAGACCTGATTTCTTTTAGTGAGAGACCACAATCTATACTTAGGGTATTATCCTTTAATTTCTATTTTTTGTAGTTTATGTTTTATAATGCACATAATATATCAATAATATGGTAAATATATTATAATTAAGTTATAAATGACAAACAAAGACATATATTTTCTGAAAGGGATGCCAAATACGGAAAGTTTAGAGGCTACTTATTTAGTGCGTAGGGATTGGAAACATGCTAGAATTATGATCCTGGGCCCTCTTTCTTTCTAGCTGTTTGGTCTTGGTCAAGTTCTTTTTCTTCTGTCTGACTTTCAGTTTCTTCACGTATACAATTAACATAGTAATAGCTACTTCATGGAATGTTGTGATGACAAGATAAGATAGATGGATGATTGATAGCTATATGTAACTAGATAAATAGATGACAGATAGATATATACATAGATACATAGATATATACACAGATAGATAGACACAAAGATACATACACATCCCAGCTTCACTCAGCAAATGGGAGTGACTCGTAGTGTATCAACAATGTTGACAGAGCCCTTCTCATACAGAAAGCTCTGGGTCTGCCCTCGAGGAGCTTGCAAACCAGAGGAATATAGAAGCATCATGCACAGAAAACATAGGTAGCCTCTGTCTTTCCAAGGTCCTAATGAGCAATATGCCAGGCCAGTCTTTTGAAATTCAGAGGAGAGTGCTCTCTGGAACCTCGAGAGCTCTGGAAGTCTTTGGGAGGATGATGGGGCTTTAGCTTGCCCTGAAATCTGGCCTGGGGAGGTAGGAGTGGGATAGGGCTTGCAGGGAGGGGATTCTAGGGTGGGGAGATGACCAGATCCTGAAAAAAGAGGAGGCAACAAAGTAGCAGTAAAAGGAGAAGCTACTGCAGAAAACAGTCCCAGGAAAGGAAAGAAGGATTGTTCCGCAGTGCCCAGCCCTCCACAGAGGCAAACAGAGGAGGACAGAGAACAAGGTCCCTGTTGATTTTAAGGGGACCAATTTTGTCACCGTAGTAAAGATAAGATGGACTGCAGCTGGTGGGTGGGGGCGGTAGGGAAGTGAAAGGGCTCTTGGTGGTTGGTTTGTTGAAGAGCAAAGCAGCCAAGGCACTGGAAACCTGCAGTGTGACCCAAAAACACACAGGCTACCCGAGGAGGTGGCAGGCATCTCTCCACCAGGAGGGAGACGCTGGAGGAAAATAGAGACTTTTAAAATGGCTTTGATGACCCAAACCCCAGGAACTGTGAAGACTAGGTTGGCAGCAACGAAGCAAACACTGGGAATAAATGAAACAATGCTTGCCTCTAAAAACCCTGAGGAGACCCTGGCTCCTGTTTTGAGCTGGGCTGTGTCAGGAGCTCACATGTTCAAAAGCTGATTACGTGCTAGGCACTGTGTTGAGCATTTAAAATATATTCTCCTGTTTAGTCCTCACAGTCAGCCTTGAAGGTAGAGGAAGTGCTCCCATTTAACAGATGAGGACACTGAGGCTAGCAATTTCTTTTTTTTTTTTTTTTTTTTTGAGACGGAGTCTCGCTGTGTCTCCCAGGCTGGAGTGCAGTGGCGTGATCTCGGCTCACTGCAAGCTCCGCCTCCCAGGTTCACGCCATTCTCCTGCCTCAGCCTCCCAAGTAGCTGGGACTACAGGCGCCCGCCACCACGCCCGGCTAGTTTTTTGTATTTTTAGTAGAGACGGGGTTTCACCATGTTAGCCAGGATAGTCTCGATCTCCTGACCTCGTGATCCACCCGCCTCGGCCTCCCAAAGTGCTGGGATTACAGGCTTGAGCCACCGCGCCCGGCCGTTGCAATTTCTTTAAAGTTAAACACAAACTGGAGGTAAGATTCAAACTCAGGTCTTCCCCTAAAACCCATGCTCTTTCTACTACTACTGACTGCCCTTTACAGAGAGAATGGGATTCACTCATTTAGCACATAGTCTTCAGTCACTCATGGTGCGAGCTGCTGTTTACCACACCTTTGGGATATGCCAGGCATGTTTTATGATTTTTCACATGTGCTAACTCATGTAATCCTCACATGCCTTATGAAAAGCTCTTCTATTAATATTATTCTCATTTTGGAAATGGAAGCACAGAGAGGTTAAATAACCTACCTAAGGTCACACAGAATAAACAGTGCAAGGATTCAAATCTAGGCAGCCCGGATCCAGAGGCCACATACCTAACCTTAATACTCATGCTGGGCTGGGTGCGGTGGCTCAATGCCTGTAATCCCATCAATTTGGGAGGCCGAGGCGGGCAGATCACTTGAGGCCAGGGATTTGAAACCAGCCTGGCCAACATGGAGAAACCCTATCTCTACTAAAAATTCAAAAATTAGCCAGTTGTGGTGGTGGGCACCTGTAATCCCAGCTACTCGGGAGGCTAAGGCAAAAGAATCGCTTGAGCCCTGGAGGAGGCAGAGGCTGCAGCTGCAGTGAGCCGAGATCACACCACTGCACTCCAGCCTGGGCAACAGAACGAGACTCTGTCTGGAAAAAAAAAAAAAAAAAAGCCGAAAACACCAAAGAAACAAAAACTCACACTGTATTCTGCATCCCAGTGGATGCCCTTGTGTGCCGGGCTTCTTCTCCATCCTAATGTGTCCTTTCTAATGTGCCCACTGGAGAGGCTCTCTGGATGGGAAGGCTGGCTCCACTGAAATTTTCTGGGAACAGAAGGCCAGAGGTGGTGGGTGGGAAGCTTTTGTGGCTGTCAGTTCTATGCTAATGACATCTGCTTCTTGGCAGGAGCACCTCTGATCCTAAGGTGAGATTAGTTCAGTCCCTTTCAGCATCTGGTTTTGGGATCTGAGAAGTCTGAATGTTAGAGGTAACAGTGCATGGACCAGGGAGGCGACTCAGCCAACTACTCTGATGTCCAAATAATTTTTTTAAATTAAAAACTGCTCTTGGGAGGTTATAGGGCGAGCACAAGCAGGTGGTGCTAAGAGTGAGAAAAATCTTCTCTGTCCCTTGGGGAATGACTAAGAGCAATGCCTGTTCTACTGGGATTTGCAGTTCAATTCATCTTCCTTAAATGATCACATAGGAAAATGATCACAGCAGCAAAGCGACATTAGAAATATGAAATGGATAAATAAAACTTTGGGTGAGCACACCGGCTGCTGAACCCATTTGAAAAATGGAGATCTGAGAAGCACACAGACTGAACTGTGAGAGGCCTTTGGAAGGAAGGTGTCGGAACAAATGTCAAATGTTTATCCGGACTAAAAGATAAACTGACGTGCACAAACCCTCAGGCCTTTGCAGGTTTCCTTCTTCGTGGGCAGGGCTGTAGTTTCCATAGGTCATTTCCCTGCAGTGGTTATAGCTGCTTTTAGCATAAGCCAAGAATCGCTGCATGTTGGAGATGGAAGGGGCCTTTGGGGTCACACTGTATAATCTGACCACCTCACTTTGCAAATGAGGATCTCAAGAGATAGAGTGACGTGAGAGATGAAATGACGGGGCCTGGTATTCCACGTGCATTTTCTTGGAGGATGTTTATAAAAATCAAACCAGTCATCAGATTGGAATGTAGGCTACGTAGCAGCAGCCACTAACATCAGCAAACTCGACGACGTTCCAGATACTCATGAGCTTTCTACGTACATGATCTCATGTAGTGTTCACAATGACCTGACGAGATTGGAACTCATATAGCCCGCATTTTCCTAGATGAGGACATCTAGGCCTGGAGAGATTTAGTGGCCTAACCAAGGTCACACTGCTAGGAAACGAGAGAGCCATGTCTCAACCCAGCCCTGGCACCACATCCCATGGAAACCCTGCTCTACTGCCTTCTAACAAGACAAGAGTAGGAAAATGGTCAAAGGAACCCTTTGACCCAAAGTGTCCCTTGTGGAAATATTATTCTACAATTAAAAATCATTATAAAATCCATGTAGGAACATGGTAAATGTTTATTACTTAGTGTTTAGTGAAAATACAATACTCGATGTAAAAATATTCAGAAGAAAAATGAAAGTAGAACACTTAAACACTAACAGTTGCTGAGTAGTGTGGAAAGCTTTTTTTTCTTCTGCTTTTTCCCTTTTTGAGTTTCCTATAATGTGGTATAGGTCTTTTGTAATGAACAAATAAATGTAATCATTTTTCTTTAAAAAAGTATCACTGTGCTCACAAAATCGATAAGAAAAAGACTAAAATGAATAGTAATATATTTTCCTTTCCTTGGCAATAAAAACTAATAAGTAATTGATTTGCAGCAAGAGATAGAAGATCATTTTACAAAGTCCATACATAACACAAGTCCCTTTTCACATTCCATCAGATGCAACAGAAACTAAAATTCCAAGAATTTAAGTTTTGAAGCTACCCTATTTTTATGGCTTGCGTAGCCTAGTCTATTAATAAAAGGAGATAACCTTGCTATGTTTACCAGCATAGTGACTAATCATTCTTTCCTTCTGTCTGTAGCTAAGTTCCAGCCAACACTGAGACTCATGGACACATTGGGTTGGAAGGTTGCTTACTGTTCACCTTCCACACACTCAGGCACAGAGAGGTGAAGTCACTTGCTCAACGTCTTGTGAGTCTAAATATTTAAACGCTGAAAATAAACTCTCAGCTCCTCAAGGGCAAGACCCTTTCTTTATGGTGCCAATCCCAGCATCCAGGGCAGAATGCTTCCTTTACTAGATGAGTTAAAATCTTAGTGAGGGGCCAGGATGAAAAGTCCAGTTCAATACACAGAGGGGATGGAAGAAGTGGCTCACAGTCACTAAGCACTTCCTAAGTGTCAAGCACTATGCTGAATGCCTTACAGGATTCACTTACAGGGGCTATTCACTAATTTGCTGTTGTTCATTAATAGTGAGCATTGCATGCTCATTGCATTCACTAAATAATCCCATGGTAGTGGTAATCTTATGGTAATATCATTTCTGTGCTGAGAAAAATGTGCCGACCCAAGCCCCTTGCCCAAAGCCATAGAGCTAACTGGTGACGGGGCCAAGATTTTAACCTGAACTTCAGAGCCAGTCCTTTTAGCCCGACTGGGACTCACAGCACCAGCTCAAGCCCTTAGGCAGGTTTTCATTCCCAAAGAGTTCAGAAACTTGCTTGAAGGAAGAAGGGGAACTAGACTGAGTGCCAAATGTCTGTAGGCCGAAACATGACCAACATGTTTGTTGCTATTCAGTAAACCTTAAAATGGCCACCTCATAAAAGTAACCAATCCGTGCCTCTTCCCCTCTTCTCCATACCCAAGCTTGCCTCTGAGTAAAATAAGTTGCATCAGCCTGTGGTCAACTTGCCCTTAGTTACTTAGGGTGGGCACTCATTTTTAATAGAAATTGTGTTCAAAGGTAAACATGCTAACTCAGCATTCATTCAACGTACATATCTCAAGTTTCAGGCCTGTGCCAAGCATGAGGTGAGGATGTGGTTACAAAGTTCTTTTTTAATATAGCATCTGACCTCAAGGTTTTTTTGTTTTTTGTTTTTTTTAAACGGAGTCTCACTCTGTTGTCTAGACTGGAGTGCAGTGGCACAATCTCAGTCTACTGCAAACTCCACCTCCCAAGTTCAAGCAATTCTCCTGCCTCAGCCTCCCAAGTAGCTGGGATTACAGGCATCCACCACCACACCCGGCTAATTTTTGTGTTTTTAGTAGAGACAGGGTTTTACCATGTTGGTCAGGCTGGTCTCGAACTCCTGATCTCAGGTGATGCACCTGCCTTGGCCTCCCAAAGTGCTGAGATTACAGGCGTGAGCCACCGTGCCTGGCTGACCTCAAGAATTTTTAAATCCACCAGCTTTCACAGTGAGCCAGATGGATTCAAAGGAGGCCAATAAGTGATGCCTTTGCTGCTGTTCATTAATAGTGAGCATTGCATGCTCATATGTTTGCCAGAGGAATTATGTAAATATTTGTATATTCTAGTACCCATTAAGGCGGGCCTGAACTCCCTGCACTGAAAAGGTTGAGTTCTGTTTCCTCTGTTAAAATTAAGTGGCCCTGGCTGAATTCAGGGTATACTGTCTTAACCACTCAATGTGCAGAGCCAGTAAAAGTGGCATCAAAGGAAAGAAAGAGAAAGGAACAAGCAGACATAAGGTAACCGAGAAACACACATTTGGGAAACAAATGGATCAAGAACAGGCTTTGGAGCCAGTCAGGTCTGAGTCAGAATCTTGGCTCCACCAATCCCTGGCTATGTGACCTTGGTACATCCTGTAGTTATTTTCAGATTCCGTTTCAAATCACTAAAATGATATATTAATGCCTCGCTTGCAAGATTATTCGATTTGTGATAAAATAGATCAAAGGTCTAGCACAGTGCCTGGCATCTTGCAACACCAGTGTGTGGTAATTGTCACTTTTATTTAAAATCACTGAGGATTTCCACTAACACTTGGCATGTCTCAGTTGTAAATTAAGTAGAGGACCTCCCGAAGCGAGGAAACATAATTTCTTAAAGTGAAATCAGCAATCAGCTCAGCTGTATTTATGAAGTATCTTTTGGTAGATATCACTGGTGTGGACTTGGGGTGCGTGGTGGGAAAGCAGGAAGTACTATGCAGCTTATTGTTTTTCAACAATGGTGAGAAAATAAAAATGCAAATTAAAATGAAAACAGAACTAAAAAAGCTTATTTTCAAAACACTAGGCTAGGCCTCTGTGGAAAAATAAAATGAAATCGCCGATTTGGTTTGGCTCCAAAGGCAAACTATAAATGAACACACGTATCCAGTCGTCACCCAGGGTTGATCATCTAAGGATGCACTAGAGTAAGGTGTAGTTAACGTAACGCAAGCTGCTGTAACAGGCAAACCCCAAAGTCCAAAAGGCTTAACACAGTAAATGTTCCCTTCCTGTTGCATAAAGTCTAACAAACTGAGCATGGGAGGGACGGGAAGGACCTCTCTGCTCCATGTAGTCACACAGGCCCCAAAATGACCAAGTCTCTGCCATCTACAACAAGCGGCTTCCGATGCTGCCCGGCATTCACATCCAGTCTACAGCTGGGGAAGCAAGACAGAATTGAATGTGGTGAGTTTTCATGGGTCAGGACTGGAGAGCACACATATTACTTCTGCCTCCACATTTCTTGGCTGAAATTGAATCACACCTAACTGCAAAGAGGGCTGGGAAAACAATCTCTTTGCATGCTCAGGAGGAAATGGAAATGGGTGTTTGGAACAACAATTGATCTGCCGTGCAGGGCACTTGCAAACTCCAGGAGCACTCCCCGCAGCGTCTGGGGAACCTAAGACCTGCTCTTCCTTGCCTTCGTTCTTAAAACTAATCTCAAGTATCTAGTCCCCCAGGCTCATGGTGCTCAGGCATATTTCACACAGCACAGTAATGAAATAGAGGACAATAAAGTGTTGGGGAAAAAAGATAACAAGGACTCTAAAAGGGAAAAAATATCAAATAAAATTTACCCTAAGAGGCAAAAATAGACATTCACCTTTTCTGCTCATGGAAGACTCTGAAAATGAAGGCCCTGTAGAAGAAATTGAGTCGGCACTCACAGCACTGCATTGGCAGATTTTGTCGTGTTTTGACAGAGCTAAATTTAAGCCAGACCTTGCTTCTTTTGCAAAACAAGAGTGTTTGATTGATTGTTTTGGTGTTATGATTCCTGAGTGTTGTGACTCGAGCCTACATTGCCAAACAATACCATTTATAATGATCTTATCTTGTTCTAGGAGATCTTAGTTCTTAGAGTTTATGGACCTCAGAGGTATGGCCTCCTTCATCACCATCTCTGGACCAAGCATGCACTATTTTCATTGGTCTATCATTGGGCCACTGCTTCTACTGGGCCCCATGTGACTCAATCCAAAAGAGGCTGAGGCCTCGGTGTCCTGTCTCACCTTCCACACCCTTCTACTTTCCTGCAAAAAGTGCTTTGAGACTTATGTCATCTAAGCTTCCAATTTTTTTCATAACCACCCACAATAAGAAATGCATTTTACATTTTGACCCAGTATGCACACACACATACACACACACACAATTAAAACAAAGGTTTCTCAAAACATTCTTTTTGTTAAGAATGATGCATTGGGCCGGGCGCTGTGGCTCATGCCTGTAATCCAAGCACTTTGGGAGGCTGAGGTGGGCAGATCACAAGGTCAGGAGTTCGAGACCAGCTTGGCCAAAATGGTGACACCCCATCCCTACTAAAAATACAAAAATTAGCCAATTAGTCAGGCGTGGTGGTGCACTCCTATAGTCCCAGCTACTTGGGAGGCTGAGGCAGAAGAATTGCTTGAACCCAGGAGGCAGAGGTTGCAGTGAGCTGAGTTCATGCCACTGCATCCCAGCCTGGGTGACAGAGCGAGACTCCATCACACACACAAAAAAGATACATTGATAATTTCTATTTTGTTCTATTTCCTTCCACTAAAAAATAAAAGAATGCTGCTTGGGACCCATTAATTTGTTTGATTGTTGGGCCAACCCCCTTCAGTTGGTTGCCATGGCTGTGGTTTATCCTGTGGTCTAGCCTACTCTTTTTTTTTTTTTTTTTTTTTTTTTGAGACAGAGTCTCACTCTGTCACCCAGGTTGGAGTGCAGTGGCACAATATCAGCTCACTGCAACCTCTGCCTCCTGGGTTCAAGCAATTCTCGTGTCTCAGCCTCCTGAGTAGCTGAGATTACAGGTGCATTCCACCACACCCTGCTAATTTTTGTATTTTTAGTAGAAACGGGGTTTTACCATATTGGTCAGTCTGGTCTTGAACTCCTGACCTCAGCTGATTCACCCACCTCAGCCTCCCAAAGTGCTGAGATTACAGGTGTGAGCCACCATGCCCAGCCATGTCACAAGGCTACCTTAAGGGAATTATTTCTTCTCTTCTTGAAGCCAGTGAACATCACCTCTGCTCCACTTTACCCATCTACTCCTAAAATCACACCCTTGGCTTTTCTCTGCTTCATCTTTCAAATTCATAAGTCCCATATTTCACTTGGACCTCAGCCTCCTTTTCTCCCAGCTGTCCATCCACCCTCTTTCACCACCTTGCCTGTACTTCAGGCTTATCAGGAACTTCAGACCTCTACTCTTCCATTGCTCCCCTTATCAAAATCTTCCTGGTTTTGCTTTCCCATTAGTCTACACAGGCCCCATGATCACAGCCTCCTGATCTGCCCACCAGTTTACCACTTGGCATGAGATATTTTGGTTCTGTCCTCCGGTTAACTGAGCCTGCAGCTTGGCCATCAGCCCAATGGGTCGGCTCAGAAAGTGTACACATTCGTGTCTGGACCAGGCTTATCGTTTGGGGATGACATCTACCCTGATTCACCACTAGTCACTTATTCCTTAGCCCACATCCAATCCACTACCTTATAGACTGTGACAAGTACGCATACTTTTTTAGTCCTTGTTTTACCCTCTCTGCAGCCTTTGAAACCACTGACCTCCTTCAAAACCTCTCTCCCTTTACTTTGATGCCTACCTCTCCTTCTTTCTCTCTCACCACTCCTTTTCAAGCTTCTTCATAAATTCCTCCTCTTTTCTCTACCCCTTAACTGCTGGTGTCCTGGAATTTCTCCTCTTCTCATCACACTCTGCAACATTCCTGGTCAACCCCATCCACACCCATGATTTCCACTACCACCTCTATGATGATGATTCTCATAAATGTACCCTAAGTCCTCATCGCTTTGTGGGGTTCTTATCTATTGCCTGCTGTACAACCCCCCACATCCTGGATGTCTCATATACCCTTTCAAACTCAAATGCCCCAAACTGAAGTGAATCTTTCTCCCTACTTAGTGCTTTCCCATGCTTCCTCATTGCATTTAAAAGAAAATCAATAATTATTGCTATGGTCTTCAAGGCTCTGGGGTTAAAGTGATCTAGCCTCTAGCTCCCATCTCTGCCTCATCATTTAGATTCCTCATGACTCACTCTGCACAAGCTAAGCTGGCGTCCTTTCTATTCTTCCAGTAAGTCAAGGATGCTCTTTTCACAGGGCTTTGGCCCGGTTATTCTCTCTGCCTGAAATGCTATTGCCCCAGATCTGACAGCCACAAACCTCTCTCCTTCACTTCACTTAGGTTTCTGCAGACATATCAGCTGCTCACAGAAGCTTCTCTGATCAGCCTATCTAAAATACTACCCCCATCACTTCACTCTCCATCCCCTTACCCTGCTTTATTTCTCTTCAAAGCAATTATCACCACCCTCCATGAACGTGTTCTTTGTCTGCTTACCGTTCCTGGAATATGTTTCTTTATTTAGCTGAATCCTTGGCACCTAGAACAGTTCTTGAAACAGAGTGAGGGCTCAATAAATAATTGAATGAATAAATAATTTATCTCCTCCCCCTCTCCTACCCCACCCTCAAACTCTGCTTTCTCCAGGGTTCTAGGTAAAAGATACATGGTTTTCCCAGTCATAGCCCAAGCCAGAAGCCTGGCCTTTGGTCTCGTCTCCTCCCTCTCCTCTCCTCACACATCATCTGTCACACTCCCAGTGTGACATGGCCTTAGTTCAGTGTCATGGATCCCCCTGAATTTTGATGAAAGCTATGTATTCACTTTTCAGGAAAACACACACAAATACATTTTCACACAAGAATTTCTAGATTTTCCAAAGCCCAGTGAGGACCCTGTGATGGTTAATATTGAGTGTCAACTTGATTGGATTGAAGGATGCAAAGTATTGTTTCTGGGTGTGTCTGTGAAAGTGTTGCCAAAGGAAATTAATATTGGAGTCAGTGGACTACGAGAGGCAGACTGACCCTCAATCTGGATGGGCACCATCTAATCAGTTGCCAGCACAGCTAGGGTAAAAGCAGACAGAGGAATGTGGAAGGACTACACTGGCCTAATGTGGGAGGACCAAATTGATCTGAGTGTTTCAGCCTTCCTCTTTCTCCCATGCTGGGTGCTTCCTGCCCTGGAACATCAGACTCCAAGTTCTTGAGCTTTTGGACTCTTGGACTTAACACCAGTGGTTTGCCAGGGGCCCTTGGATCTCCCACCACAGACTGAAGGCTGCACTGTCGACTTCACTACTTTTGGGGTTTGGGGACTGGCTTCCTTGCTTCTCAACTTGCAGACAGCCTATTGTGGGACTTCACCCGTGATCATGTGAGTCAATACTCCTTAATAAACTCCCTTCATAGATACATCGGTCCTGTTGGTTCTGTCCTTCTAGAGAACCCTGACTAACACAGACCCCCTTGTCTGAGTGCTTCTGTGTCCAAGGATAAAAATCTCTGGCTCAAGCTTCATTATGTCTCATGTGGATACCTTTAACAGGTATCCCTGCCACTCACCCCACCCCTCTTTTGATCTGTTCTCCACAGGAGCTGTCCAAGTAATATTTTAACAGAGCAGGTTTGTTCATGATCTTTCGCGTGTCCTCTGTAACACCTGTCAGTGGTTCTCCATCACCTTAAGAATAAATGCCTGAATCCTCTGTGTGGTAGGACGGTGCTGCTATTCCCCCAGCCTCAGCGCCTTTGCACTCGTATCCACACTTGGCTGAAGTCATTCTGAAAGATCTCTGTGCCTTTGAACATGGTGGTCCTTTGCCCTTTCTGAGTCCTCACCTACCATCTGCTTGGCTACCTGCCACTCATCTATCCCCAGACAGCTCAAGGGTTATCATGTAAGTACTCCCTGATCTCCTGGGGCTTAAGGGCCTCTCCTCAGATCCCATCGTATTGTGATCATCATCTTGTCTAGTTCCTTTGCCAGGAGGTGTATCACTGAGGCTGTCTTGTTAATATCTGTGGCACATAGTAGGTGCTCAGTAAAGGTATGTTGAGTGACTGAATGGAATAATCAGGTGAAAGGATGGAAAGGTGATGCAGCACATCTCGGATTCATATAAATGGGGCAGGTGTAGCCAACAAGGCTTCCAAAATAGGAAAATCCATATTTACAGGGGAGATAAACCGGACAGTTCTTCCATTTACAAAAAGGATTCACCACAAGGGACCTGTAAATAGCGGGTGCTTTAACTGTTCTGTGTAAGTGTTTGTTTACTGATCATTAATCATTTCATAAAGAGGCCAACGGCTAAAGTGTGGCCAATCAGAGCCTTTAGAACAGAATTACCAGGCTTTTAAAGCTACTCTGCAAGTTAACAGGAAGAAGAATTTGATGTTAAACTATTCAATTAACACATAATTTTTCAGGAACAAGCCAGAGAGAAAAAGAGGGAGGGAAGACAGAAAAGAAAGAAAAGGAGAACAGAAGCAACAGTTTTGAGAAGTCCAACTACATGATCCAGGACCTGCCTGTAAGCACGGACATCTCCACTCTGGTGAGAGAGCAGGGGTCCACGTGAGTAGAGACTTGTAATTAGGCCCTTACAGTGCTCAGTGAAGACAAAGCTCTTGATTGATAGAGAAGACAGGGATACAAAAAGATCTCGTTTTGGCCATCATTGTGCACGTAACAACTTGGACGGATTTACTCTGGCACAAATGAAACTTTAGTTCATTCATCTCTTCACCAAGTATCAATTTATCACCTGGGACACTTCAGGCCCTACTCTAGGCACCAAAGATGAAATGCTGACCAAGGCCAGGGCAATCTCTTGCTTGCAAGAATCTTGTCTTTTAGAAGCAGGAAGCAATCAATCAATCATCACAAAAACAATTGCTGTGGAGAAAGTGGTGGTAATGGAGCAAGAAGGTGCTGTGACAGTGTGGGCAGGGACACCAGGAGCTGCTGTAGAAAGGGAAGGCAGGCGGGGCCTCTCTGAAAGAGTATCGTCTGAGCTAAGCCTCATGGGTGAGAATAAGCCAGGTGCAGAAAGACCTGGAAAAGGGACCATTAACATCTAAAGCTCTGTGGTGGAAAAGATCTAAGCATATTCTAGAAACAAAAAGGAAGCCCCAGTGGCTGGAGTTCAATGGAGAGGCAAGAGTTGAATGAGGTTCGGGGCCAGACTTTGAAGGGCTTTATAAAACCTGTAAGGAGAGGGGAACTATTCTAAATGCAAGGGGAGGCCGCTGAAGGAATTTTGTCAGGAGATGATAAGATAGATTTACTCACGAATAATTATTCTGGTGGCCGTATGGAGAACAGGGTACAGGGGAAGAGAAAAGGAACTAGAGCATCAGTTGGGTGGCTATTACAGAAGTCCAAGCAGCAGAGCATGGTAACTTGGACCGGGACGGTGGTAGTGAGGGCAGAGAGATGGACAGATTCCAGACCTAGAACTGACATGGGGTGCAGAACTGTTGTGAATGGTGACAGGAGAGCTCTCTCTAAGGTCCTGGCCTGCTCAGACATTCTGAGACTGTTACCTACGCACCATGGCTATCAGAGTGGAGCTCTCTGTTGAGGAGATCTGCTTGGCCTCAAAGCTGGGCAGAACTATGCTTGGGCTGTTTTGTGGTCATCACAGCCCATAATTTTGGGGTGATAATTCTTGTAAACCAATCACTTGGGAAACCCAGAAGAAATCCATTCTGTATGTTCTAAAAGTTCCTGATGTCAGGGCTGGCTCCACTGCATCCTCCCTCCTACCCTTGGCCGTAGGCACTCCCGTGGGATCCCCTGTTTCAGGAATGGCATCACTGGTCCAGCCAGAAAATGACAAATCACCTTTGACAACTCAGCTACAAACTGACCAAAGTCAGGCTGGTGGTTCACAATTACGATCTATTTGGTAACTAATGGGATCTTCCAATTGTTAGAGGAAGGGAAGGGCTACAGGTCTGCTCCTAACAACCTCATAATCAAAGCAAGCCTCAGATCAGATTCTGCCTCACACAGAGACATTTACTAGCAAACAAGTACAAAAAGGGTCACACAAGCAGATCTGTGAGCTCAGTGGAATCCCAGCTCCCTATCATGTAGGCACGCAAATGCACCTCACACAAAAGGTTCACCTTGCAGGCAATGGGACCATATTCCACTGCAGGATTCAGTTAATCTAAGCCAATGTTCTCCACTAGAACAGATTCTGTCCCCCTGGATTTTGCCCTCCAGACAATCTCTGGGATATTTTTGTTTTCACAACCCAGGGAAGTGCTACTCCTATCTAGTGAGTAGAGGCAGGGGGTGCTGCTAAAGGTACTATGGTGCATTCAGTCTGTCCCCAGGGACTATATGCTCTTCTTCCTAAACAGGTATAGAATCAGTCTCTCTCCTCCTCTCCCTTCTACTGTCCTAGTCTGGAGCTTCAGCACTTGAGACAAAGCCGTCTTCCCACCAGCCTTCCAGCCACCTGGTGTCCTCCAATCCCCAACCCTGCCGTCAGACTCATCTTCCCAAATCAGGAGTGGTGCAGAGTTTTTCTAAATTCTCCAGTGGCTTCTCAATGCATACAAAATGTAAATCTCTGCTTCCTCTCCCACCTCCTCCCCTTGGGCATTTTGTTTCAGCCTCTTGCAGTTGCTTTAATACACCAAGTACTCCTAAAGGTCTGTAGCTTTGCACCTGCTGTTCCTCCTGCCCGTGTCTCATACTATCTCCCACCCTCCTCGGTCTCCAGCTCTTGAGCCTCAATTCAAATACTGCCTCATCCTTTGGCTCCACTGAACTGACTTTGCAGCTCCTGATCAACCTTGCTCTGCTCTGGACACACCTCCATTGAAGCAGATGTCACAGTTGTCTTGTTGTATTGCAACCATTTGTTTGCATGTTTGCCTTCCTCCTGGACTCTAACGCTTTTACAATGGGATTTGTGTCTACCTCACTGAGCCCAGCCTACTCTGCTTCACAGCAAGCAGCAGTTAAACATTTGTTCAATGAATGGTCACTTTCTATGCCCTGGGTTGTCTATTTTTGACTTGTTTGTTTTGTTTAGCTTTTTTTCCGCCCCAACAGATTTTAAATATTTAGAATTTTCAGAGGGTATGAAGTGATACAAAGGAGATAGTTATGGCTGTGGTTTTCCAATCTCAGTGTGCCTAAAAATCATCTTGGGGACTTATTTCAAACACAGATCCCCAGGCCCCAAATGCCCAGGTAATTTTGAAGAAAATTAATTCATTTTAAAAAACTGAGATATATTTCATGTCATAAAATTCACGTTTTTAAGTGTATGATCCAGTGGTTTTTAGTATATTCACAAAGTTATGCAACCATCACCACTATCTGATTCCAGAACATTTTTATCACTCTAAGAAGAAACTCATATTCATTAACAGTCACTTCCCATTGCTCCTTCCCCTCAGTCCTTGGAAACTACTAAACTGCTTTCTGGTCTCCATGCATGTGTCTATTCTGAATATTTCCTAATAATGGAATCATATAATATATGGTCTTTTGTGACTTGCTTCTTTCACTGAGCATAATGTTGTCAAGGTTTATCCATACTGTACCATGGATCAGTGCATCATTCTTTTTTATGACTGCATAATACTTCATTGTATGGATCTATACTGCATTTTATTTATCCATTCATCAGGTGACAGACATTTAGATTGTTTTCACTTTTTGGATATTATAAATAATGCTAATATGAACATTTTGAGTTAGTTTTTGTATGGACTTGTGTTTCCAGTTCAGTGGTATATAGCCAAGAGAGTGGAAATTGCCAGGTCATTTGGTAACTCTATGCTTAACTTTTTGAGGAGCTACTCAAACTGTCTTCTGCAGCAGTTGAAACATTTTGCATTCCCACCAGCAATGTATGAAGGTTTCAACTTCCTTGCATCCTCATTAGCACTTGTTATTGTCCATCTCTTTCATTATAGCTACCCTAGAAGGTGGGAAGAGAATATCCCTCCTTAATTTTGATATACATTTTCTTAATGACTAGTTATGTTGAACATCTTTTCATCTGCTTATTGTCCATTTGTGTATCTTCTTTGGAGAAAAGTTTATTCAAGCTTTGCCCATTTTTTTTTAAATTGGGTTGTATGTTTTTTTGTTGTTACTGAGTTTTAGGTGCTCTTTATATATTCTGGATATTAGTCTCATATCAGATACATTATTTGCAAATATTTTATCTCATTCTGTGAGTTATCTTTTAACTCTCTTGACAGTATCTTTTGATGGACAAGAGCTTTTAATTTTGGTGAAGTCCAATTTATCTATTTCTCTTTTGATTCTTGAGCACTTTGTATTATATCTAAGAAACCACTGCCTAATTCACAAGACACGAAGATTTATGTCTGTGATTTTTCCTAAGAGTTGTATAGTTTTAGCTCTTATGTTTAGGTTACTGATCCATTTTGAGTTAATTTTTCTATATGATGTGAGGTGGAGGGGTCCAATTTCATTCTGTTGCATATAAACAACCTATTATTCCAGCACCACTTGTTGAAAAGAATGTTCCCTTTAGATAGTCCTGACTCCCTTGTAGAAAATCAATTCACTGTAAATATCAAGGCTGATTTCTGCACTCTTTCTACTGATCTGTATGTCTATCCTTATGCCAGTATGCCACACTCAGGTGCCGAGGAACCACTCTTAGAAAAAAAAACAAAAACAAAACCCTGTCCTAAATTATAGTTGCTGTAAAAAGGAGCTAACCCAGACCAATGGTTCCCAACCAGACTGAATATCAGAATCATCACAGGGTCTTGAAAAAAAAACCCTGACCCCCTAGATCTCCTTCTCCCCAGCCCCCTCCTCCCTTTGGGTTTTGATTCGATAGAATGGCAACAAGGCTCAGGATTTACTGTTTTTAAAGAACCCTCTGGTAACCATCCAGAATTAGCAATTACTGGTCCAAGTGATCATATAAAGTCTTTTCCAACATAAGAGACCTATCATGTTGGGAAAAGAGAAAATATAAGGTGGAAGTTTGACCCCAAAACATCTTAAATGAGCGTTCTATGAGCATTTGGCTGACAGAAGGCATCTCTCTGATGAAAAAATGTGAAGATGATTCTGTGAAAAACAATAAAAGTAGAAGGACCGGTGTAGCTCCAAGGTGTCTAGATTGGGAAGGAGATAAACCACATTTCAGGGTTTATCTGTGGGACCCACCCCAAGGCTGGCAAAGCACCCTCCACACTGCTCCCATAGACCCTGTGCTCTGTTGGTGGTGTGTCTGTCATCCTACTGGATTCTGAGTCTTTTTTAGCAGACATGAGATCTTTTCCTCTTTAGATCCTCAATCCCCATCACTGTGCCTGGCCCATCACAGGTGTTCAGCAAAATGTCAAATTAAATGAAACATTTTCTATGTTTAGTCAAATGCATAGCAAATGCATAGGTCAAATAGCAGGCTTTATGTAAAAATGCTAGGTATGTGGTGCTTTAAAAACAGAAGTGGAAGGGAATTAAGCAATGGGATTTAGAAGATCATTTTTTAAAATGTGATTATTTTTGAACCATGGTTATCATCTCTGTCCCCACCCACCTGCCTACCAACTGTAGGGTCCCAGCAGGAAACAGATGGCTCACCAGCATTGAATGAAGAAACTGTTTGCATAGGAGTGGGCAGAATTAAGAGGACACCAAGGAATGAAGCCCCTGGGACTAGCAACAGTGAGGAGTCCTAGCCATCCTTAGGCTTGAAGGGACAAAGGGACAGAGCAGGGTGGCCAGAACCTACCAAGATTTGGAACCTTACAAAATGGCTTCCCGGAAGACGATAGCCATAGCCAGAAAATAAGCAGAAAATTCCTCTGGAAGGACAAGTGGAGAATAACCAACACACCCACCCATAAAGGACAGGAAGATATGGACAGATTCAACAAAGAAATGTAGGGTGCTGAGGTACGGCAAATCAGTTACACTTGTTAGTCTGTGATTTGTCTGACTTTCTGGGGATGTTGTGCTTTCATTAATTCATTCATCAAACATTTACTGGGTTTTTCATGTTTTGCACACTATTTTGGGCACTAGAGCTACAAGGATAAATAAGACACCTTTTCTGCCCTTAAGAAGTTCACAATGGGGAGTGGTGAACATGGACAGGTAGGTCATTACAATACAACACAGAAGCACAATGATGGGTGTGTCCGTTTCCTAGGGCTGCTGTCACAGAGTACCACATGCTGGTGGCTTCACAATAGGAGTATATTGTCTCCCATTTCTGCAGGCTAGAGGTTCCTTCTAAGGGCTGCCAGGGAAGGCTCTGTTCCAGGCCCCCCACAACTTTTGGAGGTTTGTGGGCCATCTCTGGTGTTCCTTGGCTTGTGGAAGCATTACCCCTTCTCTGGCTTTATCTTCCCATGGTGCTTTTGCAGGTCTGTGTGGGTCTGTGTCCTAATTTCTCCTTTTTATAAGAACACCAGTCATATTGGATTAGGGCCCACTCTCCTCCAGTAAGACCTCATCTTAACTGATTGCATGTGCAATGATTCTATTTCCAAATAAGGTCAGTCTGAGGTTCTGGGGTTAGGACTTCAATGTACTAATTTTGGGAACAGAATTCAGCCCATAACATAGGGGATAAGCTCAGGGTAGTATAGGAGCATTTACAAGATGGTCAGGGAGGAATGATGAAGAGGGTACAACTTACCTGGTGTTAAGGATGAATAAGGGTCCGCCAAGTGAAGAGATGAGCGGGCAGGGAGGAGGAGGACAGGCCACTTTGGGCTGAGGAGAAAACCAGAGCCAGCACCGGTGATTTGGCACTGCAGGAGCAGAAAGCACAAAGCTTTGGAGAAGGAGCAGCAGCTCTGGCCCCAGGAGACCTCCCATGATCTGCATAGAGTCCAGACTTAAGGTGGTGGTAGAGGGACGATGAAAAGGTTTGAAGCAGAGACTTGGCAAGACCAGTTTCACCATTCAGAGGGGACATTCCACAGCTAGGAAGAAGATGGTAAGGCCTGCAAATAGGGCAAGGCTCCAGGCAGCTGTGGATGGAGGCAGGATAGCAGACAGAGAAGGAGACCTTTAGGAGATACTTAGGAGAGAGATTTGGGAGGACATGGCAATTAAGTGGTTGAATGTAGTGAGGGGGGAGTGCAGTAGCAGCACCCCTACCCCTGCAGCGGGGCCCAGCAAGGTGGGGAGAGTGGACAGTTTAACAGGAAAATGACTGTGTTCCCACTGCCATTTGGGAGTGCTGGCTTTGTGTTGCCTATGGGAGAAACTAGGGCAAAGAGTTCCATTGGAGACAGGGATTTGAGAGTAATTTGCATGTCCCACGAGAGAGGATGAGTTTCTCCAGGGAGTGTGTGTGGCAGCGCAAGAGGAACAGTGATTTAGAAGAGAATCCTGGGGAACACCAACAGGCGCACAGCAGGCACGGGCCGGGCAGACGGGCCCCTGCAGACGGGCAGTGCAGAATCGAGAACGTAACATATAGAAGTTCAGGGCTCAGGAAGCTTCAAAGAAGGTAAACCATGTTTTCAAATGCCACAGAAAGTCCTAGTCAGGAAAGGATTGAAACGAGTCTATTCAATTTGTTATCAGGGAAGTTGGTGGTCACCTTAGTGACAGCAGTTTTAGGAGTGTGGTGGGTGGGAACAGAAGCCAGATTCCAGAGAGCTGAAAGGGCGAACGGACGTGTAGGCAGCAGGAAGTTTGGAAGAGAATGGGAGGAGGGAAGCTGAGCAACAGTGAGAGGGAGATACAGGGCACCAAACTCAAGTATAGTCAAGGGAGATGAAAACAATTTTTAAAAATTACTATCGAAGTCTGTAGTAGACATCAAAGGATAGAGCAAAGGACACAGAAAGAGGAACATACCTCAGAGACTGAAGGTGAGGATGGGGTGGGTGCAGACGTGTTGGTAGGAAGCGGGTAGAAAGTTGAGGGACGTTGGGCCTGATGGTCTTGATGTTGGAGACAGGTTTATCTGCTGAGTATGAGACAGAAGGTTGAGTAGGAGCTTTGGGGAGAGTGCTAGAAGGTTTGGAATGGTCACCTAAGGCAGATGAGAGGAAGCTCTTCCAGGACAGGTGAAGGTGAGATGGGCAGCCCTGAGGCCCAGCAGAGGCCAGGGACCACGAACTTGTAGTGCCCTGGCCTATGTAGGAGAGTCCATTTCCCTGGGAGTGCTCAGTCTCAGAGACAGAGCAAGACAAAGGTTGACAGGTTGGAATTCTGCTTTGTGAGTGTCTGGTGAGACTGAATGAGCCACTGAGTCCAGAATGAAGGGAGAGAGGGCAGGCAGAGCCCGATGAATGGGGAGAAGAGGGAGAGGTCAGTGGACGTGAGGACCGAGAGAGCATGAAGGATGCACGGATATTGTAGAAAAGCAACAGACTTGTGCTGCTTTCGATTTTGCTGTGTGTGAGATACAAGTAAACAGCCAATCTTCACACTAAAGAGTCTATGTAACTTTGCAAATAGCTTGTACAAAAGCATTAAAGCTGGGTTAAAAGGGCAAGTATACATTTCAGCCACACCGGTCCCACAGTGACATCACTAGTTTTGTAGGGGTGGTAACTGTTTAGAACATAAAGGGAGGGGGCATTCAATATTTCTTATATTTATCAGAATCTGAGGTATTTCAGCCCTATTGCAAGACAGTACCTTGTAAGAGATAGCTGCGTCTCTCCAAGAATAATAAAGCCCCACTTTGCAGGGAGAAGCTGTGAATGAAGAGCAGCAGGCGGAGGGCTCCAAGGAGTTTCCAGCTGTATTTTCTGAGCTTGCTGAGCATTTGATCAATGGCAAGGAACATCTCAGTTGTCCAGATGCAGTCATCCCATGCGAGGTGCACAGAGACCAGCGTTCTGATATGCAAAGAGAGCCTGGGACTCTCATCAAATCACCAAACAGGATGCTGGCCATGCAGCAAACAGGCCTGCAAGCTGTTGGCAGCTCAGTGTCGGGTTGTCAGAGCCAGACCCAGACACATGATGGGCATGGCCCCAGAGGCTTGGTGGCAATCTGTATTCCAATGCATGCCCTCCACCACACTGCTGACCCTCCGCCAAGCGGGGCCCATGCTCAGGATCTAGAGACGCTGTTGTTGCAGTGCATACAGGCCTCTTTGTTCAAAAATACTGCACGCATGAGAGAAAGCAGCTTCCTTTGGTTCTTTCCCCATGGCCTGGAAAGAAAGGCTTCACAGTCAAGCAGCCCAGCTGACCAGCATTGGGCAAAGGGGCGGGAGGGGAACTCGCTGAAAGCTAGCTGGTTGTAGCACATCTAAAAATGGAGCTTGAAGGGGCTTGGCTGGGACTGTGGCAACCTCACTCAGGTGTCATCCAGGCCTGTGTTGGGCTGGCAGGGGGCCCTTGGCAGCCCTTGCTAATTAAATGTATTGAGAAAGTGGCTCTGACAGGGAAGGCTCTGTCAACACTGCCACTTTGGTGCAATCTTTTCAAATGACAAGGAGCCTCTTCCTTTATGTGCAGAAAGAGCTGAAGAGCAGGACAGATTCAAAATGAGGCACAGGAGCAGTTGGGTAATTACCATTTTCTTCTGTGGCTGCTCCACCTGCCCTGAAGTGATCTTCTATCAGTTGAAGGACACTCTGCTGTCCAATTCAGGGGCATGCTCTCTCTGCCTCCAACTTTACCACCTGAAAACTTGGAAGTCACATGAGTAAGAGGGACCCAGTGGGGAAGATGTCCTCAGATCATTCTTTATTCAAGAAAAATACCTACATCGTCACTTCGCAGGCCTCAAGCAGTGCTGACAAATGGGCTCCGCTCAAACCAAGGGGAGAACAGTTTCCATTCGCAATGGAGTGCCATTACCCTTTACTAAAACAAAATAACTCTTTTTTTTTTTGATCCTAAAGAAATGATTTCCTTATTTGTTGACTCCAGAAAGCTATTGGGTAGCTCCAACTCCAAATGTTGGATGCACAGCTAAGCTCCTGTTTGGTGATTTGTAGTTTCCCAGCAAGGTCAAAAGGAGTTCCCTGGGTTCCTGGAAGTAGGTACCCATGGTACCCACAAGCTAGGGTGAAGCTAGAACGGTGGAGAGAGATGGCAGGGACAGGCTTGATGGGTCTCAGGGGCATATGCTTTCCCCAGGCCTGGACCTGCATCAGTGCTGGCTCCCCTGTGAGCTTCCTCCAAGTGGAAGAGAAGTCTTGCGATCGGCCTCAAGTGTGTTTCCTTTTACAGCACTCCAGCACCTAGTACAGCACACAGCAGGGACCTAGCAGATTTTTGATAGATGGATAGATGTTTTGCTTTTTTCCAGGGACTAGGAAGAACTGTTTCATTGAATTTTGGCTCTATCAGCTTTATTTGGGCACGAGACAAGGACATGCATCTTTTGAAAGGTTCCCAAATCTAGGTATTTCTAATATATCACTGCTCCCTGTGGCTCAGCAGGGCACTCTTTCCCCGCCACTAAGGAAAGACCTCCAAAGCTGAATTCAGCCTTGCTGAATTAAGCATCCCTGAAGCTCACTCTACTCCAAGTGAATTCTGGGAGTTGACATTTGAGCCAACAGACTTAAGGAGGTGCACTCCAGTTAATCCAGTGCCTCTAATTGTTCCTCCTGATTTCCAAGAACATGTAAATTTTTCTAGAAATCTAGCCCACTCTTCCCTTTTCACCTTTTCCTTCAGACTTACCTCCTCCATGCTTCCCACCTTACATTTATTCACTCAATGTTTATTCAAGGCATATTGAGCATCTGACACTACAGGTTACTAGGGACATCAAGTGGCTAAGACCCATCCTATGAGTTTACAGACCACCGGAATTGGGAGAAATGCAGATACTCAGTGTTGGTCTTGACACACAATCATGTCCGTGGAGTTACAATGGTGGGGGCAGCACACGGTGAAGGAAAGTCAGACTTAATTTTTGTATTTGGGAAGATTGGTTTAGTGGCATAATCATACCACCTTTAATTTATATTTGCAGTTTATGAAGGGTTTCCTTTCCTTTCCCATCCTTTCTTTTCATTTCTTCCCTCTCTCTCTCTGTCTCTCTTTTTTTTAGACAGAGTCCTACTCTGTTGCCCAGGCTGGAATGCAGTGCCACAATCTCATTGCAGCCTCCAACTCCCAGGCTCAGGTGATACTCGCACCTCAGCCTCCTGAGTAGCTGGGACTACAGATGCATGCCACCATGCCTGGCTAATTTTTGTATTTTTTGTAGAGACAGGGTTTCTCCATGTTGCCCAGGCTGGTCACGAACTCCTGGGATCAAGCTATCTGCCTACCTCGGCCTCTCAAAGTGCTGGGATTACGGGGATGAGTCACTGCATCTGGCCAGGAGTTTTCTGATACATTATCTCTTTAATCGTCACACTAATCCTGTGAGATTAGGGATTAGAGCTTTGTTTTACAAATAAGGAAACTGAGGCAGAAATTAGCGACTACTGGAAATCCCAGGGTTAACAGCAGGTTTGAACTCAGGATGTCTGCCAGTAGCCCTGGCCCCTCCTACTCTACCAAATAGCCTTCCCAGCAGGCTGGCAGCCCCTCCTCCCCTGTGGGTGGGTGTGGAGGTGAGGAGAGCGCTCCTAAGGGAGCTAGGCAACTTATCCAAAGCCCGTTCCTACCACCCAACCTACTTCCTTTGCCCACAGCTGCTTGTCTCTTTGTTTTTCAGTTTCCAAACTGTTAAAAAAGAAATAAAAATAGTGATGAAAGTGTTCTGTTCCTTCCTTAATGAACCCACCTGCTGGCTATTGCCTGAAATTCCTTTAAAGTGGCACAAATCCCTTCATTCTGCAGGTATAAATAAAAAGCTTAAGATGCAAATACCTGGAAGCCTCAACACACAGATACAAATAAGTTCCACTCAAGTTTAAATGATAATAGAATATTCTATCCTGCCTTTTCTGAGCTAGAAGGCAGAAATAAAAATTATCAGTATTATATAGCCTTTATAATTCCAAAGCAGATTTACCATAATCTCATTAATTCTATATATGTTCTATGTATAATCTCTATATAATCTATATCTATGTATCTATATCTATAGCTATAGAGAGAGCATCTAATAGATGCTAGGCATTGTGTTGCGTGCTAAGGATGCAGTGGAAACCGAAACAGACATAGTGTCTTCCCCCATAGAGCTGAGTCAAGCGAGAAACACAAAAACATAGGTAAATAAATGACACCAGTCTTGGTGCAATGGAAGGGAACAGAGCAAGGAAGGGCTGTCCCAGGGTAGGGTGGAAAAAGTCATACCTTTTCTTCATCCATCAGTCATACGGTCTTCATCCATCAGTCATACGGTCATGACTGACAACCCTGATAATGAAAGACAGACTGTAACACAAGGAAAACACAACAAACTTACTTAACAAAGTTTTATGTGACAAGAAGGCTTCAGAAATAAAGACCCCAAAACCCAGAGAAAGTTATATTTTTATGCAGGATCTGAAGAAAGAAGTGCATGGTTATGAAGAAACACGACTGGACAAAAAAGGGTCTGATCTAATGGGAATGAACTGGGAGGCGGCGGGTGGGTCTGCAAGGCCCGTTTGTCCAGAGTCTTTTCTGTGTCTCTGTAAGACAGGCCTCTCTGCCAGGTACAGGGCAGGACACCTGTCACAGGAGGACTTTCGGCAGGGAAGGGAGAAGGTCTGAGACCTTCCCAGGTTTATGGCTTGCTTTGGGACGAGGAATTCTAGTTTCTGTGCCGTGTTTGAGGGAGAAAGCAGGATAGGAGAAGGTCAGAGTGACCTTGTTTCTGAGGTCCTTCTAATCTCTGTCAGTTCAAAGTACCCGGCATACCACGGAGCCCTACTCTGGGGTATCATGTGCTGAACCCTGACATCAGGCAGAGGGAACCACATAGTCAGAAGCTCTGAGATGAGTGTGGGCACGTGAAAGGCCTGAAGGCACCCAGGAGCAGGGAGGCAGTGGAGGAGAGCGGGAATGGGTGTGTAAGGGCAGGACTGCACTGAGGAAGGCCTAGGAAATCATGGTTAAGGACTCTGAGACTTGAGCCCACACTTAAAGGGCAATGGGAAACATGCAAGGGCTTTAGAGCAAGAGGGATAACAATATGATCTTTAGCCTTAAAAAATATGAACTTTCTTGCAGGCTGAGGAATGGATTGGCAGACAACAAGAATGAGGCATTGCAGTCATCCAAGTAAGAGGGGACAGGTGCTTGGACTAAGATGGAAAAGTGGAGGTGGGAGGATAGATGATTCCAGAAATACTATAATCTTATAAAACTCATAAGATTTATTAATGAGATTTATAGATAAAGAAGAGGGAGAGTCACGAATGACTTTGGTTCCTTACACTCATTGGAGCATTTGGACAACAGAAGGGCCAGCGGAAGAGAACAGGCTTTGGAGGGAAGAGGATGAATTCAGTTTGGGACATGTGCGGTTTCCGTCTGCATAAATGTGGAAGTAGATAGAGATCCTGTGACATTTTTGCTCTTTAGTGGCTGAAATTGCCTTCTCTGACCCATGGGACTCGACCAAGTCAACCTCCAGCCCATTCTTTCTAGTCCGGCCCCCTCTGCTGTCTCTCCTGGACTCACCAAACACAACACCTAAATACAGTAACATGAAAATGAATGTTCCCTGGGCACTCAGTGTTCCTCCTCTGTGCGTTCCCCATTTCCTGGCAAAAGAGTAGTGGGAGAAGCCAATTTCTGCAATTTACACATTGGAGACGTTCTTATTTACCAGATACTGCCAGAAAGCTGATCACTGGTTCCCAGCAGCCTGTTGCAAACACATATACCACATGTGCAACTCCAGCTCCTTGAGCAGGAGAGGCGAAAGGACAGCCCACCTCCGTGCTTATCAGCCTGGCTGATGGGATGAACACTGCTATTGACACAGCCCCATCTTTCGAAAGGCAAATAAAAGTAAACCTCCGCAATGGAAGTGATGCAGATGAAAACCCACTTCAAGACCCCTCATGCTCTCTATAGTTCATTTTTTCCAAATCCTTTCATTGATTATATTGTCTTAAAAGAGAGAGAGAACAGAAGTCCTTCGAAGTAGCTGAACTATGCCGGCTATGATTTTTCCTTTCTGGGCAAGTCTTTAGTCAATAGACAGAAAAGAGCCTTTTTCAAGCTGCGCTCAGCCTGGAAAAGGTTTGCCAAATTATTCTCCCGAAATCCCACCTCACCGAAATTTCTGCATTCTAGCCTGTCTGCTTCGAAAATGCCTGGAACTCTATAGATAGAAGCATGACAGATTTTCCCTTCAGGGTAAAAGAAGGCCAATGGAGTGAGCTTTTAGGAGCAAGAGACGAACCTCCTGTCTCTCCTCCTCCCCTAACTCATGCCTCCTCTTCCTCCTTTGCTTCCTTTAATGATTAACAAATATAAAGGCCACGATTAGAGATGTGTTAAATAGCTTGGAGGAGAAGTAAGAGAGTGGGTGGAGCTTGATCTCTCAATAAAATTAAAGAGGTGTCTTGGCCATTGTCTTCTCGAAAAGCAGGGACTGGGCAAGGAGACAGGTGGTAAAGATCAAAGGGAGGTGAGGAAGGTCAAGGTGAGAAGTGATTCCACAGGAGGCGCTTTCACTCTGGGCAGTACTAGCCAGGAGGACAGCTAGGGGCTTAGCAGATATGTTTACTTGGTACAAGGGACTTCTCTGGAATGACTGCAAGAAGCACACCTCATCTCCCAGAATAGTGCACAGGAGGGAGAAAGGAGAGGAATCTGTCAGGCTCCCTCCTGTCTCTCCGCTCCCGTTTGTCAAGTTTCCTCCCAAAGGGAGCTACTCCCCCATACTTCCAGATTATGTAATTTAGTCCCTCGTCTCAGGCAGCCAGATCCCACACCTTACATGGTGGTGTTTTATTCAGCTCCGAAAGTGGCGGGGCAGGAAGCCCAATCTCTCTCCCCGACTGCAAAACCTCATCGAAGTAGTCTTCGTACCTACCAGGTTCATCCTGAATAAAGTCTGCCTTACCATCTGTCTGAGTCCATTTTCTGCTGCTATAACAGAATACCACAGACGGGGTAACTTATAAAGAATAGAAGTTTATTTGGCTCACGGCTCTGGAGGCTGAGAAGACCAAGAGCACAGCATTGGCATCTGATGAGGGTGGAAGGCATCGCGTGGTGAGCAAGTGCGCGAGACAGAGAGAAAATAGGGGCTGAAATTACCCTGTAACCAGGAGCCCACGCCCGCAATGACTAATCCACCCCCATGATAAAGGCATCCATCTAAGCCGTTCAGGAGGGCAGAGCCCTCGGGGCCTAGTCACCTCTTAAAAGTCCTATCTCTTAATTCTGTTATAATGGCAATTAAATTTCCACCTGATTTTTAGAGGAGATATGCAAACCATAGCACTATCTTTAAAAAAAAAAAAGTGGAGGGGGAAAGTAGAACAGGTGGAGACACTAACAAAAAGAGAAAGAGACGGAGGAGGAGGAAGAGGAGTAGGAGGCTGCAGCCAAGGAAATCTGAAAAGGAACATAAGATCTATGTCTCAGTATAATCAATGACATCATTTTCTTTCCATATACTAGGTTTTAGTAGAAGAGGAAGGAAAAACACAAAGGAGCACCTGGGTGGGGCATGGCCAACAAGGAGGTGTAGGGAGCACAGTGAGTGTGCCCAGGAGGCAAGGACCAAGGGCACAGGGTTGGCTGTGCATGGACATTTTGCATCTCAGGAACCCAGGGCCGCTGAAGAAGGCTGAGGACGGGAGCACAAGGCGTCAGGATCCCACTGCTGAGAGTTAAGCTCTCGGAGAAGCACACAGGCGCTTTCACCCAGAGGAGAGTGCTTGTGAAGCCAGTTGCCACCACTGATGATGAGGAACGCTGGTCTGTGCCCTAAACTACCTGCCAAGTCCAGCAGAGATGTCAAGATGGTGCCGGATGATGTCCTGTCTCTCCAGTTGGTCCTGAGGTTTGACTGTGTGTGCATCCTCGGGTGAGGAAAGTGGTAGGTATAAAACTGAACAGCCCCATTTCCTAAAATAAGGACAGGGCCAGGCTCTTTCCTTGGCAGAGAACTCAGGGCCTCCTTGAATGATGTTGTATGTTCCACTCTGCCTTGCCTGGCTGCAGGAACACCACCGCACCCCTCCTGGGTCTCATGCCTGAGAGGGCCTTGTTAGCAGAGCACCCATACAGGGGACAGCATTTTCAAGGTCCCTCTGTTAGCCACCTGTTGGCCTCTTGGGAGTAAGTTCATTGGCTTTTCCCTAGCAGAGCCCCATGAAAGCTGCAGAGGACATCCAAGACCTCCTGGACTTTGCACTGGACCCCAAGAGTTAATTACAAGGAAGCCAGAGGGCTTGGGCAAGATCTTGCTATGCAGTTAAACTGGGCTGTGGTGTTTTGGACCTCCCAAGGCTACACTTTGGTTATAACAAATAAACACTATTCATGTGACATTCTACAGCGTGCAAAATGCTTTCAGCTTCACTGGTGCTTGTTTTTCAGTAACGGCCCTGTGAAGTTGCTGATGAGCAATCTAGACTAAAGAGGTTGTTAAGAGGAGTTTCTGAGGTCACATAGCTGACTTGAGCTCACATCTTTTATTCCTGAATTCTCTTCCGGTGCTGTGTTAGAAGCCTAAAGAGGAGCCTGAGGGAGGAGACTGCATTAATGCGATTATTCTAATTTAGAGACACAGTTCTAAATTCTTGCATCTAAGGTAGCAACCAAGAGCGTTTTAGGCCTTGGTCTTCAGGTGGCACCCACCCTGCACTATCTTGGGCAACAGCCATGAAATCCTCCAAATCATGCATTTGCATTTCTCAGTTATCACCCCTCCCACCTTTTGAGAAGGAAAGCAGCAAGCATTTCCCAGGCTGCTTCTCTCTGTTTCTCTTTCTCTTTCTTTCTCTCTCCAATCCCCAGGCCCACCCCTGCCACCACAAATGCCACTCACAGAGGCTCACTTTAATAGCTTCCATCAGCCTCCCAGCTGGGGGCAGAGATAAGGGTGCAGTAGTTACTCCCCTGTGCTCTTCTTCAGGGTTTGAGGGTGTCACTATCACTTCTTCAATTTGGGAGCACTTCACACAAAGACATGTGTGCACAATTATCAGTTCGCAGTGTGGAGAGAGGAGGGGAAATCAGCTTTGGCTCCCAGCCCAACCATGCATCTCTTTTACCCATAAGGATCTCTTCTCCCTCCGCCTAGATGCCTCCTCTCTGTCCTTCCGGGCACTCCAGCCTGCCTTCTTCCCCGCTTTGCCTGATGAGCTGAAAGTGAGGAAACTGGCCAGTGGGCAACTCTTCCTGGGACACAGGAAACCTCTGTTTGAGGATCTGGGTCATTTCTAGACTTATGGTTGTGGCAGGATTCTGGAGCAGTGCACTGGGTCTGCAGCTGCTTCCCCATAGATCCTTTAGACCAGCTAGAGGTGTTGCCACCTTCCTAAAAACACTTGTTTTGTCCTTTCTTTCTCCTTCTTAATTCAATAGCCATTCCTGGATTTTCTATCTCCATCTCTCAGATTTTACTTGCCTTGAGGGAGACGATGTAATTGCTGATGGGTTCTTCTTTCCCTCTGCACAGAAAAAAGCAGGTCACTGAGACCAAGAAATCACAGGACAGAAAGAGTTTAATTGACGGGAGGCCAGCCACACAGGAGATGGAGTTATTGCTCAAATCAGTCTCCCCAAAGGCTTGGAGATTAGGGTTTTTCAAGGATAGTGTGGTGTGCAGGAGGCTAGGAAGTGGGTGCTGTGGATTGGTTGGGGATGCAATCATAGGAACAGGGAACGTGGTCCCCATGAGCTGAATCCACCCTTGGGTTGGGGGCAACAGGATGGGTTGAATCATGATAAGTCACCAGTCTGGGTGGGTCAGCCAGAAAAACATCTCAAAAGACCAATCTTAGGTTCTACAATAGAGATGTCATCTGTAGGAGCAATTGGAGAAGTCACAGATCTTGTGTCCTCTAGCTGTGTGACTCCTGAACAGTAAGAGGTCATAGAAATATACCTACCTTTTAGCAGAATTTGAGCTCCTCCCATAATCTTAATCTTGTGGACTTTCATTAGGCTTACAGAAGCAGTTCCAGCCTCTGAACAGGAAGAAATCCGTTTTAGGTGGGACTATTATCACCCTTGCTTCAAAGTTAAACAGTAAACTAAATTCCACCTATGGTTAGCTTGGTCTATGCCTAGGAATAAGCAAAGACAGCCAGCCTGTGAGATTAGAAGCAAGATGGAGTCAGCCATGCTAGACTTCTCTCTCTGTCATAATCTTTGCAAAGGCAATTTCAAAGACATTGGATTATTCATACTTTTATGGCCCAAAGTTTTTAATGGGCTAAGTGGCCCCAACATGTCATATAAGAAGGTGATAGGAAAACTGTATTGAAATACTAACTTTTGCACCTTGCTGGTGTGTGTCCTTGGGCCCATTACTTAACCCAGAAGTCCCCAACCTTTTTGCCACCAGGGACCAGTTTCATGGAAGACAATTTTTCCATAGATAGTAGCCAGGAGTTGAGAGATAGTTTGGGGATGAAACTGTTCCACCTCAGATCATCAGGCATTAGATTCTCATGAGGAACATGCAACCTAGATCCCTCACATGCGCAGTTCACAATAGACCTTGTGCTGTCATGAGAATCTAATGCCAGCCCTGATCTGACAGGAGGTGGGGCTCAGGGGGTAATGCTGGCTTGCCACTGCTCACCTTCTCCTGTGCAGCCTAACAGGGCATAGACTGCTACCAGTCTCTGGCCCTGCGGTTGGAGACCCCTGACTTAAACCCATTTCTGCCTCAGTTTCTTCACCTATAAAATCTGAATAATCCCTGTGGAAGGGTCATTGCAAGGACTCAACGAGATAATGCATATGAAAGCCAGCCACCAGCCCAATGGAGGACTCAGTAAAGGTTTGGCCCTTCCCTGACAGGGTCTTCCTGACTAGATACTCGGTGCCTCAATATTAAATTGAAAACTAAAGAGAAACATTACCCATCACTTCAGAAATCACATTGTCCCTGTAGTTATTTGCTTCTCCTCATACAAGTCTGCTTTCAGACATGCTGAAGGCCTCACGCTTCTTTTCGCTGTTACCCCATTCCACTTAAATGTCAAGTAAAAGCTTCACCCCCCCCATTTCTACCCCAAGTCACCAAGGCAGATCTGTTTTTGCCATCTTCCGTTACTTCCCTACTCCTAGACACACCTGTACCTACAACTAGGGGAGAAAGGTCAGGGAATTATCTGTTCATTTATGCATGTTTTGTGTCCAATTTGCCCCAAATAGGATCCCAGGCAACTCCAAATGTGTCATGACAGTAAGATTTCAATTTAGATTAAATTTAAGTTCAGTAGGTGAGGACGTGGTGACATGGGGGAGGTGAGCTACTGGAAGGATAAGAGGGAGCCAGGCGGGAAGTTAGTTCACAAAATGCATGTCAGTTATGTGAACAGATCCAAGAAGAGCTGGACATTGATAAAGAACCATGTATTTACACTCCCTGCCCCAACTGGCACTTTTGGGGAACGGTTAGAAGAGAAAACGACTAAAATTAACAACCGTGGCCACACCTTCTGTTTCTTCCATGGGCAGAAAAGCACTGGGGCCACTGCACTCTCGGTGTGAGAGTCAGGAGGCGCCGGGCCACGGCTGCTTTCTTCGTGGTCTCTGGAAGAAGGTGGCCACATGTTCATCATCCAGGAAGCCAGGAACAGATACTCCTAAACTGGTCACTTAAATTCCTAGTTGAAATGACCAAATTGAGATAACTCAGGGCTTTGCTTGGAAAATACAAGTCCACAACGAATTCCAACAAGCTCTGACTCTATGACACGGAAACACTGTAGGCATCATAGTGACTCAACAAATTAAACAATTATCAAATGACATTGAGAGCTTAAACACTAAGATGATTAAAGATGTGTACCCCTACACACATGCACAACCACTGTGTAGGTTTGCTCGGAGTTCATGGAATCACTAGAACTGGGGGAAAACTGAGAGGGCCTGCATTCGCTAGTGGATGAGGATGTCCAGGTTACTGACCTGACCCATCCTAAAGTCATCGAATGGCAGCATGGCCATTGCCAGAGCTTCTGATGCTCATTCCAGTGAGTGTCTCTCTTCTACTTTTTTGAACCTTATTTCTCGACTCACCTACTTTTTCTTTGCCTTTGATTCTGACCATCCCACCTGCAAAGTCCCATCCTTGTCTTGCTGTCTTCCCTATTCTTCTCTCCCGGACCTGACTCTGCGGCAAACTGCTACTGGTATTTTGACTGCTCACTTGCAGGGCCCATCAGAAGCCTCAGCACCAGGAGTTTTATTCTCGTGTTTCTAAGGTGATATTTGGGTTATCTGCAGTAGAGGTGTTTACACCACACACCCTGCATTCACGTTGCTTCCTTTCTGTTACACTATTGATTCTTTCTCTTGGCAGCTGAAGGGAGGCTTTGATGTGGGGATATGTTGTACTTTCTAAAGGAGGAAGATGTTGGTGGGAGGATTTACAGCTGTTTGAAGAATTCCTCCTCCGCCCTGGCAATTGTTCTAGAGGGAGGAGCCGTGGTGCATTTTCCAGGCTGGGGGCAGCTTTCCTGAACTCTGTCTCTCTCTGAGAGGGAGAGAGAGGAAACTGAAGTGCTTCCAAATAAAGATCTGAGTAATGAGATTTGATCTACAGAGATTTGTTATTAAACTCCAAGAATTTCCAGATGCAATCCATAGCACCAGCAGATTTTGCTTTCAGACAGGCAAAGGGGCTGCTCTCTTTGGCCATGGGAGATACAGGGAGGTCCCCTTTACTATCCCATTTCCCCTTTAAATTTTTCCGCCATAAGAGACTTCTCCTGCTCTGTTGCAGCAACTCTCGGCAAGTGAATAGTGCTTTCTGGGGACCTCGCCTTTGTTAAGTAGATCTGCAGTGATACAGTAGAGATTTTAATGTGCAGCGCTGTGTTTTAATAGACTATTAAACTACAGCATTACACATTAGCTGGCTATGGCACAATTGCAGAAATATCGAAGATGTGCTCCCGGGAAAGCACTATTTACTTTAATGGGGAGATGCTGCAATAGACTGAAAATCTCTGCAAAGTAAGACAAGAGGAAGACAGGGAGAGGAGAGAACCAGGGAGCCTGTGATCCAGGCTGAAGCAAAACCCTCTTCTCATTCCCAGTTCCTGCATCTGTGAGGGCAGGTCCTTGCTGGGTCGTCACCAACTTTAGTCTGGATGACTTGTTACCATGCTACAGGAAGACTTTTCCAAGCTGTGAGTTTCAAGGTTGGAGTGACTTTGAGGCATGTGGTCATTTGTCTTAGCTTATGGGGGACTGGAGCTTTGATTTTTATGGTTTGTTCTGCTCTCTGTGGCCAAAATGACAGGAGCACAAGGTAGATGATGTTCTTCTTTGGAAAAGTCCTTTTGCTCCGAGATTTTCTCCTCCCAAGTGCCCCCACCTCAGCACACACCGTAAGTAAGCACACACACACACACACACACACACACACACACACACAGAGTTGCAACCACACACAGACCTTTTGGTCTCAGCAATAAATAAGGAACTCGGGAATTCCAGAATCTGTTCCCCTCTCATCATTTCAGAGATGGCTGGGCTGAGACTCTTCCCCAGAGAAAACCACCAGATTTCTGATCAGCTGTGATATAAGAGAGAATTCAGCAGCTAAAGGACCCCATCCAGCCATTATGCAATGTAAAACTGCGGGCAGGTCGTTCTCCACCTGTATCATTCTGCACCAGAAATAAACTCTGAGAACAGAGCTACCCAAGCCTTACTCAGATGAGAGCTGCAAACAGCATTTTCCAAAAAAAAAAATCCATCTTAACTCACATGCTTTTTCTTAATGTGCCTTCCTGCTATACAGCAACATTTAAAAACCAAATTGCAAATGCTAAAAAGAGGCCAGTGCCTTCCCAGGATATGCGCCCCCAAACACACTTTTTATGCAAACCCGGGTCCACAGGAAGCCTGGAGGAGGCAGGAAGAAATGGAAAGACAAGGGAAATAACCCCAAAATCAAGAGTACAACAAGACTTCCCCATCTGCCTAAAGAGTTTGCTCATTCAGCCTTGGAAGTAATCGCTTTCTTACTCACCCAGTGACATTTTATTCTGGGTGAGCAGACAAGAATGTTAATTTCATTCATGCTCTCTTCTGTGTGTTATTATGAGGAAGGGGGGATTGCTTTCCTTTTCTTTTTTTAGATGGAGGCCTTGTGAGTAGAGCAGGCAAGCTGCCGTCCACAGGGTAGGATTTGAGATGGTTCCGGGCAAGGCCTCTGGCCCCCCTCCTATAGCCAACGCCTGTCATCCCGCCTACAAAGCTTCATTCCTCTAGGGTTTGAAAGCACATACAAGAAGGGAGTTTCACAGCCTGCATCTTTAAACCTTTTCAAAAACGTATTATAAAAATAACATGCACATAGTTAAACAGTTTTTTCCCAATAGCCCAGGAAGTTATAAAATATAAAGAAAATACCTTCTTCATCTACCTTATCCCTAATCTAATTCGTCAAATGGAGCCACCATTAATAATTTCAGTGTTTGGCTCTTTGGGTTATTGTTATAATTTTAAGTGACTTATTGTCTTAATTTCAACTCAAGAAACAATCAAACGATTCCCTGTGATTAAATAAGACAAACATATTTTCCCACCTTGGTTGTCCCTCCAGTTCTTAAATGGACTCAACATCTTGAGGTAACGCCTTAGAGATCAACTGTAATCTCAGCAACAGTTAGTTAAGAGTGAGCTGAAGATTCTAGGTGCTGGGCAGGGCTCACAGGGCAAGGCTGGAGACTCATTTATTTTTACTACATGGCTCTGTCCGATTGTAGTAACTTTTTCCCCAATCCCTCTTCCGTTGGTTAAAGGATTGCAGGCATCGGAAGACAGAGAGCCTTGATGCCCAAGGTGAGAACTTGCTTTACAAGCCTCAGCTGTCTTCAATTTGTCTTCATTCATTTGGAAAACATTCATTCATTCAATACCCATGTGTATGCTACTTGCAGTTTGTGGTAGACAGCATTCATGGCCCAATTCTTCACACCCTTTGCCATGTAACTTTGCAGTGTCTTCCCGTTGTGTGGGCAGAATGAAATTCCCATCCCTAGCCCCAGCCACATGTCTTCCACCTTTGACTGATGGGATATTAGTAAACATAGCACAGACATGCTGGCCTTGCTGCTTCTTGCCTTTCTGCCATCACCATGACAAGGATGAGCCCCAGCTAGCCCTTAGTCTTGAGAGAAGCATGGTTTTCTGGCTAAGTTGCTCCAGCTGAACCAGCCCGGTGGTGATCAGCTAGGCCCAGCCTAGATCAGCCAGACCCCACAGAACTGTGAGAAAAAATGTGGGTGGTGGTAGGCCCCTGCCACTCTGTAGTTTTCATTATGTGGCAGTTTTGATTGACACAAAATAATGGATACAATCTTACAGGCACCATCCAGAACACAGGAAAGGCGGCAGGCAGCTGAGACGCTACTTTCACGGAGCTCACATTCCATTAGCATACTTTATAGTTTTCACAAGTGTACATTACCCCTTAATCCTCCCACCCTGTATGGCAGTCCCACTTTTCAGATGAGAAAACTGAGGCTCAGGAAGGCTAAGTGACTTGCTATTATAATGTTATAATAGAAGCAATCTAGAAACTGCCAGAGCTGGGACTATGAACCCAGGTCTTCTAAGCCAAATGCTATGCTCTTTCCACTACCCCATAGCAGCCTCAACCTCTACCTTCTCCTGAAGTCTGTTCCTCTCACCAGATTTGCAGAGGGACCTGACTTTGGGTGAGGAGATAGATGGACTAAGTACATCTCTAAGTCCGACCTAAAGCGGATTGCTCTATTATCCGTAAAACAAGGAGAAACAACTCCTTTTTATCCCCTGAAATTGTTTCTCCTTGCAATTAAACCAATCTCTGTTTACAAGTATTTAGCATGATTCTAGAAATTGCATTTTAAAATTATGCGAACAGAGAGAAAAGGCAGCCCACACAGTGAGTGATTTCTCGTGGGTAATTGGCTGCTGGTTCTGGCTCCAATGACGCCTTCTTTTTTAGAACATAATTAGTGATTTCAAAGGAAACTGTTAGAAATGGCCTAGGTCTCCAAAGAGAGGCTTCTCTAGCTCTTCACGTCAGGAGGTCTACTCAAACCCAGGCTGACAAATTTCCCTTTTTGTTTTTCTCCCTTTCCTAATGACCTCCCAAACTCTTTTTCAAAGGTTGGAGAGGCTGTAGATGCACAGAACTCTTCCAGATATGGGAGGAATTCCAGATTTGCATCAGAAAACTCAAAGTCTCTTTCCCCTGCCTTCCTTCATTCCCTCCGTTTCCTTCCTTCCCTCCTTCCTTTCTTCCCTCCTTCCTCTTCCTTTATCTTTTTATCTTTCTTTTTTTCTGTCTCTCTTTCTCTCGTTTTTGTTTCTCCCTGTCTTCTTTCAGAGAAAGACAGAGTGTTTGGATTTTAAACAAAGTGTTCATTATTTTCATCATTCATTAAAATTAGATTCAAAAGCTTAAACAATTTGAAAGTTTATTTCTCCTGTAAGAAAATCTGGCAATAGGCAATCCTAGGCTGCTATGATATGGTCCCATGGTCGGTAAAGACCAGGTTCCTTTATCCTTCATCCTCAAGGTCACCTCACGATTCAAGATGGCTGCTGGAGGCTCAGCCATTACATCCACATTCAAGCACCAGGAAGGAGGCAGGGCTATCTACCCCTTAGCTGAGTCAGTTACTATTAGGGAGATTTGCCTGAAGTTCCACAAAAGAATTCTATTTACAACTTATTGACCAGAATGAGGCACACGACCATCTCTAGTTTCAAGAGAAGCTGGGATCACAGCAGCTAAAAATTAGAGTTCTGTTACTAAGGAGGAAGAGAAGAATGGATGTTGGGATAGGAAACTAGTTTCTGCTGCAGAAAGTGGCAGTGGAGAATTAAGAATTGTGAACTGAATGATAATACAGTTTCGTTAGTTTGTAACTAATATTAAAACTAAAGAGGTTTGCTTAATTTGTCAGCATCATGTTGGAAGCTCAGGGTGCAGAAGGGTTTTGTCTCTTGCCCTTTTCTGTCGAAAATGTTACTTATGATTTGAGTGAAGACAGCGAGAGCCCTCTGTCTATCTCTGCTGATGGCACAGACCTGGGAAGGGTAGCTACCATGTCAGACAATAAAATCAGGATCCAGAAGCTCAGGAAATGCTGTAAGGCTGGGGAAAAAAAAGTAGCAAGAGAGAATTTAACAGGAAAAAATATAAAATTCAATCTTTAGATCTAAAAAATTAACTGCACCATGATTTCACTTATATGAGGTTCCTGGAGTAGTCAAAATCATAGAGACAGAAAGTGGAATATTGGTTGCCAGGGGCTGAGGGGAGGAGGGAATGCAGGGGTATTATTTAATTGAGTTTCAGTTTTGCAGAATGAAGAGTTCTGGAACTGGATAATACAATGTGGAAGTGATGGTTGTATAATGATCTGAATGTGCTTAATATTACGAACCATACACTTAAAAATGGTTAAGCTAGTGAAGTTCATGTCACGTGTTAATTCACCACAAGAAAAAATAACTGAAGCAGGGCATGGTGGTTCATGCCTGTAATCCCAGCATTTTGGGAGGCTGAGGTGGGCACATCACCTAAGATCAGGAACACGAGACTAGCCTGGCCAACATGGTGAAACCTCATCTCTACCAAAAATACAAAAATTAGCCAGGCATGGTGGTGGGCATCTGTAATCCCAACTACTTGGGAGGCTAAGGCAGGAGAACAGGTTGAACCAGGGAGGTGGAGGTTGCAGTGAGCCAAGATTGCGCCATTGCACTCCAGCCTGGGCAATAAAGAGCGAAACTCTGTCTCAAAAAAAAAACAATTGAAAAAAAAAATTGCCCAAGTGCAGGATGAGAGAGACATGGCTTAACTACAGAGTTAAACTCTGGGTGTTAAAAGTGAGATGTAGCTATCGAAAGCTGTATTTGAATCTGGGCTTTGGAAGGAAAATGGAGGCTAATATTTATAGAACACCTACGACATGCCACATCCTTTTATGGGCCCTTAATAATAATTCTGGAAGGTAAGTGTTGCCACCCCCTAAACAACAGAGAAACCAAGTAATGGCCCAGTTTCAAATAGCCAGTAAGGTCGGGGCTCTGCTGTTTTCTCTGTCTACACTTTCTCTGTCCAAAGATATGGCCCCTCTGTGGTAGGCCTGGAGGAACTGCAAGGCCCTGGTATTCACTATCAGCCCTGCCTGAAAATCACATTGTAGAGACTGCTCTTCACTCCTTGGGGAGCACAATCTTAGTGGCTCAAGGTAGCGTTTTACTTGCAAGGGAATGATTCAGTCAGGTAGTGTTAACAGCAATTAGTTTATCTGATTAAGCAATTAGCAGTCTTTGTCACTTAGCAGAGATCTGGGCCCACAGGAACCAAAGCATAGCAGATAAGATACGAAGGGGAAAAAAGATGGCAGCGAAACACCACAGGGAGCAGTAGAGAGGCTGGGAGAGAGAACCAGATGCCTGCGAAGAGAAGAGGACAGAAGGGAGGTCCTGGAGACCCTCGACATCACCTCGGCAACATTCCCCAGAACAGATGAGGAAATTGAGGCTCAAAGTCAACAACAATTTCCCAGCTAGTTGGTTCCAACTGGCCAGGTCAGTAGTTCTCAACTGTGGCAGCACATTAGAATCACCTGGGGACTTCCAAAAATACCTCTGCTGGGACCGGGTGCCGTGGCTCACGCCTGTAATCCCAGCACTTTGGGAGGCCGAGGCGGGTGGATCATGAGGTCAGGAGATCTAGACCATCCTGGCTAACATGGTAAAACCCCGTCTCTACTAAAAATACAAAAAGTTAGCCCGGACGTGGTGGTGGGTGCCTGTAGTCCCCACTACTAGGGAGGCTGAGGGAGAAGAATGGCGTGAACCCGGGAGGCAGAGCTTGCAGTGAGCCAAGATCACGCCACTGCACTCCAACCTGGGCGACAGAGCGAGACTCCATCTCAAAAACAAAACAAAACAAAAAATCTGTGCTGGAGCCCCACCCCAGACCTAGCAAATCAGAATATTGGGGAAGGGACCTGGGCATTGGTACTTTTAAAAAGGGTCCAGGTGATTCTAATGTGCAACAAGGGTTGAGTGGCCTTGGAGACCCTGGTGGTGGGTTGCTCAGGCACAAGGTATAGCTCCATGTAGGGATTTCCAGCCAGGGAGACCCTGTCTGGTCTGCTTGGGAAATTTATTGCTATCAATGCACACTTTCCCTCTGTCCAATTACATGGCTCTGAGGATGAAAGCACTTTCTCATCAAAGGTGGGGAATCCCGGAAGCGTGAAGGATCACAAAGCCTGAAGCAAGCCAGCCTGGCCTCTTCATTTCTCCCAGGATATCCGTATAATTCCCCTTTTTTCCATGCCTGCTTCTGACTCTCACCCTGGCTCCATTGCTGCCGACAACACCTGCTCCTTCATGAGCTCTCTTCACTCAGGCTGGTCTGAAATACTCATTCTTCCATAAATTGTTCCCCAATTTCAAGGAAAAGAGGCTTTCTCTGCTTCTTTTACTTTGCATGATTATATAATATACTCTTACTCTTTGTCATTGTAAACTATCCCAGTTTTCATACCTGTGCCGGGCTGGCTACATACAGCAAACCACCGAAGAAGTTAGGCTGGGCGTAAGGACTCTCAGGGCTTACCCTCAAAGCATCTAATCCAAAGTCCAGGCTGGGCTCCGGAATCTGTACCACTAAAAATACTACCTACTTTAGCCAGATTTGCCCCTTGGCTTACACAATATAGTATAAAATGTTAAGGAGGCTCTCTTCTTAGGTTACTGTAGTCTTATGTAAAATGTGTGTGTTTATTTTGAGGAGGTACAGGGGAGAATGTTTCATTGTGTTGCGCAGGAATCACCAGGCACTTATATATGGTGAAGAAATTAACTCATTTATCTTTGAAGTTGAAAGTAACTTTTCCACCAAAAGAAATTTAAAATTCCCCTTCCATCTTCAGAGCGTGGAGAATGCTGACTGTGGCAGACAATGAAGAGAGAATACAGACACGGACCAACGGATGAAGGAGGAGCAACTAGGTTGTAGGCAACCAGCATTTTGTGGTTTTAGAAAGACTAACCTTTGAAGAAATGTGTTGATAGAGAATGTAAGCTGAAATTAAAGATTTCCTGAAAATGAAACAAGAAAAAGATACTCCAACTTAGATCTCCAAGAGATAATAGCATCGTAGGACATATGCAAAGGGCAAAATCTCAACAGACAGGACTCAACAGACAGACTCAAGAACAGAGCCTTTGTAAGACTGCTGCTAAATTTAATGTCCTTCTTCATGGGCTCTTCAAAGGCGGGCAGATTCTAATCTTCTTGATGGTGTCTTGCCGCCCTTAGCATCCCTCCCCACAATCCCATACCCACCTCCATCTCCGAGCCTCAGCTGTTATCTCCCCAAATCTGAAATCCAGTGAAGTCAGAGCGACTGTAGGGAATGCATGGGTGCATTGAAAAAGGCTGCTCTACTGCGAAGGGCTGAGAATGCTGGTCCCAAGCTAGGATGACGCTCGTCCTTATATTCAGGGCCAGGAGGAGTCATGAATTTCCAGGATGGCAAATGGGTTACAGAAAGAGGCTGCCTTAGAATACTCAGCTTCCCAGGTGAAATTTACTGGAGGAGTCAATTGAGGGTCCATATTCGACAGCAGAAATCATTTGAAATGTTTTCCTAGAGTGGATATTTCCCAATGCAATAGGGAGGGTTCTTAACCAGATGAAGATAAGCAGGGATCTGTGATAAACTTCAAGTGGTCTGTAAAACCTCTGAAATCGTAGTCGAAATTGTGTCTGGGGTCCATAGCTTTTATCAGAATCTCAGAGAAATATATGGCACACAAAAAGTTAAGAGCCACTTAACAGTGACTTGCAGTGGCAACACCTCTGCCCAGCCCCTCAGCAGCCTCAGCCTCATCAGTATCACATCATTGCTGGGAATATCGTCTCTCCCAGCCCACTCCCCTGAAAAATTTACCCTATCGGGAAGACCTTCCTAAACAAGACAGGAAACCTGGAGACCATGAAAGAAAATACTGACAGATTTTATTATCTAAAACAGAAAAGTTTTTATACAGAACAAAACACTATAGACAAAACAAAAAGCAAATGATAGGCTAATAAAAATATTTATAATTGACATGGACAAGAGTTAATATTCTTAATATACAAAGAATAAAGTTTTAAAATGGAAAAAGACCAGAAGAGTTAATTTATAGGTGAGGCTATTCAAACAGATAACATTTTAGAAGACCTACCTACCTCCCTAGTGATCAGATATATACAAATTAAAACAGAGTCACATTTCCCAGCAATTAGATTGGAAAAATAAAGATCAATAATGTCTAATGTCTAGTCATAAACTGCTGTGAGAACATAAACTGGTATAATCTTTTTGGAGAGAAATTGAACAGTTACTAATACAATTTCAAATGCATACAAATTTTGATCCAGAAATTTCACTTAGAGGAACTTATTCCCCAGAAAAGTCATGCAAGTGTGTACAGTGTTTACTTAGTTAATGTAATAGTAAAAATCTGAAGGCAACATAAATATTAATTAATAGTAAAATGAGACAAACCATGGAATATTATGCAGCCCTTAAGAGAGAATGATGTCAGTCTGTAGGTATCAATGTGGCAGAAGGCCCATAATTTATTATTGAGTTAAAAAAAGGAATTATGCCATATATGATATGATTTTTTATCTGTATTATAAACTGTAAAACAATATGTATATGCATAAATGTTCATGAATACACATTTCCTATCAGCATAGCCAATGTTCTGAAAAAAAAGTATATTTATCTATGAATAGCAGTTTCCCCTGTGATGTTGAGTCACAGAGTCATTTGTAAAATCAGTTTTCACTGTATTATTGAATTTTCAACTTCTATATACTACTTTTGTAATTAAAAATATAACTAGGTTGGACACGTTGGCTCATGCCTGTACTCCCAGCACTTTGAGAGGCTGAAGCGGGCAGATCACCTGAGGTCAGGAGTTCGAGACCAGCCTGGCCAACATGGTGAAATCCCATCTCTAGTAAAATTACAAAAATTAGCCAGGCGTGGTGGCGGGTGCCTGTAATCTAAGCTACTCAGGAGACTAAGGCAGGAGAATTGCTTATACCCAGGAGGCGGAAGTTGCAGTGAGCCGAGATCGTGCCTTTGCACTCCAATCTGGGTGACAGAGTGAGACACTGTCTAAAAATATATATATATATGTATATATATATATATACACACACACACACATAGATGTATAAAATAAAAAATACAAAAACATATATATAAAAAAAAGCTAAAACACTCTCTTTAGGAGTCTATCACAACCCATTTGTAATATAGCTTTTATTGACGCTACCTTGACCCAGTTTTGAGGCACACTGGCCAGAGGCTGATTAGTTCCCCTTTTTGAGTAGCCAGTTAAATCCACACCCCTACATGGCCTCACTTATTGGGCTCTCACACTCCCGGGTCAATAAATACCAGTCCTAATTGCCCCAAGGCCAAGGAACAGTCAACCAGGGACAATCCCACATAGTGCGCTCTGTTCTTCCCATGGAACTGTGGCTATAACCATCTGTACCACTCTATCCTGCTTCTCTCTCTTGATCTGCATCTGGGCTCCCAATTCCTCACCCAGGGTAACATGGTTGAAATACTAGTAAAAGATGCTCAGCCATGTTTTCACAGAATACTCCACAGTAGATGGCCAGAGCTCATGGAATGACCTCCAGAACCCCCCATTTCATCTGCCTTTGCCTGGCATGTTTCCTTGGCTGACACCCTGCGGACCTATGCATGGGTTCCTGCCCCTGATGCACCTTTGGCTCCACTCCCTAGCTTCTGACTTTGCTTCTCCTATCTGGCCCAGCATCTTGGAGTGGTCATTGCCTGATGACCTGCTGTCTGGCACAGCTCCCACCAAACGCGGCCCAGCTTCATGGGCAGTCCTCTAGCAAACATGACCTTAAAGCACAGAAACAGCCAAAATCCAACACGGTCAGACCTGGAGTGGGCCGAAGTTGAGGTCAGAAACCAGGCAGATAGATTGTCAGGAGTTTGGAAACAGGGGACACCAGCAGCCGCCTTTCCCAAGCAGTACTGCAAGCAGAGACAGGGGTGTGGGTGGACACTGGAGGCTAAGACAAGCAGGCTATTGGGAGCCAGATGGATACGTCGAAGGGCAAAGCAAGGTAGGGGCCAAAAGGGCAAGCTGAAGGTCAGAGCCGAGCTCATCTGTAGAGGAGGTGGCAGGTTATGAAGGACACCGAGCATGGCTTTGAGAGGCTGGGTCTGCATTCTGCCTCTGCCGTTTGGTAGATCACAGCCTCGGGCATTTGCATATTTTTAAGCCCCAATGTCCTCATCTATAAGACTAGACATAATGCTATATACTAAGCCCACCTCATGGATGGTCATGAGGGTCCATGCCCCACGTCCCCACCACTCCCCCAACAACCTGAGATCTAGAAGGTGAGAGAGCAGCAAGTAGAAGGACAATTGAGAGGCTCCCTGTGGAAGGTGCCTCGATTCAGAGGTAGAAGCTTCTTACTAATGTGTCTCTGCTCTGGCCTTCTAAAGTCTTTTGGGCAGAACTCAGGATGCGGTAGTAATTGGCCAGAGATGGAAAGAACCTAACAGGAGGTTCTTATACTGGGCTGGCCAAATTCTGTGTCTTTTATCTGCCCTCATGTTCCAATTCTAATCTCCACAGATCCTCAAAAAAAAAATTTTTTTTTTTTTTTGATGGAGTCTTGTTCTGTCACCAAGGCTGGAGTGCAGTGGCACAATCTCAGCTCACTGCAACCTCTGCCTCCCAGGTTTAACGGATTCTCCTGCCTCAGCCTCCCGAGTAGCTGGGATTACAGGTGCCCACCACCATGCCTGGCTAATTTTTGTATTTTTAGTAGGGACGGGGTTTCACCACGTTGGTCAGTCTGATCTTGAACTCCTGACCTCAGGTGATTGACCTGCCTCAGCCTCCCAAAGTGCTGGGATTAAAGGCATGAGCAACCACGCCCGGCCAGAGCCTCAAATTCTGTATGCTCCCCACTTCCCCTGTCCCATCTAAGTACAAAATTTCCTCTCATCCCTGTTTGAGGCTGCTAAGTTAAGAACAACACGTCTGTATCCAAATCTTCAGGCAAGACATGAACTCTCAAAGCTACCTCAGTGCAACCCCCTCTTGTTCACCCAATTCTTCAGAAATCTCAAACAATTTCCATTATTGGCAGACATGGGGTTTCCTTGTTGCGTTCCACTTTCACACAACTGGAATTCGTAGACAAGAAAAATACAGCTGTTAATGCAGCACTAACTGGGCTTTTATGTCACTTCACAGGCAGGAGACTGGCGTGGAATGCCACACACCTCCTTATCACGGCTTGCTTGCTGGGACCTCTATTCATCTTATGCATTGTGTATCTCGGAATTTTCCCAGATGTGGTGGAGAGTCGTGTTGCTTGCTCTGAGAATTATGCAAAAGATTATTATTTTTCTTGAGCAAGAAATCATAAGCACTCCAGAACACTTGTGACTCGGGCAGAGCCATGGGGTGGGTTTTCCATGAAAGCAAAAGGAATGAATTGACATTAACTATGTTAACTATCCCTCCCCAAAGGGTGGCAGCTCCCTGGTCCAACCCAAACGTGAGAGTCATTCTGAAATAACAAGGCTTTGAAAACTCACAGTGGACTTCAGTTCTTTTAGCTTCATGGCTCCATTATGTATTGGCTGAGAGAGCTGTAATCATTAGTCGCCTATTTTTTTCAATTAAAATAATTAAGCCAATGTAGCGTTCATGAGAGTACTAGATTTGGCAGCCTGGGGAGCTGAGCCCTCTGTTTTTCAGCACTGGGGTTCAGGAGGCACTGGAGCTGCGTACCCACATTGAGACTAGCCTCTTGTAAGCAGAGAGCCAGCGAAGATATTTCACAGGTGGGAGGAGGAGCAAAGGCCTTTGTGTTGGAAATAGCCCACCTTTCTGCTGAGGGAGGGCGTTTTCATTCTCTAACTCTTTTGGCACCAGGGACTGGTTACATGGAAAAGATTTTTTTCTTGGACCAGGGTTGGGAGTGGGGATGGTTTCAGGATGATTCAAGTGCATTACATTTATTGTGAACTTTATTGCTATTATTATTACATTGAAATATATAGTGAAATAATTATACAACTCACCATAATGTAGAAGCAGTGGGAGCCCTGAGCTTGTTTTCCTGCAACTAGATGGTCCCATCTGGGAGTGATGGGAGATAGCGATAGATTCTCAGGCATTAGATTCTCATAGGGAGCATGCAACCTAGATCCCTCCCACACGCAGTTCACAATAGGGTTCACGCTCCTAAGAGAATTGAATGCCCTGCTGATCTGACAGGAGATGGAGCTCAGGTGGTAAGGCTTGCTTGCCTGCCACTCACCTCCTTCTGTGTGACCTGGTTCCTAACCAGCCACTGACCCAGTCTGTGGCCCAGGGTTTGGGGACCCCTGGTCCAGACACTTGGAGAGCACCTGAAAGGCCTGCATTGCACTGTGCTACTCTGAAGCCTCAGGTACTATGAGTGGGTGCTCAGACTGATCTGCCTTCTAATTTATCAGGCAACCATGGTAGCTGCAAATTCATCCTGTGGGTGTTAAGTCATTTTGCTCATTTCCTCTCTGTAAGTATGCAGGCCATACTAGGAGGAAGATGATGATGATGAGGGTGGGGGTAATGAACAGACTGGAGCACTCCAGGGGAGGGCTTCCTGGGACAAAGGCAATGTTTGGCAGCTTCTGAAGGGAGGGGTCACCTCTGTTGAGTAACCTCCTATTTCCACCGCTCAGGGGATTAATGTTTCTGTCCCGAAAGTGGGTTCAGGGAAGCTGGCCTCTGCCATGTGGGTCTCCAGCAGTCCCGCCCTCCCCACTACATCTTCCAAAACTCTGCTGTGGAACTGCAGCAGGTGGGCGTTGGTCCTTCAGAGATATTAACAGCATGCAATACAAGCCCAGCCTCATTCTTCACCTAGTTTGCCCCTATTTACCTGTAGATCAGACCTTCATTGTCCTTCCTGGGCCCACTTCTAACTCTGCCTAGCCTCTGTTTTCATTGGCTTAGTCTAAGTCACAACCTTTTTGGATACTAAGGTTAAAAGGACCTGTCAAGGCCTCTGATTCTCCCCTCCAGGTATTCCATTCATGTTCCTTCCTCCTTCCATTCCCAATGCTATAGAGCAGACTGTCACGACACAGGGCAGAAAGCCAAAGTCTTTTCACCATCCTTACTGCAGGCAGTTTCTCACTGGCTGTTTCTAAGGCTTCATCTTGGATTTGCTGAGGCTGTAGACCAGCATGGTCCAAAACAGTAGTCACTAGCCATATGTGTGATTTTTGTGTTGTTGTTGTTTTAGACAGAGTCTCACTCTGTCCCCCAGGCTGGTGTGCAGTGGCACGATCTCGACTTACTAAAACCCCCATCCCCCGGGTTCAAGCAATTCTCCTGCCTCAGACTCCCAAGTGGCTGGGATTACAGGTATGCACCTCCGTGCCCGGCTAAATTTTTGTGTGTTTTTAGTAGAGACAGGGTTTCACCATGTTGGCTAGGTTGTTCTCGAACTCCTGACCTCAAGTGATCTGCCTGCCTCAGCCTCCCACAGTGCTGGGATTACAGGTGTGAGCCACTGTGCCTGGCTATGTGTGACTATTTAAATTGAAATGAATTAAAATTAAAGTAAAAGTGCTCAATAGCCACTTGTGGCTAATAGTCACCATATTGGATAGCAAAGATATGAAACAGTTCTGTCATCATGGAATGTTCTCCATTAGACTCTCCATCTTAACTTTTCTTCTGGCTCCAGACTTCCCTCACCACAAATACCCATTCCTTTTCAATAAACCAAGAACCCCGCCCCCCCAAAACAACCCATAATGTCTTTTTGTCGAAGCCTGTTCCCTAGATGAGATTCTACCCATCTCTGCATAAGCAAAGCTCATAAGATGGTTTTTCTTACACTAAAGGACTGACTCTCTACTTCTGGCCAGAATTGCACCTTTCTGCTAGAATGTTGAAGCATTGGAGTAAATTCTCTTTTTCTTTTGGGGGTGGGGAGCAAGCCGTTCCTCAGGTGGGTCAGCAGGCCAATGGCCAAGGAAAATCTAAAGATTGGAGATGGCTGAGCAGTCTAGAAGGTTTTGTGTGTAGACACTGATGATCAAAGCTGGCTTGATCAGAACCAGGTACTTGGGCAAAGCAGGAAAGACCATATCTAAAAGATTTGTAGGCTGAGAGTGGGAAGCGAACAGAGAGATGAGTAAGTCTCACTCTCATTTGAAAAGAACCCTGAACTGGTTAAACAACCTGCACAGTTAATAATGACATGTCTCAAACTTGTGTCATGCCAAAATGTGGGCACACAGATTGGTACAGGAATGGAATACAAGTAAATTGAAGAAAGAGGGAAAAAAGTAAAGCCATTATCAATGAAATAAGCACATTCCAGAAAAAGTTTACTCAAGAATGAAATTATTTGAAATAAAATCCCATTTTCCTTTTGATTTCCAGCTTGAAGTAGAAAAGTTACCACTAACACTGCAGCAAGAGTTAAAGTACATGAGTGTGTGTGTCTGTATTTCAACCAGGAAAAAAATTCAACATGTTTCATTAAACACTAACAACAATACTCAGGTTGAAAACAATACATTGTTCCACTCAAAATGAAAGCATGGATAGGCACATAGTGAACAATCGATAAGTACTTGCTGATTGACTGAAAATAAATCACAAAATAAAAATACAAATTAGGAGTCCATGCTTCTGCTGATCATGCTCTCCCCAAACTAATGAGTTGTTTATTTCACTGGCAATGACTTCTCCTTAAGAGTCGTTAGGACAAAATGGTGCTTATTGAGGCTGGGCATGTGCTCATCAGTGTTAAAGATTAGTCTGCATCACAAGTGGTGGTAGCTACGGAGACAAGAGGGCAGGCACAAAATTTAAATTCCTTTCATTTTATAGTAAATTGTAACTTAATTCACCACCAGTCCTTTATATGAGGGATTCTGTGATTGGCATTTCAGTAAGTGGAGGAGAGCTGCACCACACTTGGTAGTTTGGGGCAAGTCATGTATGTGAGTAGCAAAGAACGAGGCACTTCCGGTTAGAAATTTCAAACCAGATAGTCTGTGAACAGGAGCAGGGAATACTTACACTGAATGTAGGCTGTGCACAATGATCATGTTGCCAATAACAACAACTATTGCAGTGGGCATTTATTGTATTTGCTTCCAAATATTCATTTCTCCTTCTTCTGATGAAAGAAACCTCACAGATTGCTTGGCTGGGGTGGGGAATGATGCTTCTCTTCCCACCTCTAGTATTAGAAAAAATGAAGGCTTAGTAGCCATAACACAGAGATCCCAAAATGTAACGTCTCAAACAAGATAAAGATTAGTTGTCTTAACAACCCAGAGGCAGTAGATAGGTTCTGCTCCACATGGTCATGCAGGGACCTAGGCTATGGGAACAGCTCTGCCATCCTGAACACATGGTTCCATGGTTGCCCCAGGCTTTGCCATTTCTGTCCAGCAGGAAGGAAATAGAGCATGGAAGAGTTCCCACTCTCCATGTGGGACTCCATGTATAGTCCTGTTACAGGACTGTAAACAGCTGTATATTACTTTAACTCATATTCCATTGGTGAGAACTTCATCTCCTGACTACACTTGGCTACAAGGGAGGCTGGGACTTGTAGTTTCTAGCCAAGCTCATGCCCCAAGTGCTCCAGGTAAATTCTAGTTAAGAGGTGGACATATAACCCAAACTAAGGTAAAGGATACTCTTCCTCAAAATTTGAATCTTGGGCAGAATGACAAAAAGACTGAACAAAGTTGGAGCTACCCCATCCCAGTGGCAGCATCTTGAAGCTATCGTCCATTGATTTCTTCCTCCTTGACTCCTGAAACTGCCCTGATTCCTGTTGTCTGGTTTTTCACTTTTCCCCATGGCAAGGCTATAAGTACCATCTCTGCATAAGCTAACCAAAGTTGGTGTCTGTTGCTTGCCACAAATATATGTTTAACTGATCCTGTTACAGTAGGTAGCTACAGTAAGTAGCTAGTCAGACATGAGCAGGGCAGGAGAGGCCCCCAACCAGGAATGTCAGGCAACCATCAGGTGATGGTCAAGTGCTTGTTAAACTGCTTCTCTAAAATAATAATTGGTCACAGTCAGCACCAGGGAAAGGCAGTCTCCCAATAGATAGAAAAACCTGAAACTGGTCATAGCTTCCCAATAAGCTCTCAGGAGTTGGGTGACTGGGCTCTTACGCATGTGCACGAAGAGGCAAAATGGTGGAGTTTAACTGGCATATGACTTTCTAGGGACATTCTGACTGGTAAGGGAGGAACTGGTAAGGGGAGAACACCTCAAGTGAGCATGCGTACAATTCCAGTAAACACATTGTGCCTGCTCCCCTCCCAAGTGCTGGCAGGCCACTGCACATGCGGATAGCCCACCCCAAGAGAAGAACGAGAGGAGAAGGGACGCAGTCCCCCAGGAGCATGCCAACATACAACACCCGAAGTCAAAGGTAAACCACGTACTTGATTTCTCAATTCACCCACTTGGCCCTCTTCCGAGTGTACTTTACTTCCTTTCGTTGCTGTACTAAACTTTTTAATAAACTTTCACTCCTGCTCTAAAACTTGCCTCGGTCTCTCCTTCTGCCTTATGCCCCTCAGTTGAATTCTTTCTTCTGAGGAGGCAAGAATTGAGGTTGCTGCAGACCCATGTGGATTCGCCACCAGTAACAACACAACTGTCTCTCAGTACTGCCTATTGTTTAACTCAAAGGCAAATATATCTTGTGTATTTGCCGTGTGCCAGACAATGTCTAGGGACTGAGATACATCTATGAATAAAACAGATTACCACCCTGTTCATTGCGTGTTTCACGGCCACCTCTTCCGATTTCCAGCCAGTGAAACTTCTGCTGTAGGGCTCTCACCTCGTTTCCTTGGTACAGGCCTGAAGCCCCAAGATAGGCCAAGTCAGTTTCCCACAAGGGCAAGTGCGCAGTGAGGAGATTACCAATACCGCTTGAGCCTTCCTTGGGCATTCTCACTTTTATTTGGTCTTGTTTTTATGTTTGCAATATGTAAATCAATTACCAGTGCATCTTGTAAGTGGGTTATGCCCAGCCGCAATTCGACTGTTACTCTGCAGCCTTGACAATTCCACCAGCTATAGGCATAATTGTGGTGACAAGTTGGAATTTGCATATTAGCAGCCATCAGAGTACTGCTTCACCGTGAACCCAAATGAGAATTCCAGCCCCCTCCAGGCTATTATTACAGGCACCCAATACCACTAGCCCATTCAAAAACATATGCCTTCATTAAGGTCTCCCCTTTACCTCATTGTTATGCAAATCATCCAAATGAAGGAGTCTAAAAAGTGCTGGAGAGGTGATGGAAGAGCATCTTAAATAAGTAACAAGTCTATCTTCCAGGCATTCCTTGATTACTTGGGAGTTATAGCAAAATACACCAGGCGTCAGCCAATGGGAACTTGCTGACAATGAATTACCTTTGAATACCCTCCAGTTATGTGAGAAACTCCCTTTTGCTACTTATGTAAATTCCCTGTGGGTTTTTCCCCCCACTTTTCCTTCAGGAGCAGAGGTGGGAGGGAAGAAGTGAGGAGAGGAAGGCGTGGCCAGCTGCAAATATTCAAACTAATTAGCCAAGGGCAGTGGTGCAGGCTTCTGGGCTGTGTCAGGACAGGGTGGACCCGCATGCGTAATAATAGGAGCCTAACGGGTTCCACCCCTAAAGATGTATGATGGAAAGACGGCATGAATAATTCAGCAAGCACGAGGTCCCGAACCCACGTTTTCTCTCATAAAGAGGAAAGCCACAAGCCTCAGGTACCAAGTTTCAAACCTATCAGGGCTTAATCTCCTTCTTTCAGAGCTTTGTAACTAAGTGCTGTGTAGGTGTGAAAAGCCTTATTACCATGTAATTTTGTTGGGAACAGACTTCCAAGTACCTGCTTTACTTCATATTCACATACACAAAAAAGATCAAAATGCATTTTATTTCCTAACAATAGCCAATTTGGCTATAATTATAGTAAAATACTGAATTTTAAGGCACGGCACCCAAGTGACTCCCCACGTCGCTCCCCTCCACACATGAATATCTTCTTATTTATTGCCTTTCCCATAATGAACTTTGAGATAAACAACAGAAAAAGTAATTTGTTTTTTGACAATGCTGAACCTTTGAATAGAGAAAATCACACAGTTGAACACAGAGCGCAGTCCTGTGTGGTAAGTGGTATCCATGGCAACCAATAGATTTTATGCTAAGTCTGGCCTTTAAAAACATTTCACGTTTACCACTGAGAAAAAGATGGCCTTGATTTAAAAATGATACAACAAGTACCTTGAATGGGCATGCTTTCTGCTCTGCGCTGCAAACACAATTAAGAGGCATCTCTTCAGCACCGGATCACCTCAATAGTATCTGTGTCATCCTTGACGTACATCGTGGCCGGCTTGGAAAAGGAAAAGGTTGGATGTTTTGTACTTTGCGGTAGGGGCCAAGGCAGTTTGTTTTTCACTTGTTCTCCTTGTATTTAACACCAGGAGTAAAAAATAGGGAGTAAAAATAGCATGTTGGCCTCTTATCTTAGTCTGTGATCATGGTGACAGTGAAAATATTATGGCCTGCTTCTCTTGGGAGCAACACCAATCACACTGGCTTATGATAACTTGAAATAATGGATGGAGAAATACCTTCCATACCAGCTTCAGACTGAGCACCCTAAATTAGTTTCTGTTCACATTTAGAAAGTTGGGTACCAAAAATGGAATGCAGTTGTGGCAAAGAGAGGATGTTGCTTTAATGGTATCTTTGAATAAAATGAGAAAGGAGAAGCCCCCTTTTTCTTTTATAAAGAAAAAAAGAAAAAGAGACAGAGATTTGATCTGTGCTGCACCAAAGGAAGGAAATGAAATTAACGTCCTCGAAAGGAGTTTGTTTTGCTGAGCTGTTTTTCAGTTCTTTGATAGCTTCCTTTCTAAGGTGGCAATTCTGTTTCCTTTTGCAAAGAGTGTTATATTTATTCCTCAAAATGGGATTATTTTGGCCACATCAAGAGTTAGAGAAACTCCTCAATGTACTTCCTTTGTAGATATTTTTCAGCTGGAGTGCTTCTGCAATCAATTGATGTTATGGGCTGAACTATATCCTCCCCAAATTCTCCCCCAGAACCCTAACTCCCACTTCTTCAATGTGACTATTTGGAGACAAGACCTTTAAGGGAGTGATTATGTTAAAATGAGGCCATTAGGGTGGGCTCTAATCCAATCTGACTGGAGTCATAAGAAGAGAAAATTTGAATGCACAGAGACAGCAGGGATGTGTGTGTGCACAGAGGAAAGACCATATGAGGACCCAGTAAGAAGGCAGCCGTCCGCAAGCCAAGGAATGAGGCCTCAGAAGAAATCCCATCTGCCAACACATTGATCTTGGACTTTCAGTCTCCAGAACTGTGAGAAGATAAATTCCTGTTGTGTAAGCCACCCAGTCTGTAGAATTTTGTTACGGCAGCCTAGGCAAACTAATATAACTGGGGTGGGAGCGGGATATCCCTTTACAGAAAAGACAGCTTCTCAGAAGGCGTGTTAGTCAGGACACCGGAGAAGAGAGCTCAAATTTAAAGAGAGAAAGCATTCGGCTGCTCTGTCTTCCCTAAGGTATGGTTTTTTTGGGATGTGGGGTCTATTTCGTAAACACCTCTCCTACCTCCTCTGAATCACCCATTCATAATTGCCAGTGGCAAACAGGACTGATTTACAACTCCTCACTGTTGGTTTTGATGAATCAAGGATAATTTCTGAGTCATCAACATTTTATAAAGAGGAAAGTTAACATTTCCTTCATACCACCAAATACCTGAGAGATGACATAGACCCAGGAGGGTAGTGATGCTAGAAAGGAATGGGGAGGGAGGAGGTGCTGCACTTGGTTCCTCACATCCATAAGCTTTACTTGATGCCTGGGACTTGGGCCCAGGACCACACATCAGCCACATGCCCAAAGGCACAAGCCATTCATCTTTCCAAGATAATTTTCTCCCTTCAGCCCATAGAGAGCTCTGGGCTATCTTTGGCCAGGGAAAGAAAGTTGACCGTTTCACGCAGTAAAACATAAATCACTCTCTTTAGGCCTTGTTAACTTTTACTTATAAACTGTTTTAATGTAGAACTGTCAGGACCCCGTGAAAATAATGGCTGGTGACAGGTTTAGGATTAAAATCTTCTCAGGTAGTTAGGATGGTAAGTTAGGTTATAAATTGCTTTTAAAGAGCTGAGGTGTGGACTATGGGCTTCATATGCTTACTTCAAATGGACACCAATGAGCCATCTGGGATAACTATATGCTAGTAATACATCTTAATTATTTGTCAGCAAAGCCATCTTAATAAGAGATGTCTTTCATTTTGATTAAAATCACCCTTGGTAATCTCTAAAGACTGAAAAAACTCCATTGAAACGGAGAAGCTGAGTCTTCCAGGGCTTGGGATTTTATGTCTCAAGCAAGGAGAACTGACTCAGAAAAATTGATCAACCAATGTAAAGAAATAGTTCAAGTGTCCAATTATACGGATGAGTCAGTAACTCTCAGATGACCTTGTTTGCTTCAGTGCCAGGGCATCAATGGGCTCATGATTTCTCTCAAAGCTGATCCTGTCTCAGGGCTTATTGGACAGGCATGGCTGTGTATCCACAGGGAAGCAGGGTTCGAGGAAGGGCCAGGACATGCTATGATACCCCAGAGAGGAGGCAGATGCTACTGAGCATTGTTTGTGGAATATGGAAGTTCAATGGGTTGGCAAAGAAAACAGCAGCTATCTCTAGCCTTAGGGAAGCAAATGGTGTTCTCAGGAGACTAAGAAGAATGGATTTCCATCATGTGCATGAAGCTCAAATGGGAATCTGGGCAAGACTGGGCTGAGTCCTGGGTTGGAGAGAGGAGCAGACCTGTACTCTTCAGAGCTCAGGCCCACGAGTTCAATGATCCCATTCCTCCCAGGAAGCACTTCTCAGTGCTTGGGGAACACACTGGGGCATGATAGTCAAACAGAGGCACTCCTGAGAGGTCAGACTGCCAGGACTATTCATTCATTCATTCAATGGTTATTATATCCCTACTGTGTGCCAGCACAAATCAAAGGCCTGGGGTACTTCCATGAATAAAACCAAATAAAATCCATCTCTGCATGAACTTACATTCTGGGGTGGTCAGTTACTCCATATCAAGCAATTCTCATCCATCCGATGGGACCAAGGCTACTTACATGGTTTGTTCCTTGACACCAGAGCAGCCTGGGAAGGGCAGCTGCAGGCATCTGGGAAAGCTCCTGCCAGGAACTGAGGCAGGGGATTGGCTGCCCCATTCAGTGCCACACCCTCTTCTGGGTGGAGAAGCCTTTCTGTGGTGTGGAGAAGCTCTACAATTCAATAGCAATTCACTAAGATGTTTCTGACTTTTAAAACATGTAACTATAGTTACAGGGCTTTGGAGAACCATCTGCTAGACTTTAATTTGCTTCTTAGGATTGAGAGGATCATAAATCATGCAATAACACATTCAGGAATATTCTTTCCTCCATATTTGCAGCTTAAAAAAATCAAATGCAGCATTAACCTATCTGAGCATTCTGTTCTTGATGAATTCCTCTCCCATGACCTCTCATGGATGGTCAGGAACAAAATGGACCCTCACTTGTATAATGTACAGTGTTACTAATATGATATACTATATTCAAATATAAAATAATAAAAATACTTTTCCATAAGAATTTTAAATATTTTTTTCACTATTAAATTTATAAGACTATTTCCATGTAATTCTAAAGGGTCATTAGCAGATGCCCAGACCCACAATTGAAGGACCTACAGGATGAACATCTAAAGCCTATGGGGAAAATTATGTAAGAAAGATTAGGCTTTCTAACAATTTCTAATAATAAAGATTAGGCTTTCCAAATAATGTAGTGATCTAGGAAAGAAGGGGTCTTATAGGTAAAAGGAGTCAAATGAGACATTGTCCTGAGTTAGAAGCTTGAAATCCAAGGTCTGGGAAGGCTAGGTCAATCAGGACTTTCTGACCTCAGAGATCTGAGATTCCTGAATCAGGTCCATTGATTCAGACTACGTCTCTTAGGAAAGTCACTAAACCAACACTATAAAATTTGCAGAACAAAAGCTTGGGTTGGGGGAGGCATTCAACTAATACATTCTGGTTTATTTTTAAGATATATTTATCTCTGCCCCTTGGTACTTTAAGAAAAAGTTATATAAAGAATAACATCCAGAAAATATTTTTCTTTAGATCTTGCCCAAACTACTTTCAGATATGATGAGGTGGCAATCTGCCTTATCTAACAAGCCTGGAAATGAGGAGTAAATGAGTCGATATCATTGGAGAACTTTGAAATCCTTTCTTTAAATGGCACTCATTTGTTTTATAGCATCGATGGGATGAAATTCAGCAAATTAAACTTGCCTTTCAATGTGGAGAAGATTGGAGTCTGTTAACTGATTATTTCTACTTGAACTTTCTCTTGTAGTTTTACTTCAAGCATCAATCGATTGCTCTGGGTGCTTTAAGTTTTTCTTTAACTGCCATTTTCTGACTTCCATGGAGGTATTCTAGCCAACTAATACTTCTGTGGAAAAAGATGTTGGTAGATTGCAAAGAGCCCTGTCAATGCTCCCTATTCCATTCTGAGCTCTGACGGTGTCTTGATTTGTAGGGTGGGACAAAGCACTTAACCTTTGTGTCTCCAAAAGCAAATGATGAATTCTGTCCCATTTACACTGTTTATTAACAGATGGGAGTTGCACATGATTAACTGCTGTGTTCCCTCATGTCTTTGACCTTAAGATGCCTGCCTCACCAAGGGGTGGCTATGCGGAGATATGTAGCATGCAGAGCCTCAGAGAAGGTGATCAGCAAATGCTCGAGATAATAATGGTAATGATGAAGCTCACTTGACTTCTCAACAAATGCCAGACTTCCCACAGGATAACACCTGCGCAAGACAAGCCCTGTCTACTTTGAAGGACTGGAGGAAGCCATGTAAAGTGGACAAGGAAAGCAGGGATTCACCAAAGCTGAACATAACTCTACCATTTTGTCTAGCAAAGCCACTAATTATGAGTATGTTGTTTCAAAACCAAATGGCAGGTCAGATCTTTGGTGAATTCTTAACGATTAAACCAAGTAAGTGCTGTTGAAACTTGGCTACCAAACGCAGTGGGGATTCTTTGACCTGGCACAACCATCATGAATATCTCTGCAGTTGAGGAGAGAAGCAATGAAGTCATGAAGAGTTTGACCCTCCATTTTCCACTCCCTTTATGAATCTGTTTGTCAGGTTGCTTGTAAAATATTCCACATAGCAGCAAAGGATACTTCTTTATTCCCAGTGCCTGATCAGTTGAACTCAATCTCCCTCTGTATTTGCATGTTTTTCTGAATCCACGTGAGGTTACTGGGAAAGATTCAGGGCTTTCTCTATACCAGCGTTTTCCAAAATCTGTTCCACCCAATACTAGTTCCCCTAGGTGTTCCTCAAATTAGGATTCCTTGATCAAGTAAGTTTGAAAAATGCTTTCAAAAAATATGTTACTTTGGGCTGGGTATAAGTGATCAACAAGTCATTCAACACCCAAACTTTCATGGGGCATTGCATGAAGGAAGCTCAAAGAAAAAGAGAATGGATCATGTAAGTTCTTGTAGACCATGATAAGGACTTAGCTTTCTTCCTGATTAGGACAGGCGGTCATTGGAACACTTTAAGCTGGGTTTACCCAGTGTGTAGTGGAATATTAAAATCTTTAGGAAATTCTGAGAGGAAGAAATCTGTAAAGCTTTGTTGAACCCAATCCTATGCCAACTTATTTGATGTCTAATACGTATTAGCACACTGGGAAACACACTTTTGAACTTTGGGGTAGGATTTTTTTTTTTTTTTGTCCATTTTGATGTCCTTGCCCATTATGCTCCTTTAACATTAAGATACTGCTCCTGGCACAGAGCTTTCCCTGCAAAATTGTTCCAGTTTTTAACCTTGACCACTTCCCATTCCTCTTCTTTGTTCACAATGCTGTGTTATTGAATGCATTTATTTTTTCCTTCATGTTAGTTAGGGTAGGTTAAATGCTATAATTAGTAGACCTTAAAAATGTAAACTGCCATTGTGTATGACTGATACATAATCATTGCACATTATTTATGGGGACAACCTCATGTCTCAGTACATGAATAAATTGTGTAAGGGTGAGAAATTTATTTCTTCTTGATATAATAATGATATAAGGCAGGTGAATAAGTCAATAGGTATCCTTCTCCACATGGTTATTTAGGGACCCAGGCCGATGGAAGCTTTGCCATTTTCTTTTTTTTTTTTTTCTGTAACCCAGGCTGGAGTACAGTGGCGCAATCTCGGCTCACTGCAACCTCTGCCTCCCAGGTTCAAGCAATTCTCTGCTTCAGCATCCTGAGTAGCTGGGACTACAGATGGCTGCCACCATGCCCAGCTAATTTTTCTATTTTTACTAGAGATAAGGTTTCACCACATTGGCCAGGCTGGTCTTGAACTCCTAACCTCAGGTAATCCACTCTCCTCAGCCTCTCAAAGTGCTGGGATTACAGGCGTGAGCCACCATGCTTGGCCAACCATTTTCAATATCTGGTTTCCGAGGTTGCCCTGGGACTCGTGTTCATTCTGCCCAGAGAGAAGAGGAAGAGAATTTCATATGCTTGTGCATGTAGGCGGTCGGGAGGGGGTGTTCTGGAAGACATCCAACAATTCTGCTCACTTTTGGAGCTAGAAATAGTCACATGGCTTCATTTAGATGCAAGGAGGTTAGGAAATGCAGTCCCTGTCATTGGGACATTCTACATTATGGAGGGTATGCATGAAGTCTGTTGGACAGCAACCCATTTCTGCCACAGACCTGCTATACTACCAGCTCTTTGAAGGACAAATGAAAGTTTTAAAACATTCATTTTTGTTAGCTTCATAAATATATCATGGTGTTGGCATAAAACAGATGTTTAATAACTTTGTTTAATTAAGCAGTAGTACATCTAAAACTTAAGTATCTCAAACCAGGAGAATGAAGAAAGTTGTAGTGACTATCAGAAAACAGAGCAAAGCAGTTCTCATTGTACTTTTGTTCCAAAAAGATAGGCATTTGCAGAGAAAGTGGTCAAATTTGAAGTTTAATTTTTCCCTACCTAAAGAAGGCCTTAAGCAAAGCAGAGGTGGATTTAATGATGGAGATGAGATTTTCAGTGGTTTATCTGCAAGTGAGAAAAGTTCCTTCCACATTTCTTCCTTGCATTTTTGGCCTGGAACCTCACAAAGCAGCCTAAATGCTGTCAGACACCTTCTGGGTCATAAATCATGACCAGAAGCATGGTGTGCGCTAAATCAATAGCGCTTCTAATTTTTGAAAAACTAGGAAGGTGCTTATGTAACCCTGCTGGGGAAAGGGAAGACCATTGGCAGCTTGCCTTGTTTATCCTGAATTGGATTCACGCTTGGAGGCCTCTCCGCTTCCTGGAAACCCCTTTGCTCAGATGGCACTGGGGAAAATGCTGAAATCTGCAATCCTTGGGCATCCAATTCCCTGTATTATCTTGTTCTAGCCATAGTTCATTCTGCAATTGGAACGGACTGAGGAGAGGTGTTTACAGTGTTGCACACTGTAGCATTGCTAACATTTTCTCTTCTGTAGGAGTGAGGAGGTGGGAGCTGGAAGAGAAAGAACATTTATCATATGGGCCAATTTCCCTTCAGAATGTGTTCTTCTTACCTTTTCAGAGAAATAAAACACTTCTGGAGCCTATTTCCTAGGAAATTTAAATTCCTAACCCTTCATACTTCTATGATATGATCTTAAAGCAAAGAACATCCGAGCAAAAACAGCCTGTACTCCAGTCCTCTAAGCTTCTCGGTCTTGCCTGTTTATTATCTGCACCCAAAGTCTGCTGAATGCTCTGGGCTTTCTTTATCAGAAAAGTAGGGTGAAATGCTTTTTTCTTTGCAGCAGACCAAGGTGGGGAATGGCATCAGCAGTTTAATACTCCAGATACCTGGTCTATTTTACCAGTCCAGCAAATTTCAACAGAGCTAGATATCAAAACTGCCCTTCATGGACGAGGGAGAGTTAAGTGAGAGAGAGATAAAAAGATATGACATAAATGATCAAAGCAATAAAACTCACTGCTCAATTAGTCAGTCGGAGAGGCAGAAGATAGAGGGAATTTGTGGTTGAGGAAAAGTGTATATTTGCTCTGCAGGGATTCTATTCATTTCATAGTGTCACCCTAACCTTCTCAAGCATGCCGCAGAATTCAGGCTGGTTGTTAATTTTATAGGAGGTCCACCTACCCGCCCACCCTTCTTTCCTGTTACTTTAAAACATTAGCTGGTTAACCAAAGAATATTCATCATCTTATGCAAATTATGTCTCTCTGTTGTGATGGCTGTAAGAGCAAACAGCCTTGCTCCTGCTGCAACTGATTTGAGTTTCGTTCATTTTCCCAAGATACCATTATAGGCGACACTGAAAGCAAAAGTCCTTTAGGGTTCATTTGGCAACTGCTAGAAATTTATATAAATACATGTTTTTATAGGCTTAACATGCAATACACAAGTCCTGATATTAGGCATTTCTGACAGCTGCTCCTGGCTTGACCCTGGAGGATGTTCTAGGAAATCCAGAACTAGGACAAAATTAGATGTGCCCCAGAAAATTTGGCCTGTCATCGAGAAAGAGTAATTTATATTTGGAGGAACTGGTGGACGCTAATAACGACTTTTGAATTTTTCCAATCTGGTCTAAATTAGCCCTAGTACTTCCAAGGTCTAGCTACCTAATGAGAACAATTATTTCTGGATTTCAATTCAATTAAATTAAAAAAGTATTTTACTCATTTTTATTTGAAATTTTTTCATTATAAAAGTAATCTAGCCCGATTATAGATAATATGAAAAATATATTGGAAAAAAAGACTGCCATAATCCCCTGCCCTAATGAGACCACTGTATTAATCTTGGTGTAACTGAATAGTATTTAAGGAGCATCCACAGTGGTAGATGCAGTGTGGTGGAACAAACAACCACAGCAACAAAAGCATAAAGTAAGAGGTTCGCAGGCTGGCTGGGGAGGTCTTACATGTGCATGTCACACACAAATATTAGGTTGGTGCAAAAGTAACTGCGGTTTTTGCCATTGATAGTAATGGTAAAGTAATAGTAAAGTGTAATTGTAAGTCTCTTATTATCTTCAAATTTGAAGACTCTTGAAAATGACTTGCAAGACCTTCTACAATCTGAGCATACACTTTCCTTGACTTATTTAGTCAAAAATTACTGATTGAACGTCTCCTTTCACCAGACACTCTGTGGGTCACTAGACATATATCCATGAATAATAGAACAACAATTTATTAAGTGCCATTGATAGTAACGGCAAAATTTGCAATTCCTTTTGCACCAACCTAATAACAGAATGGGGTCATGTATGATGGTATGACTGGTTTAGGATTGTAGGGGCTTATGAATAAGGCCTGGTATCCAAGCACAGATCCACAAGGTCACAGGAAATGAGTAGCACCTTAAAGAGTGGACAGATGTGGTCAGAGGAGAGGCTGCTGGAGTCAAGCCAAGGGGAATGGGGATGTGGAACCAGGGCAGAACTAGGGAATGAATCCAGCGTATTTGTAAGGAATAAAGAATGGTAGTTGATGGATTTAAATGGGGAAAGTCATATATCATACGGTAGAAAGTATCAGCCCTGGTAACATAGCCTGAAAAGTCCTTGTGAGATGGAACTATGTTCTCTTTTTCCCCAGCACAGCATCTGTCACATAGTAGGCACTTAATAAATTGTTGTTCTATTATGCATGGATATATGTCTAGTGACCCACATAGTGTCTGGGAAAAAGGAGACGTTCAATCAATAATTTTTGACTAAATAAATCAAGGAAAGTGTAGCTCAGATTATAGAAGGTCTTGCAAGTCATTTTCAAGAGTCCTCAAATTCGAAGATAATGAGAGACTTACAATTGCACTTTTTGAGTTAGGGTTGGGGGTGGGGAACAAACTGAGACTAGCAGTCTAGAAAAGTGAATGTGGTAGCAGAGCGCAGAAAGGATTGGAAAGGGAGGGTTTGAAGGGAGGAAGAGCAGTTAGGACATTATTATAATAGCTAAAAGAGGCTGGGTGTGGTGCCTCACCCCTGTAATTCCTGCAGTTTGGAAGGTGGAGGCGGGCAGATCACTTGAGGTCAGAAATTTAAGACCAGCCTGGCCAACATGGTGAAACCCTGTCTCTACTAAAATAATACAAAAATTAGTGGGCGCCTGTAATCCCAGCTACTCGGGAGGCTGTTGCACGAGAATCACTTGAACCTGGGAGGTAGAGGTTGTAGTGAGCCAAGATCGTGCCATTGCACTTCAGCCTAGGTGATAGAGCGAGACTCAGTCTCAAAAAATAATAAATAAATAAAGAGAGAATGTGATGAGAAGCTGGAGGAAAGTAGTGGCAGGGAAAATAGGAAGAACTGGAGATAGTGAGGGAAGCGGAGATCTCAAGAATAATTGGATTTTGGGCAGAGAGGGTCTTGGCGAAGGCAGTGTCAAAACCTCTACGAGTCTTGAACTTGGAAATCTGGAGATACCAGTGAGGGAAACTAGGTAGTCAAAAGGTGGGTTCTTTTGGAGGAGAAGGGCTGGATGCCATTTTAAACTCACTGGGTTCAGAGTAACACTGGCACATTGAGACCAAAACACTGGGCCACCAGACTGCAACTAGGTTGGCTCTAGTGGTACTCTCTAGCCCAGTGGTATTCACACATTTTCATCAAACACCCATCAGGAAAAAGTTTTGAGCATACAACCTATGGTTTATTGTTACTTATTATTGTTATGTATATGTACACTCCAATATATTAGATACGTTACAAACTATACGTAAAATTTAAATTAAAAAGGAAGGCAGGATTAAGTTGACAAAGACAATATTTTAAAATACTTTGCTAATGTGATGCTTCATTTGAGTAGCAAATGCTAATATTCCAGAGTGAGAAACTCTAAGGATGAGATGGATTGTGAATGGTAGTGATATAAATTCATATTTAAAATATCTTTTTTAATAACATCAAAATATCTTGATTAGCTTCTTGACAGACCTTATTGTGATCTGCTTGTTCTTTGCCTTGAATGCGGCTGAGGAAGAGCTTGTGTCTGGAGTAAGGGTGTCCGCAATGCTTTCTCTTACTGTTTGCTTGTGCTGCGTTATTAGTGGAGTGAACACGTGTCCCAGTTTGCTTAGGACATTCTCAGTTCACACCTGTTTCCTGGCATAATGATTAATAGTGCCTCCTTTAACCTCAGAAGTGTCCCTGTTTGTATGATAAATTAGATCACCCTAATTATTAGTATTATCTCCAATTTATAGTTTTATTTCAGGAAATTTTTTAAGCTACTTGTCCATCTTGGTGGGTTGGTTTGGTTTAAAAAGGATGATGCAGCCCACAAATCTGCCTAACAAGCACTTATAAACACAGTGCGCTGCAATGAGCTGCAACAGCCTCCATGGCTGTGGGGTTTAAGGTCAACCCTACATTGCGTGGACATCTGTTCAGCCCAAAGGGCCACCATGCACCAACATCCGTTCAGCCCAATGGGCCACCATGCGCCACACATAACTCACAACTGTCTGAATTTTAGACTGAATGAAGAATCACTGTCCACACAAAAAGGGACTATTAATAAACCCTCATTTCTATCTCAGTTTTTGCCTGAAAAAGAACTAAATATGCATGAGAACATTCCCTTCCGTGAGCTGCCTTTTGCACATGCTGGGACTATTCACCTCACATTGAGTTCTCCAAGGGTCTCCTTACTCCTGTCTCTATCCCCAAGGCTTGGCACCACACTGGGCGAACAGCAGGTGTTGGGTGTGTCCAAGGAATAATGAATAAGTGAATGATATATGCAAATGAATGAAATTCAGGTGAAATGCAGAAGTGGAAGTGATAGAGAAGAGAAACTAACATCTATAGTACTTTTCTTGAGCCCAGCTCTTTCACTGATGCTTTCATTTACTCCTTCCTATAATCCCAGTAGGTATGCTTTTTTTTTTTTAGTTCTATTTTTACAAATGAGATTGAAATTCAGGATAGTTGCATAACTTATCCAAAGTAAGTGACAAGGCCTGGTCTGCCTGACTTCAAATCCATATTCTTTCCCGGGCTTGGCAGCATGGAGATAATATTTGAAGGCATGAAAATCAGTGAATTCTTCAGTGCAAAGAATGTACAGTCAAAGAAGAATAGGGCTAATGGTTGGGCTTGGGGAACTGCTTACAGATAGGGTTCCCAACCCCTGGGCCACGGACTGGTACTGGTCTGTGGCCTGTTAGGATCTGAGCCGCACAGCAGATGGTGAATGGTGGGTGAGTGAGCTTTACAATCAGAACTCTGCCTCCTATCAGAACAATGGTGGCATTAGCTTCTCAAAGGAGCAAGAGCCCTCTTGTGAACTGTGCATGTGAGGGATCTAGGTTGTGTGCTCCTTATGAGAATCTAATGCCTGATGCTCTGTCACTGACTCCCATCACTCTCAGATGGGACCATCTAGTTGCAGGAAAACAAGCTCAGGGCTCCCACTGATTCTACATTATGACGAATTGTAAAATTATTTCATTATACATTACAATGTAATAATAATAGAAATAAAATGCACAATAAATGTAATGCACTTTAATCATCCTGAAACCATCCCCTGAACCAGTCTGTGGAAAAATTGTCATCCAGGAAACCAGTCCCTGGTGCCAAAAAGCTTGGGGACTGCTGGCCTACAGGGACCAGGAAGGACCAGGAAGAGGAATGAATACAGAGGGGTCAGGGAAACCAGGAAGAGTTGGATGAGGACATCTAGTTATGGAGGAGGGAATCACACCAGGAAAGGAAGGCTGATGTGTTCAAGGCCTGCAGTGAACTGAAGAAATGAAGGCCGTGAGAGAGAGTGATTGGCGACCCTCAGAGTGGCTTGTAATAAAACAAGGCAGGGAAAGGCCACAATGCAGGGTCAGAGAAAGACGGACTGATAAGGAAACACACAGAGAAGAAGCACACACTCCTTTGGGAAGCTTCTCCCTGAAAGGCAGTTCAGGTCCAAGAGGGTCAGGCAAAGCTTTCTCAAGTCACAGGAAATGTGTGCACTTGTAAAGGAGATTGCAGAGACAGTTGGTATTCACTTCTATATACTCACTCACATTTCCCAGCCTTCTCTGCAAACACATGAGGGCCACGTAGTTATTTCTGGCCAGAGGACTGTGAGCAGGAGTGATGTGCAGAGCTTTTGATGGAACTAGGAAAAGCTGATGTGCCTTCTCCAGCACCTTCTTTCCTTGACTTGGTGCCTCTAGAGACCACGTGTTCCAGATACATAGCTCCAAAGCAAAGGAGAGCCATCTAGCCTTTTTCAGACTGCAAAAGTGAGACATTACTCTTTGTTGTGTTAAGCCACTGAAATTGTAGAGTGTTGTCTGATAAAATAACTAATTTCCATTATTCTTACTAAGTGAAACTAACCCAGTTGTCCTACAGAACTCAGGTTTATGGTTTCTTTTTTTTTTTTTTTTAATTTATTTATTATTATTATACTTTAAGTTGTAGGGTACATGTGCATAACGTGCAGGTTTGTTACATATGTATACTTGTGCCTTGTTGGTGTGCTGCACCCATCAACTTGTCATTTACATCAGGTATAACTCCCAATGCAATCCCTCCCCCCTCCCCCCTCCCCCCTCCCCATGATAGGCCCCAGTGTGAGATGTTCCCCTTCCTGAGTCCAAGTGATCTCATTGTTCAGTTCCCACCTATGAGTGAGAACATGCGGTGTTTGGTTTTCTGTTCTTGTGATAGTTTGCTAAGAATGATGGTTTCCAGCTGCATCCATGTCCCTACAAAGGACACAAACTCATCCTTTTTTATCACTGCATAGTATTCCATGGTGTATATGTGCCACATTTTCTTAATCCAATCTGTCACTGATGGACATTTGGGTTGATTCCAAGACTTTGCTATTGTGAATAGTGCCGCAATAAACATACGTGTGCATGTGTCTTTATAGCAGCATAATTTATAATCCTTTGGGTATATACCCAGTAATGGGATGGCTGGGTCATATGGTACATCTAGTTCTAGATCCTTGAGGAATCGCCATACTGTTTTCCATAATGGTTGAACTAGTTTACAATCCCACCAACAGTGTAAAAGTGTTCCTATTTCTCCACATCCTCTCCAGCACCTGTTGTTTCCTGACTTTTTAATGATCGCCATTCTAACTGGTGTGAGATGGTATCTCATTGTGGTTTTGATTTGCATTTCTCTGATGGCCAGTGATGATGAGCATTTTTTTCATGTGTCTTTTGGCTGTATGAATGTCTTCTTTTGAGAAATGTCTGTTCATATCCTTTGCCCACTTTTTGATGGGGTTGTTTGTTTGTTTCTTGTAAATTTGTTTGAGTTCTTTGTAGGTTCTGGATACTAGCCCTTTGTCAGATGAGTAGATTGCAAAAATTTTCTCCCATTCTGTAGGTTGCCTGTTCACTCTGATGGTAGTTTCTTTTGCTGTGCAGAAGCTCTTTAGTTTAATGAGATCCCATTTGTCAATTTTGGCTTTTGCTGCCGTTGCTTTTGGTGTTTTAGACATGAAGTCTTTGCCCATGCCTATGTCCTGAATGGTACTACCTAGGTTTTCCTCTAGGGTTTTTATGGTATTAGGTCTAACATTTAAGTCTCTAATCCATCTTGAATTAATTTTCGTATAAGGAGTAAGGAAAGGATCCAGTTTCAGCTTTCTACTTACGGCTAGCCAATTTTCCCAGCACCATTTATTAAATAGGGAATCCTTTCCCCATTTCTTGTTTCTCTCAGGTTTGTCAAAGATCAGATGGCTGTAGATGTGTGGTATTATTTCTGAGGACTCTGTTCTGTTCCATTGGTCTATATCTCTGTTTTGGTACCAGTACCATGCTGTTTTGGTTACTGTAGCCTTATAGTATAGTTTGAAGTCAGGTAGCGTGATGCCTCCAGCTTTGTTCTTTTGACTTAGGATTGTCTTGGAGATGCGGGCTCTTTTTTGGTTCCGTATGAACTTTAAAGCAGTTTTTTCCAATTCTGTGAAGAAACTCGTTGGTAGCTTGATGGGGATGGCATTGAATCTATAAATTACCTTGGGCAGTATGGCCATTTTCACGATATTGATTCTTCCTATCCATGAGCATGGTATGTTCTTCCATTTGTTTGTGTCCTCTTTGATTTCACTGAGCAGTGGTTTGTAGTTCTCCTTGAAGAGGTCCTTTACATCCCTTGTAAGTTGGATTCCTAGGTATTTTATTCTCTTTGAAGCAATTGTGAATGGAAGTTCATTCCTGATTTGGCTCTCTGTCTGTTACTGGTGTATAAGAATGCTTGTGATTTTTGCACATTAATTTTGTATCCTGAGACTTTGCTGAAGTTGCTTATCAGCTTAAGGAGATTTTGGGCTGAGACAATGGGGTTTTCTAAATATACAATCATGTCATCTGCAAACAGGGACAATTTGACTTCTTCTTTTCCTAACTGAATACCCTTGATTTCTTTCTCTTGCCTAATTGCCCTAGCCAGAACTTCCAACACTCTGTTGAATAGGAGTGGTGAGAGAGGGCATCCCTGTCTTGTGCCAGTTTTCAAAGGAAATTTTTCCAGTTTTTGCCCATTCAGTATGATATTGGCTGTGGGTTTGTCATAGATAGCTCTCATTATTTTGAGGTACGTTCCATCAATACCGAATTTATTGAGCGTTTTTAGCATGAAGGGCTGTTGAATTTTGTCAAAAGCCTTTTCTGCATCTATTGAGATAATCATGTGGTTCTTGTCTTTGGTTCTGTTTATATGCTGGATTATGTTTATTGATTTGCGAATGTTGAACCAGCCTTGCATCCCAGGGATGAATCCCACTTGATCATGGTGGATAAGCTTTTTGAGGTGTTGCTGAATCCAGTTTGCCAGTACTTTATTGAGGATTTTTGCATCAATGTTCATTAGGGATATTGGTCTAAAATTCTCTTTTTTTGTTGTGTCTCTGCCAGGCTTTGGTATCAGGATGATGTTGGCCTCATAAAATGAGTTAGGGAGGATTCCCTCTTTTTCTATTGATTGGAATAGTTTCAGAAGGAATGGTACCAACTCCTCCTTGTACCTCTGGTAGAATTCAGCTGTGAATCCATCTGGTCCTGGACTTTTTTTGGTTGGTAGGCTATTAATTATTGCCTCAATTTCAGAGCCTGCTATTGGTCTATTCAGGGATTCAACTTCTTCCTGGTTTAGTCTTGGCAGAGTGTAAGTGTCCAGGAATTATCCATTTCTTCTAGATTTTCCAGTTTATTTGCGTAGAGGTGTTTATAGTATTCTCTGATGGTAGTTTGTATTTCTGTGGGGTCGGTGGTGATATCCCCTTTATCATTTTTAATTGCGTCGATTTGATTCTTCTCTCTTTTCTTCTTTATTAGTCTTGCTAGTGGTCTGTCAATTTTGTTGATCTTTTCAAAAAACCAACTCCTGGATTCATTGATTTTTTGGAGGGTTTTTTGTGTTTCTATCTCCTTCAGTTCTGCTCTGATCTTAGTTATTTCTTGCCTTCTGCTAGCTATCGAATGTGTTTGCTCTTGCTTCTCTAGTTCTTTTAATTGCGATGTTAGAGTGTCAATTTTATATCTTTCCTGCTTTCTCTTGTGGGCATTTAGTGCTATAAATTTCCCTCTACACACTGCTTTAAATGTGTCCCAGAGATTCTGGTATGTTGTATCTTTGTTCTCATTGGTTTCAAAGAACATCTTTATTTCTGCCTTCATTTCGTTCTGTACCCAGTAGTCATTTAGGAGCAGGTTGTTCAGTTTCCATGTAGTTGAGCGGTTTTGATTGAGTTTCTTAGTCCTGAGTTCTAGTTTGATTGCACTGTGGTCTGAGAGACAGTTTGTTATAATTTCTGTTCTTGTACATTTGCTGAGGAGTGCTTTACTTCCAATTACGTGGTCAATTTTGGAGTAAGTACGATGTGGTGCTGAGAAGAATGTATATTCTGTTGATTTGGGGTGGAGAGTTCTATAGATGTCTATTAGGTCTGCTTGCTGCAGAGATGAATTCAATTCCTGGATATCCTTGTTAACTTTCTGTCTCGTTGATCTGTCTAATGTTGACAGTGGAGTGTTGAAGTCTCCCATTATTATTGTATGGGAGTCTAAGTCTCTTTGTAAGTCTATAAGGACTTGCTTTATGAATCTGGGTGCTCCTGTATTGGGTGCGTATATATTTAGGATAGTTAGCTCTTCCTGTTGAATTGATCCCTTTACCATTATGTAATGGCCTTCTTTGTCTCTTTTGAACTTTGATGGTTTAAAGTCTGTTTTATCAGAGACTAGTATTGCAACCCCCGCTTTTTTTTGTTCTCCATTTGCTTGGTAAATCTTCCTCCATCCCTTTATTTTGAGCCTATGTATGTCTCTGCGTGTGAGATGGGTCTCCTGAATACAGCAGACTGATGGGTCTTGACTCTTTATCCAGTTTGCCAGTCTGTGTCTTTTAATTGGAGCATTTAGTCCATTTACATTTAAGGTTAAGATTGTTATGTGTGAACTTGATCCTGCCATTATGATATTAACTGGTTATTTTGCTCGTTAGTTGATGCAGTTTCTTCCTTGCCTCGATGGTCTTTACATTTTGGCATGTTTTTGCAATGGCTGGTACCGGTTGTTCCTTTCCATGTTTAGTGCTTCCTTCAGGATCTCTTGTAAGGCAGGCCTAGTGGTGACAAAATCTCTAAGCATTTGCTTATCTGTAAAGGATTTTATTTCTCCTTCACTTATGAAACTTAGTTTGGCTGGATATGAAATTCTGGGTTTAAAATTCTTTTCTTTAAGAATGTTGAATATTGGCCCCCACTCTCTTCTGGCTTGTAGAGTTTCTGCCGAGAGATCTGCTGTTAGTCTGATGGGCTTCCCTTTGTGGGTAACCCGACCTTTCTCTCTGGCTGCCCTTAAGATTTTTTCCTTCATTTCAACTTTGGTGAATCTGGCAATTATGTGTCTTGGAGTTGCTCTTCTCGAGGAGTATCTTTGTGGCATTCTCTGTATTTCCTGGATTTGAATGTTGGCCTGCCCTACTAGGTTGGGGAAGTTCTCCTGGATGATATCCTGAAGAGTGTTTTCCAACTTGGTTCCATTTTCCCCCTCACTTTCAGGCACCCCAATCAGACGTAGATTTGGTCTTTTTACATAATCCCATACTTCTTGCAGGCTTTGTTCATTTCTTTTTCTTCTTTTTTCTTTTGGTTTCTCTTCTCGCTTCATTTCATTCATTTGATCCTCAATCGCTGATACTCTTTCTTCCAGTTGATCGAGTCGGTTACTGAAGCTTGTGCATTTGTCATGTATTTCTCGTGTCATGGTTTTCATCTCTTTCATTTCGTTTATGACCTTCTCTGCATTAATTACTCTAGCCATCAATTCTTCCACTTTTTTTTCAAGATTTTTAGTTTCTTTGTGCTGGGTACGTAATTCCTCCTTTAGCTCTGAGAAATTTGATGGACTGAAGCCTTCTTCTCTCATCTCGTCAAAGTCATTCTCCGTCCAGCTTTGATCCGTTGCTGGCGATGAGCTGCGCTCCTTTGCCGGGGGAGATGCGCTCTTATTTTTTGAATTTCCAGCTTTTCTGCCCTGCTTTTTCCCCATCTTTGTGGTTTTATCTGCCTCTGGTCTTTGATGATGGTGATGTACTGATGGGGTTTTGGTGTAGGTGTCCTTCCTGTTTGATAGTTTTCCTTCTAACAGTCAGGACCCTCAGCTGTAGGTCTGTTGGAGATTGCTTGAGGTCCACTCCAGACCCTGTTTGCCTGGGTGTCAGCAGCAGAGGCTGCAGAAGATAGAATATTTCTGAACAGCGAGTGTACCTGTCTGATTCTTGCTTTGGAAGCTTCCTTTCAGGGGTGTACTCCACCCTGTGAGGTGTGGGATGTTAGACTGCCCCTAGTGGGGGATGTCTCCCAGTTAGGCTGCTCAGGGGTCAGGGACCCACTTGAGCAGGGAGTCTGTCCCTTCTCAGATCTCAGCCTCCGTGTTGGGAGATCAACTGCTTTCTTCAAAGCTGTCAGACAGAGTCGTTTGCGTCTGCAGAGTTTTCTGCTGCGTTTGTTATAGTTTACTGTGCCCTGTCCCCAGAGGTGGAGTCTACAGAGACAGGCAGGTTTCCTTGAGCTGCTGTGAGCTCCACCCAGTTCGAGCTTCCCAGCAGCTTTGTTTACCTACTTAAGCCTCAGCAATGGCGGGCGCCCCTCCCCCAGCCTCGTTGCTGCCTTGCCGGTAGATCACAGACTGCTGTGCTAGCAATGAGGGAGGCTCCGTGGGTGTGGGACCCTCCCGGCCAGGAGTGGGATATGATCTCCTGGTGTGCCTGTTTGCTTAAGGCGCAGTATTGGGGTGGGAGTTACCCGATTTTCCAGGTGTTGTGTGTCTCAGTTCCCCTGGCTAGGAAAAGGGATTCCCTTCCCCCTTGCGCTTCCCAGGTGAGGCAATGCCTCGCCCTGCTTCAGCTCTCGCTGGTCGGGCTGCAGCAGCTGACCAGCACCGATCGTCCGGCACTCCCCAGTGAGATGAACCCAGTACCTCAGTTGAAAATGCAGAAATCACCGGTCTTCTGTGTCGCTCGCGCTGGGAGTTGGAGACTGGAGCTGTTCCTATTCGGCCATCTTGCTCCGCCCCCCTATGGTTTCTTTTGAATAAACATAGAGATTGACCCTCCTTGTCTTGAAATTTGACAAAGTTACATTTGTCTTATCTGAGTTCCTTTCTTAGGAAACCAATCTTCAGGCCTCCCTGATAACACCAAGGAACTAAAACTTCCCAGATCATGGCACCTGGACAATGATCAGACCCCTCACCTGTCATGCATGACTGCCTAATCCATCACTTGCATCCTATTGACCTATTCTTCTTCCTCACCCCTCCCTAATTCCTGTTTCCCCTCATGTAGTTACATTTGTTCCCTGCTATATAAACCTCTAATTTTAGTTGGTCAGGAAGATTGACTTGAGACTTATCTCCCATCTCCTTGGCTGCAGCACCAGACTAAAACCTTTCTAGGCAATATTCATTGTCTCAGTGATTGGCTTTCTGTACTGTGAGCAGCAGGATCTAGACCAAATCCCTGATGTTTTGGCAACATAAGGAAATGAAGAGATCATAGAGAGAAAGGGAGAAGTCTGTCAGGATTCAGGAAAGAGTGGGATTTAGAAGGGAGAACAGTTCTTGACCTGAAGACAGAGGAAAGGCTGAGAGGACAAAAGTCAAGGTTGAGGGCTCCTGTAGGATGAGCTAATCTTCTCACTGGTGGAAGGTGAGGGGCTGACCACTGAGTTCACTAGCTGGGGAGTGGTCATAGGAGCTGGGGCTGGAGAAGAGAATCCATGGTCTGAAGCAATTGCTGTCAGGCCTGTGCTAACTAGAGAATCAATAAGGGATTATCAAAGACCAGCTGAAGCTGGATTTCTCCTCAAGAAAGGTATAAAGAGCTGGAAAACATCCAGAGGAGAATGAAAATGATCAAGTAAATGTGATTTTTGTATGAGGAGAAGCTGAAATGATTGGAACTCTTCAGCCTGAAAGCACAAAGGCTGAGCAAGATGTGATCAAAGGGTTTATATTATGAAAGGGACAGAAGGAGAGGAAGACACAGTCTAACTCACTGAAACTTGCAAAATTCTACAAAGGAGTGCACCCTGAAACCTGAAATAAGTCGTTTTAAGATAAAGAACCAAAACAGTACTTTCTATAGCAGGTTAGTTATTGGCATAAGGTATGGTGTAAGATAAATATAGCAGGAAATTGAATTCTGAAACTGGATTTTCAAAAATGTGTACAAACATTACATAGAAATAAACAAGACTTGTGCATGGTTGAAAGCAGAGTGGAAAAAGAATATAGTTTTGAGATAGGGAGACCTGGTTTTGAGCTCCCCTTACCAGTTGTGTTCCATCATTCATCCAACAAATACATAGTGCTGTTGAACACCTGCTATGCATTTGCACTGAGCTACACAGCAGGGTTCTGGCAATGTTTCTTGATTTGGTGCTCCTGGAGGCCATGTGTTACAGATAGTGTAGCGTTAGGATGGAAGAGGGCCTGTCAAGACATGCATGGTTCCTGTCTTCATAGGGTTTACAATTTAGTGGAGAAGGTAGATATAAATAAATGATTGCAAAAATAATTATTTAAATTAAAATTTTGATAAGTGCCTCCAAGGGCAAGCACAGGGTGCTGTGAGAGCACCCAGAGGGACTCAACTAATCTGGGTGCATGAAGGAAGATTTTTTTGGAGGGAGTGATATTTAACCTGAAATTTATTACAAAACCAATAAGAATTAGCAAGTGCCAGGTGTGGTGGCTCATGCCTGTAATCCCAGCACTTTGGGAGGTTGAGGCGGGCAGATCACCTTAGGTCAGGAGTTTGAGCCCAGCCTGGCCAACATGGTGAAACCCCATCTCTACTAAAAACATAAAAATGAGCTGGGCATGGTGGCAGGTGCCTGTAATCCCAGCTACTCAGGAGGCTGAGGCAGGGAGAATCACTTGGACCCAGGAGGTGGAGGTTGCCGTGAGCGGAGATTGTGCCACTGCACTCCAGCCTGGGTGACAGAGCAAGGCTGTGTCTCAAGACAAAAAAAAAAAAAAACAAGAAACAAAATCAAAAAGAATTGGCAAGTGACCAGGAAGGTGAAGAGAGTTCCGGGCAGAAGAAAAGGCAAGAGTGAAGACCTAAGGCTGACAAATTCCTTACCCTCTCTGAGCCTCAGTTTCCCCATCTGTAGTAAATGTTGCTGGTGGCCCACAGAAGACACAAGACACATCCCACAGCTGCTCTGAGGGTTGGCTACCCCTTTGGAGAATTTGTCCTCTGCCTGGAGAACTGCATCACCTGAAATGCCTGGGAAGTGATGGTACCCCCATTCCATCTTCACTGTGGGCAGGTGGATGGGGTGGCTGCAGCCCAACCCAAGGATTGACTGGTACAGGGGAACAAACGGCCAGCCATTCCCTCATGCTGTGGTGTCACTCATGCTCCAGACATGTAAGGGATCAGTCTAAGCCTGGACTTCAGTGGACATGACACCTTTGCTTGACTTCCTCTCCTATCTTCTCTGGAGACCTCTCCTGAGAGTGCTGTCTCCATGTGCACTTACACAAGAGTCTCCATCTCAGGCTCTGCTTATGGGAATGCCACCCGCCCAGGACGGTTACCTTAAATGAAATCATGGATTTAAAGGAACTGAGAGGGCCAGGCATGGTGGCTCACGCCTGTAATCCCAGCGCTTTGGGAGGCTGAGTCAAGCAGACCGCTTGAGCTCAGGAGTTCAAGACAAGCCTGGACAACATGGTGAAACCCTATCTCTACAAAAAATATGAAAATTAGCCGGGCGTGGTGGCATGTACCTGTGGTCCTAGCTACTCGGGAGGCTGAGGTGTGAGGATCACTTGAACCTGGGCAATCGAGGCAGTAGTGAGCTCAAATCGCGCCGCTCCACTACAGTCTCAGCACCAGAGAAAGACCCTGTCTACAAACAAACAAACAAACAAGGGGGGCCTGAGACACATACTGATGGTCATGTAGTGGAAGAGCACTGGACTGAGAGTCCATGGCACTGGCAGAATGAGCCCTGAGAGCATCTCTTGACACTTCCCTCCAGATATCTGGATACCTTGCTTTGTGCAAGGATGTCAACTGTACTGTTAACAAAATCCATTCGTATCTATCATCTAATTTGTCTTTCAAAAGAATCCCTTGGAGTAGGAGGCAGCAGGTATCATCTCATGCCTCATGTTCCGGATGAGGAAAGCTAGGGTCAGAGAGATGAGTGACTTGCTGGAGTTTACCCATCTGTGTTGCTGGGACTCAGAGCTGTGACCTTGGTCACCAAACTCTTTCACCTCCACACACCCGCCCCCCGAACCCTGTTGATTGGTGCCCCTGTAGGGATTGAGCACAGATGGAGATTGAGGACTTGCCTGACTTGATGTGGCATTTTCATGCTCTTGCGAATTTGCTTTCATCTTTGCTAATTCGACCTTGAGGGAAAACATGTTAATTATGTGAATATACACAACACTTTCAAAATGTGTATCTGTGTTTTCTTTTTTCCAAACTAAATGACATATGCTGGCTTCCTTTACCTCTGAGATTCAACTAGTGCATGGCAATCTAAAGGGGAAAGTAAATGAAATGATTTGGGTACTATTTCCATTAGAGAATTAAGGAGGTCTTGAAGAGCCCCAGCCTCCTCAACACCTCCTTCAAGTTTGCTGAAAGGTGCCACACGATTCCAGGGAAGGAGTCCCATCCATTCTCTCCTGCTTGTGAGCTGTGAGTGAGAGGGCAGAGTGACCTTGTACATAACCTATCTGGTCCTGAAATTCTATAGGCAGAAAAAAGAATGCATTGGCATTTGGGTGATAGCCTCTGGATTTTTCTTTCCCTGCCTCCAAGTGCACAGAAACAGGACTTTCATTTCTTGAGAGTTAATTTCCTTCAGCAGCTTATTCTCCATCTAAAGTCACAATCCTCTTTGGGGAAGCAATTGGTTATTGTGTAAAGGATTTTGAAGTTACATACTAAGGATTATGACTCTATTTGGTGAGTAAGAAGCAGTGTCAGGAGAACTCTTAAGCACCAAATACCCAGTTTTGATGAAAATGTTCCTAGTGGAGATAAATAAGAGAAGGAACAGTAAAATCTATGAAGTTGTTATAGGAAGGAGAATTGCTAATGAGAACTTCATCCAAATGTGGCACATCACTTTATCTACTGAGCACTGCAGTGTGTTTCTGCCAGGTGTACTGGGACACTCTGGTTATAAATTGAACTTTACTGGTTTTATGAAACTCTTTGTTCTCATTATTTTTATCACATCACTCTTGCCATAAACATAATCCCTGCCCTGCCTACCTCTGAGGACTTCAGTGAAGAACAAATGAGAAAATGTGCAAAATCACTACATTTCTGCAGAGAAGTCTTCTTGTCATGTGTAGCTCATCACAAAACAAAAAGTCCACAGCATGGTTGTTTCACATGCCTGAGTGGCAGCATTTTAACACAGTTCTACATGAGCACTGTTTTATTTAAACATGTACACGAATCTGACCGAAATAATGCTCATGAAATATTAACTTAAGAAATCTAACCCAAAATGCATGATGTGGGAAAATTGCAAATTTCGTAATGTTGATCATTCAGTGTCTTTCACTACTGTTTAGTTTTTTATGGAAGCTACCTGTTTGCAACCAGAGTTTGCTGGCCTACAATTCAGAATGTTAATTTTAGCATCACATGGTTCCAGGGAAACCAGGCCTCTTTCCTCATGGGAGGTACGTGTGTGCTCCCATTTGGCTCTCTGAGTTAATTCATTAAACAAAACAAAACAAAAAAGTGTCCTTATCCTGCAGATCCCCTTTTTCCTATGGGTTACCATGGCTTTCAGCCAAAAGTCGTTTCGATTAGGCTCCTTGCTTTAGTTTGGAAATAAATTCTAAGGAAAAGAATTCCAACATACATTCTGAAACCATGCGACTCCACCAGACCAGAAAATGCTGCACAACTAATTGTGGGGATGGACTCTGAAGCCCAGAAGTACATGTCACTCCTATTTTGGCCCATTTGCTGTAGAATATAACCACATTTTCGTGAGGGGAACAGGCACACTATTGTGCTCCTAGTCAAAAGTTTCATATTTCCTCTGCATTAAAGTGAACTTTCCACCATTTTGAGCTCTCATTAGTTCTTATGAATCATTTTTCAAAGTCAGCCCTGAGCGCCCATTTATCCAAAAGCTCATGTGTGATGCTCAAATGGCTGTATATTTCCTGCACAGCGACAAGTGATGCTCTTAATGATGACTCCAAGTTACCATGAGATCCTGAAATGTCTGTAGAATCATCAAGGATCAAATAACGCTCACTACAAGCTTAGGATTAAGTGCATGTGATTTTCTTATAATTCATTGCAAAACTGATAACTCTTGTTGATATATAGGTAAGTCTGTGTTAGATAAAATATTAGCCAACAATCCTATTATCCCAGTGTCAAATAAGAAAAAACGCCCAACTAATATCTTTCAAAAATAGAAGCTGGGAGAGTGACTTTTAAAACAAATCTCTAGAGGACTCAGAACTTTGATTTTTGATAGATATGTTCATGATGACTTTGCAGCTCTATGTACATTCTTTTTTTTTTTTTTTTTTTTTTTTTTTTTGAAATGTAGTCTTGCTCTTGTTGCCCAGGCTGGAATGCAACCTTCACCTCCCTGGGTTCAAGCGATTCTCCTGCCTCAACCTCCCAAGTAACTGGGATTACAGGCTCCCACCACCATGCCCAGTTAATTTTTGTATTTTTAGTAGGGACAGGGTTTCACCATGTTGTCCAGGCTGGTCTCGAACTCCTGACCTCAGGCAATCCACCCACCTTGGCCACCCAAAGTGCTGGGATTACAGGCATGAGCCACTGTACCCGGCCCCTATGTACATCCTTAACACAACACAGGCATGTACAAATGCATGGCCTTTTCTGAACATACACCTCATTGTGGATGGAGGGCAGGGAATTTGCTGCCTGCCTATAGGGAGAGTCAAGATGTGACTTAGATCATAGCTCTGATCAGAAAATCCCAAGGAGGTCTGCAGCCATACCACCTGTGTTAGTTTGTTTTTTGTTGCTATAAAGGAATACCTAAGGCTGGGTAATTCATAAAGGAAAAAGGTTTATTTGGCTCACAGTTCTGCAGGGCGTAGAAGCATGGTGCTGGCATCTGCATCTGATGAGGGCCTTAGGAAGCTTCCATTCATGGTGGAAGACAAAGGGGAGCAGGAGTGTGCAGATCACATGGTAAAAGAAGAAGAAAGAGAGAGAGGAGGGAGCTGCCAATCTCTTTTTTACTACCAGTTCTTGAGGGAACTAACAGAGTGAGAACTCACTCATTACCATGAGGATGTCATGAAGCCATTCATGAAGGATCCATTCCCATGATTCAGACACATTTCTTTAGGTCCTACCTCTAACACTGGGGATCAAATTTCAACATGAGATTTGGAAGGGACAAATATCCAAACTATATCACCACCCTGATCACACTCCATCTAGTCTGATCTTGGAAACTAAGCAGAGTCAGGCCTTATTAGTACTTGGATTTGACAAACCCCAGGAGGCCCATTTTTAAAAGGCTTTATAACCAACCCAGGGGAGTAACCACATCTTCCTCCTTACAGAAATATTCGGTGCTTCTCCATTGAGGAGTATGTGGCCTGTCCTTGTGGGATTGTCACCATACTGGTCTGTGGAAAGGTCCTCATGTCAGCTGGGACCCTTGGGTCCAAGATGACTTATCGGTCAGACCTATCCCCTTGGGGCAATTGGCAGTGGAGCAAGTGCTAGCGTTGTCCTATGCAACAGGATATATTCATTGGTTTTCAGTTAACAAAGAATACTGGTTAATTGCACGGACTTTGGTGTTAACTAGACCAGCTTTAAACCCCTTTTTTGACAATTACCAGCTATTTACTTACCATTGTCAAATTGCATAACTGCTCTGAGCCTCCATTTTCTCATTTGTGTATCAGAGATAATAATGCTAACAATAATATCCATTTGCAGAGTTGCTTTGGATTAAATGAGATAATGTATGCCACATCTTTGGCACAGTGCCTGGCACCTGTTAAGTCCTCAATCAAGAGTGACTTTTGACAATGAGATGTCATCTCACCCCAATTCAAATGGCTTATATAAAAAAGACAGGGGATAACAAATGCTAGTGAGGATGTGGCAGGAAAAGGGAACCCTTGTATACTATTGGTGGGAATGTAAATTAGTGCAACCACTATGGAGAACAGTTTGGAGGTTCCTCGAAAAACTGAAAATTGAGCTACCATATGATCCAGCAATCTTACTATTGGGTAAATACCCAAAAGAAAGGAAATCAGTGTATTGAAGAGATAGGTGCACTCCCATGTCTGTTGCAGCACTATTTACAATAGCTAAGATTTGGAAGCAACCTAAATGTCCATCAACAGATGAATGGATAAAGAAAGTGTGATACATAAACCACATTGGAGGTGGTATACCACATATACCACAGTGGAGAACTATTCAGCCTTAAAAAGAATGAGATCCTGTCATTTTCTACAACATGGATGGAACTGGAGATCATTATATTCAGTGAAATAAGCCAGGCACAGAAAGACAAACATTGTATGTTCTCACTTATTTGAGGGATCTAAAAATCAAAACAATTGAACTCATGGACATAGAGAGTAGAAAGATGATTATTAGATGCTAGGAAGGGTATTGGGGGATTGGAGGGAAGAAGGGGATGGTTAATGGGTACAAAAAAGAGGAAGAATAAGAGCTACTATTTGATTGCAAAACAGGGTAGCTATAGTCAATAAGAACTTAATTGTACATTTAAAAATAACTAAGAGTGTAATTGAATTGTTTGTAACTCAAAGGATAAGTGCTTGGAGGGATGGATATCCCTTTCCCCATGATGTGCTTATTTCACATTGCATGCCTGTATCAAAACAGCTCATGTACCACATACATATATACACCTACTAAGGACCCACACAAATTTTTTAAAAAATACATAAAAACACCAAGGTGGAAAAAAAAGAGAGAGTGACTCTTGTTTTTATCTGGCAACGTTCCACAATCAAATATACATATATACATATGCAGGCTTCCTTTATTCTTGCTGATTTAATAACCTAAAATCATTTTCTCACTCATTATTATAATAGTAATCATTATTACAATTACTGCTTATTCATGACACCTCAAATTATGGTAATTATTGTTTTTATCCTGCTCTCACAAATGTCATTAATAACTACCAACCATTAGTTGTCATTAATAATTTCCAATTTAATGACATCTCACCTTATGTGCAGGATAAATGAGAATTTGTTTTCTTAGTGCTAAGGGCTGGCCATAAGTGAAGGATGTGTCTCTATTAAACAAAAATCCACTGCAATGTTCAGAGTGAGTTTGTTTTCTGCTCTGAACTAAACACAATAACTGACCAAATTTAATGTTCAGCCTAAAACATTTGAAAAGATCCTCTTCTGAAAGCAAACATTCAAGGCTATGAGAAATGTGTGAAATCACGTACACTGGACAGGAGTATGCCACCCACGGTTCCGTGGGCAATATTCTAGAAGAAAAACTGGGTTGGTGTGTTTGTTTTAAAGCTATATGAAATATCAACTCACTTTAATAAACTCTCTGTAATAAATGCATAAGTATATGGGTATGTAAGCTAAATCTCATAAACTTCCGTATTGTTCCAAATTATTTTATTTACTGGGATTTTTGCTAAAATTAAATACAGTATGTGGGATAGAAACCAGAGCATGGAGCTCCAGCTTCTGAGGGAATAAACTGCAGTGAAACGTGGCTTCACTTGAGCCGTGAAATGACAGGTTTTTAGAGCGACAAATGAGAGATGAAGAATGACCAGCATTCTGTGTGGGTTCTAGACTTTTGATTTCCTTCCTCCACCCCATGTCCTATGCAACTTTCTTTAGCTTCTGGGATGAAGAGACAGTGGCAATCAGCAGGTCCTGGAGAGGACACAGGATGGGGAGGGACAGGCAGTGGGGCTCAGGTGCCCTCCATTCACCCCCTCTTTGAGGGGGTATGCTAAGTTGTCACGGCCATTCTCACATGTGCAAAGGCAGCTGGATCCATCCCTGAAATGATTTTCTGCTCGTGCAATTTCTATACTCTTGCTTTGTTTCCTGAAGGGTAAGAATGCGGACTTCTCAAGGTCAGGGACTAAGTTGTACTCAGGGTGGTGGCTCCAGTGCGTCACACAGGGTCTGGTGAACAGATGGTGCCCTCTAAAGATTCCTGAATAAAAAGGGAACTGTGCAAGTACATCCAAAAGTGGGTGGGTGTAGCCAAGAAACGTGTGGGGCAGAAGAGAAAAAACAGCCTGGGGCTCTTTCTGGTCCTATAAAACAGACTCAGGTCACCTTGGGTCATGGCTACCTTCTCCCACTTTTATTTCTGTGTGGTGGAGAGAGGTTTTCAGTTAAACCATTTGAAAATCCATCCTTGTCAATCAAAATGTTCAAACATCTACAATTTAAGGTTCAATCAAATGGTAGGCAGAGGGGTTAAGCGCATTTATTTCAGATGCAGAAATCTGAGTTTGAATTCTGACCTCTCTGCTTAGAACCCATGTGACATTGAACATGTTACTCCACATTTCTCAGCTTCCATTCCTTTGTGGACCTGCATAGTTGTCAAGCTGTAACAATAACACATTTCCTGCTTAGCTGCTATTGTACCTTCTCCAAAGTTTTAGCGCTCAGACCTGGTTCTATTCCTTTTTTTTTTTTTTTTGAAGGAGTCTCGCTCCATCACCCAGACTGGAGTGCAATGGTGCTATCTCGGTTCACTGAAGCCTCCACCTCCTAGGTTCCAGCAATTCTGCCTCAGCCTCCCAGGTAGCTGGGATTACAGGCACACGCCACCAAACCTGGCTAATTTTTGTATTTTTAGTAGAGATGGGGTTTCACCATGTTGGCCAGACTGGTCTTGAACTCCTGACCTCAAGTGATCCACCCGCCTCAGCCTCCCAAAGTGCTGGGATTACAAGCGTGAACCACTGGGCACAGCTGGTTCTATTCCTTTTTATTTGTCCTCTATTGTCCTAAAGGTAGATCATGGCCATATTTTGTTAGTCATTACACTGTTTGTCATTTTAAAATAAGATTGAGCTAGAAACTTAAAAACAGTCATTCTGTTTGTTTTTTCTATTAAAATGAGAAATTTCAGTACATGCGGAAAGCATTTTTTGGTATTTAATTATTCAAACTAATGGGTTTTATTGTAATGAGATTTTAAAAAACCATTATGATTGGCAAAGGGCTGAGGCTTAAAATATTTTCTTTTACAGATATGTGCTGCTTTAATGAAACCCAATATGCAAAAATCTAAACTTAGGTAAATTGGAAGCTTTATCTAGGCTTATATTGTTTACATTACAAAAGAGCTATTCTGCCTCACAGAAGCATTTATTTCAGTGTTCCTTAAAATGTGAGATCTCTGTGGTGCATTTAGAATACAACTTGAATGATTACCAGGTTATTTACACACAGGTGTTTTGTGTAAAGCAAGGTTCACCTGGGAGAGGGTTGGGTTGCACTAGGAATGACTCTGTATTGTGTAATCAGCCAGTGAAGAGGGATTGAGAAGAGATTTTGAGTGACATCCTCGTAGAAGGTAAGAAAGGTTCAACATGCGACTTTCAGGGCCCTATCTCCTCTTGATGTGAAGGCATCTGTCAAATGTACCATTATATCTCTTTAGCTTAAACGGAGTGGTGTTTAGCGATTAAAGTAATGGAACATGAACCAGGGTCGTGTTTTCTGTTTCTGTCTCCTGTAGCTTCCAAGTGGGTAGTCTTGACGTGTTCACTTTAATGCCAGTTCACTTGAAAGCAATTATTTCCATCCTAGGCAAGGCAGTAAAACCTTGTTAATGTTTTTAATAGCCTGTGAACTCTTCAGACGAAATATCTGGCCTTTGTGCCCTCCTCAGCTTGTGAACCAATTGCCAGCAAGCCCTCTACTCACCATGTGTCCTCACCTTTGAAAAGAAAAGAAATGGTTATACACACCAAATCATTAGTAGTGGAATTAAGAAACAAAAAGAACTGTCGCCCAAACTGTACATAAAAACTTTCCCAAACAGCTTTAGTAAATAAAACTTGAAAATCTGTTAAGTGGACAGCAACCTGTCACTAAAGCTGTTGTACAGGCTATTTTATTCAGAAGAATTTGTTAAACACATATCAGCAAGTCAGGGCCAGTTTGTGTAGCTAGCGAAAAGACAGAAATATCCTCATTATATAGAAGTGGGCAAAATACTGAATATATCTCTCAATCTAAATTATGAGCGTTTGAAAGTGGAGTTTTGATGATTTTAGACTTATGGTCTTTGAAAGTAAACACTACTTCTAGAATTGCAGTAGAATCAGATTTTTTGATACAATCATTAAAATATATAATTGCTTTACTTATCTATGAAGGGAAAGCAAACTGTCTTTAAAAGAAAACAAAAGGGATGTGATAGATGTGTATTCAAAGGAAAAGGAAGAAAAGAAACCCACATGATGAATGAAAGCTAAGGCTTAAGTGGATAAGCTATCTCCTTTCCTTTTGCTTCTAAGAGTAGAATTTATTCACTTATTCCTACTTTTTAAATGTAATATGAAACCAACCTCCCCAGAACCCAGAACAGTTCCTAGAACAGAATAGCCACTCAGTAAACAAGTGAGTTGGCATTTTTGGAAGTGCCATAACTCCTATGCTCAGTGTGGGTATGGTGCAGTACAAAGGCAGGATGGGAAGTGCAGACCAGGCCCTATCCCAGTCACACTAGCAGCTAGCACAGGTGGTTGGTTAGCAGAGACCCAGGACCCATTGCTGCACCCATGGGCTGCAGAATTCCTGGGCAATGTATTGATTAAAGTAGGATTTTTGAGTCCCAGAGAGAATGGACAGAGAGACACGGGGGTAAGGAGAGGAAGACCAGGTTGCAGCCAGGCTAGAAACCAGTGAGTCTTGATGCCAAGTCCCTGATATCTGATGTCAGGACCTGTCCTGGGAACTCACATCAGGTTGAACCTGAATATGGAAGACGTTGTTCCCAGCTCTGGGGCAAGGGACTACGTTAATGTTGGGAATTTAGCAATGACATGGAGTTAGCATGTCTGTGGTTTCCTAGGTAGCAAAAGAAATAAGAAAGGTTTTAAAATCTACGATCTGATTATGTCTCACAAAGTACTACTGATTTACATATCAGAACGGAATAATTATGAACAAGGGTTACTTAAATTAAGGCTTTCTCTAAGCATTCCATTAATGCTGGTCCCAGAAATAATCTAGAATAGATATTTTGTTTTTTCCTTTAATGAAGAAGGCTTTCCCTACTCTCTATCAGGAAGGCATGAAATAGATGGTACCCTTAAGCCAGGTAATTTGAGGAGGGTTTAATAGAGGGACTATTTACAAAAATGTCAGTTGGATTTAGGAAACCAAAAGGGAGAGTGCAGTGCCCCTTACTCGCAATAGCAGGCAACTATTCCACCTTCAGACATGAGGGTGGTGTTTGGAGAGGGTTTCCCACTTGAGTCTTTGTAGAGCGATAAAGGTAGGGAGGCAGTGGGGAAATAAAACCCCCAATCACAGTATCCCCTCACCCATTCATCTCCCGCCACCCCTCTCACTGGCTGAACCCAACCCAAAGCCAGAGGGCACACAGACCAGCCTCCCAGGCAGAGCTGGATGGAGAAGGGTAGAGAGAGGACCTGGAGGGGCAAAGGGAAGCCAACACAACTCTCTGGGAAATTAATCCATATTCAGAAACTGATCCTGTTTAGCTGCGTACCAGATACCAGGAAGAAAACTTTAAAAAAAGAAAAAATATATATTGCAAAGACATTGCAGAATGGATAAAAATATTAATTTAGAGAAATGGATGAAATCAGCTCTATTTGACTTTTCAGCGCATTTAATATTGGTAGTACATTTCATGAAAGCACCCAATCCGTAGGTGTCTTTGGTTAGACTGCAAACTTCCTGAGAGCAGGACCTGGACGTTTCTCCTTATCATTCACAACCAATACTGCGCCTAGCACATATCATGAGTTCAGTAACCACTTGTTGAGTGATTACACACATGAATAAATTAATGAATGAAGTATATTCTGGTTTATTTTTCTTGTCAAAGGAAGCTTTATCCAAAAAGAAAAACAATCACATAAAACCTCTTTGATCATCTACCCCCGTGTTTGAAAATTCTTCCTAAACTATAACATTGGTTGTTCCTGCCATTCTAAGAGGATTACACTGAGCATGAAGGAATATTTTTTGGATGACTTAGAATCTAGCAACACTTGGGGCTGTCATTCTAAATTGTAGGTGTGGGCAATAAGGCTGATTTTCAAGATACTCATAGTTTTTAAACACAAATAAATAAACAAACATGTAGGAATCGCCATACCAGATCCGACTGATGGTTTATTCTGTTAAGAATTCTCTGCTAGGGGTATATGTTCCACATTTTTCCTTAAGTATAAATTCTGATTAATTTAGGATTGGAATTAGTTAGGTTCCAATGGGTAGAGATTTTACTTCTCCACCAAAAAAAATTTTTTTTCTGACACTATCATATTTGAGTTCTCTTCTGGTGTTTTTCCAATGTCACTAAATGATTTAATTTAAATCGTCTCTTGACTGTATTTTTTATTAATATTTTTCCTATTTGAAAGAGTGTCAAACAATTAGGTTATGTTATCTCATTCCTTCTTCCTAATAGTAGATGAAATAATTGCAATTCTCTTTTAAACTTTCTCTCTCTATGATCCAAGTTCTCTAGTAATGTCACCAGTTTGATGGCTCTTTGACAAACTCCTCCAAACATCTCCTAATCTTGAAAAAAAAATGAAGGCCATTGACCTGGCCACCTTTGGTGTTCTGAGGACAGTCTGGGCCAGGGTTCTGTCACAGGTATGGATTGATCTGAGAACACTGACTTTCACACCTAAAAAGAAGCTTATAACTCAGCTTATGTGGGTTTCCCTGGTTAACTTTGTTTAATGTTAGAGTAATTTCCTGGCAGTGGCCTCTGGTAATTTTCTGTGGTCTACACCTCTTGTCCTTTCAGAAATCTGGCTTTTAACACTGATTCTATTCTGTTTCCAAAGTAACAAATCATTGTAGGCACATGGAAATCTCCCAGCTTCCACAACTCTTCAAGTCTCCCCTTCCACTGTTTCTAAAAGAAAATTTCTCCTACTATTCCCTGTACCAGACTTTGAAGTCACTTCTATTTTTTGGTTGCTGTAGAAAGACTGATTCCCCTGCTGTGGGAAAGAGCCTTTGTAGACCCATGGATTGATCAAATCTCCCCTAAAACCTCTGGTAGAACTAATGACGTGGCCTCTTTAGTCTGTATCTTTTATCCTTCTCTTCCCTTCTTCCCAGTCCCATTTCTACTTTCCATCATACCCAAACCATTTTTGTGGCTAACCTTTGAACCCTCTTCAAACCACCATTTGTGGCTTAATTTTGAACTCTCTACAAGTTCTTTAATCCCCTCCCTAGTTTAGTTCTGACTTCTTGACAAACTATAATAAGAGAAGAAAATAAAATTTAAATTATACTATATATATATATGAAGAGATACATAAACAAAAAAGTTAAAAATCAAAAAATAGATCAGCAAAAAAATTAATAAGATAAAAATTTCCTCTAATCCTATTATTCAGAGACAACCATTGTTTCCACTTTGATGTATACGAATAGTCTTTTCTAAAATAACCATATGTACGTGTTTTTAATAAAATAGGACAAAACTATTTATAACTGTCTTTTTATCTCTTCTAAATAATACATTGAATATATTTTCCATATCAATCTTTTACATCATTTGAAGTGACTGCATCCGATTCCGTTTTATCAATGTTCATATTTTATTCAACAATGATCTCATTGTTCTGATGTTCATCTCATTACAGGTACTCTAATGGTCACCTCTATGCCTAATATTTGCACGTGCCAGCATAAACAAATAGCTCTAGGTGGAATTACTAGATCAAAGAGCATGCAAAATAGTGGGGACTTCTATACAAATCAACCATGTGGCTGAGATTTGGAGTCTGATCTGCTGGAAATATTGAGAGTTTGAGGTAAGGGGAAAAATAAGAAAAGGAGGCTGTTTTGGAAGAATGGGAAGAACATGATTAATGAAGGAAGTCTAAAGGCATTCAGGTAAAGAAATCAGAGATTTGGAAGCTTCCCTTATAAACCAAACATCCAGAGGAATGGGGCTCATAGAACACTTCAGAAATCTTAGTTTCCTGCCTGACTCAACTGAAAAACTAACTTTATAGATGGACACCTCAGCACTTCCCCATTTATCTCTTGGCATGTTTCCTCAGTGAAACATTTCTCAGATGAAAAACAGATCGCAAGATCATGGTCTCAATAGAAAACAGAGAGAGAGAGAGAGAGAAAGATTTTAAAAAGAGAGAGGATTTTGAAAAAAGGAAATTCAAAAGTCAGCATTGTTGATTTCATATAGCATTGCAAATTCCACCCCAACAAATCAAAGCTGCAGTAGGGTGTATACAACCACCATTCTCATGACCTTTGAAATTAGAGATGTGGGATGGCTGTTCTGGCATGTTTGTCTCCTTTGTGACTAGTCCAGTAAGGGTGTTGTCCCAGTTGTCTTAACATCTGATTGAAATAGAACCTTGGAATAAATATAGCAGACTGAGATTCTCCTTTCAGAATGGTTCACAAATACAACTAGGCTGAGGGAGGGACTTTGAGACTGTATCTAATGATGCCATTTCAACCACAGGTTGAGGAAATTAATAATAAAAACTAACATCCTTTGTCTTGGGTAGCCATAGAACTTGTCCTCAATTCTGGACCCACATATTGCTTCAAGTCTGGATGACCTTAGAACCCAGAGCAAACATAAGGCACACCCACAGAAGAAGGAAGAGAAGGCAGAAGGAGACCAAGAGTAGGAGAAAAGTAAAGAGAGGAGAAGGATAGAAAAGAAAGAAGTGCAAATGGAGAGAAAGTAGAGAAACTGCTTCACTGCCATCAGTGGCATGAGAATAATGATTTGTTTATCCTGCTCTAAAGACTTCCTGTGCCAGAGGCCTTGAGATGTTATAGTCTCTTCTCCTCCAGAAGAAAAAAAAAACATTGTCATGCAGTTTGCAGTTTGCATAGCACTGGCCCTTAATACACACACACACACACACACACACACACACACACACACACAGTACTTAAATGGTCTCCCGGAAACAGAGTGAATGTCAAGTCCTTGATGAACGCGTCTGTGATAAGCCCAACGTGGAAATCCAGAGGGAACGTACTTCTAGGAAATCCAATCACTGGTACATTGTGTTGCCTTCAAGGGCGTGGTTCCAACACAACCTGAGTGCAGGATGTTTCATACCCATTCTTTTTGAGTGGGTTCTTTACCAACAACTTCTCCAAAATGGTAAGCCCTACTTCTCAACACTGTCATCCAGGATGGAGAGATGCTACAGCTGACAGCAGTGACTGGCAGGAGCCTGGAAAAGTACAATAATATTCTGAGTTGCCTTTAGTCTTATTTTTATTTAGGCTAATTTGCATGAGTGGTTTATGCCAAATGAGGATATTTTTCCTTCTCCTTGGAATAGCTTTATGTGAAAATATCACTCTTTTCAAAGTGCCCAAATATTACTGTGCTGAATAATGAGGCAGATGGAAAATAGAAAGGGTGGAGCAAGTTCAAAATGCTTTATGGTTGGCAGAATAGAGGAGCTTTTCAGATTTCCAGCCCCCCTCTACTTTATTCATCTGAGAGCACCATCTACTCCATCCTGCAAGGATGCAAGGACCAGAGAGGTTCCTGGCTCTCAGCTTCCAGAGAAGCCACATCAACCTCTACAGCCTCCTACACATAGCCTATTCAAAGGACATGTGGCAGCTGTCTGTCCCCAGGCTTAGCATGACGCATTCTAAGGAGTGAACATGCCCAGGGAAAGCTTCCAGGCTGTGGGACGTTGCTGCTTGCAGAATTCTGCCTGAAGCATCAACCTTTTTCCAAAAAGAGTATCCAAAATTCAGTGCATTATGGATTCTTAGAAAATGGAAGATTACAAGGAGTTTTTAATCCCTTTCTGAGCAGACAGAAGCAGGAAGCAACCACCAGCTAAATATTTGACTAAATCCAGTTCACAGTTTTGTGTTGCTGGTAGCATGGGTATGTCTGCTCCATCCCCAGAAGGGCAGCTGCCATATAGATGGGTTCCAGTGTTGTTCCCCAGTTCTGGTGTGCCTGCCTCTTCTCCCTCTACCCAAACCTAAGCCACCCACCAAGGCCCACGTGAAATATCAGCAGCAATTCCAGGAAGCCTCTCCCGTGTAGACGCCTCCTTTCTGTACCAGTCCTCTCCACTGAACAATTTAGAGATTAATAATGTAGCAACAAGAGAGAGATTAAAAAGCCATCTGGTGAGCAGGCCCTGACACAGCTTAAAATACCCACAAAACCAAAAAGAGATGAGAGCTCACGGTAAAAGCAAGAACTTGGGAGTCTGACAAATTTGAGTTCAATTTCTAGACCTGCTACTTACTAGTTATGCAGTTTTGGGGGTGTTTACATAACCATTTCATGCTTCAGTTTTGGAATAATAATAGTACTTACTATTTTTTGAGATCAGTTGATAGTAATTCTAAACAGTCTAATATAAATAGCATAAACATTAGCTATTGCAGCTATTGCTTTCGCAGCTGGGATGGACCACCTATTGCCAATCCCTCAGGCGAGCCCCACTAACTTCATGACTGATGGAACTAGATTGAAAAGGCTCTGGGTGGTCCACTCATGTCCGACCGGCTGATGTAATCAGTGAGAGCCTGCACATGGGCAGGAAGGTCCCTGATCCTTAGTCTGTTCCTGGATGTCAAGAGCTCACAGGGCCAGAGTTCATTCATTCATTCCATCAATGTTTGTGCTATTATGTGTTGGGCACTCATCTAGGAGCTGGATATAGAGCAAACAACAAAGCTGATGAAAATCCCTGCCCTCGTGGACCTTACACTCTGAGAAAACAGACATAATAGTAAAGTCTATGGCATCCCAAAGGCATAGGCAGTGCAAGGATGGTATCTTCCATTTGAGATAGGACGGCAGGATGACATAATGAGAAGGTGACGTTGGAGTAAAGCTAGTATGCCATCCCACTTCCCCCCAACATCCCTTCTCCTCAAGAGTTCCTCTCTTTCTATATCCATAGAAACTTAGCATGTACAGGAGCCATGAGCTACTTCTGCAGGCACAGCACATGATCAGGAGTGGGAGAGATGATCCAGCTCCTGGCCAGCCCCAGTGCAGAGAGAAATGGTCCCATTAGTCCTAATAGAGGGAGACATGTCCTGCTGACATGGCGGGGACAAGGAGGGTCACTGAGGGGCCCCAGGCAACAGCAGCAGCAGGTGGTGATCAGAGAGTTCCACGCAGGCATCTCCAAAGGAGTTCTAGAGTGGGGAGGACAGCCGTGCAAAGTGGTTCTGACCACTTTTTGGGGAGAGGGGTAAACATCCATTGGCAGCTCTGGCTCAAGAAAGTGGAGGGTGGTGACTACAAGGACAGAAAATGCTGAGGACTGAGCCCCCTTGCAAGCAGCGCCCCGCTGAAGACCACAGAGCCCAATGCTGCTAGCACCCGGCAGTGCTGGGAGGTAGAGACACACAGCTGAGACTCAAGTTTGGTTGCCGTCATTGTTCCTTCTGCCTCTTGGCTTTCCCTTCCGAAGTGGTGACCCAAAAACCATCTGTCATGGAAAATGTCTCTTGTTGTTTTTATTTATTAGATTTATATTCTATATCAGAGGACTGTAAGCATCTTGAAGGCAGAGACCAATTCTTACACTCCAATTCCCAAAATAACTCCCTTAGGGCTAAGTAATCAACATAATAGCTGACACTTCTTGAACACTGCCACATGCCACTGTCCCAAGTGCTTCATGGGGATTAGGGCTTTTAACTCTCACATCTCTCAGTGAGGTGACAGCTTTATTATCTCCAGGTAGGAAATGGAGGCACAGAGAGGTGAATACCTTGTCTGAAGCCACTCAGCCAGGAAGTGGCAGTTTGACTTTAGCAGTAATACTACAGGCTGGGTCTTGCCCCTGCCACCCCACAAATTTGTTATTGAAGTCCTGAGCCCTGTTACCTCAACTGTACTGGTAGACAGGGTCTTTAAAGAGGTATAAGTTGAAATGAGGTTGTTCGTGTGGGACCCTAAACCAATATAGTTTATGTGGTGTCCTTACCATAAGAGGTAATTCAGACACAGACAAATACAGAGGGAGACCCCGTGAAGGCACAGGGAGAAGACGCCATCTGCAAGCTAAGGAGAGGCCTCAGGAGAAACCACCCTGCTGACACTTTGATCTTGGACTTTCAGCCTCCGGGACTGGAGAAAATAAAGTTCTGTTGCTGCTTAAACCAACACGGTGACTTTACCCAATCTGTGGTATTCCATTATGGCAGCCCTAGCGAATTAATGCAGGTACCTAGTGTTTTAGAAAGACCTGGAAGGCACTGCTTTATTTATGAGGTCACTCAGTCTGGCCCTGCCGTCTCTCCTGTATTACTGTGCGGAGGTGGTATCTCTGGGTCCGAGGCATCTGGCATCCAGCAGTCTGATATGCCCATGGTTTCCTCACTGCTACATGTGCCCACTAGGTAGAAACATGCATCCTCATCACACGGAAACTGTTATTCACTGGCTTACGCCTGATACAAATCATGGAACTAGACTTTTTCATTCATCCATTCATTGGTTCGTGGAACCAATAATTATTCCGTGCCTGCAATGTCTCAGGCGCAGTCCTGAGTACTGGGACTGTAAAAGTGACCAGAAACGTGTTACAGTCTCAGGGAAGTAATTGTACAAATAAATGTAAAATGTATTTCAATCTAGTAATCAATCAAGTAATATAAAATAACCAATGTGGTAAGAATTTAAAAAGAGAAAGACACCATGCGACGAAAGCAGAAAATAGGGGAAGTTGACCAAGTAAGTGGGGGTCAGCAAAGGCGTGAGCCTGTGGAGATGGGGAGGATAGGCTGTAGTTCATTACGCAGAGAGGACATGGGGAGTATCCAGCAGGGGAGACAGCAGGGCCAAGACCCAAAAGAAACAACCCAACGGATACCAGCCCTGCCTCTCAGATGCTTGCAGAATGGAGGGGAAAGGGAAGGAAAGGAGGAAGGAAGCAAGATGAGGAGAAGAAGAAAAGATAGAGTAGAAGGAAAGTCAAAGGGAAGAAGGAAGCTAACATTAATTGAAATGTACTACATTCCCGGCCATGTGCCAGGCATCTTCAGTTCATATTTTCAGCCATAATAAGAAACAGCTCAATAGGACCGAGAGGAGAGTGAGTGCCTCGTATTTTAGCCCCCAGGTGCCTCCCTTGCCTCAAGGTCACCCAGGCCCAGCAGCTCTAGAGTAGACACATGTTTCCATATCCCTGTGGCCTGGGCCACCAGCAGGAGGCCACCCCACTGTGCTGCAGCAAGCCCTCTCTCTGAAGCCCAGCATGGGAGCAGCGTTCTCTGAAAGCCTCACACAACCAGTTAGGCCCCTGGACAGTCCCCGCAGCTGAGCTACCACAGCCTGTGCATTCCATCGCCTCTGCAGCCTCCCTGCAGGATTTTGAACAAAGCCCAGGGGGGCTGGTGAGGATAACAGAAGGTCAAGAATTGGTGGAATGTGATGGGATGTGCTGAAGGATTCAGATATCAGGAAAAGTCCAAGATAGCAGCAAGAATTTATAGCTCAAAACCAAGACCTGGAATACAAGCAGAGAGATAAACTGGGCTATTTTAAATTGCTGCCCAAGAAGTGCTTTTGTGCTATATATATACCAACAGTAAAAGAGAAAGAGAAGCTCAGATCAAAAATATTTTAACATACATTTACTTGCCACTTTCAAATGGCATGGTAGCACTTAGGTCAGAGGAATTCCTTCTATTTTCTATAATCTATCACAGTGCTTAGCACTGTCATTCTCCCACCTCTTCGACTAAAGAACACAAGTAACAGCTAAATGAATTTTGTTAACCCAATATCTCTAAAAGTATGAGAGCCTTGTCTTTTACCTAGATCAGCATCTATATTAAAGTCCACAAGAGAATTTTTTTAAACATCTAAAGCTGGGAAAAGCTTTGCTTCCTTTCCAGTAATAAGAGCTATAGAACTTGATAAGTTTTCCCTTTTACCATGGCTACTAGGAAGCTCGGAGTCATGATTAAAGTTCAACTGTTGCAACTATGTTGACCCTTACGCTTAACAACTACCATTCTTTTATCTGGTCCTGGTTTTCTCTTTCCTGTTTACCATGTCTTCCATGAACATATTTTCGTTGTAGGTTGCTGCACATTCTCTGAGAAGGGAGTGTAAACAAAAATCAAACAAGTTCTATTATCTGCCCCAGGGCCAAGCTCCTCAAACTAAGAACTCGTGTCCTTGGTCATTGCTTTAAAAGACTTAGCCGCTCTGACATGACAGAGATACCTTACCTTTCACCTCTAGTTCTCACGGGAAATAATTTAAGTGCAGAGTATATTATCTATTGCTGTATAACAAATTACCCCAAATCTTAGCAACTTAAAACAATAAACATTGATTATCTCACACAGTTTTTGTGAGTCATGAATGTGGGAGCCACTTAGCTGGGTGGTTCTGGCTTAGTCTCTCATAAGATTGCAGCAAAGCCATTGCCCATGGCTGCAGCCTCTGAAAGTTTGACTGGTGCTGGGGAGTCTGCTTCCAGGGAGGCTTGCCACACTCCTGGCAAGCGAATATTGGTTGGGGGGTGGGGCTCAGTTTTTTCCCACGTGGGCTCCTCCATACAGCTGCTTGAGCATCTCACAACATGGCAACTTGTTTCCCCCAAGGAAGTGATCCAAGGGAGAGAGCAAGAACAAGGCTACAGTGCCTTTTATGACCTAGCCTAAGGTGTAACACATCATCATTTCCACCACATTCTATCCATAAGTTGTGAGTCACTAAACACAGACTACACCCAAAGGGAGGGTAATTAGCCTCCACCTTTTGAAGGAAGGAGTATCAAAGAATTTGTGGACCTATTTTATAACCACCACTCAGATTATAAAACTATTTTCTTTTTTTTTAAGTAGGTATAACCAGGGCACAGCTTGGTATTCAACATTGCCTTTACCTAGCTGCAAACTGGGATAGAAAAAAACATGAAGGTTGGGCATGGTGGCTCACACCTGTAATTCCAGCACTTTGGGTGACTGAGGTCTGTGGGTCACTTGAGGTCAGGAGTTTGAGACCAGCCTGGCCAACATGGTGACACCCCATTTCTACTGAAAATGCAAAACAACTACCTGGGTGTGGTGGTGGGCACCTGTAATCCCAACGACTTGAGAGGCTGAGGCAGGAGGATCACTTGAACCCAGGAGGCAGAGGCCACAGTGAGCCAAGATGGTGCCACAACATGCGCTTCAGCCTGGGTGACAGAGTGACATTCCATGTAAAAAAAAAAAAAATCATGAAAAAGAAAATGTTTTTTCCCAAATAATATTCTGCCAGCCAGCACCCTGAAACTGCATGGATCTATGACAGTCTAAATATTGTGTCTTAGTCTGTTCAGTAACAAAATACTTAAAACTAAGTAATTTATAAACAACAAAGAATTACTGCTCAGAGTTCTGGAGGCTGGGAAGTCCAAGATCAAGACACCAGCAGATTCCCTGTCTGGTGAGGACCCATTCCTCAGAGGTGGTGCCTTCTGGCTATGACGTCACATGGCAGAAGGGATGAACAAGCTCCGTCAGGCCTCTTTTATAAGGGCACTAATCCCATTCATGAGGGCACAGCCTTCATGACCTAATCACCTCCCGAAGGCCCCATCTTTTCATGTCATAACTTTGGGGGTTAGGTTTTAACATACAAATTTTGGGGGGACATAAACATTTAAACCATAGCACACAGTCATATGTGTGTGTGAGAGAGAACATGACTCCAAATGGAGTGAGAATAAGAGACAAGACAAAAATTTTGAAAGGAAAGAAAGGAAACTACATTCTTGGCCAATCTTAAAGGTCAGCCCCACTTGACACAGAATGGAAGACTAAAACTAAGGTGGCAAGGTCTAATGTATCCATAAATTACGCTCATCTTTTGTCAAACCTTCTAGTTAGACCTCAAGAGAGAAAAATGAGAGGAGACTTAGAACAAGGTTACCAGTAAGAACTGAGTTCATCTCTGGAGGGGATTACAGATGCTGGTGAGGGGAGCCGGAGTCTTTAGTCCCAGCTCGGATTGTTGTACAGCCATGTTGCCAGGGGAAATCCTGTAACTCCAGTTGGCCAGATGCTGGGTGCCTGATATCTCCCTGCTGCCATTCTGAACCCATATGGCAGTGATACTTAGCATCTCATTCATCTGGAAACTGACCCCTCATAGTGAGAGAGGCCTCAAGAAAATGGGGAAGCTTTCTTATTCATCTTAATAGGCCACCACTTTGCTTTCCTTTGATAGCGAACACCCTGATGCTAAGGTGATTCACAAGATAGCCAGGTTTTTATTCTCCTTAAAGTCATCTTCACTCTTGCAAAATTGCCATAAAATACTCCAATACACACGAACTAAGTAACCAGCTCTGTGAGGTGTGTAACATTCTTGTCATGTGGGAATTAACTAGCCTAAAATATGGGCAAGTCAGAGAGTATATTATGGAATAAAGCATGCAGCTTGGAGCTTTTTTTCTTTATTAAGAAATTCAGATGCCTAAAGACATTAAATGTATTCATTCAATAACATTTAACTGCACATCCTCCCCACCCTTTGGTTCACACTTCCACCACCACCACCACGTCCAGCTTCTGACTCAGCAGAGGACACTTCCCAGACCCACTGAGGCTGAGTTCAGTGCCCTCCCCAGGCCTTGTGTAGGAGCCCTGTGCATATTAAATGCCTGCCCGGACCATGGTGTTTTACATTTATCTGACAGTGAGTCTGTTTCTACTTACAGAACATGAGCCCTAGAGGGAAGGAACTTAGGCATGCATATCGCATTTGTACGTGATGCTAAGGCTGACACAAGTGCTGGCGGCTGGTGTGGATACTTTATTTTGGGGAGGAATGGCAGGGATAGGGAAAGGGTGTGGGGAGGGAGACACAGGAAAGGAAGGGAGACCAATAAAGGAGTGATGTGTGCTTGAGGTGGTCACCAGTGTGTAAGGGGAGCATGCATTCATGGCTTCCACCCCTCACTGGTCAGGGTGCAATAAATCCCTGACTTTTCCCAGTTCAGTGGATGTGCCTGAGTGAAGGGCTTCCCAGCAGGCACCAAACACCCTGGGTGAGAGAAGCCTTAGGACAGCTGAGGGGAGGTGCTGTTGGATGCTGCATTTTACAGCAATGGCTCATGTAAAAGCAGGACCAAAGGATGAGAGGCAAGGTTCAAGAGGTCACCGGTGCAGTGATGAGTCAGGGGGAAGGGTTAACAATTTGGAGGCCATTGCAGTCACCTAGCAAAAGGTGGTAAGGACCTGAATTCAGACAAAGGTTATACAGATGGCGTAAAGGGAGCCGGTAGGAGGGCTGTTTAGGAGACAGCATTGGTGGATCATGCAGACTCCAGGTTGAGGGAGACAAGGGATATCTCCCTGGCTTCTGCTCTGACTGGCTGAGGGTGAAACTGGGAACCGAGGAGGAGTGCGGGACCTGAGAAGCCTGGTGGCGGTTGCAGGGGTCATGGAGGAGACTGGGAGCAGCTGAGGACCAAGGCTTAGGAAAGGGAATGAAAAGCCCCAATGAAGGCTCAGCTGAAGGGAGAGGCTGTGATTTCCAGTGGCCCCCAGCCGCGTGATGGTGACGTTTCCTGCAGACTGGATATAGGAACAAGTCATGTTGACAGCAGATCTGATCTAAGTTTGGGATTTTGTGGGATAGGTCTGGAAGGACAAGAGAGCAAGGGAACTGAGGATACTAACAGCGTGTAAAACCCTAGACCATATGGCAAATTATATAATGGGCTCTAGATGATTTTTGGAACCTTTTCACATGTTCCAGATTCTTAAATTAATACATGCAATATGGTGATTTCTCCTGTCTGTGACCTGAAAAAGAAAATTAATGTGTCCAGTGTTGGTGCCATTATTTATTGCCAGGAAATATATATATATATTTTGAAAATGACATTGGCCAGAGGTTTCTAGCAGGCTTCACAGGCAACTGAAATGAGCTCCTGGGTGCCTTCCTCGGAAGGGACTGAGGTCATGAAAGTTTACAAGGCTTCTCGCAATTGGCACTCAGCTGTTCCAGAAATGACAACAGACATCTAAAAGCCAAAGGGCTTTAAGCAGCCTCTTTCCCTAGTCAGGTCTCCATTAGCATATGTTGCTCCTGGGTCCTGTTTTTATTTTCTGAGTTTCTCCCATCCCTTTTCCCCTCTCCTCCTTCCCTTTTCCCTATCCCTGCTTCCCCGAGTCCCTGTTGCTGTAAGGTAACAAGAAAATACTTGAATCAAGCCCAGCATGTCCTGTAGGTCATTCCTTGAGTAAGTGCTTTGATGACCCTAGAGCTGGACGTGGCCCCAGGCCATTTGTGCCAGCCACACTTAGGCTGGTTCTCCTCAGGATCGCACAGCGCAGGCCCTTACGGCTGGAAGGCACCGCTGTCCTTTGCCCTGCAGGTGTGGGGATGGGAGAGGGGCGGGTTGGGGGAGAGAGACCTTAACCCATCTCTGCTGAAAGCCCTGGGTTTTGTTTTCTTTGGTTCTTTTTTAAAGCCTTCTGTGTCCATGCCAACGTTATTCCACCTAGAATGAGTTTTCAAACCCTTGGCATTTGCTTTAAAGGTAAGTCAGCTTTGAAGATTCTGGTGGAAATTTCAATCATATTCCTATTCATAGTCAAAGAGTGAGTGGGAACTAAAAATATCAGCATTTTTTATTCTTTTTTTTCTTCTGAAACCCTGAACAGAACCTCCCCAAGATCTCCGAGGGAGCCGGGGAGTGGCGTCTGACTCCCGCACCAACGCTGACACCCTGTGTCAGTGTCATCTGCCGGTTCTCGGAGGCCCACAGGCCTCCCGACAAAGCACCACGTGTCTCCAAGGCCATTTTTCTAAACATGTAAAATGAAGTTCCCTAAATACATTACAAATTTAACAGGCAAGACAATTTGGCTACAGAAAAACCTCAGAGCAGTCAGAATGTTCCGAGTATTAAAGCCAAATTAGCTGACAAGTATCATCTCCACTCCACGTACCGCCTGACATCAAGCGGTGCTAAAAGTTATTAGCAGGGCGTTGTGGCCAGAGAGCTCCGTGCTGCTTTCAAGCCCACGTTCATTATTCATTGGCTTGTTCTGCCTGTGCTCTTGCAGGGCAGTTATAGTCTCCAGACATGGACAAGGCAAGTGAACGTGGGGTCAGAAAATATTTTACTTGAAAGGCAATCCTAGCATAGACAATGATTTACCATTGATGGCTTCTGTGTGAGTCAGTCTTTCTAAAACAGGAAAGCCTTCTTTAAAAGAAAAAAAAACCTCTGAAATCTGTCGACATTTTTTAAGAAACCAGATCTGTCTTTTGGAATTGGATTTAAATTAAGACAAGATGACTCACTCTGCCAATGCCTCATTAAAATAGAGATACCTTAAGAAGGCCAGAAGTTTGGACATTGAGGTTGGATACAAAGTGTTCTTCCATTTCTGGAACTCTGCTCTCCCAAAGACAAAAGCATCTGGCAAAGTCTTATTATTTCTTGCCCAACGGGGTCAGGTTGCCCCTTGGCAATGTGGGCCCACATTGTGATTGACAGGCTGAGTTAACAGTCCGTAGCCAAGGCAATAACCATTTGGTAGGACCATATCGAAGCTAATTATTAAAGTTAATTAACAGGAAGCTTAATTAACTTATTAGCCATCCAACGGTGGAGAAACTGCTAAAGGTCACTTAGGGACTGGTCAGTCCTTTGCTGTTTCATTTTAGGTGAAGGATGAGGCAGGAAAACATTTACCAAGTGAAAAAGAACAAAAAGAAAAATTGCTAAAGATCAGAGGCACCATGGTAACCCTCCATTCCAAGTGCCAAACCACATCCAGCAGACAAATGATAATGACAATTTCTGGTAAATTGTGTTAGATATAATGCTTGTCACAGAGGTACAAGCAGGGGAACCATTGTTTCCATACTATAACTTATCTATTTCTTTCACTTAAAATCTTAGAGGAAGAAACTTATCCACATGAAAACATATCACTTTTTGGATAAATTACCTGAGAGTTTTGCCAACGCAGAAGATGTGATGCCTGGTGAAATAAAAGCAGGTGGTCATCGCAGCAGACACTGAGGAAATAGTGATTACCCACTCACCCTTCCTATCTACCCTGGCCCACCCAGCCTGTCGTTAGGATTAGGTTCAGCCTTATTTTCTGGATACTTAAAATGAATCTGATTTAGTATATATGCACCAACTGTAGCTTAGTGTCTATTTGACCTTTGGCAAGTTCATGCAAATCCATAGAGGTCATGGTGGCAAGAATATGGGGTTGAGAACATAGGCTTGAGAACCAGACTTAGATTTGACACGAGGGCTGCCATCTGCCAATTCCATAATTCAGGCAATCCCTGGGCCACTCTGGACTTAACAGACAGTATTGTATGGAATAAAACCCTCACCTAGCAGTTGTAGCACTGTGTAGGAGCTCCATAAATTATATTATTGTCTTAAGTGGCCTGTTTAAGTAATGAAATGTAGGAGGGCCATGTATTTATTAATCCTTTATTTAATACGTATTTATGGAGCACTTCCTACATACCAGGTCCTGAAGGAGCTCTGAGGTTCTCTAGGATCACCATGGGACTCTGGAGGAGACTGAATCCCTCTGGAACATGGGCACGTACTGGGGCCAATCCAGTCTGTCTAGAGTCTGCTTCCATTGTCAACTCTGGTTACCATGGAGTAATGACTTGCAGATTTTTTGGTCTCAGAACCCCTTTACACTTAAAAATGTTCAAGGACCCTGTATTAGTGTTCTTGCTACTGCTGTAACAAATTACCAAAAACTCAGTGGTATGAAGCAATGCAAATTTAGTGCCTTACAATTCTTGAGGTAGGACATCAAAAATCAGTCTCACTGGGCTGAAGCAAATGTGTCAACAGGCCTGGTTCCTTCTAGAAGCTCTGAAGGGAGTCTGTCCCTTGTCCTTTTCAGCTCCTGGAGGCCAGCTGCAGTCCTTGGCTCACGATCCCTTCCTCACATCACCACAACCTCTGCTTCTGGCATCACTTCTCCTACCACTTACTCTCATCTCCTGGCCCCTCTTAGAGGCACAAGAGCCCTAGGCACATCAACCCCATCCAGATCATCCGAGATACTCTCCCCATCCTGAGATCCTTAACTTAATCCCATCTGTAAAGTCCCTTTGCCATATCAAGTCACATTTGCAGGTCCTGGAGATCAGGATATAGATGATTTTAGGAGACCATTACTCAGCCTATCACAGACCTCAAAGAGGTTTTGTTTATGTGGCTTATATTTATCAATGTCTACCATGTTCAAAATTAAAACTGAGAGATTTAATCATTATGTGTTTATTAATTCACTTTAAAATAGCAATAATAAATTTATTATAGGTTAAATAAGTATTTTAATGAAAAATCATTATATTTTCCAAAACAACAACAAAAAGTAGTAAGAGTGGCATTACATCACATTTTTGCAAATCTCTTTAATGTCCAGGTTAACAGAAGACATCTGGATTCTCATATATATTGTGGGTGTATATATATTTTTGGTTGAAATGTATAAAGGAAATTCAGCCTCACACACAGACACATAATTGGAAAAGGAAGATCATATTTTAGTAACCTTTTCAGTACAGTTGTGTATATTCTTCTCTGATACTACACCAAAACTCAGTAAGTGACAATATCTTAAAGATTAGTTGCAGTGTGGAATCTAAAAGCATATTCATGAGCTTTTCATATTCTGTCACAGTAAAATCCATTGGTCTACTTTGAAAGGCTCTTTAATTTGTGCATGAATTTATAATATCATTTACAATACTGGTCATTTGGAAAATATTGGCTCACTAGGTTATGCAGGTCTTCCATGTATTGACACATTTAATTATATAAAATTGTAAAATTATACTCACTAATATCACCAGATATTTTACTAGAAAAGTCTTTAAGTATTGGGAAACTGTCAACATATTTCCCAAAATTCTAACTTTTGCTTGAAAACTTGTGTGTTATCATTGGCAACACTGTTAGTTGCTCCCCTTGAAGTAACAGGCTCACCTAGTTCATTTTTGAGAAGGTGTCTGCCAAATACCGAAGTCTAAATAGTCATAATTAGTCAGCAATTCTTTCAAATAAAAGTGGTGATTCATGGGGAAAAAGTGGCTAGTTCAGCTTCTAACTCAAACAATCACACAAGTGATTTTTCTTGAGACAGTCATCATAATTTGGTACTCAACATAACACATTTTTCATTTTGTCACCAGAATATAAAACAGAAATTCTCAAGAGTTGAGAATTAATAAAATTAATAATTCTTATTGTTTCTTCAAGATTGTTCTTAAATGGAAATATCTTTGGTAACATGGTGTTTTTTATAATCGTTTGTTTTGCTGTGAGTTCCTGGCAGTGAGGAATATAATGGCGACTAGTATGATGTATTAGTTTGTTTTCACACTGATATGAAGAAATACCTGAAACTGGATAATTTACAAATGAGAGAGGTTTAATTGACTCACAGTTCTGCATGGCTGAGAATGCCTCAGGAAACTTATAATCATGTTGGAAGGGAAAGCAAACATGTCCTTCTTCACATGGTGGCTAGAGAGAGAAGTTCCAAGGAAAGGGGAAAAAGCCCCACATAAATCTGTCAGATCTCATGAGAACACACTCACTATCACCAGAACAGCATGGGGGTAAAAGCCCCCATGATTCAATTACCTCCCACCAGGTCCCTCCCACAAAAAAGTGGGGCTTATGGGAATTACAATTCAAGATAAGATTTGGGTGGGGACACAACCAAATCATATCATTCCATCCCTGGTCCATCCCAAATCTCATGTCTGTACATTTCAAAGCCAATCATGCCTTCCCAACAGTTCCCCAAAGTCTTAACTAATTCCAGCACTAACCCAAAAGTTCAAATTCAAAGTCTCCTCTGAGACAAGGCAAGTCCCTTCCACCTATGAGCCTATAAAATCAAAAGCAAGTTAGTTACTTCCTAGGTACAATGGGGGTACAGGCATTGGGTAAATACACCCATTCCAAATGGAAGGAATTGGCCAAAACAAAGGGGCTACAGGCCCCATGCAATTCCAAAATCCAACGAGGCAGTAATTAAACCTTAAAGCTCTGAAATAATTTCCTTTGACTCCATGTCTTATATCCACTGATGCAAGAGGTAGGCTCCCACAGCCTTGGGTAGCTCTGCCCCTGTGGCTTTGCAGGGTACAGCCGTCCCCCACTCCCCTGCTCTGGCTGCTTTCATAAGCTGGTGTTGAGTGTCTGCGGTTTTTCCAGGTGCACTATGCAAGCTGTCGGTGAATCTACCACTCTGGAGTCTGGAGGATGGTGGCCCTCTTCTCACAGCTCCACTAAGCAATGCCCCAGTGGGGACTCTGTGTGGGAGTTCCAGCTCCACATTTCCCTTCTGCACTGCCCTACCAGAGGGTCTCCATGAGGGCCCCACCCCTGCAGTAAACTTCTACCTGGACATACAGGCATTTCCATATATCCTCTGAAATCTAGGTGGGGGTTCTGAAGCCTCATTTCTTGACTTCCATGCACCTACAGGCTCAGCACCATGTGGAAGCTGCCAAGGCTTGGGGCTTGCACCCTCTGAAGCCACTGCCCACACTGTATCTTAGCCCCTTTTAGCCATGGCTGGAGTGCCTGGGATGCAGGGCACCAAGTCCCTGGGCTATACACATTAGGGGCTCCCTGGGCCCGATCCACAAAACCATTTTTCCCTAGGCCTCCAGGCCTGTGACAGGAGAGGCTGCCATGAAGGTCTCTGGCATGTCCTGGAGACATTTTCACCACTCTCTTGGTGATTAACATTCAGTTCATTACTCATGCAAATTTCTGCAGCTGGCTTGAATTTCTCCCCAGAAAATGGGATTTTCTTTTCTATCACATCATCAGGCTGCAAAGTTTCTAAACTTTTATGCTCTGCTTCCTCTTGAATGCTTTGCCATTTAGAAATTTCTTCTTCCAGATAACCTAATTCATCTCTCTCAAGTTCAAAGTTCCACAAATCTCTAGGGCAGGGGCAAAATGCTGCCAGTCCCTTTGCATAGCAAGAGAGACCTTTACTCTAGTTCTCAGAAACTTTGACATCTCCATCTGAGACCACCTCAGCCTGAACTTTATTGTCCATCACTATCAGCATTTTGGTCAAAGCCATTCAACAAGTCTCTAGGAAGTTCCAAACTTTCCCACATCTTCCTCTCTTCTTCTGAGCCCTCCAAACTGTTCAAGCTTCTGCACGTTACCCACTTCCCAAGTTGCTTCCACGTTTTCAGGTATCTTTACAGCAGTGCCCCACTCTCCAATAAACAAATTTATTGCATTAGTTCATGTTCACACTGCTGTAAAGAAATACCCAAGACTGGGTCATTTACAGAGGAAAGAGGTTTAATTGACACACAGCTCTGCATGGCTGGGGAGGCCTCAGGAAACTTACACTCATGGTGGAAGGGGAAGCAAACATGTCCTTATTCATATGGCAGCAGGAGCGAGATATGCTGCGCAAATGGGGAAGAGCCCCACATAAAACCATCAGATCTCATGAGAACTCACTCACTATCACAAGAACAGGATAGGGGTAACTGCCTCTGTGATTCAATTACCTCCCACTAGGTCCCTCCCACAACAAGTAGAGATTATGGGAACTACAACTCCACAAGAGATTTGGGTGGGAACACAGCCATACCATTTCATATGGTTTGGTGCCACTACCCTGATGGGTGCTAAGGAGCCAGTAGGCTTACCTACTATTGCCTTTGCACCACTGGGGCAAGTGTCAACACATGAATAAAGGCAAATATCATCTTAGTATTATTATGAAAATAGTTTTGACCTCAACAGACTCTCTGAAAGGTCTTGGGAATCCCCAGGAGGTTTACAGATCACACTTTGAGAGCTGCTGCCATGGAGAAACCAATACCCCAAGAGACACGGACTCAAGTAGAGGTGATCCAGATCCTTTTTAACTGGTAGAGACCACAGAAGCAGCTCCAGATAGCAAACATATTCCTGGAATAGACAAGGTTCTAGTCCTAACTTAAATCCTTTGCAATTTATGTTTTTTTCCACTGGAACCGCAGTTCTCCTATCTGAAAGATGAAAATCATATCTTTCCTAACCACTTCAGAATTTTATTATGAGAATAAAATTTCGATTATGTGTGTGAAAATAATTTTTTCTTAACGTATTTATTGGGTATAATTGACATAAAATAAACGGCACATATTTAAAGCATGTCTTGATGTTTTGACACGTAGATACTCCTGTGTAATCATCACCACAGTCAACACAATGAACATATCCATCATGCCCGACATTTCCTTTTGTCCCTTTGTAACCTGTTCCTCCTACCCCTATGTTCACTCCCTGATCCCTAGGCAACGATCAAGTTACTTTCTGTTACAATAGATTACTTTGCATTTTCTAGAATTTTATATAAATAAAATTACATTGTAGATACTCTTTTTTTGACTGGCTTTTTCCACTCAACATAATTATTTTGAGATTCATGCATGCTGTCATGTGTACCAGTTGCTCATTCCATTTTATCCCTGAAGAGTATTCCAGTGTATGGGTATATAGTTTTTTTATCTATTCACCTGTTGAGGGACATATCTATTCACCTGTTGAGGGAATGTTGCTTTTAGCTTTTGGTTATTACAAATAAAGCTGCTTTCAACATTGGCATACAAATTTTTGTGTGAACATATCTATTCATTTCACTTGGGTAAATACTTAGGAGTGGAATGGCTAGATCATGTAACAGGCATGTGTTTAGCTTTTTAAGAAACTGCCAAACTGTTTTTCCAAAATGGTTGTCTTATTTTACATTTCTACTGGCAGCATGTGAGTATTGCGGTTTCTGCACACCCTCCCCACCAGTTGGTATGGTCAGTCTTTTAAAGTTCAGTCATTCTATTAGGTGTGTAGTATGTGCTAAAGTGATTTGAGGCCAGGCACAGTGACTCTTGCCTGTAATCCCAGCACTCTGGGAGGCCGAGGTGTGTGGATCACCTGAAGTCAGAAGTTTGAGACCAGCCTGGCCAACTTGCTGAAACCTCTTTTCTACTAAAAATACAAAATTAGCTGGGTGTAGTGGTGCGCGCCTGTAATCCCAGCTACTTAGGACGCTGAGGCAGAAGAATTGCTTGAACCCAGGAGGCAGAGGTTGCAGTGAGCCTAGATTGTACCACTGCTCTCCAGCCTGGGCAAAAAGAGCAAAACTCGGTCTCAAAAAAAAAAAAAAAAAAAAAAAAGTGACTTGAATGCCAAAAAAATCTCAGGCCATGTGGATTTAGCTTGCATACACTTCCCAATCATTGATTAGTAGTTTTGTAAATATTTTCAAAGGTTTTTGAGACATTTTTAATTCTTAATAAAGATGGCACATTCTTCAACAGCAATGATGGGGATTTTAATTTTTTTGATATTTTTTAAAAGCACTGTAGACTGCCCAGTGAGAATATTTTCTTCCTATCCTTCCCCCAACAAATTCTCCAAACTACTTCATGTCCATATTTACATCCAGTCAAATAAACATAGCTTTGGAGGATTTTACAAATTAAAAGGCCATTCCGCTAATATGTCCCGATAACATCGGTAATTTCTGTTGGTTTTGTCTTCACATCATTAGGCCAGTTCTTACATTCACTGCAAAGGCAGCTCCAGCAGGAAGATTAGAGACTTGGGGTGACTGGAGGCAAAATACATTTGGAATGTTCTTGCAGCCACTTCTTAAATAGAAATAACCTACACAATGCAATTCTTCCCAGAGACATCCTGATTTGCATCCCCAGAATCACACTCAATCTCGTACAAGACAGAGGGCCTGGCTAACTCTGCTAAGGAGGAAAAAATATATAGAACGTTAAATAGCAGGGAAGACCAGAACAATTTCTAAAAATAAACACTAATTAGATACACTTTTTAAAAACAATGCTTAGTTCCTTGTTTTCCCGTCAATGTTAATTTATCATGTTACTGCCTGTGATTAATAAACCCTTTTTATCAGTGTTAACAACTTGATAATTTATAAAATACTTTTAGCGGCATTATCGCACTACATCTATAAGGAATGCCCATTTTTAGAAATTAACAAAAAATGTAGAAAGAATGCCCATTTTTAAAGATTAATAAAAAACAAAAAAATGGGAGTCTTAGAAAAGTTAAGTAGCGTATCCAAGCAGCCCCTATTCGTTTGCCATGGCTGTGTAAAAAATGACCTCAGAGTTAGCTCTATGGTTTGAATGTCTGTTCTCACCAAAACCTCCACTGAAATGGAATCCCTAATGTAAAAGGTAGGGCCTTTAAGAAGTATGTGGGTCATGCCACTTTGCCTTCGTGGGTGGATTAATGAGTTAATGGATTAACGGGTTACCACGAGAATGGTTCTGTTACAAAAGCCAGGTCGGCTCTCAGTGTGCTGCCTCCACCCCATGTGATGCCATTTACCATGTTATGATACAGCATGTGGCCCTTGCCAGATTCAGCTGCCTGATCTTGAACTTCCTAGCCTCCAATACTGCTAAATAAACCTCTTTTCAAAACTAAATTATCTAGTCTTGGGTATTTAGTTACAGCAACAGGAAACAGACTAAGACACTTAGCAACTTAAAAGAACACTAATTTATTATACCATAGTGTCCATGAGTCAGGAATTCAGGCATGAATTAACTGGGTCCTCTGCTCTAAAATCAAGGCAGGGGCTGCAACTTCATGTAAGGCTTTGATTTCTCTTCCAAGCTCACGTGCTTGCTGGAGGAATTCAGTTCCTTGCAGTTGCTGTTTTGTCTTAGAACTTGGGTTGCAAGTTTTCTTGCTGGCTATCCGCTAGGATCATCTCAGCTCCTAGAGGCTGTCCTTGAGTCCTAGTTACACGACCATCTCACAACACAGTAGATTATTTCTTCAAACCCAGCAGGAGACGCTCCAGTCAGCTATGATGGAGTCTTACTTAATGTAAAGCAATGGGAGTGACTAACCCAGCACCTTTGCCATTTACCAGAAACTAATCAAGGGAGCCACTATCCCACCATATTAATGAGCCCCACACACTCTCAAGGGGAGGAGACTATACAAAGTGTATGCACCAGGGAGCAGGAATCTTGGGATCCATCTTAGAATCCTGCCCTTCACAGATCTGCAGATAATAAACTGTAAGGATCAGAGTGCGGGTGTAGATGATCCAACAGTTTTCCATGGGTGTTTAAGAGATATGTCATCAAGAGGCCTTGAGCACCTATATACCCACGCTTTATCACATCTATTTCCCCTGTAGAGCTCCTTGTCAACATCAGTGAGTCCCCAGTTCCCCCAGTAGAAAACACAGTTGAAGCATATTCAGCAGGACCTGGATCACATGACTTGACCTTAGTTTGGACGAGTCTGAGGTGGCTCAGGAAGATATCCTGAGTGCCAGAAAACAGCGCCACTGATGGTGCCATGCTCCCTGGGTTGCCAACAGCATTTTTTCACCCAGTACACAGATAGACAGGCCAGTCTGCGTGTGGCTGCTGATTCCCTTTGAGGAGCTGCCATCCTTTGCTTCTTCACTTCATAGTTGTATTAGTTTGTTCTCATGCTGCTAATAAAGACATACCTGAGACCAGATAATTTATAAAGAAAAGAGGTTTAATTGACTCACAGTTCTACATGGCTGGGGAGGCCTTACATTCATGACGGAAGGCAAATGAGGAGCAAAGTCACATCTTACATGGTGGCAGGCCAGAGAGCGTGTGTAAGGGAACTTTCCTTTGTAAAACCATCAGATCTCATGAGACTTACTATCACGAGAACAGTATGGGAAAGACTCTTCCCCATGATTCAATTATCTCCCACCAGGTCCCTCTCATGACACATGGGAATTATGGGAGCTAAAATTCAAGATGAGATTTGGGTGGGGACACAGCCAAACCATATCAATAGTCTTCCCAGTGACTTTATTGAGAATATAGCACCACCTTCCCCTCTTTCTCAATTTCCAATCACAGTTCAGAGAATCTTTCTCCATGTCCAGCAATCTTATGTCAGTCATCTTATGACATGGTCCCATCGCCTAGAATTATCCTTCCATTGAAGTCATCACTAGCCACTCAACAATATTTGTTCTCTCCTTCCTTGGGCACAAAGCTAAAGTATATTCCCCAACCTCTCTTGCAGTGAGGTTTGGCCACATGGCTAGGTTCTCTGCAATGGAGATGAGGTAATATGGGTCACTTCCTGCTCTGGCCCATAAAAACTCTCCACACTTGCTTTTTCATGTTCTTTCCCCTTGCTTTGGCTAGCTGCAGATCTTGGTGAGGTCTTTGGGGATGAAGAAGCCACAGACAGAGGGAACCTGGGAGAAAAGTTGATCCTTCAACCTGTGCTCCCTCTCAGAATAGCTACATGAGAAATACAGTCTTCTATGGTGTTGAGGCATTGCCCATGTGGTCTATTTGTGGCCTCAGCCTAACCTGCACTAACATGTTCAATTGTACTTCCCTACTTCCTAGCCCAGTGCTCATCACAAAGTAAGCAACTAGTCAAAGAATGAATCAGTAGATATTTGTCTGTCTGAGCATCCTATTTTATTCTATTCACTCTCTTCTAGCAACTCAATGGAATTTCATTATAGCAAACAATAAATGCTCCATTAAAACCTTTAATGTCAGCATTGAATGTTCTGGGTATTGATCATAGATCACCTTGATATTACATTAGATTTCTTGACCAATTTCATCACCTGTAAGTCATTTTCCTATCTGGAGGCTAAGAACTGCTGTGGCAGGTTGCCAAGCACCCTAGTTTCAACTTGGACCCTTCTGGTTTATAATAATACCTATCATTTATCAAATGCATAAAATAGGCCAGCCAGACTGCACCATACACACACACACACACACACACACACACGCACACACATTTTTCATCCAAACAACAAAAAACCTGTGATACTGGTATGACTACCATCATATTATCATGTTGGTATTACTATCATAAGAACCAAGGATCCGAAGTTGAGGAATTATGCAGTGTCAGGAGGTGGTAAAGCAGGCCTCAGACCCAGGTGCTCTTTCATCTCTCTGTACAGACTTCCCATCTACTGCTGTCCCACACTTCAAGGTTTCACTGCCACTGAGCCATCTGCCTTCTTCACCAGGAGTAACACAGTCACTGCAAGCCCATATGGCACCTTTGTATGAATTAGAACAAGGACCCCTACATCAAGACACTTTGATGATATCTACCAGAAATTTGTTGGAACAAACACACAACTTTTCTATATCAATAATCTATATCTGTATCTTTATCTATATCTTTATCTATAATGTACATGGTAGTGCTCCTTAAGTTGTTCAGTGTTCAACCCCTACAACTGTGTGGAGTTGTCCTGGGGCGGGGGCGGGGGGAACAGCAAATGGTCATGTAGGTTCTGAGGCAGGTTTTAACACAACTGGTCTATAGTGAAGCTACTGGTGCTCAGAAGACTCATTTTCTATAGGAGTTTGGTGGTTCTGTCTCCCTATTCTAATAAAAATAAAAATAATAAACCTGTCACAGATGACTCAAGAAGAAGACTGCTTTATTGTCTTCCCCAGCTTCTATTCCTTTGATTGCGAACTCTACCTAGGAGTAGCTACCTGGACCATGTAGCTCATTTTACTCCTTCCAGAAATGCTGTGGGGCTCTGAAGTTACTAACTTCAGGCAAGCGTAGAAGGAAGCATGCGCTGTCCTCACTGGCAGAGTCAGCAGCAGCAGAGTGGCAGACGATGCAGCCAAACCTTCCCTTAATGCTGACCTGGCGACTGCATTGTCCCTTCTTTATTCTGCAAACTGCAAAGAGAAATGAGGGAAAATGAGTTCATTGGTGTATCTTTAAATGAATCAAACATGTATTTGTTCACCAAGGCAGTGTATTAAGTGGAGCCTGAGAACAAAGGAGATGAGATAGTGTTAAAAACTATTAGTTAACAATAATACATTGTTTCAAATAGCAAGATGGATGTTGAATGTTCCCAACACAAAGAAATGATAAATGTTTGAGATGATAGATATGCCAATTACCTTGATCAATATATTATATGTATTAAAATATCACTATGTACCCCATGAATATGTACAATTATTATTTGTCAACTTCAAAAGTAAAATAAAAATCATGTTATAGAGAAAAAAACTCCAATATAGTAACTAGAGAACTTGAAAGGTTGAGGGAAGTAGAATTCCCAGCGGCTGCTGCCCATATTCATAATCAGCAGTGTTTCTAGTTTCTTAATCTAGAAAATAAAATTGGATGTGGATTTTTCTGCTTTAGGAACATAATTGCTTCAGAGCAGAATGAATTATTAAAGTTAACACTAAGTCATCTGGAAAGAGGCATTTAGGCTCTGACATCTGGATGACTAGCAGCCACCAGAGGTTACTTAGCCTCTGTGAACCCTGGTTTTCTCATCTGTGTAATGGGAAAAGGAGTACCTACTTCATAGGGTTGTTGTGAAAACTAAGTAAGAAAATTAATATAAACCATTTATCTAAGCCTCCTTCATTTAGCAGGCACCAGTAAGTAGTAGTTATTACTATTAACCTAATAATAATAATAATAACAACATAGGCCGGGCGCGGTGGCTCAAGCCTGTAATCCCAGCACTTTGGGAGGCCGAGGCGGGCGGATCACGAGGTCAGGAGATCGAGACCATCCTGGCTAACACAATGAAACCCCGTCTCCACTAAAAATACAAAAAAATTAGCCGGGCGTGGTGGCGGCGCCTGTAGTCCCAGCTACTCGGGAGGCTGAGGCAGGAGAATGGCGGGAACCCGGGAGGCGGAGCTTGCAGTGAGCCGAGATCACGCCACTGCACTCCAGCCTGGGCGACAGAGCGAGACTCCGCCTCAAAAAAAAAAAAAAATAATAATAATAATAACAACATAAAACATATTAAACCCACCTTCCCCGAGGGTGACAAGACATTTCTTCCCATTATCTTATGGCATTTAGCAAAGTTTCTCCCAAAACTTGACACTTACACCTTGAAAGAAATTCTGAAGGAATGAACAACTATAGTGAATAATTAATATTAATTCTTGGTTTTTTTTTTTTTTTTTTTTTTTTTTTTGAGACAGAGTCTTGCTCCATTGCCCAGGCTGGAGTGCAGTGGTGTCATCTCAGATCATTGCAAGCTCTGCCTCCTGGGCTCACGCCATTCTCCTGCCTCAGCCTCCCCAGTAGCTGGGACTACCGGCGCGCCCGCCACCACACCTGGCTAATTTTTTTTGTATTTTTAGTAGAGATGGAGTTTCATCATGTTAGCCAGGATGGTCTCGATCTCCTGACCTTGTGATCCGCCTGCCTCAGCCTCCCAAAGTGCTGGGATTACAGGCGTGAGCCACTGCGCCCAGCCAAGTGAATAATTAATTCTATAACATGTGATACAAAATTTGTATGCAAAAATCACTACTTGCCACATCCATGCCCTCCAACTCTCCTGGCATGGATTAAGGTAGCAATTTTAACAGAGTACAGTCTTCTGAGCCTGAGAGATAAAGAATAACAGTCCATTGAAACGAACTACCATGAGGAGGGGGAATTTGGATAGACTCTTACTAGTAAATTGTGGCGGTCTCTTTGGACCTGAGAGTCAGGTTCTCCCAGCTGCCCGCTCCTATACTTCTGCGGTCTGATCTGGATTTAGACATGGGACTATGCACCCAGAGAGAAAGAGAACTGGGAGTCTAGATTTAGCCAGGGAAAGGTGAGGCTGGACTCAGGTCTGAGTGCATTCTGCATTACCTCTTCTCTACTAGTCCTCAGTAAAAATAAGAGATACAGATTGAAAAGTTTCTGAGTTGATTTTACATTCGAATGTGATGCAAATGTAGTTATACAAATGGCTATTTGTTCAGGTAGAACAGATCTGAAAGAAAAAATGGTAGGATGAAATGGAGGAGTAAAAGACACTCCCTATAACTGAACAGCAGTGAGCTTCTAAAGGTCCAGAGCTACCCCAGTTTGATTGTAGAGGCTGTGCAGTGTGCAACCTAAACAACTGTACATGATGATCCTCAATGGGTCTAAAATCCCGTTCATATGCTTACTTCCACAAATGTCAAAGGCACACCTAGTTGTACTATCTCAAAGGTATCCATGCCTCCCTCCCAGTCTGCTCTGTTTAGGTTACAAGGTCCAGCCTGAAGCCCCATGGGGTTGGAAAACTCAAAGGGACTCCTAAGTTTGAGGATCATTCTAGATAGCAGGCAGCACTGGGGACCATTATAGTATTGTTGCTCCTTTGAGTCCTATTCTACAGCAACTTCGCACTCTGGAGGCTGCCAGTTACAAGCCATAGAAGGCAGAGGGTTGTGTTCTTGGTGAAACAAATCCCTGGGCCCTGCATGCTCACTCCTCCTGACAGCATGGCTGTGGTGGTACCCTGCATTTTTCTCTGTTTAGTAGATGGAATACAGCCTAAAGCCAGAAATGAGAGATGCACACTTGCTACTGAAATCTCAGGGCTGATGTCAAGTTGATGTCCTGGCCTAATATAGAAAAGGGAGACTCTCTATTTTTCAGATAACTTGTGTTTCTCTATAGAGGAGGTGGGGTTGGCAATGCATCACCTGTTGCCTGCCTGGAATGACTATGCCCTTGGCCAACAGCAGGCAAAACCGTGGCAAATGTGCCAGCAACACCATGCTACTTGTAGGTGGATGGCCTTCAAGAGGGAAAGAAAATCAGGAGCTCTTCTTTCTTCCAGGTTCTGAAGCAGGGCAACAGGGGAAGCATATATTATGGTGCCAGCATAAGTAAAAATGTTCCATGTTACTTTTTTGTACTATACTCTTCTATATTATGTCATACTGCTTTATATTATGTTAATTAATCATATCATATGCCATGTCACCTTTATGTCATATCATATGGTACATGAGACAGGATGATATAATACTCTTTTAAGGGGGAAAATTTATCTGAAACTTGAATAAACCCCTTAGGAAATTCCAATCATGAATTTTTTTTTCTCTTTGTTTTTGTTTACATGTTACCTTTGCCTCTTTCTTTGGCAGTTTGATATTGAGGTTAATATTAAAAGGATGCTATGAAGAATCCTACAAAACTGTAAAAGACAAGAAAATGACAGGATGCTTTCTGGGTCAGGCTGAGCTTGTTGTGAAAATGGAGTCCCTGCAAAGTTTGATAATGGGATGATGAAGCAGAGAGATGCAGGAGTTAATGACACTGAAGAGAGCTTGGGGAGTGGTGATGGGGTGAGGAAAAGGAGAGTGGAGCTGCACATGGGGAGTGGGGAAGAAGGAGGTTGCTAGGCAACTTCCCAGGGGCAGGAGAGAGAAATCCTGAGGGAGGAGGTGCTTTTGGAAGCGCTGTGGATTGCCATGGGCAGCTATCTGTGGCCAGAACAGACAGACCCGAGAGGTGGGTCACCTAGTTGGCAGCCAACTGTTTGCCCGAAGCTGCTTCCTGCAATAATAAACAGTCAGGAGAAGTCAAGGGTATACAGCCCAAGCACTGCGGCAAACCATCTGAGCAGTAGCTGGGGTGCAAAATAAGAGCAGAAGCTGTTCATTCTACAACCTGTGCCCTGGAGGAGATAATGGCATGGCCAGTGGTGCCTAGGGTTGTGGTTTGCAAACGCATTCATTGACTGCCAAATAGGTACCAGGTATTACTCACTGGGAGGAACAAAGGTTAAACCAGACATGATTCTTGTCCATAGCAGCTCTTCATCTCATAGGGGAGAAAGGCCTAAAGACATGTGCGTTGCTAATTAGCTATAGTCAGTAGGTATAAAACAAAGCCTAATTATTGAGAATTTGAACTATGGAGCCAGGTTCAAATCCCAGTCTGCATCGCACTAGCTATGTGCTCTGGGAAAACAGGACCTTGTGGAAGTTACTTAATCTCTCATTTGTAAAACACGAATGATCATTGTACCTATGTCATAGGGTTGCTATGAGAACGTTCAAATGAGTTGACAATTGTAAAGTGCTGAGGATAATGTCTAGCAAATAGTGAGGTTTGTTTGATAAGTTCTGCATAGGATCCAAAGAATCAGGGCTAGGAGTGCAGCATTGAATGTGGCGTAAGTACCTTGCCACACATCCGTACTTCTATAAAGGTGATGCCCAGCTAGGGAACACCTGTGATGCTGGGGCTTACCAGCTTCCTGACTTTTCTATCAAATGGTTCTTTGATTATCCTATTGCATGGTTCACATTGTTGTAAGACACCTTCTCTGGGTGGAGGAAATCACGTCTTTCAAACTCAGATATGCAGCCTAAGGCAGAACTAGTTCTGAAAAGCATAGTTACCAGTTTCCTCAGCTCTCCTTCTTGTCTTCTTTTCTGTCACCTGGAATGGGGAAGAATACATGCCTTTCATGCTACATTTCCTTTGCCGTCAGTAGGGTCCTGCCCTAGCTCTCTTGTCTGCACAGGGTCCCTTTCCCTTCTCCATCTATAAAACCCTGAAGGCTGCCTGCAATTTTTCCCAGAAATTCATTTAGGTGTTTGGGATGCACATATCATCAGCCTTGCGTTTCCAACTTTCCTGGCCAGGTAAGCATGTTGCCTGTTCAACAAAAATCAATTTAGATCCACAGATCAGCATGTGATGTTCTTATTATCCCAGCCCTGCCTCCCTGCAAGAGTCTCCATGATACTTCGCTGGCAGGATCCAGGGCCAGCCAATTGCCACATAGAGAGACAACTCCAATGTCAGCTCTGCAAAAGACGGTTTTTTTGGCGTAAACACTTTGCAGAAGACAGAGGCGAAAAATGTCCTAAAACAGGAAGAAACACAGTCTTGAAGACCCATTTCTTCTGCCCTGGGATGCCCTCCCTATAGTCCCCAATCTGTCCACAGAGCCATCTGGGGCCATCACTCCAGTGTCCCGGTGGCCAGGTCCACGCAGTCTGCATGCTCATTCTACCCTCAGGATTTTCCATGACAGGGATAGTTAGCAGACTATTCAAACTTCCAGTTTTCTGTCTCCAAAGAGCCTTTTATGGTCAACTCAGATAAAGGCTAAGATTCAGTTCTCTCATTTGATTCTGCGTCTGAGGACATTTGACAGAACGGGCAGAGATTTCTCTCTAAATGCCTAAGTCTCGCGGTAAACCATAATTTTTGCATTAGGTATGAGGGCCTCTTTAGGGAGATAGTAAAATGCTGCAACTGCTCCCTCTGCACAGACTCTCTCCAGGCCCTGCGTGATCTGTCGGCTGTTTTCATCCTCATCCATCTGGTAAACTGGCCTGGGGCCTACTCACGAGTTGGTTGGACCCTTGACCTCAGGCACACGTCCAAAGCAACATGGGCTTAGATGGTCGGTCTGAGTAATGCCGGAGGTGCCATCTGTCCTGCAGGAAGACCATCCTCTGTGTCAGTCCTAAAGCATTGGCTCCATATTTTAATCACAGCTGGTAACTGTCACTTGCCAAAATGAAAGATACCTGAACAGTTAGAAAAGGAAGGCATGGGATTCAGGGGCAACTTTAAACATTAGCTAGAAGTTTCAAGCCACAGGAGGATCTCCTAAAAAAAATAGGAATGACAACAACAAAATAATAATAAATAAAATTAGAAAATTGCCCAAGAATAAGGAGTTGCCCAAACACTTAAAGAAAAAAAAAAAAAAAAAAAACAGAAAGATTCCCACAACTTGCAGAATAACCTGGGAATGGATTTTGTCAAAAATCAGAGCTACCAAAACGGTTCTAACATCTGCCTCATAGATAATTTGCATTGAGGCCAGCATGTCTCATCTTTCCCCATTCCAGAAAATGCCCAGTTTCTCCTAGAGAAATCAGAAACTCCAGTATTTCTAGTAATATTCGCATGTCATGGAGGGGAAGTGACTACTCCCAGAAATAATATCACTGCTTACCCAATCCATGAAGTGAAAGAGTTAAAAGATATTTCTCTGTTCCAAAGGCCTATGGGCAGAATTAAAAGTAATTGCCAGAAAAGCCAGTTTCAAAACAGTCTCTACGCTTGCATTTATTGAAGGAGCTTATTGGATATACTGGTTGCAAGCAGGAAGAAATCTGCTGACCTGAGCTCCCTGCGGCCCTGGTCCTCTCCACTCTGGTAACACCCAGGCAGATCTTACAACTCCTCCAGTCACACCCAGATACCAACTCCAGGCCAGACCAATGCGATCTCTTGCCTGTATTTCAACTTTTGATTTCTATTGTATTAATTTAATGTTTCCCCCTTGCCCCCAGCTTGGGCCTGCTGTAGTTTGGGAAACTTGTTGGGGCAGGGCTGGGGGAAGAAGGAGGAGCCTGGAGCATCACAGTGAGGAGGAAGCCCCCTTTCTCGCTAACTTCTCCTCCAACTCACAGGGTCTAGTTCAAGGCCCTCAGGCTTAAGCCCAGGGCAGAAAGGATTAGAGGGAAAAATTGGAAAGACCCGTATGGGTGTAATCTAGTGCTGATGCTCCCTGGATACAGACTTGTATAGTGCAGGTGGGGGTTTTAAAGCACAAGGTGGTATGTAACTTGCCCAGTTAGAAAGTGGCAGAGCATGGCCGGGCGCAGTGGCTCATGCTTGTAATCCCAGCACTGTGGGAGGCCGAGGCGGATGGGTCACTTAAGGCCAGGAGTTCAAGACCAGCCTGGCCAACATGGCAAAACCTCATCTCTACTAAAAATTCAAAAATTAGCCGGGCAAGACAGCAAATCCGCTACTCTGGAGGCGGAGGCACGAGAATCACTTGAACCTGGGAGGCGGAGGTTGCAGCGAGCCTAGATGGTGCCACTGCACTCCAGACTGGATGGCAGAGTGAGACCCTATCTCACACAAAACAAAACAAAAAAGCAATAAAAGAAACTGGCAGAACATGGATTCTGGAGCCAACAGCAAGGAGATTCTATTTCCCTTAACTTGAGCACTGTTGCCTGTTACGACATCCTCAGCACCAGGCAGTCCCCGACTCTGTCCCCCACACTTCTGCTGGGGCACGCTGCCATCCAGGGGTCACCTTGACCAGAGTCCCTCAAGATGACTGGCAGTCAGATATCCTTAGTGTGGTCAACACTGCTGCTCAGGAAGCACAACTCTGAGTGGTGAGCTCTTCGCCAAGCAGCCTTCTTTCCACTCTGCCGCTGGCCAACTGCCCAGCCGGCCTCTAGCTTTTGATTTTCAGACACGCATGAGGAGCCAGAATCTGCCTGGAGACTCCAAATGTCCAGGGACTCATGTCAGACCCCTGAGAGGTACCTGAGGTCATCTTCCCTTGACTTTAGTTGAGGGAGGTTCCCAGCACCCTGACAACTCGCTCAAAAGAAATCGTCTCCCTCTGACTTTTGTATCTTTAAGGATTTCTTATACACCCCAAGGTGGGCCATAAGCTCAGGGCTGCAAAATCTGCTTCACAATCCCTTGACATTTCTTCTATGGGTGATTGGACATCTCCTGTTCTCAGACTTTGAGTCCTTGGCCAAAACTCAAAACTCAAAAAGAACAAAATAAAAGCTACATTGGACAACCTATTATACATGATAGAGGCAAGACTCTCCAAAACATAGTACATGTACATGCTAGGAGTAATACTCTTTAAAACAAAACTCTGTCTCCTAGGTTCTTCTTTCTACACACCACACACACATACACACACACACACACACACACACACACAAACACATGAAACAGCAGGGAGGGCAGGAGAGAGAGAGAGAATAAAGAAGAATAAGAAAAAAGAAAAGGAGGGAGGAAGAAAGAAGGAAAGAGAAAAAGGAAATGAAAAAGAGACAACAGAGAGAGGAGATACAATAAAGGAAAGGAGGGAAGGAGAGAGGAAGAAGGGCAGAGAGAAAGACAGAAAGTGAAAGAATGAAAAAAGAAAGAGTCTAAGGAGAGAGAGACCACATGAACACACAGACTGGGCACTGGCATCACTGGTGTAACTAACATGACACGAAGCCCGCTTTGTGTATCATATATAACAGTTTATGAGACTCTTTGTGGAATCTCCTAATAACAGCCTTTTAAAAAATGTATTATTGGCTGGATGCGGTGGGTAGCTCACACCTGTAATCCCAGCACGTCGAGAGGCTGAGGCAGGCGGATCACTTGAGGTCAGGAGTTCGAGGCCAGCCCGGCCAACATGGCAAAACCCCATCTCTACTAAAAATACAAAAATTAGCTGGGCGTGGTGGTGCATGTCTGCAATCCCAGCTACTTGGCAGGCTGAGGCAGGAGAATCACTTGAACCCAGAAGGCAGAGGTTGCAGTGAGCTGAGATCGCACCATTGCACTCCAGCCTGGGCGACAGAGTGAGGCTCTGTCTCAAAAAAAAAAAAAAAAAGAAAGAAAGAAAGAAAGAAAGCAAAACAAAACAAAACAAAAAGGCAAGGTAAGGTTTTCCTTTTAATACAAAGCAGCCCCCAAATCATTTTCTTTTCTAACAAAGATCAGCCTGTAAAATCAAGCTGCAGATAGAGAAAGGCAAGCTAGAAGTTTGCACAAGTGAATACCAGCAGCTGTGCCAATAGTAAGGGGACTAGGTATGTTAAAAACGGCAGCTACATCTTCCCTTTTCTTTGTCAACCATGTGTACAGTAAGGAGCAGGCAACATGGCACGGGCCAGGCAAAGACTTCATTTGCATAACAGAAGATTAGGGTGGGGCAGCCAGCTTCCTTGCATGCTATGTAACCACCTGGTCCAACCAATCTTTGGGCCCTCTGTAAATCAGACACCACCTCCTCAAGCCTGTCTATAAAATCCTGTGCACTTGGCAGTGGGCCAGAAGTCCCACTCAGGTGCCCCTCTCTCGCAGGAGAGAGAACTATTCTCCTTTCTCTTTCTTTTGCCTATTAAACCTCCACTCCTAAACCCAATTCCTGTGTGTCATGTACTTGATTTCCTTGGTGAGAGACAATGAACCTTGGGTATTTCTTCCAGACGACAATGCCACTTCAGTGAGTCCAATCATTGGGAGTGTTGAAATGAATGTTGGATGATCACCTGCCAGGTGTGCCAAACCTCATTGCCTGATCACCTGGGAAGCTTATTATTAAAATACCACTCCACCATCACCACCACCACCATCGCCACAGCTGCCCCAGAACTGAATCAGAATCTCCAGGGGTGGCAACTGAATATCCATGTTTTTTCAACTCCCCAGGTAATTCTGAGGCAGCCCATGTTTGAGATTCACTGCTGTAGAATTAGATAGAATTATCTCTACAGTTCCTTCTAATTCTAAGTTTCTATCATTCAATGCACATACCGGACATTTGAAATCATCCTTTGTGTCCATATAAAGCTTCTGAGCCAGACTTTCTTCTTCCCCGAGAAGAGGCCCTGAGGAAAATTCTTCAAAGCGTGGGGACCTCAAGGTCCTGATTCCAAACAGCAACAAACATGTGCTCTAAGATTAGCCATTCTGAACCATATTTCTCCCTGAAGACTTGTCTGTTTCCTCGGTGAAGCTATCCAAGCCTCCTAACCTCCCTCCAAGGCCACAGAGACCTCTTCTCCCTCCTCCAAACTCTGACCAGCAACCTGTGTCCTTTTTTCAGAGAAAGGGGAAGTAGAGGGCACTTCTCATATGCTCTCTGGCATCAGCTGTTGGGGGATTCAATAGGCCTGGTTAATAATGCCAGGCATCCCCAGCAAGTCACAAACTAATTGAGAAATAAGACAAAAGAATAGGGCATGTGGAGACCAAAATAACATCTTCATTGTTGATAAATGTGCTGTTAGACTAGCAGAATTCACAGTCACAGGCATCCCTGGGGACAGCTCTTCCCTGGGGCACAAAATCCCGCCCTTGCCAATGATCACAGAGGAGAGAGCAAAGCAAGCACTTCTTGTGGGCAGCCTGGCTCCTAACAGGAAGGGGAAGGAAGGGAGCATGGCTCTGTGAGCCCTGTTCCTCTTCATGGCTCTCCAGTTAAAACATGACCCTCCTCCTTTCTGGGGACGACTGGATGGAGAGTGACCAGCTGAGTCGCACAGGTGAACCCCCTCCACCTGGGACAAGCCCCCCAGAGCAGCAAGGAGGCTTCCTGCCTCCCCCAGTACTTTCTTATTCTTTTCTATGTGTCTTGTGTCCTTGATGGGATGATAAACCAACAGAATGCAGGGATTCTGTGTTATCTTCTGTTGATGTTTTCTCCAAAGTGCCTGGCTCTCTGCTGGGCAAATTACAGGAGTTCAAAAAATATGTTTGTTTGTTTTTGAAAAATAAAAGACAAAAGACACAGAAGCAAGGAAATGACAGAAGGGACAGGGAGGGAAGAAATGGGCTTGGGGGATGTGATTTGTAAGTTTATCTTAAAAATAAGGGAATTGTGATGATGATTTGTAAGTTTATCTTAAAAATAAGGGAATTGTGATGATGATTTGTAAGTTTATCTTAAAAATAAGGGAAGCATGAGGGGCTGGGGATTTGACTCTGAAAGCAGATGGTTTGAGTTCAAATCCTGCCTCAGCCCTTTACTAGCTGTATTGCTCTGGGCAAGTTGCCTAAGTTCTCTTTCATCTGTACCTACCCGAGTGGGTTGTTGTGAGCATTAAACGGGATTTGGCTCATCAAAGGGTTAGAATACCAGTTGACAAACATGACTTTCGGTTATTCTGACCTGATGCCTGTTTTTGTAAATAAAGTTTTATTGGAACCCAGACATACCAGTTCATTAATGTATTGCCTGTAGTGGCTTTTGCAACTATACTAGTAGTTGAAACGGAGATCTTATGACCTGCAAAGCCTAAAATATTTACCATCTGGCTCTTTAGAGAAAAAGTCTGCCTTTTGACTCCTGGCTTAGAACACAAAGCCCCATTCTTTCACCCTGTGAAGTAGAAGACTGAGTACCTATGTCACTCTCTGTAAAGCAGTGCTCGATTCTTGCAATTAGACATTGGTACTCCCTTCCCACTCTCATTCTATGGCACCTCAGACTCCTTCTATGGCACTTTTCACATGGCATTGTCTAGAGATTCTCCAGTCTGGGATTGTGTCCTATTCACTGCTCCAGCATAGTGCCTTAGACAAAATTGATACCCAGGAAATGCTTGCTCAATATTCATTGGTAATATACACACGCACAATAAAAACTCTCCTAAAGGAATAACTATAAACCTACAAAGTGACAAAGGCTAGAGTTCTGAGCAAGCCTCTCTGGACTTTTCACTGTTGCTGCAACAGGTAGGTTTTCATGTCCTTCTTTCTGCCTCTTTATTTCTGTCTTCTTGCTTCTCAACATCTGGCCATGGTGGTAGTGGTGCTTGAGTGGTGACAGTCCTGCGCTCACTGATGAGCCTGCAATCTACAACTGGCATTCCTTTCCGTTTCTTGCATGGCCATCAGCCTTCCCTTCAATGCCTGGAAGTTCATATCAAGACATTCTGGCCAGGCAGGCATCAGTCCTTGGACAGATGCTCCTAGTGGGAGGTGGGGAATGCGTCCACCTGAGTCTCTCCCACCTTGTGTTCCACAGCAGGTGTGCCAGGGGCATTCCAATCATGCTTCTTGTGGACTTGCATCTGCCTCTGGTTTTCAGAGCTTCTGGTCATTTTCACTACAAAATATTTATCTCTATTTATCTGTCACATCACCAAAGCTGGTCCTGGATATTTCTGACCAGGAAATATTTGAGCTGTGTTGTAAACAAGATCATGACCATGGGCACCTCCCTGATCCTCATCCTCTTCTTCAGTTAAAAAAAAAAAGAGGAAATGGCCACAAGTCCCTCTGATTCTAACATCGATGGCATCTATGAGGTCACATGAACCTTCAGTGCTAGCAATGTCTTTAAATGGGATTAGCAGCTGGCTTGAGCACTGACCCATTTGAGGGGCAGGTTGCTGACCCAATACTCCTCAAGTCCTCTGTCTGTAGGATGCTAGGATGCTGACCTTTCATCATCCCACTGACGTTATCTGGCCTAAATCCTCAGCTTGAAAGTAGAATTCCTTAAAATGCTCTGAGCTTCCCAAAGGCTCTTTGTGGTTCAAAGGTGAAGTCAATGTTTGCCTCCAAGTAGGAATTCATTAGCTGCTATTGCCAATCAGAGCTGTTTTCTCTGAGCAGAAACGAGCTCCTTGGAACTTTGCAGGTCTCTAGGTCAACAGCTTAACATGCAGGATCTGCAAACGCCTGTGGTCTCATCCACCAGAACTTGCAGGTACACATAGCTTCCTCTCCCGACTCCGCAGCTCAGCTTCCCATCAGAAAACAGCTGAAAAGTACCTGCCATGTCTTGCTAGTGAGACCCAGGTCCCATCAGACATCAGACCACAGATCTAAGATGGAGCTAGAAGCTTGAATATCTCTCCTGGGTGTTCTGACACACTCATTCTCCAGCTTGACTGAAAAAGAAGAGCTTTTTTTCTCCCCCTTATGGCATTTTTATTCTTATAGGAATCAGTAAGTAGAAACCTATTTGTAAAGTAATGGGTAAAATGATTACTGGGGGTTTTTTTAAATGCTCTTTCTGATGTTTCAATTTTTATTTAACTCAACAGTGGCAGTTATACTGACAGCCACACTTATTCGTGATCCAGAGAAATCTTTGCTTAATACTGTATTAAGCACTGTTGAGAAAGAACACCCCACAGATGGCTTTCTCCAGGTGTTCAGGACCTTTGCCACCCTCCCTCCACAGGAGCTGACAATACTTCAGCAAAGCTGGCTCTTGAGGATGGAATTTCATTTTGGGCAGAGCACTGCCTCAGGATAGGCTTGGGAGTCTGCTTTCCTTAGATAAATGGGCCTAAAGATGGCAAGATCATCTTCCCAGGATCTACTGCCACGGCACACACATTAGGAAAAGACTTTATTCTGACTGCAGAAAGGCCACTGAATGAACCCCTTTTAATTAAAACCCCTGAACCTTCCTCATTAAGATTTTTGGCACATGCTGACAGTGGAATTTTCCTGCATGGTCCTTTTGGGAGCTACCTAGATGACTTTGGCAGAGAAATAACATATAAAGAACGTTTAGGATTATTATTATTGGGCCAGGTTCTCATCCTGTGTAACTCTCCAGGAATTCTAGCACTCAACTTGCTTGTTATAAATACTACACCCTTCAACTTCCTCCCAGTGCACAGGGGACAAGGTGGTGGAGGGCTGTGTGGGGGTTAGGAGATGGTGTTGTTTGGAAGATCCATTAATCAAAGTCAGTTTGAAAGTCATCCTGCACATGATTAAATCAGTTATAAAAAATTATTCCCTTATTTCAGGTAACTGATTCATTCCCCAAGTTTCCAGGGATGTAGGTGGCAGGCAGGTTTCATAGACATCTCAGGAATGGAAAGCAGATTGAATTGGCCCAGTGGGTGATGAGGTTATAGAACAAATGACACTGACTTGGCCCCACAGCAAGGAACCAGGACCCATCAAAGAGGGGCCATGTCTCCAGCAAGGTAAGACACTTTTTGGAGACAGAAGATAGGGATGGGAGATTATTCCCAAAATTTAAGAGAAAAGCTTCTATTTAGGAATGCTGGCACCAGATCCAAGCTAACCACTGATTCACTTAGCCAATATTTGAGTCTGTACTGTGAGCCAGGTACTGTCACCCGTACTGATCTAGGGTGGTAAAGAGTTCAGACAAAGTCCTTGCTCTCTGGAAGCTCAAATTCTAAGGTGAGGAGTGGGGGAAACAGATAAATAAGCAAATAAGTGACCATATGAACAAACACTCAAGATAAATTCAGATAAATTTTAAAATGATACAAAGTCAACAGAACAAAGAACAATGATGGAAAGTGATGGAGAAGGGTAAGCCATGGGAGCCTGGACAATGCAGACAGAAAGAGCAGGGAAGGCTTCTCCAAGGAAGGTGCATTTGAGCTGAGATCCAAAGGATGAGAAGGAGCTAGGCGTGGGGTGACATGATTTCAGAACTTTCTAGGCAGAAGGAATAGCAAGTGCAAATACTCCAGGGCAAGAGCAGGCTTGGCATGTTCCAGGAGCAGAAAGAAGAGAGGTCCTTGTGTCACCCCACGAGCAAAGGAAAGAGCGGCAAGAGGACATAGGGAAAGGCCAGATGCCCTTGGCGGCCATCATGAAATGTTTAGACTTCACTGTGCAAGCATGGGCAGCCATTAGGGAGTGTGGAAAAGACTATTAGTTGTCTCCCTCTGCCCCCACCCATCCAGTCTCTCCTTTTTTTTTAGTCCTAGAATGCTTGAGTTTTAGCCAGCAAATGCCCACACGATTAGAAAGTCCATTTTCCAGTCTTTTTTGCATATATGTGTGGCCATAGGATTACGCTCCTGTCAACAAGACATGTGCAGAAGTGATGTATGCTGCTTCCAGACCTAGTTCTTGAAATGTTTGAGCATGTGCCCTCCACTTTCTCTTTTCCTCATCTCAGTGGTTGGTGCATGCATCTAGCTAGAGAGCCAGCTTTGACTTTGGAGAGTGCAGGGTAGCACCTTATGACATGGTGAGCACCAAGATGGAAGGACTCTGGTTCTCTTCATGGCTGTACACAACTTGGTCACCTGCCTGCCCTGAATCATCTGCCTTCCTTTGCTTGAGCAATTGCATTTTTGGTTTCTTTGTTATATCAACTCAGCCTGCATCCTAACTAATACAGGACGTTTCAGGTAGGAAGGTGACATGATCTAATTTACATTTCAAATAGATCAATCTAGCCGCCATGTAGATAATGTATTGGGAGAGGAGAGAGAACGAACAGGGAGGCCAGAGGCCAGCTCAGAAGCCATTGCAGTAATCCAAACTAAAGGCATTGATGGCTTAGGGTAGCCACTCTACAAATAAAAAGAAGTGAATAGATTTGGGATCGATTTTGGAAGTAGAACCAAAAAGATTTGAGGAGGGATTGGATGATTGGGAGAGAGGTTGAGAAAAGAATATTAAGGTAACGCCTAGTTTGGGGTCCTTCGGTGATTTCTCCAGATATCTAGATGGGATCTGAAGAAACAGGAGGTGGGCCCCATGGAAGGAGATTGGGACATCCCTGACATAAGAAACTACCCGTGAGATAGCAAACTCAGAGATGATGCATACCACAAATGTCAGTCTAATAGTCTTCTGTATAGACACAGATTTCATGCCCCACATTTGAGCTGAAAATACTTAAGATTATTTTAGTTGCATGTAACAGAAACCAACTCTGACTAGTTTAGACATAATAATTTACTGGAAGGATTGACACAGCTCATAGAACCCAAGTATAGGCAGATCTTTTAAAAGGACTAGAACTGAGGACTAGAAAGATTACAGGAACCGCCAATAGTCTTAGCTCTTTTTCTCTGAACAGATCACTTTTTTCACTTTTCCATAGATATGACAAATGACGGTATCTTCAAGGATTCTGAGTTCATTTTACTTCTAGCAAACAAACAATACCAATCTAGATACCCTTAACCCCCTGGGAGTAAGAATTTAACTAGCTTTTCCTGGGTCAGGGTCCAATCAGCTATAGCCAGGAAGATGAAACCAAAGAGTACAAACATGGCTGCCTCTGCCCATCCATGAGAAAAGGGCAGGTCATAGAGAAAGGGGTCTATGTGAGCTGGGGGGACATCCTCCCACAGCCTTCTAACAAGGTCCATATTGACTAAGAATATCACTTTCATGGAGATACAGCACCGTAGGACTCGAATGGCCCTTTAGAATGATCTACCTCTAGTACAGAGTTAAATGGAAGCCATCTTGGGCTGATAAATATGTTTCTTATTTTTTGAGATATCTTGCACAGAAGATTTCATAGCTTTCCTTGGGGACCATTGGTGGGGACTTAGAATTCTCACAAATGCTTTCTGCTTGTTTCTCACCTTTGCACTTGTCACAGCCTGTGAAAAGCTCCTCTTGTTCTCTCCTCATTCAGAAGGCAGTCATTTGGGCACCCATTCTATCTATCAGAATAACCCTCCCTGATGGTACACCTCCAGCAAGGCTGGATTGGAGTAAATATGGAATTCTGTAGATAACTGTCCTAGATATGACCCTGCAGCCTCAAAGATTTGTCTAAAGTATCCCTGAACAAACCACAGGGCTTTGGATCTTAGATTTGCTTTTTCTACAAGCATCTATTCTGCAAATAAGTAATCCCATCTTTCTCTTCTCCTTGCCCACTCTCAAACACTCATTCTTTATTCTCATCCAGGGCTGCTTCTCCCCACTTCTCTGAATAAAGTTTAAAATTGAGCTATAAGAACGGATATAGCAGCTCTTTATCTGTCAGAGAAAGATTAGCTAAGGATAGTTATGGGCCCCAGGCAAAGATGGGGATGCAGTCTGCCTCTTAAAGGCTTGATTGGGAGGATTTTATTGTTATTATAAAAATGCACTTTCTTTTAAAAGTTTAGAGCTGGATTTTTTTTCCTTCTGTTAGTTACAGGAGGTCATGCACTTTTCTTTATTAGACACTTCTTATTTTTAAGGCTGAGGCTTCACAGTATGCTCAGTGAGAACTATGGGAACTGAATGGGGCCTCCGAGGAAAGCCTCACCTCCGTCTGTAGAGCTGGAGGGACACGTGTTATGAGCTTCTTGCCTCCTGGTAATATGTGTGGGTCAGAGCCCTTTCACCACAGAGCAAGTCCATGGCGGGGGTTGAAATATAATGTTTCCAAACAGCAAGGCAACGGAAAATGACCTTTTGCTATCCTCGCTACCTCATGATTTTTTTTTTTACTTTTTTTATTATGCAAACTAATGATTGTGATCAAATAGATATTATGTATAAAAAGTGCTCTAAAAATATAATCTCATTATTTTTATGGGTTTTAAATTTTCATACCAGAGTTTCTGTTCATGGTGTTCATAGCCAGTGATCATCATCTCAACTGTCCCTCAACCAATAACTATCATGAGCTCTTGCTTTTTTTTTCCTCATTCTTTTATTGTAGTAAAATATACACAGCATAAAATTTGTCAGTTTATTTTTTAAGTGTACACTTCAGTGGCATTAAATACTTCACATTGTTGTGCAACCATCACCCCATCCATCCCCCCCCAAACAGAAACACTGTGCCCATTAAACACAAACTCCCTTTTCCCGCTTACCCCAGTCCCTGGTAACCCCTATTCTACTTTGTGTCTGTGTGAATTTGCTATTCCAGGTGTCTCATACCAATAAAGCATCCTTTTTTTTTTTTTTGACAGAGTCTCGTTCTGTCGCCAGACTGGAGTGCAGTGGTGTGATCTTGGCTCACTGCAACCTCCGCCTCCCAGGTTCAAACAATACTTCTACCTCAGCATCCCAGATAGCTGGGACTACAGGCACACGTCACCACGCCCAGCTAATTTTTTGTATTTTTAGTAGAGACGGGGTTTTACCATGTTGGCCAGGATGGTCTTGATTTCCTGACGTCGTGACCCACCCGCCTCGGCCTCCCAAAGTGCAGGGATGACAGGCGTGAGTCACCGCGCCCAGCAGCATCTGCTTTTTATTCTACTCTCCAAATCAGGCACTGTGCCTTGATACCCTGCTATATAGAGACTGACCACCAGGCCTCCCCACACTCATACAGAGGCCAGAGACCGTCCATTCTAAGTTGTGGTCTCTCCGCAGGAAGTCCATCCTCTGTACACATCACCTTATTTAAACCTTATAAAACCTTGCAAGCTGGAGATTACTATCCCCCACCTTTTAGCTGCAGAAAATAAAACTCCCACAGATTAGATCACAATGCTGGTAAGCAGCAGAGCTAGATTCAACTCAGGCTGAGTACCAATTCCTGCTCTTAACCCGTATGCTGTCCTCCCTTCCCCACTGACTACTAAAGTTGTATATCTGCCAATTCCTTGGCAACTCCAGAATAGCTGTCCTCCAGGTTCTTGCCAAGGATTAAAATCATGACCTCTGTGTTGTCCAATGTTTACACAAAATCCCAGGTTGGAAGAAATGTGACCTCTGTAGGTGGTCCATGCACTTCACTGAGAGGCAGTATAGTATTGTGGTTAAGCACCCAGGGTCTGGGGCCAGGCTGCTTGAGCTCAGCAGCTGAGCGAACTTAGCCAAGTTATTTAACCTTTGTGACTCACTTTCTACTTCTGTAAATGGAAACGATAATGAGATAATGACGGGGATGATAATACCAATCTTACTGAGTTCTTATGATGATAAATTAACGTACATAGAATACGAAGACCACTGCCTAGTGCTTAGAAAACATTATGTGACAACTCTTATGACCTGTCATCCATTTCTTTCTCTTTTCCTTTTTATTTCTTTCTTTTCTTTTTCCTTTTTGAGACAGAGTCTTGCTCTGTGGCCCAGGCGGCAGTACAGTGGCACGATCGAAATTCACTGTAACCTTGAATTCTGGGCCTCAAGTGATCCTCCTACCTCAGCCTCCAAAAGCATTAAGATTACAGGCATGACCCACCACACCCAGTCTGTCATCCATTTTTATAGCTAACTGATTCTTACATCCGTTTAGTCATAGTTTCTTCAATGGCAACTTATGCATCTCAGTTACAATGCTTACTGATGCAAGTCATAAAAACATGATTCACATTGGCTTACATTCGATTAAAATATCTGGAAATAGCTGAAATCAAGATGTAGACCAGATTCCAGACATGGTACAATCAGCAGTGAATGGTGTCATCAACAACTTACTTCTCTCTGTTACTCCATTCTGCCATCCAGCATCAGTGGCATCCTAAGGCTGGTTTATGGGGGTGAGATGGCTTCCAGTGGTAACCAGAGCTTTGTGCTTCCTGTGCAGATCTAGAAAGAGACAGAGCATATACAAGCTTCACCATATGATAATTGAGCCAACTCAGGTCTCATGCTGAAGTGGATCCCTATACAAAATCAGACAGGACTAACAGCAACAGCCCCAAATCCCTGTACCCCAAAATGCAACATGCAAACTTGGCAGACAATTCCAGAAGTTTCACAGTCTGCTGATTAAGACCCTGTAGGAAGCCGGGCGCGGTGGCTCACGCCTGTAATCCCAGCACTTTGGAAGCCCGAGGCAGGCGGATCACGAGGTCAGAAGATCGAGACCATCCTGGCTAACAGGGTGAAACCCCATCTCTACTAAAAATACAAAAAATTAGCCGGGCGTGGGTGGCGGGCGCCTGTGGTCTCAGCTACTTGGAAGGCTGAGGCGGGAGAATGGCGTGAACCCAGGAGGCGGAGCTTGCAGTGAGCTGAGATGGCACCACTGCACTCCAGCCTGGGTGAGAGCGAGACTCTGTCTCAAAAAAAAAAAAAAAAAAAAGACCCTGCAGGAAATATTTAGAACATTACCCATAGAGGAAGCCAGACTCTCAGGAAGTTGTATATATGAAACACATTGTTTCAACCCCTCTGAGAATCACCATGACTGAATTGCATGTCAGTATCATGCCATGGGTCTCTTCTTCACCTATAACAGTGTTAGGAAAATAGTTTGCTTCTCCTGAGTGATTCATTCAATTTTATTTTATGGACAATGTAAAACATATTTAAACCATGTTCCCATCTCCCCTTAAGCACCTTAGGTTCATTGCTTACCTCAAGGAAAAAGTAGAATTAATTTTTCTGTGCTTACCCTGTACTTTGTTTTATTGTTTTCTTATGAATAATTTCCCTTCCTCCTAACTCAATTCATTACTTTGTATTGCATGTAACTTTTAATATGCAATGTATGGAAAAATATATGTATACTCAATGTCAGTCCCAGCATGAACAGTTAATTTTAAAAAGCAAACAAATATAAATATTCAGTTAAGGAGACAATTGAGTAAATTATGCATGTTTATAAAATTAAACACATTGCCATTAAGAGTTGTGTTTACAGCAGTGAAAAATAAAGAGATGAAAAATGATACAAAAATTTTAAGAATTTGGAGGATAGGGAAGACAGATATCTAAAAAAAAAAAAAAAAAGAAACAATAAATGGACTGATGTTTCATCAGAAAAAATAGAGCCCAGATACAGTGGAATGCTATCCTCAAGGTACTCAGGAATATAATCATCAACAAGGAATTGTATACCTAGAGAAACCATCACTCAAGAGTGAGGGCAAAACAAAGCAAAGAGAGTTTATCACTCACAGGTCATTGCCGAAAGAACTACTGAAGATAGTTATTTATTTAGAAATAAATTGAACCCATAAAGTAGAAGAGGAACACATAAAACATTGTGGAGCAAATAAGTTAGTACATACAAAGGGAAGTCCAAATAAGTACCAACTGTAGAAACGAAAGAAACACAAAACAAAAACTCTATACATAATACAATGACTAATTTCAGGGCATTTAAAAACAAAACAGAACCAAAATTTTAGATAATGACGTGGATCATAAGTGAGAGTCACCAGAATTAAAACATTCTAAGGCTCTGGTATTGCTCCATGGAGGGTGGATGTGTTGATTTAATGTTAGATTTCTTAAATCAAGTATGTAGGCTAAAAATTCAAGGGTAACCGCTAAAAGAATAAAAATTGAATATGTACTTCTAAAAATATAAATATTCAAAATAAATATAATTATATTAAGTTTACCCACGAAAAGACAGAGCTTATAAAATTGTTTCTTAAAAATATGCCTTATTGGCTGGTGGCTCATGCCTGTAATCCCAGCACTTTGAGAGACCAAGGTGGGCGGATCACAAGGTCAGAAGATCGAGACCAACCTGGCTAACATGGTGAAACCCCATCTCTACTAAAAATACAAAAAAATTAGCTGGGCGTGGTGGCGGGTGCCTGTAGTCCCAGCTACTCGGGAGGCTGAGGCAGAAGAATGGTATGAACCCGGGAGGTGGAGCTTGCAGTGAGCCAAGATTGCGCCACTGCACTCCAGCCTGGGTGACAGAGCAAGACTCTGTCTCAAAAAAAAAAAAAAAAAAAAAAAAAAATATATATATATATATATATATATATATATGCCTTATCTTCCTAGTGAATTTTTCATTTTATCATTATTTCATGCTTTATGTTTTTCCCTATAAATTATTTTTGTCTTAAAACTTGTTTGTCTTTTATAAATATAAATTTCAGTATCTTGAGTCAACCATTTTTAACATGTTAGAATGTTCCCTACTGGCCTTAAAGAAATTACATAAACATGTTACATTTTTTCCAGAAAGGCTTTGATTTAGAAGGATGCCCATTTTAATATGTGCATAATATTGATATCATATTCATTACCTTTTGATTTCTAGGTTTCCTAACTAATATGCATTCACATACATATTCAATTATTAATATGCATTTATCCTCCTAGACATGGGCAATATGTGTCAAAAGTAGAATATTCTCATTAGATTTTTGGTAGATGTTTGTCATCAAGTTTTGAAAAATATTTTTCATTTATAGTTGGTGAACAGTTTTTATTATGAACAAGTCTTTAATTTTACACTTTTAAAACATTAGAAGCTTTACAGGGTACCTGGTCCTTTGTCCCAAGTTCTATTCAACATTGTTCTACAGGAGATCTTACCCAACAGAGTACATCAAGAAAAAAAATTCAGAGGTAAATGGACTAAAAAAGAAGAGACAGCACTGGCATTATTCACAAGTACTGTGATTTCTTGATGTGGAAAATCCTTGAAAATTTCCATATGGACTATCAGAATTAGGAAAGATTTCAGCAACTATGTTAAATACAGCCACCATACAAATGCAAACTCACATGTCATCATTAATATTGCCCATGTCTAGAAGGACACATCATGTCACATTGTTAGAGCAGGCCTGGAAATCAAAAGATAGTAGATATGAAATTTACTATGATTTACATACTAACATGGACAGTCTATTAAACCAAAACATTTCTGGGAAAAAAATTAATACACGTGTGTATAATTTCTAAAGACCATTCGGGAACATTCCAAAATGTCAAGAATGGCTGACTCTAGGCAGTAGAATCTTCATATATGGCTTTTAACTTTCATCTCGATAATTATCTGTTTTACAAAATTTCTACAATAGGCATGTACTACTTATAATTGAGGGGAGAAATGTTTTAAACAAACAAACAAAAAGAAACCCAGACCCATCCAGCATCTCTACCTTACCTCCCACCTCCTTGAGGAGGCATTCTAACTAGCCTGAGAGTTCTTGCCAATCCAAACTGCTTTCTGCCCCATTAGTTCCATCTTACTTCAATTCTCATCGGAAAAAAAAATTTTTCCTCCATTTCTTCGTAGTGTATGTCTTAATTTCTCCTGCTCTGTTTCCTCTACCTATCTCATCCAATCATGTGATGTTTTGGCCCAATAGAACCTAGATTATCACCTTTACTTAAACATGTGGCATCCCACACTGCCACGGTCCTTGGCAGAGAGCATGGCAGAGACATTGTGAGCAAGACCTGCCTTTAACACACAGTGGAGGCAGTTGCTGGGATGGGACAGTGTCATATGGTCTCCAATTCCACCATTAAAACCTTTAGGTTAAGCATTTTCCTCTCTGGGTTCCTCTTTAAAGATTTAATTCTGCTGGAAGGTAATTAAACAGCAAAGAATTCTGTTTAAAATCTCCCTCACAGTGAAAAGGAGTGGAGGAAGTAGACAAAGGAAAAACAGTTTCACGTACTCTGGGACTAGGCCCACCTTGCAGTGAATTCCCAGCTCTTCTCGTGGCAAGGAAGAATCCTGGGAAGATCAGAAAGGAGATTGGCTCACCCAAGCGGACTTGTTTCATGATATGCTGGTGTTACTTTCTACTAAGAAAGACTTTTTCAGATTATTCTGCCAGAGTGTTCTGTAGAAACTATTACATCCAAGTTTTCAGAATTTGGACAAATCCTTTTAGTCTTACATCCAAGTACTTGGCTCATGAAAGTGAGTGAGAAAACCCATCAGGAAGCCTGTTTTGATAGACAGAAGTTGCTAGGGTAGGGAGGTTTCTCTGCCTATCCCTTACCCCAGAACAGGGGCCCATGCTGAGAGCAGCAGCAGGGCCAGCTCAGTGTCCCCTGCCCGGCCAACAGCCCCAGAGGGGTCTGGGCTGTGCACATGGCAGTTCCCCAGTGTGATTCCAGCTCTAGCCTCTCACTCAAAACCCTGCAACCTGGTCCAACACAGTCACTCCCTTGTCCTGTTCAGGTTTGTGTTTAGGTTTATTAGTTTAGAGGTTCCCATAAAATAGGCGTAGGGAAGACTGGGAAACCCAGAAACACCAAGTAAAACCTGGGCATCTTAAATGATCTAATTTTTTTTTTCAGGCCCCACAGGAAGTTTAAAAGAGTTGGCAATTTAGTCAGGCATACAGTCATTCACTCATTAAACAACAATGGAGCATCACCCACTGTGTAAGGCCCCTGCTAGGCCTTGGGGTCGCAGGTGGATACAGCATAATCTCTGTTCCAAGAACTTAGCAGCTAGATGGCAGGGATATAATAACAGGCAAATAACCATGAAACAAAGCAGCAGAAGAGAAGTATCACGAGAGAGTTCCAAACCAACCTTGGGGCCAAGGGGTTAGGCAGAGAGGTTGGAGTCCTGGATCTGACAATTTCTAGCTGTGTGACTTTGGACATGGCCAATTATTTACTGAGTGTGTTCTATATCCCAGACATGGTGAAAAGCACTCTACTATGCATGATCTTGTTTTGTCTTTATAATAACCATAGGAGGTGCTATCTCCTTTTATAGACTGGGAACAGAATTCAAAGCAAACACTGAGTTTGCAGTAAAAGATGTTTACTAGGGATCGGAACTTTTGAAAAAAAGCAGGAAGACACAAGATTGGGCAGAGGAAGAAGCTGAACTTTGATGAAGACCAAACAAAGCCTTGACCCCAGAGCTTTGGGGCATGAGAATTGTCTGATGGAATGTTCCACTTCGGGCTACAATGGCTGGGCAGTTACAAGGATGCAGGCTGCCCTGAGAAAGACAGGCAGTCCTCTGCAACTGAGGAAGACCCAAAAGTTGCTGACAGCTTGAGGTCATTTGCTGGCTGCACCCCCCTGCTGGTGAACAAATCCTGAGTGACATCTCTCTATGTCTACCACAGGATCCTCCCCTGCTCAACTTAGAAGGATTCGAAATAACTTTTGTAAGTATTTGGCACAAATTAGCTGCACAATAAATTGTAGCTTTTGTTATTCAACACAGAGCATGGGTAGGAAAAATGTCGTGGTAACTCCTGGAGGATGTGTCTCGAGGAAAATATCATCCATGTTAGTGGGACCTTAAAACAATTTCTCCCCTCCTGTCTGTGGCTGAATGATGCTGAAACTCACCTTAACTACAAGATAACACAGCTGTAGAGTGTGATGTGGGAAGCCTGTTTGTGGCACGATTTTCTGAAAGTAATAGCAGATGGATTTTGTTTGTTTTGTGAGCATTTAGTAGAAATATTTTGTAGTGATAGTGTTTGTGAAAAAATGCCTCGGGTGGGTGGGGGGTGGGTGTTATTTACCAGCAGGACAGGGAGGAGGTGGTTGCAGCAATTTGGGGAGTACATCGAAGCTGAGCTCTGAAGGAGCCAAGGTGGAGCGGGGTCTGTATGGACTTCGTGGTCAAGTTGAGAGGCAGTGATGGAACCGTGGTTATGAGAGAGCCCACGCTTTCCAATTACTCACAGCAAGATCTGTCCTTAAAATATAAAAATGACAACTGAGACAATAAGAAACAGGCCTTTGGAACACACATCCCACATCCTGGCTGCTTAATGCCATTGATCCTATCAGTTCAATGGAGACTAAGTACCTGATGTGTATGACATTGGGAGAAAATGGTTTATCCACCTATTAATTTTAATTAGGAAAAGGTAAGAGTCAAATGTTTTACTATTTTATGTTCTTTTCTGCATGTTTGTAAAGCACTTCATAGTCTTTGAAGCATTTTCACATTTGTGGTCTCTAGGCTTCTCAGCTTCTCTCTCCTTATGGCCTCTGTCATGAATACCCAGTTCCTCTCTCTTGCTGGACCCTACTACCTGTCAGAGCAACTTTTGAACCTATTTTGCTTGCAAATTCAAGGAACAGGTGGCCAGCACCCGCAGCCTCTACTTCTCTTTCCATTACCTTCTTAACCTCTCGCAGCACGGATCCCACCACCCTCCCGCCCCTTGACAGAAAACACCCTCACTGCAGGTACTACCAGGTACTACCCGGACAATCAGGGCTATTCAGCATGGCCCTCTGAAGCAGCTGGCATCTCCCAACCTTTCCCCTTTTAGAACTTTGTCTGATTTTCTTAGAACACTAAGCATAGCAAATACATTTAAAATTGAGTGCTTGCTTCTACCAGTTAGTAATGGTTGCTTGGAGTGTTGTGTGGAGAAGAAAATTCAAGTTACATCTAGGACGCTGTGACTGATTAACATGCCTGTCACAGGCCTGAAAAAGAGAGAAGTGGCACATATTCTAGGCATTCACCTTCTTATACCCCACATCTTGATTTCTCTTATTCTCTTTGGTTTCTCCTTTTATTCTTTCTCTACTTGGGCACATGATTTCTTCTTGGCCCCTAATGGGGTCAAAAATTATTGAGATGATTAAATGAGGTGATATATAGAAAGTTCTTTGAATATATTGGATTCTGAATCTATAACAACCATTATTATCATCCTCAGTTTTTTTCCTATTGTCTTTATAGATTTACTTCATTAGATATCTGTGTCTTTTCTTTATGCAACTTAGCCACTGCCTTGGCTCCCAAGTCTAGTTTTCCAGCCCCAACAACTATCTACGCTTAAAAAAGAAGACAAGGTAGAGAACAGAAAGCAAAAAACTGTGCAAAGGGTAAAGCAAAGACAGGAAGTCCTAGCTAGAGCAATCACTCAAGAGAAAGAAATAAGTTTGATGATATGACTCTATAACTAGAAAACTTTAAAGACCCCGTCAAAAGCCTCCTGGAACTGATGAACAAATTCAGTAAAGTTCAGGATACAAAATCAACGTAAAAAAAATCAGTAGCATTTCTATACACCTATAATGTTTAAGCTGAGAACCAGATCAAGAATGCAATTCCATTTCCATAACCATACACATAAAAAACTGCCCAGGAATACATCTAACCAAGGAGATTAAAGATCTCTATGAGAAGAGCTACAAAACACTGCTGAAAGAAATCAGAGATGACACAAACAAATGGAAAAATGTTCCATGCTCATGGGTTGGAAGAATTCATATTGTTAAAATGGCCATACTGCCCAAAGCAACCACAGATTCAATGTTATTCCTATCAAACTATCAATATCATTTTTCACAGAACTAGAAAAAACTATCCCTTCATATGGAACAAAAAAAGAGCCTCAATAGCCAAAGCATTCTAAGAAAAAAGAAAAAAGCTGGAGGCTTCACATTACCCAACTTCCAACTATATTATAAGGCTACGGTAACCAAAACAGCATTGCACTGCTACAAAACCCAGTGAAACAGAACAGAGAACCCAGAAATAAAGCTGCACACCTATAGCCATGTGACCTTTGACAAAGTTGATAGAAATAAGGAATGTGGAAAGGACTCCCTATTCAATAAATGGTGCTGGTATAGCTGATTAGCCACATGCAAAAGAATGAAACTGGACCTCTACCTTGCACTGTATTAACTCAAGATGGACTCAAGATTTAAAGGTAAGACCTCAAACTATAAGAATCCTAGAAGAAAACCTGGGAAACACCATTTTGGACATTGGCCTTGGGAAAAAATTTATGACTAAGTCCTCAAAAGCCATTGCAACAAAGACAAAATTAACAAGTGAGACCTAATTAAACTAAAGAGCTTCTGCACAGCAAAACAAACAAACAAAACAAAACAATACCATCAACAGAGTAAACAGACAACCCACAGAATGGTAGAAAATATTTGCAAACTATGCATCCCACAAAGATCTGATATTCAGAATCTATAAGAAACTTAAACAATTGAACAAACAAAAACCAAACAACCCCATTAAAGGGCAAAAGACATGAGCAGACACTTCTCAAAAGAAGACATACAAGCAGCCAACAAATATATGAAAAAAACGTTCAGTATCACTAACAATCAGAGAAGTGTGAATCAAAACCACAATGACATATCATTTCACACCAGTCAGAATGGCTGTTATTAAAAAGGCAAAAAGACAACAGATGCTGGTGAGGCTGCAGAGAAAAGGAACCACATACACTGCTGGTGGGAAGGTAAATTAGTTCAGCCACTGTGGAAAGCAGTTTGAAGATTTCTCAGAAAACATAAAACAGAACTACCATTTGACCCAGAAATCCCATTACTAGGTATATATCCAAAAGAAAATAAATCGTTCTTCCAAAAATGCACATGCACTTCGCAAGTTCATTGCAGCGCTATTCACAATAGCAAGGGCATGGAATTAACCTAGGTGTCCATTAATGGTGAACTGGATAAAGAACTGGTACATATACACCATGGAAACTATGCAGCCATAAAAAGAACAAAATCATGTCCTATATGAATCCTAGAAGAAAACCTAGGAAATCCAATGGATGCAGCTGAAGGCCATCAACCTCAGCGAATTAACTCAGGAACAGAAATCCAAATACTGCGTGTTCTTACTTATAAGTAGGAGCTAAACATTGTGTACTCATGGACATAAAGATGGCAATGATAGATACTGGGAACTAGTACAGGTGGGAGGGAGGGAGGGGAGAAAGTGTTTGAAAACAAACTATTGGGTACTATATTCACTACCTGGGTGATGATATCACAGATCAATCATATCCCAAACCTCGGCATCACGCAGTATACCCATGTCACAAATGTGCACATGTACCCCCTGAATCTAAAATAAAAGCTGAAATTGTAAAGTGGAAGGTGAAATTATTTTCTCCTCTAGGAGCTTGTTCATCGCTTTGTTTTCAACCAGACTAGAAAGCTCTGGAGGAAAGAACGATTTCAGAAAACATCTTCTGTGTCTTTATGGTCTAGCAGAGATAGGATCCCCCATACCAGAAACACGGACCTCAACGTGCTCTGACCTCTGGCTCCACAACATGACCTCCTGATTACCCCACCGCCTGGCTTCCTTTCGTATCTCTTGCCTTCTGCTCACCTGCTGTGAGCCTTCTTTGAGTGCCTCTCCAAGAGTAGAAAAGCCAAGCTAGGAGGAGAAACAGAAACGCGGAAGTATTAGTAGATCGAAACAGAGAGAAGAGGGAGAAAATACGAGGAGGGGAAGCAGCCGCCAACAGTGGGGCCCTCCTCCCTCAGAGCCTCTCTCAGCCTCCACTCCCCTCACCTGCCTCTGGCCCTTAGACACCAGACGCTATCCTGGCCAACCCATTGTGGAAGGACGTTCAGCCCTCACTGTCTATTTTCTGACCCACAGATGAAAGTGAAAAAGATGAATTTTGCTTTTTTTATGGGATAGCTATAATCCCACAGTTTCTCTTTCCTCTAAGCCAGGGGGCATCAGAAAGATTTCTGCTGGCCACAGACGGAGCTGCTGCCCTGGCTGTTCTTGATTAGTCAGGGCTCCCAGTGAGAAGAGCCTCGGCTTCACAGGCTCCTTATTTCACCATCCCACTCTCAGAAGAGGAGGCCTTCCCTCCACAGTCTCCTCGGGAATCGCAGATTCTAGAAAATAAAAAGAATTTCCTCCTCACAGAAGGCTTAGCCACCCCTGCTTCAGCTGGTTTCTACCACCAGTGCTAGGGCTTTTTCATGCTCAAGAGGTTGACTTTTTCACAGAGAACAATTCGACTCTTGTTTGGTGACCTGCAGGGTATCCCTTCTGGGACTGAGGGGTGACATCTAAAGCATGGCTCAGCCCCACTGCCTCTTGGTCTCTCAGGGATGGGTCACTCAGGGTAATGGCTCAGCCTCAGGACTGTAGCTCAGGCAAAGAGCGGCTGCCTCCAGCCAGGGACTGGGTGTGGATTCTGGAGTACGCCCGGTCTCAGGCTCTCAGCCCCTCGTTCCCCATCCAAGGAGAAAACTCTCCCAACCATAAAGACATGAGTTGCCTTGTTGCATTAAACCGCATTATAAAGAAATCCATTAGCCACTCTGAGCACTGATCTCCTCTGGGGCCTCCCTTGCACAAAGATATTTTATCTTTTTAATGAATAAAACATGCTGATTTCCTAAAATTAAAAAGTGTGGTGGTAATGGAGAATTCTCAGGAAGGATTCTGAAACCTGTGCACTGTGGAGCAGAGGACTGAAAAACCCCGCTCTGCGGCTTCCTGTCTCTGCCGCTGAGTGATGCTCCTTCCCCAAAGGTCCTTGCCTCTTCCTTCTTAGAGTCCACTGCGCTTGCCTGCCTGACACGGCAGTCCACTAACGAGGGGACTGCGTTCACTGAAAACTCACTGACATGAGGCCAACCAAGTAATAGGAGAGAAAGCATACTAATTCATTCAATGTGTGTCCACGGAGGCTTCAGAATGAAGACCCCAAGACACGGGGGAGATTGTCTGTTTTTATGTTTAGGCTTAACAGAGTGTGGACAGCCAGGTAGAAGTCTGATTTGACAAAAGTGGGGATGGTCTAATATTAATAGACTGAGTCAGAAAACCCAGCAAGATCTGTCTAGATTCTCGGCCTCTCTAAAGCATTCCTGCCTTCTGGGTGTGGGGCAGGGCCTCTCTGGAATGGGGGTCTTGTGACCCACAGTCAAACCAGGTAGGTCAGATACGTTCTTCATGGTCAGTTTTCACAGATAATATTTTCAGATTTTATGGCTGGCTTTGGGGAAAAGGGGTTCTGGTTTCTATAACCTGCCTCGAGAAAGAGGGATTCTAGTTTCAGTGGCTGACCTTAGGAGAAAACGGGACTGAGAGGAGGGCAGGAGAAGGTCAGAGAGAAACGTTTGCTTCTGAGGCTGCTGCTGAGGCCTTCCTTTTGGGGTACTGTTTTCTGAGCCCCAACAGAGCCATGCCCTATGCAGAAGGTGCTCAGGAAGTTTCTTTTTTTTTTTTGAGACGGAGTCTCGCTCTGTCGCCCAGGCTGGAGTGCAGTGGCCGGATCTCAGCTCACTGCAAGCTCCGCCTCCCGGGTTCACGCCATTCTCCTGCCTCAGCCTCCCGAGTAGCTGGGACTACAGGCGCCGCCACCTCGCCCGGCTAGTTTTTTGTATTTTTTAGTAGAGACGGGGTTTCACCGTGTTAGCCAGGATGAGTCTTGATCTCCCGACCTCGTGATCTGCCCGTCTCGGCCTCCCAAAGTGCTGGGATTACAGGCTTGTGCCACCGCGCCCGGCCGGAAGTTTCTACTGTCCACATCAGGAGAGATGCAGAAGCACTGTGCCCTGTCTTCCTGCATTCTCCCTTCTGCATTCTTGTTGGCTCCAGCTTCTCCCTCGTTCCCAAAAGCCCCAACTAAGTGTGAACTGTAATAAATAGCTGTGGAGGCAGGCCAGCCCGAAAGCTAAGACCAGACTCTAACTACGTTCAGAAGACACGGCTCCCAGCTAGAGGCCACAGCCGTTTTCCCAGAAGTGTAAAGAGACAACTAAACCTGGCTGTCAATGCTTTGCCTTTGGAGGAGCTAGAAACACATGCTGGGAAGACACAAAGGGTTGTAGTTTTAGGAAAAAAGTAAAATAAAGTGCACAAAGCTGTGTAACTTTTGCCCTCCCTCCCCACCTCCTTGCATTTTGCTGGGTGTGGGAAAAGCAGGGAAGGAGCTCTACCCAACGTGTGGAGCTTGAGCAAGGCCAGCTACATCATTTGCAGGACATAGTGCAACGAAAACGTAAGGCTCCTTGTTCAAAAAGCAGGACAAAGCATAAAATTGAAAGCTTTTCACTTTCTTCTGCAGTCTTTCTGTCTCGCTCAACTTGTCATGGAGCTTTTTATTTGCTATTTAATGTTGTTCTAAGTAAAGAAAAATTAGAATTTAAAATTATTAGCCTAAATTTTACCATTCTATTTATATTGTGCAATGCCAGCTTTCAATGCAAATTTAAGAGCATTTAACTCATATGCAGAAGCCCTGACATTGCACAATTTGTATTTCATAGCTTGAGTGTGCATATGTATTTTGTCCTTTCCAGAACAGGGGAGATGCTGTCTTTATTTCCCTTTGTGACATATACACATTCTACTGACATTCTCTACCTTTGACTAACTGATGAGTTAAGGAAGGACTGAAGACAAAAGTCTCTCTCTTTCTCTTTCCTTCTATGTCACCATTTTCACTTAAGTGGTTGGTCAATACAAGCAATTAACACAAATGCTATGTGCAAGTGGGACAGGAAGAAATGGCAACATGCATTATGCACACCTCTCCTCTGCTCAGGTGTGTGCACTACTTCACGAAAGACAAATTCAAATATAAAATGATTATGAATTTCAAGATGGTGACAGTAGAGCATTAAACCAATCTGTCCCCTGGCTGCAGCTTGGGAGGGGAAGCACCAAAGACCCACCTACACATGGGCACAGGACAAGCTGGAGGAACAGCAGCTGGCTGCCCTTGGTCGTGATGGGCCCTACCTTAAAAATGGCTTGGAGGGGACCAACAAGGGTTTCAGCATTCAGAAAGAGGCCCACAGATAAGCAGGCACATTGGCATCCCAGTTTGAATAGGCTGCCTGGAGGGGTGAGGGAAGGAGCAGCCACAGGCCGCCTGTGACCCAACTACAAAGAGTGAGGGAATCATCTGTCTCTCTCTGAAGACTTAAACTGGCTACAGACAGAGCTTGCAAGAGCATGGGGATTGAATTTGACCAGAAGTCACTAGATTAAACTGATTTACCCAAACATCACTGTTTGATACTGTCCGCTTGGTGGATCTTGGAATCAAATATTAAAATCAGTTGTACAAAGAAAGCTCTATTTCCACACACCTCCATTTTGTGGATGGTTGTAATTTGTGAAATTTTCCTCCTATAAACATCAGTTGAGCACTCACCGTGTCACCAAGAACTATTTTAAACACTAGATACACATTTATCGTCGCATTTAAGAACACTTCTAGCATCCCGAAGGTTTGCTTCAAAGCACTTCCCCATTTTGTCATCGTACATGTATTTGGATGATTTTTTTGACTAATGTCTGTCTTCCCAGCTAGACTGAGCTGCCTGAGGGCAGGGACCTTATAAGCCAGCCAGCCTTCCCCAGCAGCTTGCTAAATGCTGCATCAGTGGTGGTGCCGGGTGCACAATTGTTTAGGCCATGTGGTACGCAAGAGCAATGCATCTAAAAAGATAGTCTTCGCATTGAAGACACTGTAGGTTTCAGTTTGTATAATGACAGCTTTCTGGCAGGTGGGAGTAAAGTGTCTTACTCTAACATATTCAATGTAGTATGACAATTTCCCAGAAAATAGAAGTAAAATGTCTTGAGCAAGGGTGCCTTTTCTAACTTTCACAAAGACATTATTGAGAGTAGTGCAGCATTGCCTGAGTGGCTAATCAAAACATCTCACTTCACCCTTAGTGACTGGCAGCTCTGTCCGATTAAGATGTTGCCACTAAAAACAAAAAAGTTTTTTATATATATGTATATATAAATGTATACATATGTATATATAAAAATGTGTCTATATATGTGTGCATATATACACACACACATATATATAATGTAGTATATACATGGTTTTTGTAGTATATACATGGTTTTTGTAATATATACATTTATGAAGGAAACGTGATATATATACACACATACATATAAATTCCTTCATAAATACGAAAGGAACAGGCCATCCTGCATCAGCCATTTGGCTGCTTTCATATACTGAAGACTCAGAGTATTTGATTTGCTTCAAGCTGAAATATAACTACATGAGCTCTCTCTCTCTCTTCCTCTCTCCTCTAATAAATAAGGAAAAAAGAAAGTCTTTTCTCACCAATTCTAACAACTGGCCTTACAGATGGGATTCATGCCCCCAAATGAATAAGTTCCAGGGTGGCAACATGCAGATTAATTAGGCAGGAAATCATCTCCCTGCAGCAGCCCGCTCCGCATTCTCTAACAAGACTAAAAATGATTTGTGCCACCTGTTTATGGCTCCAAGCATTTGCCTTGCTCCTTCATTGACTCTATTAAAAACTTTTTGATTATCTTGGTCCAACGGTCAACCTTTTGTTTGTTTGTTTCTTCAGAGTAAATAAATAGAGGTTCCACATCCTTGTGCCTGGAGAGCCATCTGGGCGAATCAGCAGCAAGTAGTTAGGCTTGAAATACCAGGAGTGTAAACATCACTCTCGGGTCTGACGTTAGCTGCGAGACTCAAAATTTGTCTGATTCATAAAAACTCCATTGCACAGGTGTGTGGAGTAAACTTTCTTTCCCATTTATTTTAAGGACATTTTAGCTGTCAGGAGTCAGCAAGAAGGTGGCTTTGTTTTTTACAAGGCTGCAATATTTTTCATGGTTAGATGTTGAGAGGTCATTGCATGTGTGTGTATATACAGACACATTCCCCAGTTTGGACCTGAGTCATAATAAATTTATGTGCTATTTACACATGGCTCTAAATCATTTCACTAAGAGAAGCACACAGCACAGGAATTTAACTGTTCTTTCTGGTGCATAAATGACTACCTCTGTTAAAAAAAAAAAGAAAGAAAGAAAGAAAGAAAAAGAAAAAAGAAGGTAGGGAAAGGAAGTAGCAGCTTTCCCTGTCACCAGCGAACTAACGATGATAGCTTGTTCTTGTCTAGCACCGAGTGGAGTGCTCTCGCAAGTATGAGCTCATTTGATTGTCATGAAATCCCTGTGAAGTAGGAAGAACAGAAATTATTGGGCTTTTTTTTTTTTTTAAATAAATGGAGAAACTGATGCTTAGGAAAGAAACTGACCTTCTCAAGTTCGTGCAGTTTGTGAGTGTTCCAAAAAACAAACAAACAAACAAACAAACCTAGACTCTGAGGATTATGCTATCCAGTAGTCCAGCAGTCTTTCTAATCTACGCTGCATTTGGAAGCCACTAAGTCTTACCATCCACTACAGGTTCATGCTCCTGTGTTTTGGACATTTTAGTATAATACTTAATTTCCTAAGCCTCAGGCAGTTACTGAAAAGTTATGCCCCATTGTGGATTTGGGCCTGGATAGGACTAAGCACCATCACAGATGGACGCAAGCGTACTTATTACTGGACTCATGGAAGACATCACCATTCAGTTGCCTTTCTCATTGGCAAATGGCTCAGATCAGATCAAAAAAGAAGTTAGGTGAAGTCCTTGTGTCCTCAGAAAACACAAGCATGATTTGCTTCAGAACATACTGTTCTTTGATTCCAAGGGTGCCAAAAGAATAATCACTTGCGGCTGGGCGCGGTGGCTCACGCCTGTAATCCCAGCACTTTGGGAGGCTGAGGCGGGCGGATCACCTGAGGTCAGGAGTTCAAGACCAGCCTGACCAATATGATGACACCCCGTCTCTACTAAAAATACAAAAATTAGCCAGGCGTGGTGGCATGTGCCTGTAATCCCAGCTACTTGGGAGGCTGAGGCAGGAGAATCGCTTGAACCTGGAAGGCAGAGGTTGCAGTGAGCTGAGATTGCACCATTGCACTCCAGCCTGGGCAACAAGAGTGAAACTCCATCTAAAAAAAAAAAAAAAAAAAAAAAAAAAAAAAAGAAGAATCACTCGCTTTTCTTTAGCTTGCTTCTAACTCCTTCTGAAATTGGAATTCCCATTGAAGAATTCTTCTCAAGACAGTGATTTAAACAGCCTCTACTAATTGACCAGTGAAGGAAACAAAAAATATTTATATTTCTTTTATTTTTTATTTTTTTAAGACAGAGTCTCACTCTTGCTCTATCTCCCAGGCTGGAATGCAATGGTATGATCTTGACTCACTGCAACCTCCACCTCCTGGGTTCAAGCGATTCTTCTGCCTCAGCCTCCCGAGTAGCTGGGATTACAGGTGCCCGCCACCACGCCCTCCTAATTTTTGTATTTTTAGTAGACAAGGGGTTTCACCATATTGGTCAGGCTGGTCTCGAACTCCTGACCTCAAGTGATCTACCCACCTTGACCTCCCAAAGTTCTGGAATTACAGGCATGAGCCACTGAGCCCAGCCAAATATACTTCTTTGGCATAATTTGATATGGCTATTCAGAGAGGCTGCAAGCACAAGAATAGCCTTGCAATTTCCTCCCTTTTGGGGGAAAAGGAGATTTGCATCTGTGGAGGAAATAAAGTGAAGTAACTAGGACATGTAAATAGGCCTTTTCTGAGGTAACCCCTTGTCCAGATCTAGGAAAGATTAACTGATGGGGAGAGAGAGAGAGAGAGTCAGACTCAGAGTCTGACACCTTTGAAGGTCTGACAGAGAAGCTGTTATTACAGGTTACTATCTATCTATTCTTTAAGGGTTGCTACCTGTGAGGTTTATCTGCATGACAAGACCATCCTCACTAGCCAGGCTAGTGGTCTTATGCTAGCCTTTTTCTCTTCTCTCCCTCTTGTAACCTGTCTTGCCATGCTCCAAGCCTCTATTTTTTCCGTAATCTCAGGATGGCATAAAAACTTCAATCATCAACCCCCGACCTTTAAGCCTCATATTTTGTGTATGATTCTCATGCCCATATGCATGTCAATAAATGTGTATGCCTTTTTTCTTTCATCTATTATCAATTTGTTTTATAGATTCAAATTATCGAAACTTCAGGGGAGAAATTTAAACTTTCCTACACCAGAATCAGCATGAGAGAAGAAGCTAGCTTCCACCCCAGCCAGGTATTTTTGAGGAAACTGTTTTTGATTACATTGGTTACTATATAGTCACTATATTATTTCATTCCTAATCAAGTCATGACAAGTGCTAACCACTACTCCTCATCACTAGAATCAGGACACTAACACGTGAAGCCTCTCAGGGCATAAAACTGGCCGAGCTCAGTGGTTCATACCTGTTATCCCAGCACTTTGGGAGGCCAAGGTGGGAGGATTGCTTGAGGCCAGGAGTTTGAGACTAGCCTTAGCAACATAGCAAGATCTCGTCTCTACAAAAAATAAAAATAAAAAATTAACCAGGTGTGGTGGTTCATGTGTGTAGTCCTAACTACTTGGGAGGCTGAGGATCACTTGAGCCCAGGAGGTCAAGGCTGCAGTGAACCAGGACTGCACCACTGCACTCCAGAGCAAAGCCCTGTCTCAAAAAAAATTTTTTTTTTAATTAAAAAATAAACCCTATCCAGACCTGCCACACCCTCTGCTGGGTGTGATTAGAAATCTATGCTGAGCCTGGACTATTGGTTTGCAAATGAATCTAAGACAGGCCATCTACCATCCCCCGGTAAGCCTCCACTGCTCTAGCTGGAACTATAAAATGACGAAAGTAGCATACACTCTTCACATTATATGTAACTCAATATCTTAACCTCAAAATGTATTTTGAAGTTTCATTTTCTCTCTTCTTAATCTCAAGAAAACCCTTCTTCCTCTTTCTATTCCAGACACTCCCTTGCACCATATTTGCTTGTCTAATAATGCACTTGCTTAGAAGTTCCAGAGGCTAATCTTGAAATAAAGCAGGCATAGAGATCCAGTTGCGGAAGTCTCCCTCAACTAGAAATTGCCCCAAGGTGGTTAATCTACAACCCAACCATTGTCAAAATGGTTCCAGTCCACACTTCAGGTGGACAACAACTCAAGATAGCCATTGGAGCAAGATATGCCAGCCTCCATCCTGCACACTCCCACATGCTTTGCATACCAAGTTTCCCTTCTCAACCCCCTTCACTCAGTCTAAAAATTTGAGATGGTTCTTTGAGACCTAAGTCCAGCCATTCTTTTCAATGGCTAGCATTTGAATAAAACTGCTTTCCTCCATTCCATCTTGCTTCTCGTGTTTTGGCTTCCAAGCAGCAAGCAGCCAGGTCTGAGTTTGGTTAAACCTGGTCATTGTGTGTCAAGCTAAACGCTTTTAATTTTCTCATAGAACTATAGATATCTATTGTCTGTCTTCAAAAAAATAAGCTGCAAATCTCTACAATCTCTGTTAAAGGGAGGCTGGTGGACCTCTCCATGCCCGAAAGGGAAAGTGAGCATTCCCCGGTGGCTTCTTCCCTGGCTTGCTGCATATAACTCCAGGCCAGGATGCTCCCTCTGCAAGGAGGGTCTGAGACTTCTTTCTTGAACCGGAGAGTGAGCACCTTCTGCACTTGCTTCCCCAGCTTGCTCCAGTGAAAATCCCAGCCCTGCTATCTCTCTGTAGAAAGAGGTTGGAGAACTGTACTGGCAAGAATGACAGCCCTCCCTGTGCCATCTTCCCTGGCTTACTCTAAAGTTGAAGTCTTGGAATCTGTCATTGGGAGGATGTTGGGGGACCTCTCCATGCCTGAAAGAGGGTGTGAGTACTCGCTGCACCTTCCTCTCTGGCTTGTTTCAGTGATAAGACCAGAAGTCTCCCCTTGCTAGGAAGGTGTGAAACTTCTGCTTGCTCAAACAGGAGAGTGGAAACTCCCCACACCTTCTTCCCTGGCTTGCTCCAGAAATGAATTCAAATCTGCAGACTCTCCCTGGAAGCAATTTCTGCATGCCCCAACTTTTACAGCTTTCACCTGAAGGACTAGCTCCTAAATCACCTCACTATGGGAGTTGACAGACTCTGCACTCCCGAGTCTCCTAGACCACTGAGAACAAAAAGGTGACTTTTAAACTTGTAAATGTTCAGCAGTCATCTCAAAGTGAGTAGTCTGATCAAGAGTACAAGCATCTGCTTCAGACTCTTTCCCTGATGTAGAGTAGAATGAGTGGAGATAAACTCTAGCTCTCAGTTTCTCTGCAAAGGAAGAAGGAACTAGAACACACATCTAACACCCAAATGTCTCCATCTGCATCTCAAAGGACTGGCTTCTATCCCACCTCTCTTAAGACAATAGCACAACTTGACACATTAATTCCCTTTTTTAAAAAAAAAAAAAAAAACAGGGTCTCATGTTGTCACCCAAGCTGGAATGCAGTGGCATGATCATGATCATCGCCCACTGCAACCTCAACCTCCCGGGCTCAGGTGATCCCCCCGCCTCAGCCCTGCAAGTAGCTAGGACTACAGGTGTGTGCCACCACGCCAACCTGACACTTTAATTTCTTGGAAGCCACTAAGAACAAAAACATCGGGTTGGGGACATGCACAAACAGTTTAGAGGCACCTGGAATGTCTGGCCAGGCAAATGGGGCAGGAGCAGCTCCCACAAGAGAGCAGTATAACAAGATTAGAGAAGGTAGTTTTTTAAATCTAATGTGCAGAGACCAATGCAGAGAGTGAAGGAAAATGAAAAAACAGGAAAATGAAGAAAACATGTTATGAATAAAACAACAAGATAAATCTCCAGAAACTGACTCAATGGAATGGAGATATGTGATTTACCTGACAGGGAATTCAAAAGGACAGTCATAAAGATGTTCACTAGGGTAAGAACAATGTGTGAAAAAACTGACAACTTCAACAGAGAGTTAGAAAAATGTTAAGGAAGAAGAAGAAGAAGAAGAAGAAGAAGAAGAAGAAGAAGAAGAAGAAGAAGAAGAAGAAGCAGCAGCAGCAAACAAACCGAAATCATCGAGCTGAAAAATAACTGAATTCAAAAATTCAATAGAAGGCTTTAACAATGACTAGATCAAGCAGAAGAAAGAAGTAGTGAACATAAAGATGGGTTATAGAAAATCATATAATATGAGGAGAAAAAAGAATGAAAACAAGTGAAGACGACCTAAGGGACTATGGGACATCATCAGGTGGAATGACATGTGCATTATCAGAGTATCAAAAGATGAGGAGAAAGAGAAAGGGACAGAGCACATATTCAAACAAATAATGGCAAAAACTTCCTACTTCTGGGGAAGGAAATAAAAACCTAAATCCAATAAACTCAACATACACCTAATAGAATGAGTCCAAAGAGACTCACATCAAGACACATAAAGACAAAGAGAGAATATTGAAAGCTGCAAGAGAAAAGTGACAGTTACTGTCAGGCTTCTGAGCCCAAGCCTGCATGTATACATCCAGATGGCCTGAAGTAACTGAAGAATCACAAAAGAAAGTGAAAATGGCCAATTCCTGCCTTAACTGATGACATTACCTTGTGAAATTCCTCCTGGCTCAGAAGCTCCCCCGCTGAGCACCTTGTGACCTGCCCCTGCCCTAACCGCCAGAGAACAACCCCCTTTGACTGTAATTTTCCACTACCTACTCAAATCCTATAAAATGGCCCCACCCCTATCTCCCTTCCCTGACTCCTTTTTCGGACTCAGCCCACCTGCACCCAGGTGAAATACGAAGCCTTGTTGCTCACACAAAGCCTGTTTGGTGGTCTCTTCACACAGACACACACGACAGTTACATATAAGGAGACTCTAACAAGACTCTCTGAGGGTTTTCAGCAGAAATCCTGCAGGCCAGAAAGGAATGGGATGATATATTCAAAAAGCTGAAAGATTAGAAAACAAATAAGCCTGCCAACCAAGAATACTATACTTGGAAATCCCACTCTTCAAAAATGAAAAGGAGATAATCACTTTCTCAGACTTAAAAAGGGGGAGAGTTGCTAAGTAGTAACATAAAAATATATAAAAATATAAACTCATTGGTAAAAGTAAATATATGGTCAAACTCAGAACACTCATACTATAATAGTCATCTGAAAATCAATTATGTCTCTAGGATGAAGGTTAAAAGACAACTATTAAAAACAACTATAGCTACAGTAATTTGTTCAGGGACACAAATTATAAAAGACACAAAATATGTGACCAAAAACAAATTAGGAGGGAGTAAAAGTGTAAAATTTGTGCAAGTGATCAAAATTATTATCAGCTTAAAATAACCTGTTATTAGTATAAGATGTTTTATGTTAGTCTCATGGTAACCACAAAGCAAAACCTTTAGTAAATACACAAAAGTTAAAAAGAATTTAAGGCATACCACTACAGAAAATCGTCAAACCACAAGGAAAGAGAAAACAAAAGATCTACAAATCAACCAGAAAAAAATTTAACAAAATGGCAATCATAAGCTCTTACATGTCAATAACTACTTTGAATGTAAGTGGATTAAATTATCCAATCGAAAGATATTGAGTGGCTGAATGGATAAAAATATAAGGCCCAACTCTATGCTGCCCAGAAAAACTCATCTCACCTCTAGGGATACGAATAGACTGAAAGTGAAAGGATAGAAAAAGATATTCCATGAAGAAATAGAGTAGAAAGGTGGTTACCAGAGGCTAGGGGAGAGTGATAGAGATGGAAAAAGATGTTGATCAAAGGGTACAAAGTCTCAGGCTGGAGTAACAAGCTTTAGTGATCTATTGCACTGCATGGTGACCACAATTAATAATAATGTATTACATGTTTCAAAACTGCTAAAAGAATAGATTTTTAACATTTTCACCACAAAAAATAAGTTGGTGAGAAAATGGATATATTAATTGGCTTGACTGAGTCTTTCTAATACAGTGTATACATTGATCAAAACATCACATCATCACATTTTATCCCTTAAATATGCACAATTTTTTTGTCAATTAAAAATAAAAAGTAAAAAATAAACTATAAGCTCCTTGAAGGCAGTGAGAACTTTGTTATTTCCTGCACAAGAATAGTGCTAGACATGTGGCAGATGATAAATATTTGTTGATTAATTGGCAAGAGCAGAAGAGGGAAGAATGCCTATTTGTGCCATGCAGGCTGGGAAGTGGATTCATTTCTAGGCAGGGATTTTATAGGGAATCACTAAATCTGGGACATTTGAGCTAATATTATATATGCCTGGGTTTTCAGAAATATTCTATCCATCTATTTTTTTTAATTTATTTTTATTCAGTCAGCAAGTATTGCCGAAACA